>NC_141792.1:3821923-4443573 GCF_054643075.1 Acanthaster planci | reverse complement strand
GTGACGGAATGAGCAATAACTAAATACCTTGTAGCATTTGCGCCTTCCAGTCCGCTTCAGACGAGAATATAGTTAACCGTTTATGAACTTGAAGGAGAAAAAGATGTGCAGGAAAATCTATATTACTTTTTTTTCAAAAACAGAAAGGCCTAACAAAAAGCTAAAAAGTGGAGTGCTGATCAGGTTTTATGCTTCCGTTGTATGTGCCAAAGCAAGAGGAGAACCAGGTCTGCATGGTGAATGCGGAGGGTGTTTGGCATGCTCAGGAAGAAATCAGAGCAACGAAAGAGCATCACAAAAGAAAATGCCAACATGGAAAAGTCTATTTTAAATGGTAAAAAAAAACCAACAAACAATCCAAAACAACAACAAACTTCAATAATATGACGTTAGTTTCACAGAAATTTAATACCACATTATATATATAGTATCTGCAGCAACTATTGAACGTCAGATTCTCCTGTACACAAAGAATTATTTTGCATTAAAAATAACAGGAATCACAAATTATTCCTGATAGATGTAGACCATTTTGTTTGTTTTGAGTGCTTGACAATAACTTATAAACACGCAACTTGTAATTCACACTTTTAAACTGTCGAATCAGACATTCCCTCTTTCTTCAAACATACCATTACCATACAACAACGTGTCTGGATGCCCTGTTATTTTATTAATACAAGGGGGGCCTTGGCTCATCCAGTTGGAACTGAGTGAAAGCCTAAAGCACGGCTAGCTCGCAAAGATGTGTGTTGTCACATTAATTTTAACGTTTTAGTTTTCTTTCCTTTTCGAGAAAACACCAGAACACATTTTGGCTTGGTTTGTTTATAATCTCAAGACACCAGACATTGTTTCTTGTGACTGTTAAAACTGTAGGATGAAATACAGGTTATATCTATTACAAGCCATTTATAATTCATCGGTCTACGCCAACTGAAACGCGAACGGCCACATGAAGTAATCACTAGCACAGACCCCATGAATGAAGTCAGGGCTCAAGGTACACCATAAATGCCCTTTTCACAGTACTATTAACTCTCTTTTCTTGTCTTTTCCCGAAAGAGTACGGTGAGTGGATGTTTTCTCATCTGTGTTCGACATTTCTAGACTGATAATGTATAAATAAAATGGTGCGACAAAAGTGGAATCGTGCTTAAAGATTGAGAAACGACAAGTGATAATAACCGTTGGCACTGTTGGAGAGTTTGAAGACTAGTTAAAAAAAATAGCTTGACTGTGGTACTTGTGTTTGACTGTTGCCTATGAAATAGCAAGAAGTTGCAGTGAATCCCGTTTTACTTAGCGACTCCGACTATCAGCATCGTGTTGTTCTGTAGGGAGTAATCTTGAACATATCTTGGGCCAATCTCATAGAGCATTTTAAGCACAAAAATTGGTTTTAAGCTTGAGATAACCTTGCTTGGTAAATCAGGTAATTCGCCCAAACTACATGTGATACCGTTTGGGAATGGTATTTAGCTGTCTTTTGGTTAGCATGACAATCACAGAAATTAAGCTGGTAAGCTTTGTTTTTTTAAGCGAGGTTTTTTGCTTAAGGAGATTTTGTGCTTAAGCAGTTCTATGAAACTGGCCCATGCTTGACACTGGAAAATGCGTCGATTGAACCGCGAGCCGGCTAGCTGTCTGCAAACGTTCAAGTTTTGTTCTTCCACCAAGGCCTGCTTTGATTTGTTGTATGGAGTAGCCGTAAAGTTGCACGGAGAGACAGAGGAAATGAAATGCCCCATGTGTTTAAAGTGTTTTGCGTGGTTTGGAACGAGATCGTGAGAGCCGCATATCTCGCCAACTACAACTGACACATTTTGTCCACTTCATTAGGGAAGAAACTCCCGGTTAGTTTGTGCAAACAGCATGGCTACGTTTGATGGCCGGTTTATTTGCATAGGAAATTTATATTAACCCAGGGATCGTGATTGCAACGCAGATATGAACAGCGGGTCAAGTTTCATAGGGTCGACCCACGATTTATCACATTTCTCTAATTAAAAAACTATGCAACCATTCACTAGGACTGTGGACCGTGCACTGTGAGCTGGATTGACAATTTAACCCAAGGAGTTGCGAGATTTATAATAAACACTCAAGAAAAAAGCCATAAGATGAATTGAAGTACATGTAGGTATATTGTGAGAACCTGACCAACAGCTCCGCTGCCCCGTCAGCAGGATTCCTGCTGCTGACGTTAATACATGTTCGGCGACGCTCTATGTTCCTGTTTCTGGACTAGTGGCAAACCGGGTCCTTCGGTCGCAGTTAACTCCGATAGGCACTTACAAGGTGCTTACGAAATTGCCAATAGCTTATGAGTACAAACAGAGGAATCGAGGAGTCCTTCATAAGAATTTGTTTCTCAGATAAACCCGATGCATCACTAACAAGGAATCGTTTGCCACAATCCTATCTCATTATATTAGAAAAGCAGCGTACAGTTTGAAACGTGTTTTGGGAGATCGGCAAATGTGAAGAGAATTGATGTGGGAGCCCCTCAAGATTTCATATTCATGGTGTATAATTAAAATTTTTCTTAAGTACCGGGTACATGTACAGTTCTGCACTTTGTATCCAACCCCATCATCCTATCCATTTTCTAATCCACCCCCTCCGCATCATCCTATCCATCTCCTACTCCGCCCCCTCCCCATCATCATATCCATCTCCTACTTATTCAAGTGAAGTGCAGAGCTGCATTTTGATCCGGAAGAGACAGTTACTGAACTGAATCCAGTTCCAGTTTGTGGAATCATCAAGTTCCCGTATTTGCGACGGCCATCACGCCCTTGCCGTTTCGTCTCGAGCCCGTCACTCTTTAATTGGACGTGGTCTTCGTTCCCGTGACAGCTTATTGTTGACCGTCATGAGTTGAACTGTTTTTCGCCATCTTTAGAGACCAGCGTTCTTCACTGGTAGTGCCTTACCAAGTTCTCGCCAGTAAGAACACCTTGTATTCCTTATCATTGTAAACTAGTTCCCATCAAAATTTTTCTTTGTTACTGTTTGTTACTGAGTAGCATTCTCATTTAATCATATTTATTTGTTCCTCATATCAGTGTGATCTTGTTTAATTTCTTTGTTGCATTGGAGAAAATGCAAGCTTTGGAATAATTACTGTTCAGAAACAGGAGTTTTTCGGATCGCAACAACAAAATTTTGACCATACAGTCGGAAGAATCATTGTTTTTGATTTTGGTTCCTTTTATACAATGTTCTACCTTTAGTGCTCTCGCGCGTCCGAGGACCAATTTAAAAAAAGATCTCTCCTGATACAAGAGGGCAGGTCATTTGTTGCCGTTTGACATCTCTTTTTAATTGGGATGTAGTACAAACCAAGCCTATGCTATGGCTAGTTTGAATAGCCCAACATTACGACTAAAATTGCAATGTTCTTTCGGTGTTAGTGACTACCTATCGACATCCGAATTTCCACATTTTTATGAGTGAAGCTGTGATACCTTCCTTGGTCGTGGGTTTTCCAGAATTTCCAGGGCTCGCTCTGCGAACAAGTGAGTAGAATATTGCCCTGCGTACTTCCGAACAGGTTTCTCCTGCTTTCTCCCGAAATTACGTCACAGTCAAATCCCGGCATCATACAGCCACGTCGGTGAGAGTAGTCATGCTCTCTTCCACTGTAAAAACCTGAGATGCGGGACTACACTAAAGGTAGATTTTATTCAATATGAGGCGCAACAGGGCCAAAATTAATATTTCCAGTTACAAAACGAATGCTGCAAACAAAAAATAAAGCTCAACATAAAAAATAAAAGAAAAACTGCATAAACAAAGGACATGGAGAAAGTGAAAAAGGTAAATTAAAACGAAGAACAGAAAAATGAAGCAGAGCCCTAAAAGCAGCTCAACATTTTCTAAATAAACGATGAAAACCTTAAACGATCAGTAAAAAAAGGAAGAGATCAAAGGGCAAAATGAAACTATAAAAGGACACACATAAATAGAAAATCACGACACCAAATGATCAGAGAACAAAACCAAAGGATCTACAGACAAAACTAAATCAAAGGACAATACTAAACGACCAAAGGACAGAGCCAAATGATTAAAGGACAAAAAGAAACGAATTAAGTAAAAGCGAACGTTGAGGGCAGCAACTGCTGACGCTAAAGGCTAAGTTCAGGCAGTTTGTTATTGTAAATTCACAAACAGCTTGATTTTTGGCGAGCTGCGAAGCAAGTGCGAGCCTATGTAATAAGGATTTTTTGTCTTCTGTCCGTCCCTCCGGCGTCCGCCCGGCGTCCGTCTGTCTGGCCGTCCGCCCTCAAATGTTAAAGTTTTTCCTTGCAGGTCCATAGGTGTTAAAATGTGCCACTGAGTGCTTGTTTGCTTCTTCTTTGAATTCCATCAGTATTTAAATAGTCCCATATGGCATTAATGCTTAGAAACTTATGAATTTAATTGAAATGGTGCAGAAGTCAACAAGCCAAAGGCGTCTCACAGCTTGCGGCCACCGCTGTTTCCGTCTGTGTTAAACGGGGAAGACCGGTTGTGCGCATGCGTCAGTTTTTTGACGAGTACGGGCAAGTTGCATAATTCATGAATCTTGACTCATTTTGTAAACACTGCCTAAAAGTCATGATAATACTGTATATTCACGATTTTGATGAATGTTTTCGACAACTCCCACACGTTTAAACTTTTTACTCACAAGTGCAACAGGAGAAGCGAACTGAAATGGATTTCTTAAGCGCGAAATTTAAAGCTAAACTGAGCTGCTCCGATTTTGTGTTTTTGGCGAGGTAAGATTTACAGATGAAAATTCTATATGACGTAGAGTTTTCCTAGCCTAAAACAACACATAATATCACAAAACATCTCTTCATCTTACAAACTGTATTTTCTCTTCTGTGCAAACCCCAAGGTTTTCGAGAAATGTGGACTTTACATGGGTGATATTTTCAGCCTGAACCGCCATTTCGGTAGCCCGCGTAAGCGCGGTACCGGTGCCAGACTACATGTACATGTACATGCACGCGCGGGCGATCTGCCCGATACTGCATGCCCGTCTGAGTAGGAAAAAAATGCGGGGCGACAAGCACTTTAACTCGATATTCTTTGGTAAATTATGACCTCCCAGCAGTGCAAAATAACCTCCACCTTCTGGTATATAAACAGGTTGGGTGCGGTATTGTCAAAACTTTTAAATGACTGGTATTTTAAATAACATCCTCAGAGGTTGATAAATGAAATAGTCCTCTTTTCAGATGTACTTTCAAAAACTACATAACATGTGGATCACTTTTACTTGAAAGGCTTTGAAAGAAAATTTTAAATTGTTTTCTTACACTGAAACCGTTTGTTTTAATTTGTCACTTTTTAATACCTTAATTAAAAAAATAGTTCTGGAACTACATACCAATCAAAAAGGAAAGAACAAAGCTACTCTTGACAAAAGTTTCAAGGATACAAGCATGTAAATTTATTACTTTTAATTGACAGACTATTGGAAAGTGGCTCTTTGATTTTGGATCACATACACAATCTCCAGAAATTATGCAGAATATGTGCTGAGAGAGTAAATCTATGGAAAATCCATAACAGGCAACCTAAGCCTTGCTCAGAAAATCAAGAGAAGATACAAGCAAAGTATAAAATCAGTGTAGAAACCAATGAGCCACATTGCCACCCTCCCTTCATGTGACATCTTTGCAGTTCAAATCTTTATCTTGCAAAGACACATCCTGTGCCAAATGATTGCCCCCCACCCTCCAACAGGCCCCTGCTTTATTTGTGACAAGGTGAACATTTCCAAAAGAGGTGGTCGTCCTTCGAAAGGGAAACATGCTCGTCTTATGACTCTTGACAGGGAAGAGGAGAAAGCCAAGGCAACTGTGCAGAGGAACTTCGAGTGTCTTTGGCAAACAACGACTCCGACAATGGGGTAGGATTTTCAGTCAGATGATAGTTCTTTCATTTGCAAGTACTGCTGCAAAATCTTCAACAGACCTACTGAAACACAGTGTGAGCACATTGTTTGCTTGGAATGCCTAGAAGAGTTGTTTTCCAAATCGTCATCTTCAACAGTTCTTTGCCCAGTATGTAAGAAGCAAATCAGCCTTCTGCATATCCAACCTGCCAAGCACTACTTTGTGAATGTCCTCATGAATGGGAGGGTCAAGTGCAAGAAATGCAACCAAAGCAGTTGGCTCAAAAATGCAGAAAGACATGACTGCAGTAATCCACAAAGTTCAGCACCTGTTGATGAGAAGATATTAAGAGATATTCTAAACCATGCAGTAACTTTTGATGTGTGAAGGCATGCATAGCCCTAGCTACGTTGTAAGCACGGTTCGCAAATAATAGTAACATAATCTATAAACCAAAAACCGACATATTTATAAATGAACGTACATGTACTGTGCAATGGAGTAAACACACAGGCATATTTGTTGTGTATATGTTTGTCTTTGTCAAACTTGCTAAAAAATAATGCTATTTGAAGATAGGTACCTGACGGCATGTACTTCGGAGCAACTCTTTCACGGTGAGGGCGCCCATGAAACCATCACGCACGTAGACCTCTCGTGGATATTCCTCCAAGATGTAGTGTATCAATGCAAAAATCAGCGTGTCGTGTAATGCCTTGCAAATGCGTACTGTTAGGTTTGCACAGTTCACAGAGCGCAAATACATTGTAAAAGGTCCATTCTTCACGCTGAATGTCAAGCCTAGACTGGCAAAACTCTAGGAGCAATGCTTTTGAGGCTTTAACAACGGTCAGAAATCCCGTAATCGTCGATCAATCACAAACAGACGTTAACTTTTAGACACTCTTCTCACGCGTATCCGGCAACCAAAATGGCCGAACGTACTGACATTTAAAAGGCCAATTTTGTGTTTTTTTAATAAGCCGTATTCTATAAATATTCATTAACACAGTGCCTCTCAAAAAGGATTTAATTAAGGTGATCCTTTCAGCTCATTAATATTCATAGTACTTTTTACCACAAGAGGGCGCACTTAAATGGCGTAAATCTTGCGCATGCGCACAACCGCTTTTCCGTGCCGAAACAGCGGTGCGGCGGGTACGGTACAATTGCCTTCCAATATCTCTCGCGGTGTGTGTGTTTTGTTCTCTGTTTTTTTTGGGGGGGGTTCGATTTTAGAGTCTACATTTTTCCTGAAATTTTTCTCATTCCGTAAGTTTCTTGAAATACACTTTTTAGCATTACTAAATCTTACGAGCTGAGAAAACTCGAAACATACCTGGGAACATCGTCTGCTTTTTAGCACATACACGGTGCTCATATTCTCTACAGGTTGGAATTGGCCGGCTTCTCAGACGATCAGCTGTTTCACAGTTTTCAAAAGCGTTTTTTCAACGTTTTTGCAGTCGGCGTGTAGCAATTTACAGGAACAGCTCGTGATTTTTTGTCTGTTTTTCACAACATGCTTCTAACCATAATTAACGAGGATGTACTTCAAAACATTGAACCCACTTTTCTCTTCAAAACCATACTAAGATCTCTCAAAGCAAAGGGTGTTCCAATGTGCTTTCTATAAATCTAATCTCATCGATTACTTTTACCAACCCTTTCAGATATAGAATATAAATACATACACTAAGTGTTTTTCGATTTCTCTGACATTTAAACTTTTTTGGGTTTTTTGTAATAGCACACCTGAATGTGCACAAGTTAGTTCAAGTGAACTGCAAATGGTTTTTTTTTTCGTGTTAACAAAGACGTGCCTGTTGCGATCCTCACACTGACAGCAGACGAAAGTTGTAATACCGGGAAGGCGATCGGACTCTTCAGTCTTTGTAGATAGTAGTGTAGCGTAAGACCTGACGTACAAGTAGTCCCTATCAAAAACAAATGTAGATTAATTTTTAAAACTTGGACCTCGGCGCCTACAAAGTTGAACTAAAACGCTTGGCTGTCCGTTTTAAGAACACCACAAATAGGTATAATCAATGCTCCACCTTTGAGTGTACCAAATAATTCATGACACGTGATCAGCGAGCAGATGGCGGGGATTTAGTCTTTGTATAAAGTGCTGTATGATATCATTAGTTTTGTCAGGAGGTAGACCCCACATTTTTAGACCAAGGGATTACCTATCCCTTCCCTACATTTTAGTAGTGAGAAACAAAAGAAATACGGACGGTTGACGTCATTTTTAAATTTCCCACAGACAAAATATATGTACATCAAATAGCGAAGTTAAAAATAGAACAAACAGTGCATACTTTAAAATTTACCTGTTCCATTAAAGGTTAAGAAATTTTGCAGCTGTTGTGCTGTCTTAGATCCTTTCCATGTCACATTTTTCTGCCTAAGCATCGCCCCTTCCGTCACCCGTCGCGTCACAACGTTGCACGACGCGACGCGTGTGTACAAACGTAATGGCAAGAAGGCGACTGTGCGACCCGACGGCACGACGCAAGGGAGCCGTCGTGCCGTCCCGTCTTGTAGTTGCGTCTAATGGAGGGATGCTGGAGAGAGAAATGTGTGTCGTAAACACATGTAGTACACCATACTTATCTGCCATGCTGATCGGTCTCGAGATACAGCACCGCGCTGTATTGTGTGCGTCTGTACGTGCAGACAACGGAAGCCCTATTGTGCCAAACCATTCAGCTGTGCAGTCAGCTACAAGCATAAAGCTTTTGCTAACATTCATACTAGTAGATGCTGAATTGGAAAAGAAACATTTTTTTCATACAGATTAAAGCATTTGCTTATTCTTAATGGTTTTACTTCGCAGTAAATGCTTTTGCTGTTTGCTTGAACTTCATAACATTTGATAGGTTTTATTCATACGACTCAATGTCACGTTTGCTATTTCTGGTGAAATTGGACTTGTGGCTCACAGAATATCATCGGATACTGTGACAAAAGAAATATTTGAGGAGTTCCTAGCGACACCAATACTGTACAAGAATGCGATATGCTATTCCCTGCTGGTGAACAGATTATATCTGATATATGACAACGCTCGGCCTCATATCCGAGCCGAACTACCCCCTCACACCGACAACTTTACCATCGAGCGGCAATTACCCCCATATTCACCATTTTTGAATCCGACAGAAGTAGCACACTCAGCTTTGAAGGCGGATGTGAAGTGCACACTGTCTTACCTGAATGGCAGGACAGATTTGGAGACGAAGCCGCCAAAGTCCTAGTCTTGGTTTCAAGACGTTAGTGCTTGATAGCGGACACCGTGCATAGTGCGCCCCCTAACTGCTCATATTTAGACTGTGCGCCAGCTCGCACTAACGTCTTGGGAATCTTGCAGCAGCGTTTTAACATGTTCTTTATTTTTCCCCCGGCTTTCCAAGGGAACCAATCAGCACTCGCTAAATTGCATGCATAAAAAATTTCGATGACCTCAATAATACACCATGGTAAGGTCACATGCATCATGGCTGTCTGCAGTCCCGTCAACACAGATGTTTGTACGGAGTTAGCACAGAGTAGAACGGTCGATACTCAGACTAAGTTAGGCCTAGGGTATGACAGAGGATGCTGTTCTTGGTAACCCATAACCATGTACTGTCAGTATGCCCTCCCCAGCTAACTAAAGCGTCCTCAGAGACCATGTAGACCTTAACCTTCGAGGACGGAGTACCCGGACTGCAAGTTGGTTGTTTTTTTTTTCTTGCTGCACGTGTAGGTTTATTGCCGCTTGTGTGAGTAATTTGGCCTCAGGCAGCATGCTCATTGTGAGTTGCAAAAAAAAAAACCAGAACGTATTTCTTGCGTGATGTCAGACAACGATATTTTTTAGAAGAGTGGCTATTTCATGTCTAGTATAGAGTGAAAAATACGTCTTACATGTCACTTATCCCTTCCCACAAACCAGACGCTATCAACAGGGTACTTGCTCGCGTGAAGCCGCCATGTTGTTCGAACTTCGAAGTACTATGTACATAATTATATTACCAAGGCTATAAATATTTAAAAAGATCGGTCATTTGCATACAACTGCCGCACCCCCTTTCCTGCAAGATTGCCAAGACGTTTATTCCCAGCAAGAAATGAGACCGAGGGGTACCCCCCAACATGTCCAATCCCCATACACATTCCAGACTATTGTTACTTAACACATCCCCCCAGATGTCTGAAAGGAGTTCCCCAGTATTCCTGCGAGACAATGACCAACACAAAGCAGGTGGGGTTTTTTCCGTCTCATACCTTGCTGCATATGAAGACGTTAGTGAGAGTAAGTTAAAAACTAGTTGTGTGAGGGCACTCTTCAACAGAAATAAAACAACTATCGATCACTGACGTGAGGGGCCAAGACTACTTAAGTCCATGCAGGCTGGTGTAAACTTGCGAGGATAGAGATCCCTCCGTCTCCAGGAAGTGGCTGCACTCGACATTGGAGAGGTGACACAAGTGCACAGCCTGTTACAACCAGGCTCAGACGTATCTCCCCCAATGCCTTACCAGACAGATCATTGATGGATAAAAATGATAAAATGAGAGAGGACTTTAAGAAATAAAAAAACAACCTCAAAAGTCCCAAACTCCCTTTGCAAGAACCACGACAAGTTACGTTTCACTAACATCCTCACAAAATCTCTTCATTTTGATTAGACTGTTTTGTAACATTTCCTTTGTGTACACTGTTATAAAGGCCTTGGTTTATATACACTTTGATAACAAACACACTATAATCCTTCATGAGTAACATTACATTCATTATCAAAGTGGTGTCTTGATTTGTTTAACCTTGTATATTCTAATCGAACGCACATTTGAATTACAGTAAATGTAAATGAATTCAAGATACCGACAGCTTACGTTAAAAAAAACAGATTTTCGGTGAATAAGATTGCACATTGGTTACAATTGGCAACATTTACGTCAAATTGAAATCCCAATCACTTATTTGTATCCTCTTAAATGAAACGCAAGGCACATTCATTTATTACCCCAATTGTTCATTGTTGTACTCTAGTTCAAAGGAGTAAAAATTCATTAAGGGACAACAGAGTCTCCTTCCCATATCGATCAAATCTTGGTAGCCATATTAAGCTAAACGCAAGACCGTTAGCACGTGGGCACCCTCTCTCCTTTAGTGTCCAAAGGTTAAGTCGGACCAGCGCTCACTTCCAACGTACACAATGCAATCATTAACACAATAGTCCGCCGACACAGCTCACCCACAGTGTACAGTGGGCATTTTTCCATGACGTCGCACCTTCGACTCATCCACTATTTTTTATCATAAGCAATTGTACCCAAAATTTTTACCCCGCTATATGCTTTATTCCTATTTTATCCCACACACCAGGGTCAACCTGTACCAGACTTTCTGACCTTATCCTAAGCCTATCCCTTGCCAAAGGTAAATCTGTACTGTCATTTTTGACCCTATCCTCATTCCTATTCATATTTCTATGATAATAATTATTATACTTATGGATATTATTATTACCGAAAATGGGTCACTTGGGAGACATTCCCATAGAAACGTTACTGTCCCATAATTCAACATTCCCTAATCTGATCTTAACCAAACTTTGCATGTTTTCCTTTCAGACCCTGGTCTATCATCATGTGGACTGTAAAATTTTTCCTCCTTTTGGTAGTTGAATAATGACTGATGTCTCCCTAATGTTGAATTTTGTTGAGACCGATGTCTCCCTAATAGTTACGGCATAGCACAATTATTATTGCCAATCTAAATGACGTTTCTATTCCCCGTTGCCACGTTGGGAACAAGGTATCAATCTAGAGACGCCGCGCCGTCGCTTGACACGTGTTCGTGTTCCATCGGCCCGACGGAAATTTGGATGATTCAGAACTGCACGTGCTCAGTACTTTAATTGCTGCAGATAGTAGCATTTGCTGTGATCTAAATGTAACATTATAATGACGTTATTGTCGCTTGATCAGGCGACGTATGCAGGGTCTATATAGCAAAGTCGCTATATCGAGCCTTGGTTGTCGACCTGGTTAATACAGGTTGTCGGATTGCGATAGCTCAATCGATACACACACAGTTCTGAAATTCCAACACGCTAGGATCGAGCCTACCTGATGGGATTTTTTGTTTTCATTTTCCCATCCTTTATGTAGTGCGTTTATCAGTCAGTTGATGCTATACGTAAGAACTGAAGTTTTGCTAAGAGCGAGGGTGCGTTGCCATGAGCGGGAATGAGGTGTTTTCGCCCCTCTGAGGTGTGCAAAAATATGGAAATAAATGAGAAAACACATACGGTTGTTACACCTTCATTCCGGACAGCTCCCCCCCACAACATGAATTCACCCCTAGTATGCAACATACTATCCTGCCAAACTCTCTTTTAAGGTACATGTACATGCACTGGTTTTAGAAACAATTAATTTATTTATCTTTACAACTATCTCTGTATTTTGGTAGTCGGATCTGCCCAAAGACTTGTATACGGAAAAGTCGTATGAATAAATACTGCATATATCCGAAATATGGTACCAGCGTTTCTTCAGCTTTGCAAAAACTAATTGTTGAATGATACTCTGTATTGCTTGTGCCAGAAGAATGCACCGAGTTGTGGCTCAGTTGCCTCCTCAATAAACAAAAGTGCAAGTTGATTATGTATTTCTACGCCTCCCCGTTCTTTGTTACTTGATTTGGCGGAGCTGTTGCTATCCGCCTTTATAGCTCGTCACCGAAGAACGATGTTACCCAAATTTTGTGCATTATTAACATGTTCTTTCCTCACAGGTTGGGAGGAGACACGGGGGGGGGGCGGAAGGCCGATGGCGCGATAGACAATAATTTATTCGCGGTTGAGTTGCGAATTAGCGAATAATGTAATTTATACTTTTGTTTTCAGAGTAACGTGGCCACAAGTTTGTTTACTGAAGCAGTCTTTACTCCGTTTTGATCAATCAATTCTTTTGAATAGTTTGACAGTCATTCGTTTGGTATCGGAATGTTCTCAGGTGCCACAGTAAAATCGTTGTGTAAGTCATGTAGGTGTCGGGGTTAATTGAGAGTCACTTCAAAAATATAGCCACCTCTAAATTGATGTCCAAGTTTTTGAATGTACTCAGAAGTAAACTTGTCTAAGTTTCGTTCCAAATGAAATTTATCTACGGGTAGATAACTGACTCATGGCCCATCCGTATAGATTGTTTGCATCAAAGTACACGATTACGTCTCGAGCTTGTTTGGGTTGTGATCCAATAAATGTGTATTTGCTTTTGCGTAACGAACGACTCCGACGCTCGACATGCCGCCGCGTTTCGCAAATTCAAAAATAGATGTTTCGACAATGCATGCCAAACAAGGCTAGGCGACGTGTAATAATTCGCAGGATCAAGGCCGTAATGCGTTCTGTAGACTTTTCGACGGTTTTAAAAAACGCACGCAAATAAAAACGCGCCCATTTTAACATACAGATCGTGATAGTCGCCTAAAGTACTACATCCGAAGGCCTGCTAGACGCGCTGGATTGTCTCAGCGGTAATTGCATTTCAGCAAATTTTTCAAATGATTCCACGTATTCGTATGCATAATCACCTTTTTCTAAAAGCAGTTCTGTGTTTTTCGGGAACTATTTTCGGAGTAGTTTGAAGGCATTGCGAGGATAAGCTTTCACAAGCGCATTGAGCGAATATGCCATAAATTTTAACGAATCTAAAACTTTAGTCAATCAAACAGAAAAGAAATAAATTTTCCCGAGGTTTACAAACCCGAGGTTTTGGAATACAAACGAGCTTGTCGTTGCTCAAATTGTGTAAATTGTGCCTGATGGCACAATTGCAACGACAGTGTGACGAACAACAACCTCACCACTCCGCAACCTCACTCTCTCTCAAAAATATTCCTCTCCCATCATGTGACCAGACTGTGACATGCGACATGTCAACGGGAAATCCACGACCATTCGTTCCCAAAGATTTACGACGTGCCGTATTTGACTCATTTCACTCCTTGTCACACCCTGGCATTCGTGCCACCCAACGACTCATCATTTGTGGCCCAGCATCAACCGTGATGTGCGCAATTGGACAAAATCGTGTATTCAGTGTCAACGCGCAAAGATTCACCGTCATACCTCTGCACCCACTATCACAGTTCACAGGCCCAAATGCACGATTTGATCATGTACACATTGGCATAGTTGGCCCATTGCCACGCTCTAGTGGATGCACTTACATCCTCCCTTGAATTGATCGTTTCACCCGATGGCCAGAAGCCGTCCCGGTACCTGACATCACAGCCGAAACAGTAGCCCGCTCATTCATATCCAGCTGGGTTGCTGCATTTGGTGTTCCATCCACCATCACAACCGACCGTGGTACACAGTTCAAATCCGCTCTGTTCTCCGCTCTCACCAGAATGCTTGGAACCAAACGCATTTGTACCACAGCATACCACCCAATTGCCCATGGACTAGTTGAGCGATTCCATCGTCAGCTTAAGACTTGCCTGAAAGCTCAGTCAAATCCCAACAACTGGACAGGAACATCACCGCTTGTTCTCCTTGGGATCCGCACAACCGTTAAATCTTATTTTCCTCACTGTGCTGCTGAACTGGTCTATGGTACAACTCTTCGCTTGCCGGGAGATTTCTTCGATAGTTCAACAAACACTGCTGAGCTGGATCCTGCCAATTACGTTCACCACCTCAAACGAACTATGCAAGAACTACAACCACCAACAACTTGGACACAATAATGGAATAGCATAAACATTCCAGATGATTTACAATCATGTACCCACGTTTTTGTTAGACGCGATTCTGTTCGTAAGCCCTTACAACCCCCATATGATGGACCGTACAAAGTTCTCAGTCGTTCCAAGAAGCACTTTGTAATTGATCTTAACAATCGAAAAGACGCTATCAGCATAGATAGACTTAACAGTGCTCACTTCAACACTCCTACAATTCTACCTATTCCAACTTCTCAGAATTCTTTTCCAGTGAACCAACCACACCAATCTCCTGACAATACTCGCATAACTAGTTCTGGTTGCCATGTCCACTGGCCAAAACGCTTTGTCACTTTCATTCGTTAGCTTTTGCAAACTCACTGGAAGGGGGCTCCTGTAGCGTTTTCTGCACAATCACTTGAATTATTTGCATTTATTTCTTTTAGTGAATTTAGCATTCAAAATTTTCTTTTTTAACTTTGATAATTTTTTCATTTCGTGTATATATCCTGTTTGCCATTTCTTAGATACATTACTCACCGCATTTTCCTTGTAAGAGTACACCCACACAGTGTCTTGTACAGTGTATATTGCTTCCGCCTATTTGACCTTGTTAGCCAAGAGGCTGTGGCACACTTCAGCGTGCTTCATTTAAGCTTGTGCTATCATCCATCAAGGACTTTGTTTTAAGGTGAAATTATTCATTCACAGTCATTGTTCTAAGAATCCAGCTAAGACATGTGACTAAGACTTTCCTTTCTTACGTTTTGTGACTTTAACAACATCTTGTTTCTAACTGTATATAAGTCCTGCATCACTGCACAGCTTCAGTATTCAGTATCCAGATCCAGAATCCAGATTCAGTATCCATTATGCAGTAATAGTCTGCTTTTCAATTCTCCAATTCAGTCAATAGTTAGCTTACAATTCTATTGCAACGTTCTTGGTCAATCTTCCGAATAATGTTGGTGACAACGCTGAACCAATACTGACTCTAATGACGACCCTTCACCCTAAAACATAAGACTAGATTTGTGCTTCATATTTCAAAACACTCAATGTGCATATTTCATTGTTCCCCCAAGAGACAAAGCTACACATTGGTTGATTATTTATGTGTTGATATCAGCTGAATATTTCAATTCCCTATTTGTTTCATGTGTCTAGGCACGCTTCATACCGCTGCTGAAGTGAAACCCACTTTTGGAATTCAACATAACTGTAGTTACATGATTTAGAGAGTGTTGTAGTCGAGACCATCGCAAGACCCGTAGACACAAGACCAGGCACAAGACCAGACTCAAGACCATGCACAAGACCAGTCACAAATAAGAGGGTGAACAATGACAAAGGAATCTTTTGTTGCAATTCATTTGAATAACTTGTGACCTGAATTCAGACTGGAGGTCTTGTGTTGGTCTTGTGCTGGTCTCTAGTGGTCTTGTTATAACAGACTCAAAATGAGAAGTCTTGCACAGGCTCAAAATTTCCTTCTGGAAGGACCAGTCAATCCCTGTTTATTCTCCTCCTTTCCGTCATCCTCCTTCCACCCACTCTCCTCACCATTTTCTCCCGCGCCTCTCCTAGTCCCCATCTTATACATTGTAAAACATTGAATCCACTAATGCCGGGTAGATGTAACTAAAAATAGCACGCTGGCACCATAGACTCGGCCCCAGCCGCTGGTATTATACAATTCCATATCACTACATCCTCCCATACTTGGCTGATCTTCACCCGGAGATCGATATTATAAATGAATTGTCGCAACATGGCATGAAAATCTCGGCATTTTCACATAAACATGCAAATCTGGATAAAACCCTTATAATGAAAGTTGTTAACACTAATTTCGATTTAACTTTTTCAACTGTGGAAAGCTAACGTATTTACCTATTTCCAAAGATGTGCGTGGAAGTAAGCGATCACCCGGCGTAGTGTTCTTTGATACTGTCGGCGGCCAATTTCATTCAGATGAACCCCGTCTAGATTGTATCTTGGGTTCTTTAGGCCTCTATGCGACCATTGCCACCAACGATCTTCCACAAATGATCTTGCCTCGACAAGGCCATTGAATTCGCTTGCCCGCCGATCGAAAACCTCCACACTCACCTGTTCTCGAAACATCCCTCTAGTTCTTGGAAGAACAGGAAGAAAAACAATAGCTTCGGGAATTATCCCCTCATCTGTGATACGTTGCACAAATTTACAAAGTTTATCATAAACTCCAGAAGGGGAAGCATCTTGCGCACACAAGTCATTAGTTCCCAAGTCAACGATTAAAATTCTTGGTGCTAGCTTCCTTAGCTTTCTAATATAAATTCTCCTTTTTGCTTCAATCCGCGCCAAAGATAGGCCTCCTTCCCCATAACAACTGACTGACACAGATTCCTTGCCAAACTTGAATTTAAGTTCAAACTCTTTTGTGCCTCCCAGGCGCTTAACAAAACTGTGCCCAAAAAGAACATAGGACATCTTGCCAACAATGCTTAAAGAATCAGTTTAAGTTACACAACAATCATAAAACTCTAGGCTACTATATAGTTAAGAGCAAAAGCATCATTCAAAACAAACTGAGACAAAGTCAGATTCTCGCTCAGGGAACTGGATTGCCCAAGCCTCCCCCAAAAGAGAACCTGGTGACACGATCAGCACGACGGAGTTCTTTCAACGCTATTCTCCTGGAAAATAATCACAAAAGGGCACTTTGGTACATATCTCCAACCTACGGTCAACGGTCCAGAGCACGACGAGCCTGATTCACCCCGGAGAAAACTGGATACCCCAAGCCTTTCCTGCCGGAAGTTCCTCAATCTCGCAGTAAATTCTCAGACCTTTGGCCAACTGACGTTATCATTTTAAAACAGACCGTGGCAAGTGATAAGGGTTCGAATGCACGCCCCTTGTGGATCGCTCTGACCTCCTGCGAGGCACTGTCCCCCCGTTACGTTCGGTGGGTGACTCCCATACTTGATCGACACTTACGCCTTCTTTTTCGTTGGAATTAACAGGGCTATGTTAACTCGCACGCGCACTGGAGGGAGGCAGAAGATCGTCACCAGAGTCAGTTTCTTCCGAACTCTCCGAGGTTGACCCAGCCGATGGGTGCATTTTCAGACGTTTCCTATTTACAGTGCGCTCATTTCCCCCTTGAGAAGGACGGATCTTTAACACGTCCCCTTCTTTATTTACTTCGGTTACAATGTATGTCTCTTGATGATACGCATTTTCAAGTTTATGTCTACCCTTGAATGCGCCTCTTTTCAAGAGTACTCTGGCACCTGGTTTTATCTGTTTGCAATGCTTTATTTTTGAGTCAAAGCGGGCCTTGTTGCGCTCTGCCGACTTTTTGGTCATTTTCTTCACCATTTCCCCAGCCTTATCAATCAACTTCGCTTGAGCTTCTACGAAGTCTTGCTCCCATGCTGAATCTGTGCGGCCAAGAATTTGGTCGAAGGGTATCAGAGGTTCCCGTCCAAACATAAGCGTATACGGGGCTACACCCGTGGTAAAATGTGGGGTGGCATTATAGACGTAGACCAAGTTGGAAAGGAACTCCGGCCACTTGTGTCGCGTCCGCTGATCAACAGATTTGACAAGACCGAACAGCGTGCGATTAAATCTTTCAGCTTGGGCATTACCCTCAGGATGATAAGGGGTGGTATGTGATTTCTTTATTCCGTACAACGCGCATAGTTCTCGAATGACCTTTCCTTCAAAATTTCTACCTTGGTCGCTGTGCAATTGGCTTGGGATCCCGAATTTGGTAAACCAGTGGTCTCGGAGGGCGCGCGCAACTGTTACGGCGAGCTGATTCTTACATGCGACTGCCTGGGCAAATTTGGTGTACACATCTGTCATCACCAACACATCTTCATATTCCCCACTTCCCCGATCAAACTTTACAAAATCAACCGCTAAAACTTCCAAGGGCCTAAAAGCAAGGAGATGCCTCATTGGCACTCTAGGCTGGGGCTGCGCCTCCTTGGCCACGGTGCACTGCTCGCAATGCTTGATATGACGCCGGACTGTTGCTGTCATGCGCGGCCAATATACACGCCTTCTCAAAAGTGCACCACTACGTGCAATACCCTGGTGACCCCATTTGTCATGACAGCCTTCCAGTGCGCGATGCCGAAGGACCTTTGGTAGCAAGACTTGGAGTATCTCACCATGGAGTGGATCATTCACCCTCCTATGAAGAACGCCGCTACGAACCACAATTCGTGGCCATTGCCATAACCACAATCTTACTTCCCGCGGGAACCTCGGTCCGCCCTTCACTTCCCCCGGGACTAGACCATTCTCCCAATATTCCCAAACAACCTTAAGTTCTGGATCTGCGCGCTGTAGTGCGGCAAGCTGTTCTGAAGACCAAGAGGGAAATAGCCCTGGAGGTCCCAAGCCAAAGGAAGATTCCTCACCATGCGCTTGCTTAGCTGTGGCCAATCCTACCCTTGCGCGCAATGGAATTGCACTGGTTGGGACTGTGTGCTGAATGATACTTTTCACTTCCGAACTGCTATGACCAGGGTACCTACTCAATGCATCTGCACATTGATTGCTTTGGCCTGATCTAAACTTAACCCCAAAACTGAAAGAGGCTAACTGTGCTACCCACCTCATCTCACAAGCACCTAGTTTTGCCGTCTGCAGGTGCGCTAACGGATTATTATCCGTGAGTACAGTGAAGGGAACGCCTAGCAAGTAATCGCGGAATTTATCCACCACTGCCCATTTAAGGGCTAAAAGCTCCAATTTAAAGGAGCTGTAGTCTGGATAATTTACCTCAGCACCCCGCAACCCGCGGCTCGCGTACGCTATCGGATGCCTGCAACCATCCTCACCGACTTGCGTCAAGCATGCCCCCAAACCCTTCAGTGAAGCGTCGGTTTCAAGGACAAATGGTACCGTGAAATCAGGATAGGCCAGAACAGGGGCTCGCGTTAGTGCTTCCTTCAGTTTGCCGAAAGCTGCTTGAGCTTCCGGATTCCAAACAAACGCTGTTACCTCATGTGATTTCTTCCCCTTGACTCGGTTAACCGGCGGTAAAATGGCATGCAAGGGTGCAGCGACTGCTGCAAAGCCTACAACAAACCGACGATAATATCCCGCGAGGCCCATGAATGAACGCAGCTGCTCAGCTGTCTTCGGTTCAGGCCATTCTACAATCCGTTTTATCTTCTCACTATCCACTGCGACTCCCCTTGCACTGACCATGTGACCGAGATAGTTTACTTCGCTCTTAAAGAGCCGGCACTTACTCCCCTTGACCTTTGGCCCATACTCAGCCAGCTGCGCAAAAACATGATCTAGCCGCGACTCATGCTCCTCCAGTGTTGATGAAAAGACCAGGATGTCATCCAGGTGCACAAGCAGTTCAGTGAGATTAAGATCCCCCAAACATTGTTCCATCACTCTTTGGAATGTACTAGGTGCATTTGCCAGTCCGAATGGCATTCGCAAAAACTCAAATAAGCCAAAAGGCACTCTGAATGCCGTTTTTCCTATAGAATTGGCTTCCATGTGTAACTGATGGTATCCATGTGCTAGGTCAAGGGAAGAGAAGTACCGAGCCCCACGTAGGGCTTCCAGGGACTCCTCAATCCGCGGCAAAGGGAATGAATCGCGCACGGTGCGTGCGTTGAGTTTTCGGTAATCAACGCACATGCGCAGTGAACCGTCTTTTTTTCCGAACTGGTACGATTGGGCTTGCGTAAGGGCTAGCACTCATTCGAATAATCCCTTGGTCAAGATACTTTTGAACCAAGTTGCGAACCTCATTCATGTGCTGTGGGGATATCCGCCGATACGCTGATAGGGGTCTCATCAGTCGTGTGTATTTTGTGAACCAGCTTATCACAGGAGCCAACATCAAATGGGTGTTTTGAAAAGACAAAATCATGCTTGCGTATAACCCCAACGATCCTATCCTGATCCTCCTTTTCGAATCCGGATAGTCCCAGCTCCAGCCCAGGGGGCAGTGTGTACTGCGTCCCGTCATGGAACGTGTAAACCTCCGAAACGGGAGGTTTGATCTTTTTCTCACTCGGAGCTCTGCTATTGACGCCTGGGTCTCCCCCACTATCCTCTCCAATCGTGACATGGTTCACTGTTACATGAAAAAGATCAGGTTCTTCACCGGTTTCCAGAGTCACTCTGGGAACCACTTCAGCGATAGTAGCCAATTTGGTGTGAGGCGGGATTTTAATTGCATGCATCCCAGCATTCGCCACAAGGACATTAACGGCATTACTACTTATATCCTGAAGTGTATCTATTACTCTACATGTCCTACCCAACCAACAGTATTCTCATACGTGCCCTGAACAACCACAGAATTACCCTTCATGTAAGCCGACGAACGTACGTAGCAAGTAACACTACGGACTTCACCTGGCAAAACCATGACAGCATAACGACCCGTCCGAGCCGTTATTGGCTTGTAACCTTGCTGTCCCGATTTATTGTTGGGTTTTGGCTCCTTCGACACACGATACCATTTCATGGTCGCACTTAACGCGCGTGCGTCACTGTGCTTAGGGTCAATGGCCAAATCTGTCAAACGTTCTAGATTATTACAGCCTAACACAACTGGACAACCACACCAGCTGCTTACCTCACCCTCATGAGAACTCTTAACAATCAGAAAATGTGCGTCAATCTTGAGATTTTGAATACCAATGGGTAACTGCACGTAGCCTTCCACTGGAATGTTAGCATTCCCTGCCCCCGATACACGGATATGGCAACCAATTGGCTTAACTTTTTGTATTTTATCTGACAACTGTTTCTCATTGAAGGAAGAACTAATCATCGAAACCTCAGCACCAGTGTCCAACAAACATGACGTTTGCACACCTGCTAGATTTACAGTTGCTTTGGGAGTCTGTCCCACCAGCCAAATCAGAGCATCGTCAGCTGAAAAATCTATTAGCTCTTCCTTCGTACGTACTGGTTCTATGGGTGAGGCCAAAATATCTTCCCTCTCCTCCACCTGGCCTACAGTGGAGGAGGTTGAGAGTTTACCGCTTTGGCACTCCCTTGCCCAGCTGCAGGTGGATTTGTTTGAGAATTGTTCGCTTTCGGTGCCCCGGAGGCCTGTTGGTCGGCACTGCGCTTCCAGCAATCAGCCCTAACATGCCCAAGGCGCTTACAGTAGAAGCACCGTAATTGCGAACGACCCTGAGCCCTAGCTTCAGACTTGGCGACTGGGCTTTCCCGTGCGATTAACCGTTGCAGAAGATCAGCAATTTGGCCTTGTTGTTTGCTTAACTGTTCCAATTGCAACACTATACCTTCTGGCAAACCCTGCCCATCCACATTTGCTCGGGCACTATTAATGCTGGTGTCCGCTAGATCAGAGGTTTTCGTATATTCGGTTGGATCAAAACCCTCATCACGAGCCACGGCCGTAACTGTGTTTGCCGCAGAGCGCTTTAATTTAGAAACCTTTTCGATATCTCGAAAGAGTTCCCGCGCTGCATCTCTCATTTCGTTGAATGTCTGCTCTGGTTTTCCAATTCAAGCCGCCTCAATTCCAACCTTACAGATTGAGCACGAACCCCCGCGACAAACTGCCTTATAAGAACTCTGTCTTGCAAAGCAACCAGTGCTCCCCTTTCAGCCTCAGTGGCAACCGCTAATATCCTGTCATGAATTCTTATGAGTGCCCTCGAAAAATCCACCAAAGACTCATCTTCTTGCTGATTCCTTTCATACAGGGTCTTTTGCAAACCCTGCACAGTTTCAACCTCCCCGAAATGCTGCCGCAACAGTTTTTTTAGTGCGGCCAAATTGGAACGAACACTTTCCGGGTGACATTTGACCTCTTCGCGAGCAGACCCAGTAAGGTGGTTAAACACAACCTGTGCCTGCTCGTCACTAGGAATCTTGCATTGTTTGATATATACGTCGGCTTCTTCAAGCCATTCCCTAACTGTAGGGTCACCCAACTTGCTAGGTTTTCCATGAAACTTTGAGAGTTTCATGGGACGCTCCCCTCCTTTAGACTGGCCTGTTTTCAATGCATCGGTGAGGCCTTTCACAAGTTGTGAAATCAAATCTGTCTCAGATTCAGAGGTCGCCATTTGAGGGCCACAAAAAGCTCACGACTTGCAACATAAGCAAAAAAAATTCAATACAATAATATCGACATTCACTCTAAAGTAACAACCGAGAAGACAGGCTACTTTCAATCAATAATTTTTAACACATCTTCTAATGTTTTCATTAAAGTCAATGCCTTCTTGTCAAAATAAAAGGTCGATCAAACGTCCAGAGCGAATATTGAATATAGGGGCCTAGGATTCACTCTCACCAGGCGGTGCTCGTCCCCTAAGCCACTCAAGCCACGACGACAGCCTCCTCGTACTTCCCCGTTGATCTGGCTGTCAGTTGCACAGTCAATTCGGCCAAACCGTGGTCCTCTCACTCCTGGCGACAGCCTGTTTTCCACTACAATCCCCAGCCGATCCAGTTTCCTCTATTTTCGTACGCTTTAATGGTCCAGTTAGCCACGACGACAGGTTCATTCCTTGCCCTTTCCTCCAGATATAGCTGACTGTCACTGTCCGAACTCAGTTCCGAGTAACTCCTGGCGCTCGTAGGAGTTTTCTCACAGCTTGGAGAACGGGAATTCAAAAGCTAACACCGCTACGAGCATGCGGTTCACACCAATTTCAGTCCACTCTAGGTTCTGCCTTGCAGGAGTCTTAACCAGTACTTCAAGTGGTTCGGTACAGTCACTCACAGCCTTGCTCACCGTTGTAGTCTATCGCTGTACCGCTCACAAATCAACAAGTTAACGAAGTTTCCTCACTCACAGGTTTGACTATTAACTCTCTTCTGTCCTTCCAGTAACCCCATCCGTGTTACCTTATAACAGACTCAAAATGAGAAGTCTTGCACAGGCTCAAAATTTCCTTCTGGAAGGACCAGTCAATCCCTGTTTATTCTCCTCCTTTCCGTCATCCTCCTTCCACCCACTCTCCTCACCATTTTCTCCCGCGCCTCTCCTAGTCCCCATCTTATACATTGTAAAACATTGAATCCACTAATGCCGGGTAGATGTAACTAAAAATAGCACGCTGGCACCATAGACTCGGCCCCAGCCGCTGGTATTATACAATTCCATATCACTACATCGTGAAGGTCTTAAGTGGTCTTAACTACAACACTGTACGTAGATCAGATGCACGGCTATGATCCACACTGAAGGAACCTGCTGCACAACAAAGGAAAGAAATTTACAGGTGATAGTGAAAGGCCTACTGTTGCATTGACATACAGACAGATTGCTAGTTCTGATTAATGCAGTCATGAATCAAAGTTTGTCTGTACAGTGTATGTGTGTGGGGGTGCATCCATCTACCACCAATATAAATGAACAGCCACGTGCCTGCCCCCCCCTTTAACATTCAGGTCCCCACATACATCATTAATGAGAACGCAAGGTTGGTGTGCCAATGAATACATGTGCACATGATGCTGTATTGGCACGTGTTCAAGTTCTGACAAGGGTTTGTGAGTTTGTTTCAGTGTTTGAGTGTGGGGGGGTACATCCATGTACCACCGTCATATTAAAATGGTTCCTTCATCACCAGATGACAGAAGAATTTTTACCAGCACAGCACACGAAGGAAGTCTTTTGACACGTTGGTATGGTCGATGGAAGTGCATTTCATACCAACACTATTCTACAGAAGGACTTAATTAAAATACCATGATTATCTAAGGAGAAAAAAAAGACTGCAACCAATAGGACCTGAGATATACAATTATACGTATATATGTCCCCGGCATGTTTTATTCAAGATTACTGCAGAAAATGTGAACACAGGTTTCGGAGCATGGTGGAAAGTGTTCAGCGGTTACAAGATCCTGACATTTTGAGTGTATTCGCATGTCTTCTTATGTATCTAAGGCAAAAAAAATCGATACCGGTATTTATATAACATACAGTAGTATAATGCCCTAAAGCACAAATGCAGTTTTTCTCTTTTCCTTTGTACATAGTAAGGACAGTTCAATATTCTTTAACTGATAATCCCTAAACTTCTGGAACAGTTTCACTGTTCAATATTTTTAGTATAGTAAGAGAGTTAGTGCACTGCTGTGCACTCGCAAATACAGTTGTTAAAAGTAAGCAAATCCCCGATCGGGCAATCTGTGCATCAAACCCCTTTACGAGAAAACTGAAGTGCGCCGTCACGTGATGAAATTCCATGTTTTTGTTACGTGTACCTGATTGATTCCCTGCATTTGACCATAGTTTCGAGAGGGAAGGAAGTACGCAGTGCGCAAAAGTACGCAAAAAAAATACATCTTGAAAATAGTTCGCGGTACCCGCTGCTTCATTTGACTCGGACCTGCCAGCCGACCCCGGCTAGCTCGGTGGTCGAGTGGTTAAGACATCTGCACTATTAAGCAGGAGGTCGAGGGATCGAGCTTGTGAGGTTTTTTCGCAAGTTCTCGGACAAGCACTGAGAATACAGTGCTTATTAATATACGTTGGGTAAGGGAAAACCCATTATATATAATTAAGTACGCAGTGAATTAAATTAAGCATTCGCATTTGAAACAACTATTCATGAAATCATTTTTTGCCCATTATTCTTTAAAGTAGGCAAAGGAAACATACTGGGTTTGTTTCTGAGATCGCAATCTAGGTGATCTTATTCCAAACAGATATTGAAGAGATGTTGATTTTTTTGTTTCGCGTACAAATTGAACGGAACTGAAGTCTAAAGTTTGTGGAGTCTGTTGTCACTTAAATTTGTATCTGTATTATGACAAGAGTGTAGTGGGCCTTCACTTGATGGAGGTCAATATTGTGTATTAATTATGACACTCATTAAGATAACTAGTAACGGAACTGTTACAGACGAAAATTGACCCGTGATAATGACGTTATTAGAAGTCACATGATATTAAGCTGCATTCTTTGAAGCCCTATATCCTCAAAAGTATGCCCAGCGGGTTGAAACTTAGCAGATGCCTGGTAGGGTATGTGTGATAGACGAGAATTAACCTCAGTTTACAAGTCACGTGACATGATAGGTGCATCCTTTAAAGCCCTATCTCCATAAGTACATGTCCCAGCTGGTTGAAACTTCGCAGATATCTAGAAAGGAAGGTGTGACAGACGAAAATTTACCTCATGGGATTGTGACGTCGTCAGTTGACAAGTCACGTGACATTACAGGTGTATCCTTTTAAGTCTTGTATCTCCAAAAGTACATGTCCAAGCGGGACGAAACTTTGCAGATATGCAATCACGACGATGGAATTTTCAATGAAACGCGAAAAAGTCTCGTTCTTCTTCCTCTTGTTTTTCTTCTTGTGCCCATGCCTTTGTACTTCATTTTTCTTCGCGGCACTTTAGTCTCTTTGCAATGGTAAATCTTCATCAAAGTTGCCTGAAGCAAAGACCCTATTGCAAAGATGAGCCACGAGGCATGACGTCATGATGACGTCATTAAGTGATTTATTATTGATTTTTAAATATTTTTTTCAGCCCATTAACTTTGTACACGTTTTTGAAGCACGAAAAACCCCCCTAAAATATAAATTGCCAACTCGGAAATCCCATTTCGCACAATACTGTGCATATGCTTGTGTGGGTGAGTTTGTTTCTGCATTCAATTGGGTACCCTGAACAATAGAGGACAATATAAGGTCCCCGATTGGCAGAGGGTCCCCGATTGACAACTGTGTACAAAACATATGGGTGGTCTTCTAAAAAAATTAGAGTACAAACAAAAGAGGAACAATAGGGGGTCCCCAGTTGCAGGCAAATACACACTTTTGTGTGCGTGGACGCCATCAAGAGACAAGTGACGTGACATAAAAGGTGCACTCTTTAAGGCCCCATATCTCCTTAAGTACATGTCTGATCGGGTTTAAATCTTGTAAATTTCTTGAAAAGGGAGTGGTTTAGAAGTATATTGACTTTATGTGATGATGACGTCATCAGGAAACAAGTTACGTGACATTAAAGGTACACTCTTTAAGGCCCCATATCTCCTGAAGTACACATCTGATCGGGTTGAAATCTTGCAGATATTTTGAAAAGGGAGTAGTTTAGAGGGATTTTGACTCAACATGATGATGACTTTATCAGGAGACAAGTCACTTGATATTAAAAGGTGCAAACTTCAAGGCCCTATATATCCTGAAGTACATGTCTGATCGGCTTCAAATCTTGCACATTTCTTGAAAAGGGAGCGCTTTGAAATATATTGACCTTGCCTGATGATGACGTCATCAGGAGACAAGTCACGTGACATTGCTACAAAATTGGTACCCCACAAGAATTTCACGAAACTGATATTTGGAAATAACTCAAAAAGGGGAAATTTTTGATGGGTAAAAATCCGTCATAAGTTGAAGTGTTGTATTTTAGGGACATGCGGTCGGAATTTCAACCAAGAAAAGTAAAATTGGTTTAAATTGGAGTGATTTGAAATTTTTGCATGTTGTGTCGGAGTTTTGTACACGAGAACAAAGGAAATACCCCACAAGTATAGCTGTGTAAGGGTGTGTGTGAGTTTGTTTCTGCATTCAATTGGGGACCCCGGACAACAGAGGACAATAAGGTCCCCAATTGACAGAAGGTCCCCGATTGACTATTGTTTACAAAACATATGGGTGGTCTTCTAAAAAAGTTCATGTACAAACAAAAGAGGAACAATAGGGGGTCCCCAGCTGCAGGCAAATACACACTACTATGTGTGTATGTGAGTGAATAATTAAAAACTTCATCAGTTAATCCCCCCCAAAAAAAATTGGAAAAGAAATTGAAAGTTTAAGGACCAAGGAATAATTGCATTTTTGTTTTACAAACCTAAGGGATGTTGGCTTGCATGTTATCGAGCCCTGAAGAACGTTGACTTTACTCTGTTTTCAATGGGGCGTATACCCGTTCATTATATGCGTACATAAGTAGATTCTATTACGGTGGCTCGTAGTCGCCAATTCGCCGCGCATGACGCTTTTTCTTTTGGCGTTATCATGCCGTTCTATTGCGTTATATTGGCGTGTTTATAACGTTATATCGCCGTACTATTGCGTTGCTGAAAATAGACAGCGAGACTATCGTCGCCATTTTGTGATGCTATTCAGCATTTGATACACCGTTGCTGCAGTTCATCCAGATTCAAGTCGACAAAAGCCGTGACAAGTGCAACGTACTCTACATGGAGGCCGAGATTATGAACGGTAAGCATTTGTGCTACGGTGTGCCGTCTAATTTACCCTTGTATAAGTCGTCCATTTACAGCCATATTTACTTGGACTAGGCTTGCATTATGCAGCGTTGCGTTACTATTGATGAAGGCTTATGTAAGAACAGGTATCTAATAGGCCAAGAACCACGCCGTAAATAATAATGGCGTTAAGTTCCACCTTATTCTTTTCCAGGTTCCGATCTGCTGCTGCAGGGATAGAAGATACCGTAAGGTTTCTTGTCTAAAGTTACTTCAAAAAGGTGTCCCATCCCACACACGTGCAGATGCGTGTTCGAACATGCCTATGACTTCAAAAACGTCATGGGCTATCGCAGTGAATTAAACGAAGTCCTAGAATCACGTGCGGGTCATGGACATCGTACGCTTAGGGTGTTTATTTGACCCGTTGCATCCACAGATTTGCCGGCAAGCTACAGTGTTATTACTAGTTGCATTATTATTGTTCAGAAAAAGTTCACTGGCAGGGCTGTTTCTATATTTGCGTAGTACTTTTTCAGTAAAACAAACAACTTCACTCTGATGGATAGGGGTATGGTCACAAATTAAAGAAGCGATAGATATACTGTTACTCCAACGGCTGAGTTTCCTACGAATCAACGCACCATCCAAACAACAGTTCTCTTCTTGTGCAGTTTACAGGGGATCATTGTAAAAAGATGATGGTTGTTGCTGTCCGATTGTCAAACAAATTGCTGAAATTCCACCTGAAATCGAGCAGGGCACGTTTGCTGTTATACTGTAAAGTTTGAAAAATGATTGCGAATCTATTCAGCTCGTTAAAAAACATATCCATGACCTTTGACAGATATTCTAAATCTAATTAAATTTTAGCCTCAAAGGTGGAAAAGCGTTTCTCCCTAAATCCGACAGTCGAATCATTTTCAATTCAGTTTTATTAAGAAAAGTTAAAACCAAAACATTTGTTGTAAAATGCTGAGGATGGTCTGAGATGGGAGCGTGTGACTAAACAACCTCGGAAATCACGTGATCTGATTGTTAATCACCTGATCGAACTCCCGTCACTTATATGTCATTTCGTTCGGTTAAGCGGGGTACCGAATTAGAACGAAATAAGTTCTTACTGTGGAATGTATCACTCCGCGTCGCAGAGGTGTTTTGTGCTATGAGTCTCGAGCATATAAGTCGGGGTGTGGCAAGATATTATGTTTCTTTTCGTTATTGTACGACAGGTAAAAGGCGCTTTTTACAGCGCGTACGCTTACATAACACATTCCTGTTTTCTCTCATATAATAAACGCTTGATTTCATTCTCCGTTGAGCAGCTTAACCTCGCAAACCCAAGCCCTCACACCCGTAGTACACGCAGTCCAATAATTTTCATGGCTTGACCTTTAGATTTAGATACTTTAAAACTGATTGGTTTGAAAGAGCGCCCGTCTTCCTAGTCGCGCCCACGTTTCCTTCACATGGCTACCGAGTGATGGCGCAAGTCATACAGACGACGGGCACCAAACAAGCACAGAACCTCAAAACAGAAACAAAAGTGGTGGTCATGGGCGCGAGGCCGAGCATTCAATCACTGCGGTGTCTTTTCTTTCCACCCGGCCATTGGTCGCTTCACATAATTTGTTTGTAATGTGTCGGGCGGAATTTTTTCGCGACCGATAAGTGCCACAGAATTAGCACATGTTGCTGCTGTTTTGTTTTTCGGTTCTCTATTTCAGATAGATGGGAAAAACTGGTACACTCCATCGGTGACCCAGGACTACGCAGACTTGCCAGTGTGATTTTACCCAAACTTCTAATTTCGGCAAAAGCAGATTCCATCATGAAGAAATACAGCGCCACCTGGAGACAGTGGGAACGATGGGCTTCATCCAAGGTTAACGTTCAGGTCTTTCCAGCCAATCCAACGGATTTCACCCTTTGTAACATTTCTTCGCTGTTCGACACTGGGCTCAAGTCTGCAGCTGACTTGGCCGCAGCAGTGGCTAAATGGGCGCAAGGCGCATACCATCACCTACGGACCATCCCATGGTTAAAGCTACCTTGCAAGGCTACAGGTAGACTTACAGCTTCCAGCCCCAACAGAAAAAGACCTATAACTCCAGAAATCCTAGCTAAGCTTCACAATAATCACGGAAAGTTCCAGGCAACTTTGGACGATCTTTGCTATACTATTCATGTTTCATTTCTTACGCTGGTTTCCTCCGATTTAATGAAATCAGCAACATTCGGCGTGTGGACTGTACCATTACATGCAACAGGCTTACCATACACCTGGATAAATAAAAAAAAATGATCAATTTCGATTAGGCACTGACGTTACCATCGCTAGAACTTTTCAGCCGACGTGCCCACTTGGCATTTCCGAACGGTATGTCCACGCGCTAGGTGACCCCAACGATTCCACCTGCCAGTCATCCGTCGACTCACTCGTTCCAAGCGGTCTTGTCCCCACTATGTACAAGCGTAGTTACACTAGAACAAGGGAATTACTCTTGCAAGCTCCAAGTCCTTACGTGTCTGATATCCGCAAATATGGTTTGCGCAGACTCAGGTCAGGAGGAGCGTCAGCTGCCTCAAACGCTCAGATTCCTGCTCATTTGATATCCATGCACGGCAGATGGAAGTCAGAAAAGGCCAGAAACGCTTATATTAAACCAAACCAAGACGCCCTTTTGCTCCCTTCAACCGCTTTAGGAATTTAGAAAGTATATAGTCTTTAAGACAAAGGCCACTTGGCGCTTTTTTTCCTTCCATGTTGAATACTGTATTATCTGAGACAAAGATTTGCTTTCCAAGCTGGCCGAATTAACGACTTTCGGATATGGATAGTGTATTGAGCTTTATTTACATTAAGGTGAAGATTTCCCTATGCTGACATCACTAATTCTTCTCTGTATTACCTTTTTGCCATAGAAACAATTCCAAAACGTTATTTCACCAGTGAGTTTTGCGAAAATTTTTTATATCAGTTAGGGTTTGTGCGCAGGGAGTCAAGTGACCTCCGTATATGGAACTTTTCAAGATGAAATTGTTATTGATATGAACTTCGATGCTTATCATCCTCAATTTAAGCAGTTTAGAAAATAAAAATCACTATCATATGGTGTGTGCGAGGCAGTTAGCTCGACCTCGCCAAATGTGCTCGCCAAATTTGTGTCCAGTGTCTAATTTTGTATTTTGATTTCTTTCTTAAATGAGGAAGATATAGAAAAGAAAATTATTTTCTTCCGGAAGCATGGAGGAAGAAATGTGCCATCTGCGGTCCGGCAGGCAAACATTACTTCATCGTAGCATATTTTTGTGAACTAACCAACCATGGCAGCGCCCGCTCCGGAATCTGCAGAGCGCATTCTACTTGCCTTTCAAGCAAAATCATTCCGCTAGTGATCATTTGTAACGCAAACAATTCATCGGCTATAACCAGAAGGCAGAATTGAAAAGTCTGCGGATAAACCCACAGTTGTTAGCCGTTTGTCGGTCTCGGTCCAGGCTAGTGGCAAAAAGAGGCCAGTTTTGGACTTGCGAAAGGTGGATTTTCATGTATGGAAACAATCAGTAAAGTATAAGACCTCAAAACAGCCAGCAATTACTTAGTCAACGGAAAATATCTAGACTCTTTTGAAGTGGGAGACCATTGTTTGCATAGAGATATCCCAAATTTCACATGTTTCATGTTGGCCTTGAGATTATCCTACGTGTAGGCATGTTAAACCATAAGCGAAGACAAATAAAATGGAAGCTGGTTGAGCATGTACCTTGAATTTTAACACACATGCATAGGAACGATCAAGATAGATAATGCTACGAGAATTCAGAACATATTGGTATGTTGGATATATAAGCAAGGGCTGCAAAATCTTGACAATATTTTGCAGGGCTACAACGTTACTGTGGGCTGCAGAGCCTCGATAATACTTGAAGGCTTATTGTGAATGTGAATATTGTGAATGTTGCTTTACCAAGTTACCTACGTCGGTGCTTCAAGACAGAGCAGAGTCGACGACAAAGCAATACGTTATTGGTTTCCAGAGATGGTTCAATTGGGCAAGAGCTCATTTGCAACCGGTTCCAGTACTTCTAGAATCCCCTCTGCATGTCTCATTGTACCTGCTGAGCATCATGCAGACATGCAGCTCACCTGCCCCATAGGCCCAGTCAAGACTGCATTCTACAGTATAGCATGGGCACACCGTGTCGCATCACTGCAGTCTCCCACCGACGACCAGTTGCCAAAGTCTGTGCTGGAAGCGGCACAGAGGACACTAGACAGAGCACCCAAACGCCAAGAACCGTTAATTCCTAACAATATCCAGAGATTTTGTGAGAAGTACCCCCTAGAACTTTATCATTGTTATATATCAGGACACTTGCATTAATTGATGTGGGTTTTGCGGGCTTCCTTAGATGTAACGAGTTGGCAAATAAAAAATATTGTGATGTAGTAATATTTGATACCCACATGGGTATTTATTGAGAAGAGTAAAACAGACCAGTATAGAGACGGTGCCTGGATTATAATAAATAGAACATACTCTGGCACATGTCCAGTAAAAATCATGGAACGTTAGATTTTAATGTGTAGTTGTATGGAAGGTTCTGAAGAATTCGTTTTTCGCCCTCTTACGAAATACAGAGCGGGCTATATCCTCAGAGCAGCTAATACGCCTATTTCGTATTCTAGAATGAGAGAAGTCTTCATTCACATGCTTGATGTTTTATATCTTTCTCATCACAAAACACTCTTCGAAGAAATCTCTATAATTGGAGGATATCTAGATCAGGTTCAAGAAATTAAAGATATCGTTCCAAATGTTCAAACGTTTGGGCTGCACAGCTTGCGCTCAGACGGCGCAACTCAAGCTGCGAGGGCCGGTACCCGTGATAGATTGATTAAGAAGCATGGAAGATGGTCATCAGACACTGCTAAAGATATGTACATTGGAGAAGCACTGACAAACAAGTTTAAAGTAACGGAATCCCTTAGGTTATAGAGTTATCAGCAAATAACCAGTCAATGGCTAAGAATTTATTATATGTCCCGTTCTTTACCTGTGCATGCCTGTCGATCGCCCTCCCAAAGTTGTATCCTATTTTTAAGTGTCATGGACTCGTTAAGAACCTAACATTCCCCCACCTACCTTGAGAGGGGTGTCAATCATGGGATCGCACTAGCGTGCAGTGACTGAAACGAGCGGCATATCCATCTTCATGTGTTTGTGTACAAAACACTACTGCATTATGTTAATGCAGGCAATACCTACTCTTATACTCCTTTCCCCTTTGGAAAATGTATCAGGCCACTGTCTGGGATACCCTGCACGATATGCGGCAAATTAAAAAAGGGACTCCCTGTGATGCACAAGCTGTATATCCTAAGACTATTGTGCCCTCAGAAATCTGAAAGGAATTCCAAAGATTCCATCAACGCAAAAGAAGTCACAATAAAGGGGGTCCCCTTTGCTGCATATCGCGCACAATATGAATGTGTCTGGAAGCTTGTGTTTGGCCCCAGCGCAGTAAAACAGATAGTGTGTTGACCTGGAGACCTGAATAAGCCCCTGTGATTGAAAGGGCGAACCCGGGTCTAGAGACGTTGGCCACGTGGAATTATTTACACTTCGTGGGTGTGGAGGACAAAAGTGACCGTCAGCCTTCCTGCTGTCAGAATAGTTGAAAAGCTGATTTTACGTTTTTTAACATGCAATTTTCGACTTTTCTACTTTGCCACCTCCAAACCAGAACGAACATTGTTTGGTTATGCATTTTTCTATTTCCCGCTTTTCTGCTTCACGAAAAGCAGATTCTGCTTTTTCTTCGTTCGCTGGCAGCCGAAAAATGGCCATCTGTTTTTATCCTTCCGAACACGCAGAAACTGAAAAAGGAGGATTGGACATTATGGCAACAACCTTGAATTCTACTTTTCCACAAATGGCCATTTCATTTTCTGCCTTCCAAGGGCCATGAACGGGGTCGCCAACCTAAGGTTACGACCAAGTCCTTTCTAGGGGATTGAAGACGTATAAAGCAATAATTAGAGTCCACCCTGTCTGTTGTAATGAAAGATTCACCTCATTCTTTTCCGTGGTCCTAGCAAGCGTGTGTCTGTTGAATTATAGTTGTAAAACTGTATTTCCTTTAAGATGCCGCTTTCTCAGCCTCACAGGGACACTGATACTGCCGTATGGAATTGATCTGCAGAAGGCATGGTTAGGTATTGGTTTCTGTACGTCTTCACTCCCCCAGAACGGAAATGGTCGTAACCTAGAGATTAATGACCCCATTCACTGCCCATTGAGGGTAAAGTCCACTAAATCAAGCCCCATTGAAAACAGTGTAAAATCAGCACTATTCAGGGCCCAATAACATGCACGCCTGAGATTTCTGAAACACAAATGAAATTCTTGTCTGGTCACTTATCTTTCAATTTCCTTTCAATCTTCTGTGGGTTAACCAATTACATTTTTAATTATTCCCACAAAACAAAATCACCCCCCAAAAAGTGATTTTTCCCAAGTCTGATTGCAGCCATTTTTCAAGTGGCAACCCTCAACTTTCTCGGGCACTTGGGACCATTTTTCAACCGTAGGTTTTAGCCATTCTGCTCTCATATGAAAGCTCAAAGACCCAGAGAGTTCATCCTGGCAAGGATTTACACAATCTCACCATTTTGGGGGCCAAGCAATCTCCTTTTTAAAAGATACTGTGAAGGCATTTGTAACGCTAATGAGCAGGCCAGAAACTCTCACTTGAATTAGTGGTCTGCACCCTTGAGGACGGAAGAGCAGATGGCCACTTTTCGGCCACCTATGTAAAAGAATTATGCTTCTCCGCTATCACAAAAGCACCAAAGTTGAATTCACGGTTGTCGTCAAAACGTTCGATCCACTTTCCTGCTTTTTGACAGGTAAAATGCAGATGGCCACTTTTTGGCCGCCATGAAAAAGAGGAAAAGTAAAGCTGCTTTTGTAGTAGCAAAAAAGTGAAAAATACATTACAATAAAATGGTCATTCAGCATTTCAGGTAGTAGAAAAGACGAATATCACATGTCACAAAAACATAAAATCAGCTTTTCTTCTAGTCTGATAGTAGAAAAGCAGATGGCCACTTTTCGTCCTGCATAGTCTAGGCCCAGCTGTTGTGCTATAAAGGCCCTGGACAAGTGAGTCACGGTGATTCAAGCATGTACAGCAGGAATTTCCCGTGTATTTTTAGTATTGCCGATGTATTTCCGTATTGTTGAATTTAGCGCCCCAGCTGCAGACCACGTCCCCCAAAAGGGCACTTCCTCAACAAAACATACTGAGAAGTCTTCCTAGAAAGGTCTCCGTCTGATTTATCTTGAAGAAAGAGAAAAACGTTGAATAGGGATTCTTTAACACATCCGAGACAATTTGGTCACAACGCACTGAAATTGTGGTAGTTGCCTCCACGGAATCACCCCACTGCAGACCACGCCCTCAAAAAGGATACTTCCCCCACAAAACATACTGAGAAGTCTTCCTAGGAAGGCCCCGTCTGATTTATTTTTAAAAGAAACAGACATTTAATCATGAGATCATTAACTGCAAATAGATTTGAACCTCTTTGGTCACAAGATGCCTAACTGTGTTAAAAACTGACACAGGTGCTTCCTCGGAGGGTTCCCTTTACATCTTCCTGTTCTTAAAGGTTTGTTGAGTATTAAAGTTTTATGTTCATTGGCCTTCTTTATTTATCTGATGAGTCTCACAAGTGACAGTGATCCTTAATTCTGTTTGCCCCCTACTATACATGTACTGCTAGAGACTTGTCATGCCAGAGTCATGCTCTAATAGAAGTGCGCCTTTCAGTCCTTTATGTTCAGATGGAACATGAGGTATTAATTCACAGGATCACGCTTAAGCTCTTCGTAGGTGTCTTTTTAGATCAATGTACAAATGGACAGCCTGTTCTGGGGTATTGGGGCCCTGCGGCCAGCGGCTTTCATCAGTAAACATGCAAACTAGAAGAGGTCCTCATCGCAAGGGTAGTTGTCTTTGAAGAGGGATTCCTCCTTACCCACATCCACTCTACCCTGATTCACTGGTTTCAGGCTGTCTGGGGTATTGCACAACTGTGGAAGCTCAAACGTGGTCACAGCTCCGCTATTTTGTCCAGATCATCCTATCTTTACAGGAAGTAACCTTGAATAAACAATTTATTTGAATCCTTTGCGCCGAAGAAAAGTTGATGAACTCTTAATCTTCGTAAGACAAAAATGACTTTGGCTGACATTTACATCGAAAAATGGATTGACCAATAATGTATCATTCTCATGAATGTGAATCAAATCAGCCCTTTGTCCAAACTGTCTCCCAAAGAAGTAACCGTCATCCTTTATGCATCGAAATAAAGTCACCCAAAACAGAACTCGGTGTATTCTTTCTTCAGTTGTTTTTACCAACACTAGATGCATTGGTCAGCAGTACTCTTCCCAGTAATGAAGCTGTACCTACGTCCACCGCTAGACCGATCCCCATCGACCCTAAGGAATCTTTGAAAATTAAGTACATGTCCATTCTCCGTCTTAAGATCAGTCCTAAAGACAGGCAGTCGCCATAATGTTTAGATGGCATTGAATGAAAAAGCCCCCAATAAATTGAGGGTCATTCGAAGTGATGTTTGTTTCCAACAATTATTTTTTCGAGAGAAACCATCAATACACCCACTGATGCCCATTCCGTATGGCATGAGTTTGTCATAATTATGAGTCTATGTGCCAAATAAAGTTTGGTCGTCGCCCACTGTATCTGCGACGCACCAGCCGGCACCTTTTGCTAAGTGTAACAATATCCGCACTCTATGTCTACAACGTCTACCTACAACGAAACCCTCCTGAAGTAATCTAAGATGAATAAACCTTTCTTGAAGGAACCTTACAATATCCGCTTAGTCAGATTAATTCTTCCGACGATACAGTCCAATATGCCTCAGGCTTTCGTTGTAGGGTGCGCTCACTCCATAGCATGCATGGACTGTTGCTAAAGTTGCAGCAACTTGAAGATGGGTGCAGCCGAGTCTGAAGTAACGCGTGATCTGGCCGTCAATGTTCATGATGCCTAAAACAGCAAAAAAAATGTAGATCAACATTTCATTAAGTTCGTGCATTACGATGTAAATGTAAGTTCTATATTTGCAATACTTTCAGAGTTGCGCACACGTCTTTCTACAAAATTGCATGCAACTATAGTAACACTTTCAATGGACTCTCCGTCCTGTAATACGCCTATCTGGACTACATACAATTTCAATGTAACCACGTTAATCGGAAGAGCATTGAAATCTACACAATTACATCTTTTGAAAACTTTTGCATTTTTTGGCTTGCTACACACGCGTGAGAACTGAGTTTATGCATCACGTATTGAAGCCCTACAATTGAGCAGTTTGGGTTCTAGTTTTTATTCCAGTGGCACACATGTTCTTTTAAAATGTTTTACAATCTCCGACCAAGAAACACGGGTAATAAAAACCAACGGTACAGAGAGAAAATGGCGAGTATAAAAACAAACGGAAGAGCCACCAACGAGGCTAATAAGCGGGGAATGACATTGAAAAACGCAAGTTTCACCAGGCCAATTACAAGACGGGAGGAAATTCAAGTACGGATATCACTGCGTCATTTTCCCGAGAACATCTTCTTTTCAACTGAATGGTTGAAATAGCCCGTGTAAACAATCCACAAGATTGGGGAATTTCAGGGGCCCTGCAAGAGGAGGTAGGATGGAAGGGATGGTTGATGTAGAAATATTAACGCAAAACGTTTCATAGTACACCAGGTAATCAAAATTTTCTACAAAAAAGTATTACATATTTTGATAAAGGCATGCTTTAGTTACCGAAGACATGTTTTAAACTCACCTAAAGGTGGGAGAAGAAGCCTGGCATGGCATTGGTATAGCCTTCCCGTCTAGGTAAACTGCTTCAGTTGTTGCACGTTTCGGGGGGGAGTATGGCGATATAACGCAAAAGATTGCCCTATAACGCAATAGTATAGTGTTATAACGCAATAATACAGCAATAAAACGCCATAGTACGGCGTTATAATGCAAAAGTAAGCCATAAAATGCAATAGTACGGTGCTACAACGCTATAGTGCCGCATTATAGAGCGTTATAGAGTTAAAGCGATATAACGCATTAATTAGTACAACGTTGTAACGCTATATAGTACAGCGATATAACGCCTTACGGCGATATAACGCAACAGAACAGCGATATAACGCTATAGTACAGCGATATAACGCTATAGTACGGCGATGTAACGCCGAAAGGAAACAGGTCATGCGCAACGAATAGGCAAATACGAGCCACCGTAAGAGGAAGTTTAGCATAGCGTTCGTAGCCTTCCCGTCTTGATAAACTGCTTTGGTTGTCAGCTTTATGGCGATATAACGCAGTAGTGTGGAGATATCTACAACGCAAGAGTACGTGGTATAACGCAATAGTACGGCGTTATAACGCTAAAGTATGGCGATATAACGCCATAAATATGGCAATACAACGCAACAGTACAGCGTTATAACGCTATAGTACGGCCACATAAAGCCGAAAAAAGGGTCATGCGCAACATCATGAGCCACCGTACTACCTTACCGCTTTATACCCGTAACCGTCGTGTTACGGCACGCCAGAGTTTACGAAATTCAATGCGTTGGGTATATACTTGCGCTGTTCGCAATCTTTTGCGTATGAGCAATATTTGACAAATTTGTAATGCTCATAATGTATATGCGATATTGAACATTATAATGCATTGTTCCATATCTGCCGTCGCCCGTCGCATTTTGCTTTTTGTTGTGGCCCAATTCTGCCATTTACCAGTTCCAAACATGCCATTTTCCGTCGTGCGTCGTCCGTCGTGCGTCGTCCGTCGTGCATCGCCCGTCACCCGTCGTGCGTCGTCCGTCGTGCGTCGCCCGTCGTGTGTCGCCCGTCGTGCGTCTCCCATCAAATGGGCTGCATAGGACATGCAAAAGCCGTTGTTTAACAAATGACAATGTGATGATTCCATTCACTTCTAAAGATCTTTTCCGAATAAGGCAAGTACAAATCCCACCTGCAAAGCATATACTAGTCACATAATTAATTCCAATAATGCTAGACTACCCCTGCCCCTTGACAAGAAAATATCGCCTCTCTGAGAATTCAACCAAGTGTTTTGGGGGGAAAAACATTTTCAGCAAAAATTGTTCTGGCCAACTTATCCACAGTGTTATTTCAATTTGCATGCTGTAAAAATGTGCCGACTTGTTTTCATCAAATTCCAGGAAGAAATCTGCCCGCCGATACAGATATTCTATCTTGTCCGAGGCTCTCAATTTCACCTTGAAATCTAGAAATACATGCTGTAAAAATGTGCCGACTTGTTTTCATCAAATTCCAGGAAGAAATCTGCCCGCCGATACAGATATTCTATCTTGTCCGAGGCTCTCAATTTCACCTTGAAATCTAGAAATACTAGACGTGCTGTGGATAACAAACTGTTTATTAAATGTATTGTTAAGGGGCAATTACCACTTGGTTTAAGATTCAGAAAATATGACGTGTTGGTTTTTGTGGGTGTGTATGCCATGGTGGATAGACCAATGAGAACAGGTTGTCCAGCACATCAGCATTATTTATGGGGCTAACAGGTAACGTTACTGTTTAAAAGACTTGTGTGAGCCAACCTGCAACTAAAGTCATGTCTAATTTGGAGTATACAGCAGATTTCATCATAGGTATACCCGCCCTCAAAATAATGTTGAATCAGTTCGTCTCTTATGAAAACTATTGGGAATCAAACATTGTAAATAATCTATTATTTACATTCCGTTCTGTGGGATATGATGCAGGGACAGACAGAAATATCACATAGGCTATAGACCTAAAGTCTGGCTGTTAACGAGTAAAGTTACGTCTAGAGTAACTAAGTTATCGAGAAAAACAATCTACCGTAACAAAAATCTATTTTGTTGATTTATTTATGTAACCAAAATGGTGTTATTTCATATACACGTTACTTAGCCGATGTCAGGATATTATTTCTTCTTTCAATTGGAGTTTGGCGCAACTGCAAAAACGAATACATGTACATCTTCTAGTTCTATTGCTAGAATGAGAGTCAGGCATGGTGGATCGATCGAACAAGGACATGTACATGTGAAACGATGAAGGGTCAAAGTTAAAAATACCACTGCGCAATCATGACAAAAAAAACCACGGGCGACGGGCGACGGACGACGCACGACGGGCGACGGGCAACGCACGACGGGCGACGCACGACGGACGACGGGCGACGCACGACGGACGACGCACGACGGACGACGCACGACGGCAGATATGGAATTCCATATTAGGCCTACACAGCTCGCAATGCTAATGTAGCGGTCCGGCCCCTGGCTGATCACTCGGGGGCGGCGGTCCGTCCGCCACTGAAGGGGGAATTGGAAGCCAGGCAGACAAAAAGAAAGTTCAGGAGGCACTGAAAGACTAGGGTGTTCAAGCTGACTAAATTTCTTTTTATAATCACAACTGCTTGGACAATTAAACCGGTGCTAATCTACGTGATTCCCGGCCGAGCCATCACAGCGTCCATCCACACAGATGTCTCGCACAGCACACCCCTGCTCTCGCGAAAAAACCTTGGTAACCCGCCCAACTTCAGTGCCGCCAAATATTATCACATTGTAAGCCACTTCCGGCCGACAGGCAAGACTTACAGAAAATACTTGTACTGTACATGTACATTCTGTGCACCCACGCGGGCCTAACCACGCCTTCAAGACGTGCACAAGGTTCAAAGGTCACACAATTCGCTAAATGAGATGGGGAATTCCCAGATCCCTACACTAATTTACCTAGATGTTGAATTCTAGGCCGCCCCTGGTGTTGGAATGGTAGGTCCATCCTCCAGTGTTAAATGATGAGTTACCGAGTACATGCCCCCATGATTGAGTCGAACACCGGACATGCAGTCAAATATTTATTTTAATTGATGACTCATGCGTCTCATCTCAACACTCGAGAATTCTTTTACACATCAACGCAACCCCCAATGTGGTGGCTCAGACAGTAATGGCAATGAGTTCTGAAGTTAAGTTTGCCGGTGATGGTCTAACCACGTCAAGCCCAAAAAAAATTACCCGAGCTGGGCATTTCTCAGTTCACAAAAAAGGTACCGCACACCAGAAAGTTCTAAAACATTAAATGCTGCTATGTGCACACAAAGTCCCTGTACGTGTAGCAGTTTATGTAATGTTAACGCCCACGACTCTGTGTGTGACCCGCGTTCGACCCCAAGCCACAGCGAATGACCTCGGTGTAGTGGTGTTGTGTCCTTATAGCGCCTTCCTGAGACTTGGGTGGATAAGTCTCCGCCATGTTGCATTAAACGTTGTTTTATTGATGACTTACAATTTGCTATCCATCCCTGGTCACTACCGGTACATATTGGCAACGAAGATTCGACATGGCCCACCTTACTGCACCTCCGCCATTCCTTTCAACTCCAGGTAACCTTCCAATTCTTCCGAAACAGTGGAGAAGTCTGTTCGAGACAGTTATGTTTACGTTACGCGCACGATATCTGTACGTGTGGCGGATGATGTAATGGTACCCGCGTTTGACCTCAAGCCACAATAAATAAATAGTCGTGAATATTCTCTTTGTATGTGCGGGAAAGCTGACGGTATTCTCAGAACGAGTTTTCTTGTAAGATAAAGTAATGCTAAAAGGTATAATCTTAAGAACCTTACGTAATAAGAGAAATCTCTGGGAGAATTGAAGACTATAAAATCGGGAAAAAAAACACGAACACACACCGCAAGAGAGATTTTGGAAGGCAATTCGACCATACGCAGGCTGTGAAATGTCTTCGACTTGCTGACTTCTGCACCATTTCAACCTATGGTGACGAGTCGTCTGTGGAGCGACACTTGTAAGAAAAGTTCATCCAGACAAGTGAAGTGCAGAGCTGTATTTTGTTCCGGAAGAGACAGTTTGTGAACTGAATCCAGTTCCAGTTTGTGGGATCATCAAGTTCCCGTATTTGCGACGGTCATCGCACCCTCGCCGTTTCGTCTCGAGCCCGTTACTCTTATTGGAAGTGGTCTTCGTCTCCGTGACAGCTTATTGTTGCACCGTCAAGGACTGAACTATTTTTCGCCCTCTGTGGAGACCAGCGTTTTTCACAGTTTTTCTTTGTTAGTATTTTCTAAGTGTAATACTTTCATTGAATCATACTGGTTTAATTGTTCCTTATATCAGTGTGATCTTGATTCCTTTGGTGCATCGGAGAAAATGCAAGCTTTGGAATTATTACTGTTGATAAATAGTTCGGAGTTTTTCGGATCGTAGCAAGACTTGTATTGTTGCATCTGGCGCGGATACGTACACCGATGAGCGCCGATGCGCCATTCTATTTCTTTGCTTAGGGCCAGAAGGGCAGCGCATATACATGTACGCAACATTTCCGCCTGCTCACACATTAGGTCGGATGGTACGAATACAAAGCCACCTGAGAGTGCTTCCAACCCCTTCTTACAGTGACACTTTGGTGCATTTTCAGCCTGCAGCGAACAAAGTCGCCGAACGTTATCGTTTTCTACTAAGGTTAAGACTATCACAGTTGACCACTTAGACTCTGGCTCGGAGGATGAAGTTCAAATCCTCACCATTGGTTCTCCCCGAAGCCCGTAATCTGACCTGTGACATTCTGCCAGGCCAAGATGCGCGCCTGTCATTAATCTTTGATACGAGTCTCCAGTTTTTTCTTGCCAGTGTCAGTCTTTGACAAGTATTTGTGAAGCACTGCAGCCTTCACCCATAAAACTATACCAGGCAAGATATGGGACGAAGGGGTACACCCTTACCTGTCCAATCCCAATACACACTCTAGACGATTATTACTTAACACATCCCCCAGAAGTCTGTAAAGAATTCCTGAGATTCCGATCAAACAATGACCAACACAAAGGCGGGGGGGGTTCTCGCCGTCCCATATCTTGCTTCGAATGTATAAAACTGACTACTTACCTACGTGAACCAATTACCGTGCTCGGGTACATCGGCACCATGGTTCGTCTTTCTGATAAAACTGATACTGTGGTGAAAGGAAATTTCTACATTGTGGACAACGGTGATCCAGTTCTTGAGTTTGATCTTATCCGGTCACTCCAGCTCACCTTGAATGGCTCGTCAGTTGTCCCCAGAACCTCCTGATCCCAATACATCTACATCATCTGTGAATGCTACCAAATATGTGGATTCCCTTTGCACTGAGTTTCCGAAGTTGTTTCTAAACAATATTGGCACTGCTCGTGGGTTCGCACACTGTGTCAAAGTCAAACCTGATGTTCCGCCAGTGCAACAATGGTTACGCAGACTACCCTTTGCAACTCGGGATAAGGTTTCCGTGGAACTGAAACGTCTAGAGAAAGCTGGCACCATAGAGCGTATTGATGAATGAGAATGGGTTTCGCCAATCATCGTTACCTACAAGAAATCAGGAGACATTCGCCTCCGTGTGGATCTTCGGCAAGTTAATCGCACTGTCGTCGTTGACACTTTCCCAATTCCAGACCTACAAGAACTCTTCGCAGAACTACGTAATGCAACAGTTTTCAGAACACTTGATCTCAATTTAGCTTATCATCAAATTGAGCTTTCAAAACAATCTCGCGACTACACTGCCTTCATTACCCACGAAGGACCGCTTCTCTTCCGACGGGTTTGCTTCGGTCTTGCTTCAGCACCAGCAGCATTCCAGAAACTGACGTCATCTGTACTTAGTGGGCTACCAGATGTGCAGGCCTACTTAAAGATGACATTGTTGTGTAGCCGAAACCATGCTGAACATGACAAACGTCCTGAAGCGCATTCACGGGATGTGGGAATGAGTCGTAATGCGGCCAGGTGTCAGTTCAATCTGTCGTCCCTTCGCTTCTCGGACATACTGCATCGTCACAAGGGCCCATGTTGATGCAACAAAGCACGTGACCCATCCTACTGACGCATCCACGACTGCGATCTTTCCCTATACTCGCTTCGTATTACGCCCGCTTTGTGCCCGACCTTCTCTACAGTAGTTGAACTTCTACGTGTCATGATCATTCGCAAAGGAGCTGATCGAGTTCGAGTGGTCTTCTGCTGCACTGCAAAGTTTTGAAACAAATAAGGAACTGATCGGTCGCTGCACTGCCTGTGACTGTGTCTACTGATGCATCATCCTACAAACTTGGTGCTGTCCTCATTCAGGTAGAGAAGGTCGCGAATATCCTGTTGCATTCGCATCTCGCATGTTGTTATCTGCAGAATACAACTATTCCGTAGGTGAGGAGGAAGCTCTCTCGTGTGTGTGTGGGCATGCGAGTTTCAGTACTTGGGGGGCGCCATTTCATCCTAAGGACAGATCACCAGCCCCTCACTTCAATGCTGTCCTCTCGTGGCTCCAGACACCAGTCAGTACGCATTTCACGCTCAATGAGCTGCACGTCTCATGCGCTTCAACTGCACTGTTGAATACTGTGCAGGTGTCCGTAATGCTGCTACGGACGCCATGTCACGACTTCCCATCGCTGCAACAGACTCATTTCAGGATAATGACGATGACATAATCATTCAGTCCTTGAATGTTCTGTTGGTAAACAGCACCACTAGTAAACATGACTTGCAGAAAGAGACCCGCATGAAGACACACCAAGGACTGTTCGGTGTAAAGAGCAATAACGTGATTGTTACTGGTGGCCAACGACGGATTGCATGGTCGAAGAGACAATCAGCAGTTGTTTGCCGTGCCAAACCAGTGACAAGACAGCTGGCTCTAGGAACACCCCTCTCCAGCTACTTCCATTACTGGAGGGTCCATGGCAGAAAACTGCACTTGACATAACTGGGCCTTTTGCTAATGCACCCCACGAGTGTCGCTACGTTAGCGTTTGATTGACTGCTACTGTAGGGATCTGGGGGTTTCCCCGGTGAGATAATTACTTTTGATGCGAATATGAACTCTGACCTGCCGGTCTCTGGCACGAGATCAATGCGTGAGTATGAGCGTCCCTTGCGCGTGCAGACTAAATTATCTCTAAGCCACGCCCTTCGGCTGGAAGTTGCTTACATTGTATTACATTTTGGCGGGACCTGAGAAGTTTCTGGGCTTTTCTCAGTGACAGTCCCACGCTTGAGACCTGCACCTTGGTGAGCTGGCATTCACAGCATCATGGCTCCTTGTCGGATAACCTAAGCCCTAAATTTCCGTTGGCTTTAGAGTTCATACCAATTTAGGCAATCTTTTAGACGTCATGGTGAGAGAATTCATGATTGTACAGAGACATTTCGTAGTGTGAATTTGTAATGGACATAGCGAATGTAACGTTTACTACTACGTACATGTAAGCCACCACTCAGTAACAGTACGTCCTCTGTCTTTCTTTAGGGCTTTTTTCTTGGCTTCTTTTTGGTTACAATTTCATTGCTTATTGACACCTGGGAATAAATCGAAGGGAATCAAGCCACAGTCGCCTTGAGTCCATTTTTTTGCCTGGCTTTGCGCCTTCTACCCCCCTTAATTGGCGGACGGATCTCCACCCTCCTGACAACTGCAGAAGGACTGGACCGCTACACTACAGTAAATGGCCTGTGGCCTCGAGGTCCCGTTCGCTTAACAAGTTACCACAGTCATCAACATGCTCTCGTCAGTCTTTGCTCGTGAAGGTTTGCCTCATGAACTTGTTACCGACAAGGGAACTCAGTTTGTGTCTGCTGATTTGGAAAACAACACTCAGAATTTCAGAATAAAATACAGGAAATCCTCACTCTACTTCCCAAGAGTGAGTGGTGAGGTAGATCGTTGGAACAGAGTCCTCAAACAAACGCTGCAATTTGCGACGCTATAACACACCTTATAGAAACATGCCACCATCGACTTATTGCTATACATAGCCTTTGATCAAGGCGCCCGCGGCGAAATGGATAGTCAAGATCACACGACGAACCGCATGCAAGCCCCCGACATTAACCATGCACGCGCATGCAGTAGCCGTGCTGTGTGTGTCGTGGACTGTGCGCGGGCGTGCGGGTCGTCATGTAGTCTTTCGTTGTGCGTTGGTTTCGTGTTAAGACTAGTCTCCTCCAGCTCCTAGGCCTCGCTCTTGAGCGACTATCCATCTCGCCACGGGCGCCTTGATCAGAGAAAAAACTATGCCAAACCTCACCAGACTACAGGGAGATCCCCGTCTGAATTGTTGCATGGTCGCAAAATGGTCACATAGAGGAACATTCGCGGTGATACCCCTTAACGCGCCGATGATTCTTTGGTTCGCAAACGGGTCGCGCATAAACAGGAACGATCGTGTAAGACGACTAATCGCAACCGTGATGCAAAGTTGCCGAAACTTCGTGTGGGTGATTATGGTCGCGTAAAAACACCTATTGATCTTCAGTCAAAGAGCGCACGGAAATTTTCTGATCCTCAGAACATTGTGAAATCCAAGGGACCATTCACATACATGCTGGAAGACGGTCATGTTTGGAACGCATCCAAGTTGAGTGCATGTCTAGCCACCCTCATGACACCTACTGGACAATCACAGCCAGCATGCCAACTTGCAGTCTGTTGCGAACCAGCCTGTTCCTACGCAACATTCAACCAGAACACGCACCCCCGCCAGTCTGGACTAGGGACTATCATATGTGAGGTCATTGAATTCTTGAACACTTAGCTTTGACTTAATTTTCTAATCATTTCTTGGAACGCAGTCCAATATTTAGATATTTCTACAGCATATTTTATTTGGAAATCTGGAAATTTTCATGGACTCAAAGAACTCTTTTAATCTGCTCAATTTCAATGCAGGCAGCAAGTTTTGACTTCAAATTGTATAAGTTTATGGTCCCCATTACCTTCTAAAATTGTTACATTGACAATCACAATGCATGCACACTTCCATTACAGAATTGCCAATCAAGAACAAAGATTTTACTTTTGTGCCATTTTACTCATTTGACTCACACTTGAAAACAGTTGTATGGATCCAGCTAAGAAGGGGGAGATGTTGTGTAGTTATAGCGCCCTCCTAGGGCTTGGGTGGTTAAGTCTCCGCCATATTGCAATAAACGTTGTTATGGGTACACCCATGCAAAAAGGCTAGAAATGTGTCTGCCGAGCTCATAAATAAAAGTTATATACTCAAAATATTCTATATTAGAGGGTCCTAGAGCCATGGATCTGGGTAATTTAAGAAATGTGGCACTGAACCTCTTGGCCTGACTCAGGGCTTCCAATTCTGAGCAATTTGGATCCAATCGGGTCCAAAGGTGACACTATTTGAGCCATTTTGCAGAGGGATGCATTTTCAAAATGGCTACTTTTCCGGGCAGTGAAATTTCCTTCGTTTAAGGGGTGGTCTCCTTTGGGTGAGAATTTCTCATAAAGTCATTTGTCAACCCACTAAAAATTGAAAGGAAAATGAAAGAGGACATGTGGAACATCATTTTTCTGTGCAGTCTGAACACCTGTGAGAGTTGTATTTTTAAAATATTTTTGTAGTGTGGAGATTTATCACGGCTGTCTATGGGAATTTATTTGTAGTGGTGCACCCTTATTGTTGACTTGCAATTTGCTGTCCATCCGCGGTCGCTACAGATCGTGAGTACTCTCGTTATGCGTCCGGGAAATTTCCTGTAAGCTCGCGATATTTCGAGTTATCATGGTGTATAGTCCAGATGTTTCTTGAAAGATTAAGTAATGCTAAAAAGTCTTTTTTAAGAAACTTACGTAACGAGAAGAAATTTCTTGAAGAATTGCAGACTATGAAATACAGGCTCTGGCAAAGAAGGATAGGAGAGACAGAGAGAGACACACATCTCAAGAGAGATTTTGGAAAGCAATTCTGAACACGGGCTGTGAGAAGTATTTAACTTGACCTCTGCACCATTTTCAACCCGTGGTGGAGGTCGAGTCGTCTGTGGAGCGAGCGACACTTCTAAGAAAAGTTCATCCAGACTAAGTGAAGTGCAGAACTGAATCCAGTTCCAGTTTGTGGGATCATCAAGTTCCCGTATTTGCGACGGTCATCACGCCCTCGCCGTTTCGTCTCGAGCCATGTCATTTTTTATATTCGACGTGGTCGTTGTACCGTCGCAGGTAATTTTGCACCGTCAAGGACTGAACTATTTCGCTATCTGTGGACAGGTGGAGTCCAGTGTTCACACTGTAGGGCCTGTCAAGCTCTCGTCCGTAAGAATATCTTTTTTGTTATACAAGATATGTTTTTTATCGTTGTGAACCCGTTCCAATCCGCGTCTTCTTTGTTATCCTTGTTTTTTACTTGCTAAGTGTTATATTCTTATTAAATAATAACTGTTTATTTGTTCCTTGTATCAGTGTGATCTTCCTTGATTTGTTTTGTTTGTTTGTTTTTCTTTTTTGTTGCATTGGAGAGAATTCAAGCTTTGGAATAAATACTATTCTTAAATAGTTTGGAGTTTTTTCGGATCGTAATAACAGGCGTGGTCATGAAGCCGTGGCTAAACATTAGTGCCCGCCATTCATAAAAACGCACACTGTAATTACCCTCAACCATTGTAACTACTGTAATCAGCATTCGTTGCCGAGAAACATTTCATACTAAAACTGAACACCAAATGGTAGGTGGCTAACGTAAAGGCTAACTTCCGCTTCTTCTTTTTACCAATGAAAAAATGTTGAACTGTAAGTGTGGTTCATTCTTAAAATAATGAATTCTCTTGAGAGAACTTAGCAAGGCACCAAGGAACATCTAGTGAAGCATGAACTGATTCAGAACATGACAACTTCGTGTAGCTGTTCCATTCCTGTCTGGGAAAGGAAAACTGCGACTTATAGATATGGACTTATTCTGGAATTATGATTCATTAAATAATAATGAATGTTTCAAATTCGTGCAATGGAAAGAATAATTTCATTATTTCATTCGGTGACGTATTAACTATTGCATCCCGGTTAGCTTTACCTCGCGGAAGGGAACATCCCGTCTGTCGCCTCATGAAATTATTCTCACGATTAGCTCCAGTAAAATTCATAATTTGTCCTTCATAATCAGGGCTCTCCATAAAAAAAATGAATATCGCACACTCAAGCAGAATTGATTCATTGCTGCTAGTTCCTTCCATACAGAAGGATCGTTGAGAGTTCTTGAATGAGGGTCGCATGCCGCATCTACCCTCTTGATATATTTTACCCGTACCACAGCATATGGTTAGCCGTAAGGTGTGTGACGGCACTTCGTATAATCTGTTGCTAGATTCCTATCAAAAATACAGAGGGGTTCACTCTTTTTAAAAATATTTTAGAAATGGAGCAAAGAGTAATTCTTTCTTCGTTTATGATGTAAAGAGCAATTTTTGTTTGTTTTGTGAAGCAAACACCCTGTTGAGGCCGATAATTATGTTCCCGTAGAAAATGTTGTTATGGATAACAATCGACCACCCCTCCAATATGGAATCACCTCACTATGTAATCATTTTTCCCTGTGCTTCGAGTGCAAAACGCGGTGACAAATAAGTTCGTCTTGAAGCCGTCCATGTAGTATATAGCTTGGAGTTTTACTTGGACAAATTATCTCGACTGAAGAACTCTTGGCTGCCATGCATGCAAATAGGTAAGTCAAGCAAAAGGTTCCGGAAATTAAGTAGCCATCAAAGTAATTACCATTTACAAAAAGATTTCGCAGGGTCATCCTCCTATCCAGTTTTATGTTATCTATGAGCAGTGGTGTAGGAAGAACATTTCCTTTGATGGATGTCTACCCCCTGCCTTCTTCAAAATGTTAAAAATGATAAGAAAATAATTTATTTTCGGTTTCCCGTTAAAAACGTATTCACCCTGGGTGGCCCTTCCACAAAAGGTTTTGCCCATTCACGCGGCTCTGTCTGAGCTACACTCCACAGCTTATCCAGATCCACTGGTCGATGTCAAGAGGGCGTATTGGGCTCGTTCCATTTTTCTGCAACTCATTTTGATTTACCGTCCTTGCACTCCCAGGCATCTAATTGTGTACACGTGGATCTAATGGTTTAAGATCAAATATCAGGCACATTTGCGAGAGTTACTTGGTGTGATATCAACGAAGAGTTAAAGTCTCTGTGTAAACCAGTTTGACGAAAAGATTTTTGAAATTATAATCTGCCCAAATCATGGTATAATACGTTAGCTGTCAATTCGTCATGACACTCAAGAAATTTTAACTGTCTGTGAAAGTTCGAGGGTACCTTGTGCAGCTGCAGTTATTCGTTATTTTAACAGGATGATCCTAGCGGTCTTAATTTTCGTGACGTCATGCCAGGCGGAAATGTTGAATGACACACAGCTGGTATGTTACCTGGAAGATCTCATCACGAGTGAAGATTGGACAAACCTGGAACCTACCGTTATCGATAAAGGTGCGTCAAACATAAAATGTATTTGGGGCGATACCTTGGTGCATCTTCCAAGATGAAATATCTCCTTTGAAGTGGTTTCATTCTTTCCATTCAAAGCACCCAGCGACCATGTTCTTTTCATACAGTGTCAGTTCAGTCGTTATCACCCAATCGGAGTCAGTGATCAAAGGCGTAGATCCTTTTTCGGTGGTGAGGTTGGTTACGCAGTGCCATTGTATTAATTTACCCGCCTCGAGCAGGAGCAACCCACATCAGTTGAAAAGAGGCACTCTATGGTTGAGAGTGTTCAATTTGTTGATATGCGACCGTAACGCATGCATTCACAAAGTCGTTCGTGAACTAGCAGAGTTCAATTCTGACCGAAGGACCCTCCGTTGCCAAGAAAACTGCGCACTGTCTTGGTCTAGCCAGAGGCTTATACCCCAAAATGCAGATTTTGCCGTCTGCACCATGTATGCACTACTTGTGGCATGTTTTCATCTTCGGGCGGCGTAAGTAATGTATATAGGACTACTGCAAGCAATTTTCTGATTTTGATGTCATTTTACCATTTCTAGACTCAAACCTACACCCTTGGTTTGAGTCCAGGAAGACAAACTGGCAAAGAAACAATTATCACATCCATGATTTATTTGTTAAAAACAACGCTGAGTGGGATTTCCAATTTGTTGTTACATGACATTCACATTCCATTGTTGAAAAACTTCATCGCTGAGCTCAATTAACTTGATGTACATTCACATTTTGCATTAATGATACAAGGTGCAACTAAGGTAACATTGGAGAGTAGCAGAGATCCTGTCGAGGTCCTTGGTCAGTTCAAGAGTGTCCAGTCCGTCTCAGTAGGTGAAGCAAACCTGCTGACCTTCTTGGAATCTGACGACGCAGACTTCATAACCAGGTTCAGTTACAACTACCTGCATTATGTTGCAAAATGCTTGAATAAATCCATATCTTCTATTTAGCGCGTTGTCGATCAAAAATATACTGCTCTGATAAATGTGCAGCTAATATAAAACGTCCCAATGCACGGTCAAAAGAAAAAAGTTTGTATCAAATAACGAATGTTTCACTGTCGTGTAAAAGAGAGAACGATTTCCGTCTTCATATGATAAATTCAAATCGGCTTTACCTTTTGGAGCCAAACATTCCAGCTCTCCCACCCAATGCACTTAAACCACTTCCTGCCGAGTGACCCGTTTTCGAGGAAGGGAGCCGGGGAGCTCGAAACCGGGACAAAAGAACTGGGCCTTGCAACAAAAGACCGTGCTCGGCACAAAAGACCAGGCAGCTGGAAATTACCGACATTTTTTACTCTCAATAGTGGAGACAATCCAGCCTTGTTTTGAAATAGTTTACCACAGTTTGGGGCATTTAGAGCGAGCGGATTAGCACTGGGGACAAAAGCGCTCCACCGCCACAGCGATGAGCCACACAGCACCGCTGCACGCAAATCTGACCTCTATTGAAAACAGGTCAGCATCGCACTGTTCCGGTTTTGGGAGCAAAAGAATCTCACATAACACCGCACAATCTGGGATCTTTTTACAAGGCTGCCGGCCTGGCTGAAAAATTCGGGCGTCAATGAAGGCCGCCTGTCTGTTAGAGTAGTTCCCAAAGAATCCTTCCTGTATGTTGAAACGTCCATTAAATGAAATGATGAATTTGTGAAGAATTCTGAAAACTGAAAATCTTGAAAAACGCCCGTACGTGTGCACTGCATTTTTATAAGTACCCGCCAGCAAGTGGTTGATTAAAAATAATTTGTTTATGTATTTCACAAAGTGCCCGTGTCCCTTAGCTCGTGCTGGAGGTTTGTTGTTGTTTTGTTTTAATGGCGCTTTCAGCAACTCAGGCTATTTGCGCCAATAACTGTACGTTTATTCATACACTTTATTAATCAGCATCACATTACTGAGTTAGGAAGAAGGTCCAGTTTTAGAGGCAGGAGGAAACCGGAGTACCCGGAGAAAACCTGCGAGAGCGACTATTGACTGGAAACCAAATGCACTTAAAGCCTGGGCCAAGCCGGGACTCGAACCCGGGCCTCATTGGTGCAAAGCGAGGAAAGAGCCACCACGCTAACCCGCTCCCCCCTGCTGGAGGTTTATAGACAGGATGTCGTTTTATAAAGGAAACCGAAATTAATTTATCTATTTCTTGAATGTGACCAATAATTGTTGTAAATATAATCTATTTTAATACATAAAGTCCTCTTTCGTATGATACCAGTAAATCCAAATTTCCGTCACACATGACCGAGCATGCAGCGGTTAATGGATCGTGTTAGAAATGGCTTTCCACCAAATGCATCACAGATTTGCACAGCGTGAAACAGTATTAATTCAAAGTTAACCACAGTTAGGGGCTTATTCTTTAAGAAGCCTAACCACTGTGTCTTTCAACATGCCCCTCATTTCTTTCAACGCATACTTCTGCTTTTGTTCTCGCTTTTAAATGGTATTGTGCATTTTGGAGATTCAGTAAACATTATGTAATTCTGACAAAAAGCTATCACTGGATGGAATGAATTCAACACCAAAACAGCTACATTTATTTGGTGCAAACCATTTCTTACACGGTCCATTAAACCACTGCATGCTCAGTCATCTGTGACGGAAATTTGGATTTCAGGGTGTCATACAAAAGAGGGCGTCATAATGAAACAGGTGGTGGTTACCAACATTCATATTGCTGTCGCTTTCGGTATGCAAAGACATTGCACTTTACTGGCGTCGTATACCTGTTGTTGACTTTAATTAAAACAGTGTTTAAATACAACGATATTATTGCCAGAAGTGACCTTGTGAACTAATTACATTTACAATACTATATCTTACTCGCCGGGCAGAAATCCAGAATTATAGTGGTTTCCAACATGATGAATATTTATATGTCATTCTGGCAATTCTAATGAACTATCGGTCATGTTTACGAATTGCCAATTTGGAAAATCTTAAAACTTGAGTCTTTCATGTCATCTTTATAGGATTGACTCGGCAATGGCAAACAATCTTATCGATCAGGTGATTCACCGACTCCAACCAGCTACCGACTCCACTGTATGCAGTGATTCGACCCGACGATACAGGACGCCGGACGGTACCTGCAATAACCAGGAGCACCCGGAATGGGGGATGGCAAACCTGCCGCTAAGGAGATTCCTCCCGTCATCGTATGACGATGGTAAAAAAAAAAAACAGGCCCCAACAAAGAGTTGGAATTCATTATTAATTACAACGACTTCAGAAACAGAACAGTTGCTGCAGGCTATCTCACTTATACTAATGATACGATTCATGTTGCTCTCAATTAGTAACGACAGCTCAGTATAAGCCTGTGCTGTCTTTAGGACGCTTTTTACATTAAATATGCATTTACACTTTATAATTTTTTTTTCACAGACAAAAAAGCCCCACGTAAATCTTCTAGTGGTTACAACTTACCAAGTGCGAGGATGGTTTCCATTGGTGCGACTAATGAAGTCAGAGAACTGTTAGCCAGTGGGTATAGCGCTCTCAACGTCCATTTTGGTCAGCTGCTCAGCCATGACCTTAGCCAAGTCCCACAGATACCAGGTAGTCTTTAAAATGTCATCTTCCCTCTCGTTTCTAACTGCAAAAGAAAGAAAAAGAACACCTGCAACTCATGAGAGTGTATCACTATATCGCGCCTTTGTAGCAATTCTAGCACCAACTCTCCATAGCATTTATTTTATAAAAGTTTATGTGAGAGTAAAAAAAATTAAATGTTCCTTTGCAAGTTCAGGTTTAGTATAACAGTCAGATTGTGTCATGATCGTTTTTCGTTACTTCACTGGCTGTAGTTAACCACAACCGTTTCGGTCCGATTTGGCTTTAATTTGTGTCACGTAGTTTTAAAAGTGTTGCCTAAAAGACCCAGGAATAAAAATAGAAATTCAACAGAAACTTAGGCACAGACAATTTTTTCTCTCCAGGTAAATGCAGTGACTGTCAGATGTCCGACATCTGTTTTCCCATTCCGATTCCTACCAACGACCCAGTGTTCACTGATCAAAAGTGCTTTGACTTTTCACGGTCGGTTGGTACACCATCTCGATACGGAGACCAGCCATGGGCCTGTCAGCAGACCAACAGGATTACATCCTACCTGGATGCATCTTTCGTGTACGGGTCCAGTCTGAAGACCATGGATTCACTGAGGATACGCAGTGGTACCGAGCTTGTTCAAATTTGTCATCAAACATTTGCTCTTTGCGAGTACACGGTGTGACACATAACTTTGACGTTTTAGTGCACAGTGGATAGTCTGTTGAACCATTTTTATTCTGATCGTTACAGATCATTTGAAGCAAGATATGGGACGGAGAGAACCCCCCGCCTTTGTGTTGGTCATTGTTTGATCGGCATCTCAGGAATTCTTTATAGACTTCTAAGGGGGATGTGTTAGGTAACAATAGTCTAGAGTGTGTATAGGGATTGGACAGGTAAGGGGGTACCCCTCCGTCCCATATCTTACCTGGTATATTACAGATCGTAAGTTTTGTCTCAAATGTGGCGCAAACGGGACGAAATTTCTAGGGATTCATTCACTTTCAAGAGAGCACGGAAAACCAATCAACCGATAAGTTCTTTAAGTTGTTTGCCATAAAAGCATTTAAAGTCACATGCATGCAATTAATTTTGACGTATTATACTTTTGATCGTTTAGATCCTCAGGGTCTGCTACGCGTGACACCGAATCCTGACCCTTCCAAAATGGACTTGCTTCCCCCGGATAACGAGATTTCAAACTGTGCCGGACAAGACGCTCACATCACCTGCGGGAAATCAGGCGACTCAAGAACAGCCGAACAGGTTGGTCTCACTGCATTACACACAGTTTGGTTGAGGGAACACAACCGCATCGCCCGGGAGCTCTCTCGCATCAACTACCACTGGAACGGAGATCGTGTTTTCCACGAGGCGCGGAAGATCGTCGGTGCGGAATGGCAGCATATTGTCTATAACGAGTACCTTCCACTTCTCATCGGCAAGCGAGTTGCAAGGCTGTATGGGCTCGACGTGAACCTACAGACGGGTGCAGAGTATGCGTACGATGGCAGCGTGGACGCCACCATCCGCAATGGTTTTGCTACGGCCGCGTTTCGTCTTGGGCATAGTCAAATATCGGCCACCGTTTGGCGAGTGGACCAACATTTTGAGCGAGTCTTCAGCGACATCAAGACAAGAGAAGCCTTCTTCAATGCCACTCATATCTATGACACTCAGGGCGGCGGATCGGGTGCCATTTTGAGGGGAATGCTTGTTCAACCCTTAGATGGAGTGGATAGATTCTTCTCGTCTGCAGTGCGAAGCCATCTGTTTGAGGATCCGGTTAAAGGGTAATCACCTTTAATTTTAAATTGTACCGGGCCATTCACGGTAACATAAATGATCACGGGCTATTATATTTAAACCAACAGCTGCCAGAGCAAACCTTCTAAGAACTAATATCTCCACCACATAAATCTGCTAGTCTCATCTGTGGATAAGTAAGTAGGCAAATGATTTCTGTTTTCCTCGGAGGTTTGGTCTTGATCTCATCGCACTGAACATTCAGAGAGGTCGTGACCACGGGCTCCCTGGGTACGTTCGCTTCAGAGCGGAGGTGTGTGGATTTGGCCTAATCACCACTTGGGAGGATTTGGAGCACGCATTACCACGAAGAATTGCCAAACGTCTGAGAAGAATTTATAGGTAAAGGAAAACTAAAAGGGGCATGTAGGCCTATGTGGCAAGCAGTCTTAGTCCAAGATTGTTTTTTCTCCTTGTGCGAGCGAAGAACTGTTTTTCGCCTAAAGAGAGGGAGAGGGGGAAAGAAAAACAAGAAAAATGCACCGTACTATCAGTTCATCAGATGGTTTCATTTTTCAAAAAAATAAGTTTATTTTTACCTTATTTGTACCTTTGTAATTTCTTGTTTTATTTTTGCAAACTGACGCATGAATAACAACGTAATTCAATCTGAGTTAAGCATTTTGGTCTTGTGGGTGGTAGATCCGTAGAAGATATCGACCCCTTTGTCGGGCTCTTCGCCGAGCGTCATCTGCCAGGCGCGCTAGTAGGACCAACTCTCGCCTGCCTGCTCGCCAAACAGTTCAGCTACCTTAAGCAAGGGGACCGCTTCTGGTATGAAAATACAGAAGGGGAGCAGGCATTAACTAGTGGTAAGTCCACTGGTCGATTCTTACAATTAACAAAGAGGAATATTTTCGATGTTTCATATTTATGGGTAATCATTCTGTGTTGTTCAGGTTTATCAGCAACGAATGATAATTCAGAGTTGTTGATAAGATGCAAGACAATATCAATAACCTCTTTCATTTCTGCCCTTTTACAAGTCACTAGAATTCAAAGGATGGGATTGAACAGTTTTCCGCTGCTGATTATATCAACAGTATATAACGCATAGTTTAGATGAAAGCATCGACATTTCTCAAACGCTGCAAAGTGCGCTTTAATATAATAATGTGCCCATTCAGTTGAATTTTTCTACAGCTTCAGATTTGGCTTAAAATTGCCATAGGCCTACAACTAGATTTTGGTGGACAAAAAAAAGATTAGAATCGTACTCAACTCCTCACGGTATTCATGCTTTGCAGAACAGCGAGAGGAGATCCAAAAGTCGAGCATGGCCCGTGTGTTGTGTGATAATACGGATGATCTGCTGGAGATTCAACCCTGCGCATTCCTGATGCCCGATGACGATGAATTGTGGAGTATGTACCGAAGGTAAAAAGCAAAGACGTCAGATACGGTACTGTACATAAGTAAATTTGCATTATGGGAATTGTGTCTATCACACAAGCAAAAGGAACACAGAGAACTTCAAGTGCCGTCTGTGCGAAGCTATACTGACTTGCCTTCAACAAAATTCGCTCACATAATTCTGTCAATTACATGCGTGGAACAACGACACACACGTTTAGCAAGACAAAGCACTGAAAGGATTATTCACTTGTAGCCACCAAGAGAGAAACATCGATCTTCATGCGCTGGTCGAATTTCTCGTCATGCACAGATTCCAGTGCTGCCACCGAGCCTGTATTACAAGGGAGGAAAACAGTTTCTTCCCATTGCAAAAGCACTCCAGAAAGTCTGTCAGCGTAATGCTCTAATTTTATGCAACTTGTATGGGGATTTTTATGGGGACAGTAATTTGCCTTTGGGGTCAGGAGACGGTTGTTCAGAAGAAAGGTTTTAAGCAACCGATGTAGGATCTATTTGGCAGGATTTGGAACCTGAGTTGGAGGTTCTTAGGCTCCACAGAGGTTTGCCTTACATTTCTTTTCTGCTTGTCATTCTGTTACGTTTTGTGCTAGATTCATCAATACGACTGGGCACACTTCAGTCAATTCATGGTATTTGGTACGATTTAACTTTCTGGGGACAGATTTCGAGAAAAACCGTTCACGTAATAAGATGACGCTGTGTGAAAATCACGAGTCAGTTTACCAGACTAGATAATATTATTGCCCGCCAAATGCTGGTTCGTGTGCCAACGTTTTGCCCAATCACTCTAAACAGTTCATAAAGCGAGGTAATAGCGTCTCCGCCCACTCCTTGTATACAGCAGTGTACCTTTGGGGCGTGGTTTGGAGGGGTTGTTTATTTAGTTTTTTTTTCATTCTTTTGTTTTTGTTAGTTGTTATTTTACATTAGGAACAATTATGTAGAAGAAAGGCAATCAGTCCACAAAATAGTTTATTGCTAGAGAGAATTTCTAACTTAAGTCTTTTTGATGATCTCCAAACAGTCTTTGTTTCAAACTGCATACCAATTGCATAGTCACGCATTACAGGAGCGACTGCAAAATGTTGGTGTAACCAGGCTGCAAAATTGCTACTCGAACTATTCAAGTTACCTGAAAATGTGTCAAATATGTGTGGAATACCAAGTGATTGTCAACAGTGTTGACGAAAATCACGGCCATTTTGAAAGGAATGAAGCGAGACCTCCTTTTTCTAAATCACGAACACTAATCATGTTTTTCTTGGCCTAAATTCCACTGCGCATGGTGCACAAAGAGCGCTTTAATGAAGTTGGATTTGTTGGTATGGTGCACTACCGTGTGATATTCGTCTTTTAATTGAAGTGGAAGCAGAAAAAACCGCCTTTGCCGATTCTCATCAAGCATACTTCATTTTCTTTCTTTCATCTACAGGCAGAAATATGAATACGAATCCTTCGTCGAATATAGTAAATATCATCGCTATCCTGATCGCAACGGTCAACTGAGGAACTTCTCCAATCGAAGGGCAAACTGTGAAGACGAGTCCAGAATTCCAAGGATGGATCTAAACGCGTGGGCAGAACGCTAGGCAAAGAAAACTTGACACAGATTGCTGCTAACATAGAATCACTCAAAATTTTCTTCCCTGGTATATAGTTGTTTCCTTTTCAATTATTGTATTGTTTCGTTTTGCTTTTTGTTATTATTTTATTTGTCATCATCAAAAAGGACGATACAAAAATACACGAAGAGCACAAGACGACAGGAGCTGAAACAGTGAACCTAATCACTATTGCCGGCAGGCACACAGCCCCAAACGACTACTAACAACACAAAGGCATTACAAAAGATACAATAAAAATCAAAAAGATCGATATACTTCTATACAAAATGTTAAAGCCAAACCCAGCAGGGAGAAGCAGTTACAAATTAAAAAGGTCATTTAACAGAAAAAAGGGGTGAAAAACGCAATATGAAATTTTATGAATATGAATTATTCTGCCACAGCACTCTGCTGTTTAAGATATAAGCTATGTTCGAAAGAACTTAAAACTTCGTTTGGAAAAAATGTCAACTCAGAAATATTGCGCCAATCTAACGACTGACTTTGAAATGTATTAATTACACCAAATTCTTGTCGTTAAGCCAGAATTTGAGTTGCTCAAGAGTGGAAATAATTCTTAAAAGGTAGAAATAGGCCATTATGATGTAAGATCCTGCATGAATGTAATGCGTATTACAGGCGTACATCTTTATCACGAACATCGCCCCCTTATATGTAGTGTATATGGTTCCCCCCTTTCAATTTCCATGGCCAAGTCATCTGCCCCACCAGTCGGCACCCCCCCCATCTTTCCCCATCCCCCTTCTTCCCCAACAACACACGTACAACTTCTCCATTATCACTTAGTTATGGTTTCAATACAGTGCTTATTATTTGTTGGTTTGAAAGCTACATGAGATATTTGCATTTAGTAGATTATTCTGATGTTCATTCTGTACAGACGGCCAGCCTTTATTAAGATTAGCCATACTCAAGCGGTCACTGAAGGTTCAATGTGCAAAGCAGTCTCTCGGTTTTCTCTTTAAAGAAGTGTGGCTTTCGTCTGATACCTATTGTCACGTGAAACCTGATTCCAAATGATTTACACCTCGAGGATCAATTCGCTTATTGTGCTGGAGTTATTACCGGGTTATTTGCCTAAGTTGGTTTACACTGACGATTTCTCAAGTCGCCATTTATCTGTGATTTTTTGTCAGTATACTGCTGTGGTTATCGACCGTTATTGTATTTTGTTCTGGGCTGCAGGAATAGGTCGAGCCGTTAATAACAAAATAATAATAACAGCATAATGTTAGTACATGATGACCTGTGTAAGGACTGTAGCTACAGATATATAGATGGGTGGGTGGGTGGGTGGGTGGGTGGTAGTTTAGGTGGGTGGCCTGCTGGCTGGCTGGGTGGATGGATATAAAGCTCCAAATTTGGCTTGGAAATAGTAGAACTGCCAATAGAGACATGCACTTCAAAAACAAAAATGTCCGATTTAGAAGGTCATGTTACAGCAAATAATTTCGCATTAAACTCTAAATAACGATGAGACACGACACTACAGTTCTGTCATGAAAAAATATAGAGCCTGCCGATCACAACACAAAAGAAAGAAAAACAAAGGTTTCCATTTGTTAGGGCTGAAGTGTTTTTTAGTCTATTGCAAACAATTTGTGTCGACTTGATATGAAATGCAGTTATTACTTCAACCCTTCAAATTACACGTTCTGTTTCTGTTAACCTTATTTTCAATTTTAATCAGTACTTGTTTTTTATGTGAAAGTATGCACACCAATACTCATTATCAGAACTGTAGCGTCATTCAAGGCACTGAACCTCACTGTGGGCCGTTTCCGAATAACTTTCCTGCGGCCAAATTTAAAAATTACGCGCGAGTGTATGGAAGTGGCCGCAGCAAGTTCCCATTGTGTGTAATTTCAAGCCAAAGCCAAGTGATTTGTAAGCGGTCTTACATTCATTTGTTCACAAAAACTGCTGGAGGTTTTTTGTATTTTGTTGCCACATATTTTTTTCTAGCAAGTTATTGTCGTATAAGTATGTGGCATTAAGCAAGAGAGCAACTTTTTCTCTCCTTGTTTTCAAGGAGTAAATATGAGTTAAATTTAACCATGAAAACATGTAAACCTAATACATGTTTCTCTTATTTTACATAGAAGCAACGCCCTCACTTGTCCAAAAACTTGCAAAATTATTAGAGTGTTTTAAAAAGTGTTTTTGCATATGTTAAACTCCAAAAAGATTTCTAATACTGTAATTTCCATACTTTGAAGAAGACACATAAAAAAGTGGGTCTAAGAAAAATCAATTGCATAGATCCTTTAAGTTGCGCTTCTTTGATGTATGGAGGCCTATACTATATAGGTTTCATACTTAAACTACTCTGAGTGGACGAAATGCTTTTCCCGGAGGTTTATAAACTGTTAACCTATACAAGTATAGCCAATTAGTTCTATGGTGGTATTCTTTGAAGTCAATCCTGTCACCCGGATGAAATACACAATCTGAGGCAGATGCATGCTTGATTGTCAACACTCTCAACGCGACGCCCTCCCGCATAGCAAAGGCGCTAGCGCTTGCGGATTAGCGGCTCTGAATGCTTGTTTGTGCTGCCTGTGTGTCTGGCACGGCATCGACGGGGCTTCGAGTATCGACCGACCCCGTTGTCCCCCTAACAACGGCCAAAATATATTCCACAACGAGTAAGCTTGATACGGGTTACACATACACATTGATGACTCAGATGTCAGGGGAAGTTTTGTGTATCTGACTGATTATAAACTTCGACTGATTATCTGAAGTCACAATTGCAGCAAAGAAGTATAGTGGCAATTTTTCATGAAGAGATACCCACAGGAGGCTACTTCGAACAACAGAAAACTGGTGATACAGATACAGTTCTCGATACAGAATACTGGACAGATTTCTACACCATGAATTCAAGGAGAAATTTGGGAAGCACGGTTCCTGAGGCTTACAATGGTATGGCTGTGTTCAGCGGAGACATGAACAATAACAAGAGGCATCAAAGTGAACAGGAACCTGTGCGATACAAGCGAGGAAAGCGCCGGAAAAGCATCACCTTAACGCGGAAAGACATGCCGGCCGTTCGGCCCAAGTCGCCGGCGACCGTGTGGCCCCATCCTCGCCCGATGAAGCGGAGTGACTCAAATATATCCCGGGTATCGGTTGCCTCAGAGTTTGCAACTATCGCAGAGGATGAAGTATGCAATGACTTCGGAGGAGATGTCTGGCAAAGTTACCCTCAGGTACCGTGTAGACGGGTGTCCTTCTCGTCAGCTCCTACAGCATCACCCTCTTTACTAACTAATTGGCGATTATCTTCATCTTCCCTTGTTGACAATTCCTCTCTTTCCTCGTCTTTGGGCAAACCTTCTCGACGTAGGGTTTCCATCATTAGTCTTCAAAGAAGTGACTCTACAGCCTCCTCACTGCTTGATTTGAATGCAAGACGCCTATCTACAGTATCTGATGCTGTAGTCGTACGGAAAAATGCCAGGTCACGGCGGCGTGGTAGCGCCGACGGGTACGCTGAGCACTATCGGCGAGTCTCAGCCGACGGACACAGTTTAGTGACTGGAAGAAGGTCCTTTCCACCTCTTCAGCCAACATCTCGCAGATATCATCGGTCAACAGGTCCAGCATATCAGTCTTACCCTCCACCGGACATGGACAATGTGGCAATTCAGCACGAAGGTGAGCAGTCAGGGGATATACAGGAAGGATCCATGGCGGACACGGAAGATCTCAGCTACGAGGCTACACTGCGGAGAGCCTCTCTCGCCTCCATCCACGAGATGCATCATGCCGTAACATTACTCAAGAACCAAAAAGCCTTAGCAAAACTTCAGAAAGCAGCGAGGAGAAACTCTCGCGACGGCCTGAAAGAAGGCTTCAGCGCGAGAAGATCCTCATTAAGGAGATCATCTCCAATTCAACCCGTAGACTCTGCCTCGAGCCACGCCAGGGGCAGTACAGCATCCTTGGACACTCATCTAAGGCGATTATCCATAAGCTCTTCGATACAAGATATGCACCAGAAGATGACGCTGATCAAAGAGGGGCAGATGGTGAAGAGACTGAACTCCAAAGTGCACTTCTCTGTGGTGGAAGATGCTGCGAGGCCGTCGAGTTACCGTCGAGGGAGTTTAGCGGGTGGCCGCCGGCGGAGTAGTGTCGCAGGATCGCCAGCCAGTGCGCCATCCATCGGTAGCATGCCTGCTGACCGAGGTAGACGGGGTAGTGAGGACTCTGATTCTTACAACAGGTTTGTACAAAGCAATAATAATAATAATATGAATTATATTTACCGCTAATGGGTCATTAGGGAGACATTCCCGTAAGAACGTGCACAAAATTTTTCCAACTTCACTGTCCCATAATTCAATATTCCCTAATCTGATCTGAACCAAACTTTGTATGTTTTCATTTTTGACCCTAGTCTATCATCTCTCAAAAATTGGACAATAAATTTGGCCTCCTTCTGGTAGTTCTGAAAATAGGGAGACACTGAAATGTCTCCCTAAAAGTCAACGTCTCCCTAATGCTGAAAATGTACCACAAGATATTATTATTATATTTACAAATAGGTCATTTGGGAGACATTTCAGTGACTACATGCCATGTCTAAACGAAAACTTCATAAATCGCTGGAATCTTTCATTTCCTGTTCTCTGTGACCACCCTGTCTGGTTTCGTCACTATACGAACTCCCGCGATCGACGATGCAGCTTCGTATTCTAAAGTGTCCAGTAAACCTTTACGGATTCACCCGTCTAAAGTGCAGAGGAAAAAAAGCACTTGAACACCCCTTCCAACTAAAAGACCTTGAACAGGACACTTCATCTCTGAAAACTGTACATGTATAAAGCAAAACCTGTCAGAGCGGCCACATTTATGTCACATTTTTTTCTCAGAGATCTGTAGTTTGCCATGTAAAAATAGTTCTTAATAGCAGCCAGTAGCCTCACAGAATTATAGCTAGAGACAAAGTCTTTAAGAAAAAAGTTACGTCTAAAAACAATCCATGAAAATTCATGAACACAACCACAATACCAATCATATTCGAAACAGGGAATTACAATGGGTAGCCTCCATTTATTTGCCTTCGCACTGTTGGTTCTGGCATCAAAATATAATTCAACCTTCGTTGCCATGTCAGCAAGCCGGGGTTTGTTCTAATCCTCCTTTTAGACTAATAGAACGAAAGAGAGGCAAGGATTTTTGGCTTTTTGGATACATTTTCTGATGCATTGTTTTTGTGACTTGGAAGTAAATAAGGGGGAGAAAAGTAGTCTCAACTTGTAGGAGACTAATTATCTTTTCTAGTCTGCTCCAGATCCAACAAAGTTAGGTATGAAATGAGTTATTTGTGGTCAACTCGCCAGAGACAGAAGTCTACCTGAAGGCAGTCAAGCCCATCAATTTCTATCCCTTGAAAATTGACCATTATGATAGGGTGAACACGAATGAGCTACTCAACACCTTCCAGTTTGGTGGATTTGTTTAAAATGTCACCTGTTTTAACCCTTTGGAACACTTGAACCTCAGTTAGCGAGGAAATCGCTGCAGTTGAGGCACTTAGAGATAACAGTGAATTCTATTTTTATGACCTTGGCCAGAAAAAATGTTGGCGGTCACGTTTTTCTGTATTTGCGGATGTTTTGAAGATTGAACAATACATTTTTTTTCTTTTTCATTATTGTTATTAGCTTCAGCAGCGGTGATTACAGTTCCTCATCATCGGGGTCATCTTCGTATTACTCTGGATCCTCATTCTCCGATTCGTCCTCGGACACAGATTCATCTTTGGATTGGGGCACTTCCAGCAACTCGGGCAGTGAGGTGAGCGACAACTCCCGGTCATCTCACGAGGGTAATTACTCCAGCGAGGACGGTAGCGGACCCAGGGCGTCGTCTGCAGACTCCTCCACGGAGACCGACTCCGGGAACGGGACGCTTAGCAGCAGCCATGGATCCAAGAGCGAGGGACAACCAAAGGGTGTCCCAGAACTGGCCGGCCCGTCTGGATTGGGATGGGTGGGTCGAACGTCCCCAAAGACCCAGTCGAATATATGTACAAACACCAAAGAAACATATTTTCAATACCCGGATACTATTCCACAAGCCGCTGTGAGGAGTGCGATAGACACCAGCGACAAAAAGGTGACAAGAGGGCGTGTACAGTCCAAGGCGTGTGTTTTACTTTAAGTACACATTTCTTCTCAGTTTTATTGTTTCACAACTTAGCATATTATTACACATTTTAAACTCCCAAATTTTAAATTAAAAAACAAGGACAGCATTTAAAGCAATTTGGTTACTACAGCATGTATGAACCTTTAAATGAGTACAACATTTTACCAACCATTCTGTTTGGAAGGATGAATCCCCAACCACAATTGCTTGTCTAATTAAACCAGTAATCATGAAACCAAATGACAGAAAAGACAGAAGTTTCACTAAAATTACTTAATTCATCAACAGACTATATGTAAGCCTGTGCACTGATGATAGGAATGGGTGAAATGGTCAATTTCCAGCTGCAAAGTTACAGTTCTTTCGTGGAGTTTCATAAATAATTGAACAAAATCAACTAAATACAGTAAAGGAAAATGTTACATTAATTTGATACAGTCCATGATCTTACAGAATATAAAGTCTTAATCAATTTAGTTTAGATTGCAGCTGGAGTGCCCTGAACTGCATTATCTTATTCCACACACACAAAGCTAGAGCTGATACTAAATGAACGCAGTTCATATTTATCTGTGATATACATGTACATAGTCATATAAAGACTAATCTTTGAATGTTGCTTTCTTTTTTTGCACCATTTTGGTGAACTAGTAATAAATGTTTAACAATTTCCATAAGATAATTATCATTAACACACACAGCCCTAATAGTCCCCAAATTCTCCGATTTCAATATTATTTTACATACACCCTTGGGAGTTAAGGTTAATCTTATTTAGTTCAGTACTTCAAACAACAAATACTTCAAACAATACCACAAATCACAAGGTAGTTTACAGTAACACAAGTTGTCAAGGTCTATGAAATAAACTTTCTGAGGTTTTTACTTTGAACGTTTTGAATTTCATGCTTAGCTTTTTAAACAGTAAGTGCTGATGTTGTTTTCTGTCACAATTTAATTCTGTACAGATTTCGTCAATTCTAAAGTCACGGGCTGAAGTAACCCTTTACAAAATTTTTTGGTCTGATTTTATATACATGTATATATTTGTATATTTGCACATAATATATGATTAATGGCCTCTGTTCACTTTCAAAACTACATGTAAACAAGGTTTTTGAATAAACATACAGTAATCTGCATTCAGTATGAACACCCAATCCACACCGTACATGCACACTAGGCCTACTACGGTAACATTAAGCATTATGGCAGATAGAAAACTTATAGCAAGCTTTGAGCCAGATTTTAATGCAGTACTAGAGTATGGATTCAGGGACTTACTACGCAGCAAAAATGGCTTGGCAAATTTAGTGACAAAAGCAAAAAAAACTTAAAATGGCCCCATGCTGATGTGCTTCAGTTGTCAGCATGGCGGAAGCAGTAGTCTAATCCCTGGGAGCAGGCTAAACGGCATGGCTGACCTGACTTGGTGGTGCCACTACAAAGACGCTTGCTTGGAGTGCCAGCTCTGGAACTGCCTGGTGTGCTTGGTCGAGAACTAAAAAAAAGTGATAAAGTTTCTAGTTTCGTGTATTGCAGTTTCATAAAATCCAACATAGCCATATAACTCCATCTGATGGATGCAGGTGTGCTACTGCACAACTTCGGTCAAACAACATGTACTAAAAAGGCAGAATTTGTTGAGAATATTAGCGTATATTGCTTGTAGTTTTAAAAATAAGGAGCAGTGTTGCTGACTTTGGTGTAGAATGTATTTTAAGTTCAACGGTTCTCTTCTTTACACAGTATACATGTACGTGCACATGCATTTGCATGGACATGTTGGTAACTTGTCCCAGGAAAGTTGAAAATTAGCCTATTATGTTGCTTATCTTACAGTTACACTAGAGCCACGCTGATGGATTCTGACTGAAGTTCACAGAAAAGTGACACCCAATCTCAATTTATTTTTGTACTACACTATACAGTTCAGGCGATTCATGGAGATTTTGCTGGCTTGTGATTTTAAGAAAAATTATTCTTCAACTCTCTCACTGTACATGCATATACATGTACATGGGATGCTTTTTGGTTAAATAAACAGATCAGTGCTGAGAATGTTGGCTAGATCCTTCCTACCTTGAGGGGGTACCCCCTCTCTGGCTACACGGTGATGGCACTGGCTTGGGTAGATCCTCCAGGGCTGCAGCTAGGTGTCTCTTGGCAGGATTGGTGGGTTTTAAGTCCCCAAAGCCCAGCATGGAGGGAGAGGAAGGCATTGGAGTCTTGGAAGCAGAGTCAATGGGAGTGCCTATGATGTCATTGCTAACAGACAGAATTGAGATAAATGAATGGGGCAAGGATATCCTTTCTGATGTCCTCTTTGAAATTACTTCCAACAGTCAACTGTTCAACTTTTTAAATTTTGAATTGGGAACAACAGCAGACGAGCTGAATCAACTTGTCTGGTATGAGATTACAAGAGAGTGTTAAGATATAAATTCCGTGTTCAAGAAGTGACAAATAATCTACAAATGCTAATCAAACATTCATGCTATTGGCATGTACAAAATGCAGAAATGACAGAGATACCTGACAGGCATCACAGCTGCAGCACACGTGTACATGTACTTACATTTTGCTGACTGAGTGTTCATTGTTGAGTCTTCTCAACCACACATCTGTCACATTAGAGCCTGTCAGTGTAGTGTCATTACCAAAGGCACTGGAGTCAGACAGCATAGCACTGTTGAAAGTACCGGAGGAAATCTCGCCAGTAATGGCAGACAGGTCAGTGGGTAAGGTGTAATCTTCATCGTCAGAAAAGTCTTTTAGACTTTTAATAGGTAAAAGAAGGAAAAATATTGATCACACACATGAGTCAATTTACATGTAAGTCTGTATCATTCATCAAACAAGGCTTCCTTAAGCTGAATACTGTACCAATAAGCACCAGCCAATCACAAAGGCAGATCCAGAGCCAAATTTGGGGGCAGCAAGTGTGAGTGTTCTCCTTACTTGGCTCCAATCTTATACTGAGAGAATGACACACAAATTACACACAGTATTGCACACAATCAAGCCCAGGCTATACCCTGTGCTACTGCTGTGCCAAACTAAAATACATGCAATTCAATCTTTTTAAGTCGGCATGGCAATAACACAGCGTTGAGCACAATTCAGCTTGATAAATTGAATTTGACATGGCAAGCCCTTCAGCTTGACAGGGTATGCTGCAATATTGGTGATCCAAATGTCAGTGACATGACACTGCTCTATTTAAGTTTGCCGTTTTGTGCAACTACTCTGCTACTGCTGTATTTGCTGAGCTATTGCTGCACTCATAAGCTCGGCACGGCCGTAGCACCGCGTCTAGTCATGGCCTTATCTGTCAAATGATACCTGTGCATAATATTGATCTTCCAAGAAAAGAACGGTATTTACCCAGGGGATCTGCTCACAGTGGGTGGCATGATGAATCTGGGATTGGAGTGACTACACTGACAGGGAGAGTTACATGTAGGTACAAACTGTCTGAGTGACTTTGGGCCCTGTTTCCAATACCGCAAGATGAGCAAGATGGTCCAATTGGCTGAAAATTACCCAAAAATGGCAATGTCAGATCTTAATGCAGGCAAAAAGTTGATAAAAGCTCATCTACAAAAATGGATGAGATATTTTGCTGTTAAGCATCAGATGATATACTGTACATGTAACTTTAATCGCTATCCACCTAAAACAGGTAAGCACTGTCAAAAAAGGTCATCATTGGTGACACTATCCCCACAATCAATACAAATTCAACATACGTTCCTGCCCTTTACTATCAATCGTCACTGTACACATCTTATTTGGACTACTTATGTTAGTGGTACAACTCTCCTAATGTTGGCTGTCTCACACTGCCCTTGGGCTGCAACAGTGCAATACTTGAGCACAATGTTTTTCATGGATCTAAGATCTTTCAGGCAGACACCAAGGTACATGTTCATGAAGGAGAGCTTAGAAGGATTAGTTTGGGAAAAAGTCACATGAACAGTTGCAACCTTAACATACATGTACTGTGTAAATCTCTAATGTAAGCAAAATCCATCAGAGTTGGAAGACATGTAGTTTAACCATTTCACGCCGGGGCATTTTTCAATGTTGATGATGCTGGGCCAGCATGACTATTATCATTTTTTCCGTTTTCAAAATCCTTCAAAAATTCATCATTTCATTTAACGGTCGTTTATAGCCACACCAAGTAATCTTTAGGCACTACTCTAAGTTGACAGGTGACCTTCATTGACGCCCGAGTATTTCAGCCAGGCCAGCAGCCTTATAAACAGAGCCCAGATTGTGGGGTGTTGTATAACTGTCTTTTGTTCACGAACCTGGCTTAGTGCGCTGCTGACCTCTTTTCAATAGGGGCCAGATTAGCGTGCAGCGGTGCTGTGTGGCTCATCGCTGCGGTGGTGGAGCGCTTTTGTCCCCGGTGGTAATCCGCTCGCTCTCAATGCCCTAAACCCTGGTATTCCGTTTCAAAACTAGGCTGGATTATCACCACTTTTGAGAGTGAAAAATGTCGGTAATGCCCAGCAGCCTGGTCTTTTGTTCGGAGTACGGTCTTTTGTTACAGGGCCCTGTTTCCTTTGTCCGAGTTCGGAGACCCCGGCCACCCATATAAACCATACGTCTCTGATCCCAGAGTTCCCAGCAGGAAGTGGTTAAGCTTTGTAAGTTGACCTTGTTGAGGAAACAAGAGGAAAAATCAAGAAAACGAATGACTGCTCTTTCACTTTACCCATAACCACTCCTACAATGAGGATGGTAAGACCGGAGAAGTCTAGGCTAGCCCCATGTTTGATCTCTGAGATGGCATTCAGTGGGACCAGCAGCAGCAAGACAATCCGGGAAAAGGTAGGAGTGTGAAGGAAGGTCACACAGAGGGAAGCTAGCAAGAAGTACGCACAATGGGCCACACAGGTGGACAAGAGAGTCAGGTTCTCACCTGAAACAAACAGTGAAGAACGGCAATCTGCATTTCATTGGGTAATTTGTTCTAGTGACAGTTGTTTCAGACACACTTTCAAGATTTTTCTGAAAACATCAGCCAATATGTGAAATGCAATGGGACACAATATGAAACTAACTGTACAAGATCAACAAGACGGACGTTTCAACCGTTAACAAAAGTATATTGAGATATGATCACACATTGTGACGTGCCTTTAAGGTTTGAAAAATGTTGACAGACGTTGTTGAATTCTGTGAAATAAGCCAGGACAACACATACATGTACATGTAGGCAACATAATACAAGATTCATTTTTTGACCATTGGACACTTGTTTAAATATTTAAACATTCATGACATTTGAACAGTGACAACATTAACAGTTGTCAAACCCTGAAGTTAACTTTAAGACCAGTTAAGGGCAGTGTTTTACTGTTATTTTGGGGTAGAATGCACAGAGGTAAATCACAAAACTTTGGCACAATTTACTTCAACATACACCTTTACAATTTGTAGTTTTTGATTAAGTTAGTAAATTTGCAACAGGAGAGACAGTCTGCCATTACTTAACACTCACCAACACCTCCAACAAGGGAAGCTAATTAGCCAAGGTGCAAGTCAGTCCTGGTTTGCATGTCATTGACCAGGTAAGCAAATACGGTAGTTGATGGTATCATTCAATCAATCAATTACAGGCATGTGAATGGGCAAAACAAAAAAAAAAAAACCTAAAAACAATTTGTGATGACATTTATCATGGGAAGAGTATACATGTATACTGCGAGTGCAGCACACGAAGCCCTTATTGTGTGGGGTCCGGGGCCCACCTAAGGGCCCCGGGAAAATTTTGGATTGTGGATGCTCTGTGGTGTAATCTGAGGCAATTCATGGCCCCTCTGCCTCTAATTTATTGAAGCAAAATCTTCTCAATAATAAAGTTATTTCTCTTTTTAAAATTACTCTTAATTGATTACTCTTACTGATTTGTCAATCTCTTTCAAATTGGCAACTCCATGCTCAACGAACTTTTTTCCTGACTGCCTGTGAACGTGTATACGTACATGTACACACGTACTTGTACAAGTACCGACTTCCAAAAGCCAGTTTGCACATGCCAAGGCAGCAGCGCTGCCATGAATTTAAGCCTCTATGAAACAAGGACCCATTGGGAGTAATGTGCATGCGTACGTATGATAGTTAGGAGAATGGCCGGTCATGTGAGAGGAATTAATCAGTAACAGGTAAGAGTCTGATTTTTACGGCAGTCAGCTTTAAAGCGAAGCGCAAGCGACTGCACTTGTCACTGGTTCCCTCCTTTGGCTACGTAAAGAGAATTTAGGTCTGTGGGAATCCGCGAAATTCGCTCCTTGCTTCCTACATGTACGTACATTGTACATTTCGAAGGGCATTGCTTATACTGTCCTGAAGCGACGTGTAAATCAAATTGTTTCAATGTACAAATTTCACTGGGAATTAAGGAAATTTTTAGCACTGCGTAGTCAATCAACATTTACCCCCCTTACAACTTACCCCTCAAGGTTTATTCCATTTTTACACTGAACTCGAAGACCATAAATTTGAAGGGAAAAAAACAGAATTCCGGTAAAACTGGAAAGATTCCCATGCCTGCAATCAACACTCACCAACACCTCCAACAAGGGAAGTTAACCAGCCAAGACGCAGGTCAATTCCAGTCTGCATGTCATTGACAAGGTTCAGCAGATAGTTAATGGTATCGTTCATCTTCTTAAGGTTATCAATGGTCTCCTTGTAATACTGGAAAGTTTCATCTTGGAAAAATGACACATGTTGCATGTTTCCGTCTGTAAGAAACATTACATAACATTACATCAGATTAAATTTACCGGGTCATATATGCAGCATTGCAAATCGTTTCAAACAGTGACTCTATACATGTACATGTAGGTCTCGCTCAAATTGCGTCATGTGCATCAGTATTTTTCGTTTCAATTTTAATGATGCACATCAGCTCTGCTATAACTTGAATATATCTGGATCAGCACGAGCCTGAGTTTGGAACATTTTACACACTGCGTGCAAACGCACATGTTGGTGTTTACACAATTGCTATTTTCCTACAAAGATGACATCTAATGAGAGAGATCCACAGAGGCACGTGCTGTATCCTGGGTATTTGTGTTATGACTCACGAGACAGTGGTGAGATCTCCCAAATCAGTCTCTGAATGTGCTGAACCAGAGATGGTCCTAATGATATTAAATCATTACATTGGAACCTACATGTATGAAAGTTAGTCATTTGTGGATTTCTAAACAAAACTACCCTCTTTCAGACCCATCTTCACTGGGAGCCTGTTGAATCTGTTGATTTCTAACAGCAATCAAACGAAGACCAAAGATGATGCTGCAGGTATCTCAAATTTATAGAGCAAAACTGGACAAGACAGTCTGAACTCTGGTAATATCAACAGGATTGCTACTGCTGACTGTTATTACTGTTGACTTCAACAATGTGGTAATAATAAATATGAACAGTGACTTGACCTAATTTGTCCCAGACTTCTTTAGCTTTCAAGCGAATGCTGGCCAGGTCTTTCTGAAGCTCCTCATGGTTCCGTCTTAGATCCTGATCCTGGTTCAACAACTGCTTGGTAGCATTATCTACAATAAAAAAAGGGAGTGACCATCAGGTGACCGAAATCATACATGTTAAATAGCATTTTACATATATTTGATTTACTAGTTTACATGTAAGGCCCAAATTTAACCCCATAGGTTTGTGCATAAAATGATTTGCTGGTTAATTATCCAATCCTGTATGATGCAATGACAATGTCACTTATTTTCTGGCAGAGATACCAGTATGGCTGTCAACTTGCAATTCACTCCTCTGATAACATCCAACTTGTACATTATGCACAGACCCAGCTGTCAATTCTTTGCAATTAAGCTACATGTGGCTCTTTCAAAGGAAGTCAAGCTACATGTACATGTACAGTACCTTTTGGTACTGCGAACAGCTTTGTTCCTTCTATGTATATGTACCTTGCTTCTTCAAAAACCTAGAAAATTTCTCAGTGAATAACAAGACTTTTGAAAGTTGGGAGTTCATGGAGAGACCTGAAGTGCCAACAGCAATGCAGCTGGAGAAGGAGGGTCCCTAGGGTCAAAGATTTAATCAACAGCCACGTATTGTACATGTATGTTGGAGGGCAGCAACACATGCAGGCTAGTGGTATGGACAGACAGGCAAGATTCAGGAACCTGGGCTTGCTACATGTACATGTACATGTATAACATCATTTTTTGTCTAAACACATCAAATAAAGATTTTAAGGAAGAACAAGTCAGGAAGTGGCTCGAATGGCCACGGTGTTCATCTCAGACATGTCAGAAGGAACTGGGAAGATTACGTTTACTGTGACACATTCAAATAAATTTGGACAAATGTGAGGTGACCTACATGTGTACACTAACAATGAAAAAATAGATAACCGCAAATAAAATCTAGGTAACCTGCTATAGATTCTACATTAAAAAAATTAGTTTACACCATGCAAAGCAACAATCAGAGAAGATTGTGACAATAGATTCATTCACTGAGTTAATACATGTACATCCAGCTCATTGATAAATACCTAGACAGTCTCTCTTTTCAACAACACGCAACTTGACCGTGTATTAACATTCAATAATGCATAATAATGAGATGTGATAATGCCCACTGAGTACATGTACACTGTACATGTAAATCACGCGTTGGCACCTGGATACAAGATGGTTTAATTGATTGTGATTGGTCAAGAGTCTGTGTGCAAGCGGCTCGCCATGTGCACTCCAAATGGACAATTTGCACAAGGAATGTTCCATAAAATGGAAGGGGGAGTTCAGGAAAATGAAAGTAAAAGTCTAGAGCAACATCGCCATGATCGCTGGAAATCTGTCATATAGTTACTTCTTTTGACTCTGACTAAAAGGGTACATGTATGTATGAATGGGAATAAATATGTGCTTGCCCAGTCTAATGTTAGTTTAAGACTGGTTCAGGAGACTGAACGTGGACGGCCTACAGCTCGGGCATTAGTCTCATCCATTCTCCAGAGTTGGTCTTAAATGCACTGGCCAAGCACACATTTATTCTCTTATTAATAATGACGCACTTCAGACTTAGTAGATTACATTATTATAACAGGAATGTTATATTATTAATAATAAAAGCAATGAACAACAAAGAATTGGGACCTAAACATTTCCTTGTTACAAGCTGAATGTTGTATTAACAGTGCACTTAGTAATGAGGTTCACCTGAATTTGAGTGCTCAACTTAATGTAGCATACTTGCTCAAAAAAGCACAATCAGCGAATCAGTGCAGGGCAAACTGAGCATGAGGCCATCCATTTTTGTCATCTGTTTTTGGCGTACAGAAAGTACTTTTTCTAGGCCTCTAGCCTAATCCCCCTAGAGAGTACAAATGAAAAGGAAAACTCAACTCATTGACTCACCTAGTTGCTGTCGGATGTTATCTGTCATACTAGCCAGCTCTTTGTGGCCAGCTGCTATCAACGCCTTCTCACTAGTCAGATCTCTAAGATTACCTTCAATACTTTCCTGAAGTTCACCCTAAACATGCAGTGTTAAGAAGGAATATCAGAATCCATGACATTTGTGTCTTATCAACGGTTGTTTGATGTTGTCAGCTTGGCTGGCGCAAAATACTGGTGCAGAAGGTGCAGCAAAGGAGAGGAATACTTCTCACAGATGCTCCTTTCAAATTTCCTGTCACTTCCTTTTTAATCCTCTGTGTGAAATACGAATGCAATCTTAAACACAAATTCATTTTGATTAAAATCAGCCGACTGAATCAGGTAATCTCTGTGGCATAGGAATGGCTGAAACATCTCTATTTTTAAGCAGGTGATCATCACAGGTTTTTAAAGTCTCATCCAAACAAGTCAATAAGGTTTTTTCTCACAGGCTTCCAAAATCTACAGTGGAAGCCAAGCCCCGTTGTGTATGCACCTGTGAGTCTTTCATGGATTCTTGCTTCTGGAGTATTTCTTGTTGTCCATCTGTCATAATCTTGAGAGTGTCAGTAGTGACACTTTGTAGTTCAGTCTGGCCTTCCTGCAGCCAAAGTCAACAGTTTCTCCATTTATTGATGCACAAATTTATTCTTTTAAGCTGAGTACTGTAGAACTGTAGATGAAAATGTTCCACTGCTAATTGAAACATGACATTATTTGTCACAAAGATACATGTACCGGTACGTTTTTAAAAAAAACATATACATGCGTATGTATATGTAAATGTATTTACACATGTAGGCCTACTGACAACAGATTGAAATTTGTTCCACACGTAACGACGCATTTTGGGTTATGTAATGTAGACAGACACAAGGTACAGTACATGTACATGTACGATAGTAATCTCTACCTTCCTGAAGGTTGAAGTAAAAGTTTGTGCAACACAGTATACATGTAAATCAAAGGCACATTTGTACATGTTTGTAAGTGTAAATCTCTAATTTGTTTTGCAAATTTGAAAATCTTCAGAAAATACTACATGTACATTTACCGTAATTGCTGAAACATATACATACCCTTAGATGTTCCATGATATTCAACTGATCAGATGCAGTCGCAGCCAGCTGGTTGACAGCAAATCGAGTCTGTCGCTGAAACTGCTGCTGTCGCACACCATAGCAGACAGATCGTGACCGGTCACTGATTATATGATAGGTGTTCCATGTTGTGGCATCCATATCTCTGGTGCATTCAGCCAAAGTCTACAAAAAACGCATAAACATACACAGTAACACAGGCCTATATGCTTAAGTACAAGTACAGTACATGTACAGTGTATGTACAGTGTACATGTATCACACACATTAAGGTGATGAAACTCTTTCATCCTTGGGTTGGATATAACTTTTTCAAAGAATTCGCCAAGACCTTAAAGTCCAACATAATGTATTTGTTAGCCCTCACTTTCACCACAATTAATAGAATGATATGAAGAGTGGTTTGAAGAAGGGGGCAAGCTGAAAAGACTTGAAGAATGAAAAGTCTGTAATTTTATAGTTTTTAAGTTATTAACACTTTAGGGTAAAATGTGTAACTTGAGAAAAATTAGAAAATGTCGAGAAAAAATATTTGCTAAGAAGCAAAGGTTTTGGGGATATCAGGTTTAATGCATTTTATTGTACACTATACATGTACATGCTTCAAGGAAAGATATGAAGCTTGCTACACCAAATTACATGAAAAGAAACTACATGTGTAACCACTAGTCCAAAAGCACAACAATGAGGATGTACATGTACATGTATGTATTATATTTCACATATTTCTGTGTCTCTTACATATATTTACCATTTCTTTGGTGCAAGTGAATGTTGGACGCCCCTCGGATTGGGACTGACAGTTCAGGAGTGCCACACCTAATTTACCCAGCTCCTCCTCTGTGATGTCATTACAAGATGTCTCCAACTCAGCAATGACCTGGGGAAAAGAAATACATTTTGTTTTTATGCTAAAAAATAAAACGCTTTGATGACAGGAAAACATTAAAGTACCGGTAGTTGAAGCGAATGTAGCATATAAAAATTTAATTCTGTTGCTTCAACTTGTTTGAACACTCTTAAACCATGCTTGCAGTTTATTGAAGTACATGTATAAATTTTGCCATAATATACAGATATACATGTATGGTCCTGGGAGATACATGTACAGACACGGCTTGACACCATGTGCACAAACCCCATAAGACTAGTCTGAAACAGTTTTAAGCATTTTCAAAGTGACTATCTGAATAGGACATGTTGCTGCCTCCAGATGGCTAATACATGTACATAGGTCCCTGCAAGGAAAAATTGGTGGCATCCTGTAAATGAAATTGTTTCCTAGTTGTGAATTTATTCTGCCATAAAAGCTGGCTCTGAAGCGACATTGTACATTGATCTCAAGACTAAAGAGTGTTTACAATTAGTCTAATGCTGTTTCAGATACATGTACATGTACAGTACATTATGCCAAGATACTGAGAAACAATGTGACATGCTGGATGAGTTTTGTATACTATGTAGGAACCATGTACATGCCACATGTGCTGGGATCAAACTTTGGTGTTGTAAGGTACACGCATGGCTCGCCTTTCGGGGAAGATTCTTGTTTTCTTGATTCATGGCTCTGGAGGTTGTCTAAAGGCCAGTTCATACTTATGGCAAATGAGAAAGTCAAGCAAATGTGACGACATGAAAACATTTGCCAAATTTCACTCAACTTGAAGTGTGTGCAAATTTTATGAATTCACAACATAAATATTTGATCTGATGTCACACAGCCGCATTTGTTTTTCCTTTCGCATGAAGTATGATTGGTCCTTAACATCAATGACATTAGTCGTCAGTCCCTAATTTTGCCATTGCCTACTGTGAAGTCTGTAGGTTTTTAACGTAAATGGCAAAATGTAGAGACAGTCTAACAATTACAATACAGTTACAGATACCACTGTTAATGTAAAGGCAAATTTCCCAATATCATGCTCTTAGGGTCGGAGTTGTATTACTACACATTTACAAACTTATGCATATGGGTCAGAATCCCATCTTGTCCATACATGTACATGTACCATGTCACTGCTATCATGACAGACAAAGGCTTGTAAACACAGCAAGTCCCAAAAACCTACGTGTACTCTGCGTGTTTAGAGAAAACTTTAGAAAGGTTCGCTACACTGTCATGACTGCAGGAGTTGTCTACAGCCCCATCACCAGCTTCAGGTACATGTATGTATTAAGGGGGGCCACAGTGTCAGCTACATGTAGTACTGTACATGTACATTGTAGGATGGTCACATCACAGGAAAAAAAAAATATTTCATGCTACGTTTTTTACTGATGATGGAGAGCTTCCGACCAGAGAGGGTCCAGTCCCCTTGCCCCCCTCCCCCGACAGGCCCGGTTGTTTATCCTAGACACCACAGGTGTTCTGGGGGCTATTCCATGGGACATATGGGATGGTAGACTGTGACACCAAAATTCAAGTTTATGAAACTGCAAAGAAAGTAGTAATTATGTTTTACCCATATGTTGAAGTTAAAGAAACAAAAAGAATTATATCAATTGGTGGAATATTTTGCAAAATACTAGTTATAAATGCTGAAGAGATATTTTTAGCCATCCAAACTGCTAACTGAATTTGTATTTTGGAAATAGAAAAAAAATACTAGCACTTCACAATCAGTTCAATTTAGAGAAGCAAAACAGGTCTACTTCAGTCTTTATTTTATCATCACACAAAGAACATTTTGGTCATGTAACGCGAGTTACAAAAACAATAGTTTTTTTTTTCATTCTGAAGAAAATATGAGAGGGAATTTGTTGACCTCAATTTATTTTCTAAACTTATCACACCTTGATTCAGTAAGCCAGATGTTTGCCAAAATAAATAGTGCCATAAGTTTTAAAATGTCATCAAAAAGTGTAATGCGAGTTACCAGACCTTAATATTTTTAGTGACTTCACAGCGCTCTGCAAGCAATGATTTTTTTCAATCCTAAGGGTTTGAATGTGTGCTGCCATGGAGCTATACATACACATGTATCTCCATGATGCTACATGTATACATGTATCTCCATGATGCTACATGTACATGTATCTCCATGATGCTACATGTACATGTATCTCAATGATGCTACATGTACATGTATCTCCATGATGCTACATGTATGTATCTCCATGATGCTACATGTACATGTATCTCCATGATGCTACATGTACATGTATGTATGTGTAGGACGCCACTTGTGGTCCCCACTCCCCCCATACAAAAGACATTAGGTCTATTCAAATAATGACTTGCAACAATCAATACAATGCCGGAGCTATACTTACTGTAGGACTTACACCTTATTTTGTTGCAACTGTGAATGAATGAAGTCGAATAATGATTTTTACAAATTTAATGAAATGATTATGGTATTTATATTAGATTTTGAGTTTAACTTGCTTTAATGTTCCCAAATATAAACTGAACCTCTTGTGAAATTAAAAAAAAACTGATGATATTTTGTTTCAGTTCCCACAGAAAGACAATATGCCTGTAGCATCTGCTGAGAAGCAAACACGATACAGACAATGCCTAAAAGCCACTGGCCAGTAAGATGAGCTCAAAGCACGCCAGGCAGCAGCTTCCAGGAAATGTGACATTTTGGGGGGCAGTGTACATGTCGGTTTTTCAATAACGTAATTATTCTAGATACATTCATTTTACTATTTACAAGTGTACATGTGTAAAAATACTTATTGCAAGAGGCAGAGCTATCCAAAGAGGTCACATCACAGGAGAAAAATACATCTCTCATGGTTATGCTTTTTACTGATGGGGAAGAGCTTCCGACCAGAGGGGGCGCAGACTGAGTCTCCTAGACACCGCAGGTGGTACATGTACATGTAAGTAGCATAGTATTGAATTCCCCCTAGCCATGTTAGCATTTGGATACTTAGACATGTTAGAGAACTCCAAGTTACTACTAGTCTGTCAGAGCTTGTTATTATTTATTCATGCCATTTCTTTTCATCACAAACGCACTGTAGGAGAGGCAAAAGTACATGTAAGTAGCATTTGTGCACATTGTCACTTTTGTATATTGTACATATGAATGTACATCTATAGGCTAATGCTGTCACAGTGTCAGCTAACTTTTACGTTGATGTTTTCTTCAGATAAGCAATAAGAGTGCTGTAAAATCAGGCTTTTGGCCAAGTGCCTCGTCAGCAAGTGGGAAAATGCGGAACCATTTAGGCTACCACGGCAAAACGTTAGGCCTATATGTCCACGTCATTATTATAAATGAAATTCGAAGGGAAAAGCGTAATTAAGTTGCAGGCCATACCCTGTGATGACATGTATCGAGTTCAGACAATCCTGCCATATATTCTTCGCCCCCCCTCAAAAACCTTTGCTCCGCTGACTTCATTTCAAAAGGCACCCGACCAAAATTCGCGGCCGAAGGATTTGCCATGTTGTTTGCTGTTGACATGGTTGGGGCCGTCTCTCCTCCAGAAATTTCGCTCGACTCAGACGAACTCCCTCCGCCAAAGATCCACGATATAAATGACCCATCGACTACAAAGAGAAGAAAATGGATTATGCCTATTAGAAAAAGCAATTTCATTGCTGTATGATTTTGCCCTAAAACAGTCGTACTTCCGCGTCCGATAGTACATGAACGTGTATGACCGACCACAACCGCTCAGATTAAAATATTGCGCCACGGGTCCCTGGAATCACTCACATGATTTCATTGGACAATTTCTCAACTCCCTTTGTAAAACGTTTTCTGATTGGGTTAATTTTGCATATAATTTCCGGTCTTTAAAGTGACTTGGTCCCTAGTCCCTCGTTAACACAACAACAGCGGTGTTGACGCAGGGGATAAGACTAAATTGGTACGATCTTTGATGTTGATATACGCATAGCGCATATAATGTTGATAAACGTTGATACACCGTTCGGCGTGACTGCTGTCGACTGTGAAAGTGAGTAGCAAAGGTTGTATAGCGCCGCGCTATACAACCTTTGGTGAGTAGCTAGCAGTGCAGTGATCACTGATACTAAAGTAACGGGAATTAATTCTTGTCAGATGTACATGTACGTGTATAATAATTATCGAGAATTTAAAGCCCAGAGATTGATTTTGTATTTCCGTGAGGAAACCTAAGGAGCTTGGGAGAATTGGGGCCAGTCACAGTCTGTACTTTGCCGTTCAACTAGCCACTAGTACCAGTACAGTGTGGCACGGACCCTCACTCCTGCTCCATCCTTTTGGTATGTTTGGAGCGGGTGTGAGTGTCCGTGCCACGCTTCTAGTGGGGCTATTATCCCACGTCCGCCGCCCTCCCGGCCCGGACAGATGACGAACCTCACAAACAGTTCTGGGGGTAGCCTACAGCGTCTGGCTTATGGCCCGGCATTGGCATTACGATCGTGTGGGCATGCCACGGCTGGGTGGCTGGGCATGGGGCCCCCAGGGCCCTAATGATTTAAAATTATATTCACAGGCTAGCTGTACCATGGAGGTAGAATCAGGGCCTAAGCCCACATGTACATGTACATGTACATCATATACATTGGACATTGGCCGAGTGGTGTACATGATGTGGGCCTTACCAATCCAGAACGTGGCGAAATTTGACTTACAATTTGTCTCTACTGCTCTAGTGTATACATGTAGGTTATGGGTACCCCCAAAATACTTTGAGAACCCGAAGGAACTAACTCTGTGATACTCCGTCACGGAGTTAGTCCCCTCGAGTTCTCGAAGTACCCCCAAAACAGCCATCTGGGTGAGGAAGGAGCAGACGTCAGACCCTACAGTTGTGGAGGTACATGTGTAATGGGCCGATCACTACAGGTTGTTTTAGGATCGCGGAGACTGACAGTCCACACAATATTCCACAGGATTAGGCGGATTTGATAACGATAATATAACACAACTTTAATGATTTCACCACATCTCAGGACGCCATTTTACCAAAAACCCTGATGACCTATCCCATCATGCCTTTTCCCATCATGCAGTATGGTGTCCTAGAACAGACATATACATTTGCAAGCTATACACTGCATTTGTATAAATGTGTGTGCATACCAATTTTCTACACATGTACATGAATGTAGGTTATAGGAGCAATATCTTTACCTCATAAAGTCCATAGTAAATTAACAGGAACTCTAGTTTCCCATGCGTTTCCGTCGGATTTCATTCTGTAACTCTACAGGAAAGTCACGTTAATAACTAAAAAAAGTCCAATGGGAACCCGGCCAAAAAGGTTTGGCTAACACTATGAGGCAAGTCAAGTGAGCATTGAAAAGTGAATTTCTATAATGTACATGTACTTGTAGCCTTACACATACATGTATCTATTGGAAGATACAACTTTCCGTGACATCCAGGAGCTTTGTGGCCTTTTGTGGTGAAACCAAATCACTACATTATAATTCAACGGTGCATTTTACCTCACTGTGAATTCAAGTTCTCAGAGTTCCTAGATAAATAGATAAAGTTGCATCCATCCTTGACGTTATACTCGGGCCAATCTAGGCCTACATGTACATGTACTTTCTACCTTCTGCTGTTGTACTTGGCAAACTAAATATGAACATTACCCTCTGTATCCTTGGCCCTATGCCTAAGCTACGGGAAAACATGGCTTAAAAGTTGAAAAAAGTTTTTACTTTTTTGCTAAAAACCTTTATTTGAGCCTTATTTTGATATGGCTTCATTCCCCATGTCCACCCAATTGCAGATCCATAACTTGCCTGAACTGCAGTTTCCTCCATTCCTATAAGCTAATACATGTACATGTACATTTTCTTACAAACTTTTTGTTGGGCATGTACATGTACATGTATGTACACATCCAGTAGTGTAAGTGGAGGTAATTACTAGAGATTATTAATTTTGAAGAAATTCTTAAACATGTTAAATGTTTAGTGTGGGATTTAGTGCACTCATCAGAATTTGTACCCTATTTCATCACTGTTTTGAATTCCAGACTAAATCTCTTCATGCTGAAATTGTTGACAAAGGTTAAACAGCATGCTTGATATATCATTCACACATAGAGCGCACTGGTGATGTTACCGGGATGCATAAAATGATGGATAATAGTGATCTTTCCCACAGTTGATGTACTGTATCATGTCCACTGCGTTGTAATCTTGGGTACATGTACAAGGGTGGATAGTTGTGGTGGCGCTACCTTGGCTACGTGCCAATTATTACAGCTGTGCACTATGTGTGGGACACTGAACCACTGTAACAGTCACACTGCACCTTATGAATCCCAGGTTTTCCAGTGAACTAGACTAGACCTCTCTGTCCTCCCTCCCCCCCCCAAAAAAAATTAAACATCGATATTAGGATATCACAATCAGTAATTTTCCTTGTAATTTAATATTTACAGTACTTTGCTGTCCAAGTGTTTTCACTTTATCAAAGTGTTTTAATTTTTTTGCAATGAAATATGCATATCCTACATACATTTTGTCGTGATGGGTCACATACATGTATGCACTGCACATAACATTATAAAACGGCTCATTACTGATTTCTTTAGTCAGCGTTTTAGACCATGTTGACACAGTCAGCTTACCGAGGCTTGCTGCTATACCAACGATGCCTGCTGGAGACTGCACTGCATCGCAGCAAAGCAACAGCAACCAAAGCAGCACCAACAGCAGTCAAGGCATTTCACTATGAGGATATCATGAAGCCAGACACAACACTTGACATATCTTACAAAAAGTTGACAGGTGAGCATGTCAGAATTTAGAAGAAGCTCATGTACACATACATGTAGGTACAGTAATAAAATGTAATATATTTGTCTTGGGTGTGCAAAGTACCACTTTAGTTGCAGTTTAATTCTGTTTGGGTGCAGTTGGTCTGTTGATTTATTTTTACATATCAAAACTGACATGTACACACCAGCTGTGCTTTGAAAATATAGCATTGCAGTGCTTTGTTAGGCCTGCATCTGTTTACAGTCAAGTATGATATACAGTACTTGTATGTAAAAGGTTGAACCAAGTTGATCAATATTTACACTCTGACCATTGCGCATTTATAATGTAGGAGACCAGTTGTTCGGACTATATATCAAAGTTTTATGATGTGTGTGGTATTAAATTGGTTCGTGTAGGTGTTGTGGAACATCAAAGATCCATTAGGTAATCAGCATTTAAACCATTTTTACCAACCCATACTTCTTTTCAAACCTGTTGGTACACATCACAGGCAATAATTGACATGGCACACTTGCTCAGGCCCAAATACATGTATTTACAGGTCTGCACACAATTTGAACATTTGACAATTCAATATCACATATTAAATATTTTAACAAAGTTCAAAACGAATATTTGCATGTTCTTTTCTGCACAGGAGACCACGTGTCAACCCTTGAGGTCCAGGGCAGAAAGATTCTCAAAGTTGAACAAGAGGCACTGACAACAATTTCAACACAGGCGATGATTGATGTGGCACACTTGCTCAGGCCTAAACATTTACAGGTCTGATCACGATTTAACACTGCTGTTATAACACAGGTCCAGCACCTTCACAGTGGTAGCTTGAGTCGTGTATTGTTCCACACCTAAGATATGATGTACATGCACCTATCAATTCTTTTATGTGACAATGATGGACATTGCTGAATTAATGCAACGTACATGTACTTGTTGATGGGTAATTCCAGAAATTAGGGGTCCATGTTTTTTTGGTGTCCCTGTCACATCTGATGTATGATTTTGGAAGTTCAAAACACATTTTCCAATTTACAAGAGTGATGAATTAATGCAAATTACCTGCCAAACAAATACGTGTAGTAATAGTTTGAAATCAATTTCGGTGATATGTCCATGTCAAATAACAAAGGTCATATGTAACGGGGACACGAAAAGGTCGCACTTGCGGACCCCTACTTTCTGGAATCACCCCGGTGTAATTCATCCAGAGATTTAGAGTGGATCTGTATGGACTGTGAACTAGTCTCCTCACCTTAGTAGTATGAAGAGAAAGGCTTGGCAGGCATTAAAAGCCGTTGGCACTGTCCAACCAGAGCCCACGTGAAGATGCTGTTGGTTTGGGCAAATTCAAATTGTGCATATTCAGTGCCATACACATGCAAACAAATTTGCATTTGGGCTGCCAGCCATATTGTGTAATGGAGGGGGGTGAATGTGCAGATTGCATTGAAATGGAGATCTTCAAAAGCAAAATCAGAATGCTGATCCTCAACATTGGGAAAGTAAAAATGGGTTAAATAGGATAAAAAATATGTAAAAGGCCAAGAAACCCTGGCTACTCATCACAGTACAGGGGTTGTTGAAGGTAACAAACCATTCTCATTCATGCATGTTGCCTGAAGTTTGAAATGGTGAACTCATACCCACAATCCTTGTGTTTTTGACTTTTAGAACTTAAAATTACATACAAGAATTCCCAGAATTTTAAACATTTTGAAATATCAAAAAATAATCTCTTCTATCTTTTCTTCCCTGAGACATTGGCAGATAATGACAAGCGCAGTAGGCTCTGTGCCTAGGGCCTACAAAAAAATTCGGGGCCTCGTTAGATACCACAGTGTGCTTCTGTCTTTTAATATGCGATTTTGAAAAAGCTTCAAACTAGTACTTGAAACTCTTTAGGCTGTTAGGGCAGCTTAGCATCAACACACATGAAGTACTAGGCTCCAGTGCTTACTACATGTACTGGTGCTATAAATGTACATGTATATGTGTGACCGAATAGAGCTTACACATACATGTGTAACTGGAACCTGGGGCCTATTGAACTAATCTTGCCTTGTTCCCAGATTATTAATTAAAAATCATTCTTTTAGCCCATCACCATTTTCAATGTATTTGTGGAACTGTGCCCTGCTTGCTTGCAGAGGGCTTCACTCTTTTTCTCTTAACATTCAAAGTCTTTCAAGTGATGAGTTACATGTAAGTACATGTACTAATGGGCCAGCTTGACCTCCCTCAATCTGGCAAACTACTGCTGTGTTGTGACTTCAGTCTGAACACTCTTATTTCCAGTGGGTTTCAGATACCATGTACAATGAAAAAATGGCTTAGGCTGAGCTTCAGTCTGGCCAAATCCTCATGTGTTACTGTGGACTATCAGGAGGATCAGGATCATTGTTTTATTCATGTAGCAATTGAGAAGTATCTTGGATGACCCTGAAGCCTCCAGCAATGACAAATTTGTCGCTCTGGAACTCTTAAAGAATGCCAACATAGCTGCTGGTATGGTGCTGCCTGGCTGTCAGGACACAGGAACTGCTATTGTAATAGGTAAGTCATAAATGCCTAGTTCTGTAGATCCACTGGCATTTCCCTTAGCAATGAGGAAGAAGGAAAATGTCCTCCTTTCAGATCATTTGTAGCTCTCTTATTTCTTGCTGTATAACAGTGTGCATGGGTGGGTCCATATTGGTACCATTTTCAGAGATCATTGTGATTCTGTTTATTTCAATAAGTTTGGCCTGAGTGATTCCACCAGATTCCTACTTGATTTTGCCAAAATCCCAGAAATTAAAAAATGTGATGTTTTGGAGCCGTAGTTGTCTTCATGAAGATGACGGCAATATGCAGGTTTTTAACTGGAGAAGAGCACATCCATAGACTCATAATGTTGGACAAACTCATACACACAGATCACACATTACTTAATGATGAAATGTGGCCCTGTTCTAAGTTTCAGGGTAATTTGCATGTAATCTCGTGAAAAGGAAGGCATGGTGCTCCTCAAGATTCAGCGCATAGTCCAAAACTTCTAAGTCATAGACGTGACAACAGGAAAAGCATTTGAAAAGTTCAAAATTTTTTAAATATTGTTGTGTATGATGGAATCTTCAAAGCACTCATTTTAAAAATTCTTTGTCAGGGAAGAGGGGACAGAAAGTGTGGACAGATGAGAGAGATGAAGAACACTTATCACGGGGTGTTTACAATGCATACACACAGAGGAACCTTCGCTATTCACAGGTAAATGAAGTAGAAGCATTGTGGTAGACCATTCCTGGTGTAAGACCTAAGTAGTTATAGTCAGAAAGACGTACTTGAAGTCCATCTTAGTGCAATGAACTTTGTCACAAATGCAAACTTGATGTTGAATTCCTAAGTATTTTTTGTCTTAGTCTACAGTGTGTGTATGGCCCAGCCAGTTTGGTCTCTATTGACATTACTGCATTCTGTGGACAGCTTTAAGGAGATTTCTAAACCTCAAATTCATATCTGTCCCCAACCTCAGGCTTGACTTTCATTAGGCTTATGAAATGAGACCTGTCCAGTTCAGTGCATGGTTAACGTGAGGACAAAGGTTTGGAATATTTTCACTATGTTGGAACAGGAAATATTTCAAGTTAGTTTAAAGCCTGAGGTGAAGCAAAGGGCCCAGATGAAAATAAGATTTGGAAAATGGTGTTGGACTTGCAAATCTTGGCTTGTTAGAGGGATGGGGTCTAATGCAAGTCAGTATTTCAATGAGGCAGGGTCATTCTGGAGGAAAAAAATCAACTTCATTCATTCTGGCATAAACATATTCTGTGAATACGAGTTTAATGTGTAGCCCTATATGTTGACAAGACTGATCTCAAACTTGTTTACTCATAGTGGATGGTCTATAATGTGCTTCATATTGTATCACTGTTCTACAAAAGCTCCATAGTGCCATCAAGCATAATATTTTAAAAAAGTGAAGTATAGTTTTTTTGAAGTCCATTTTCAGGAAATATATTTTTCCCAGCTTTGTTTTTATAAATTCTATTTCTTCCAAAGTTTGTTTGGTCAAGACACACCTTCTCCAGTTCATTCTAATAAGATCTACATGTATATTGGGAAATATGGTTTTATTTTAGTAACAAATAGTTTTATGAGATAATATTTTTTGATGAAGTTCATTTTTAACAAGATGCAGTTTTTTCAAGTTATTTTTCAGGAGATATATACAGTCTCATGTTTGGATTTATTCCCTCACAAAAACAAACTTCAAAAAAACTGTAACTCATAAAAACAAACTTAAAGAAATCTCCCCAAAACAAACTTAGAAAATAAATCTCATAAAAATGATTTGTTTCAAAAATCAGAAACATCATTTCTATTTATAGCTCTTATGGGAACAAACAAGTTTGTAAGAATATGCTTCACTTTTTGAAAAGATATACTTGACAGCACTCCAGGGCTTTCGTACTGTTGGAATACTGAACTGGTTCCTCTTGTGCAGACTCTATAGCACACGCCTCAGTGGATTATAATGTGCTTCATGATGTGTCGTTATTAGAATACTGAACTGGATCCTTGTGCCCTGACTCCACAGCACACACTCCTTGGTTAGCAGTACAGTAGATGTCAAAATTAATATAAGACACATACTAGTATACTCAGCTACTACCACTTACATGTACATGTATGTATTGGTAAATGACAACTTCCTGTCCTCTCTGTAACCCAGGTAGCACCTTTAGACATGTTCAAAGAGGTCAACACAGGCACCAACCTGCCCGCCCAGGTGGAGCTGTATGCCACACCTGGCAATCAGTATAACTTCCTCTTCATTGCTAAAGGTGGCGGCTCAGCCAATAAGACTTTCCTGTACCAACAAACCAAGGCCCTCCTCAGCCCAAAGAAGCTAGCAAGCTTTGTTGATGAGAAGATCAAAGTAAGATTAAAATGGACCATCACAGTGGCTCAACCTGAAATGGGACTTTCCATGTTTACACAGGTTATAGGGCCCTTCTGTATGTACCAGGGAAGTCCTTTGTGTCAGCAATTGCATGGAGACATGTAACTGTTACCTTCCGAAACTTCTTAGAGTATCAGTTGCTGCGTTTGTTGCATCCTGACAAATTATTAAAATTCATTGATTAAAATAACTATATTTTATTTCCATGTTTTTGTAACAAAATTGTTACATTTTAAAGAATGGTGATTTTAAGTCAGATGGAATCGAGTTGAAGCCATTACTTTACACTAAAATTAAAATTGGAAGATGAGATTGTTACTTGGAGTTGTTAGCTGTTCTTTTTTCCATTGGTTTCAATACTGCAATATGCCTTTCTTACCTGAGCCTTCCGAAAAGTATAGAAAACATAAATAGGTTTCAAATTGTGTCTCCACAGACGATTGGAACTGCTGCCTGTCCACCCTACCATCTTGTTTTTGTCATCGGAGGACTGTCGGCTGAAATGACTCTGAAAACAGTGAAACTTGCCTCTGCCAAATACCTAGACAACCTGCCAACAACAGGTACATGAAGCACAGTGTAATGTTTTGATTGAACAAACATGAGCCTGTTGGTGTTTGTATGAAGTGAATGAACCTGTGATTGACTCAAGATAAGCCGAGGTCCCACGAGGCCCCCATTGTCCAAAACTGGAAGAAAAAATCAACAGAGATATTAACCTTGGATTTTGCCAACCCCACAAAGTGCCTTTTGACAGATAACTGGCAAATGACATTCACATTTGTAGGCATGGCCATTCATTGGCTCGATGTGTGCATGGCAATACGATGGTTCAGCTTGCTCATAGCTTGCTGTGCAGCTCTCTGTAGTTGTGTGCTTGCAATGGTTTGCATGCATTTGTATGGCCTTATTCTATTCTTTCCTGGGACAAAAATAGGACGAGCAAAAGCTTATTTGAGGATTGCCCCATTGCTTTTCAAATTAAAAAGAGAACTATCAGCCTATACTCAGCCTGAGAACAAGGTCTTTCCAACTAATCAATGGTCTATTTTCAGGAATTGTTGAAGTTCTTCCTTTCACCAGGTGTATGTATTCTCTTTGAAATTGCCTGAAGGTAATGAACATGGGCGAGCCTTCCGAGACCTTGACATGGAGGAGCAGGTGTTGGATCTGTGTCGCAGGACTGGTATTGGGGCCCAGTTTGGCGGCAAGTACTTCTGCCATGATGTCCGGGTCATTAGGCTTCCCAGACATGGAGCCTCTTGCCCCGTGGGCATGGGGGTGTCCTGCTCTGCAGACAGGCAGGTGAGGGCCATGCTACTGACGGATGGTTGACTTGCATATCAATTTGAACAGACAACCCATTAACCCTATTCTATTCTTAAGCCTCCAAATTTAGACTTAACCTCTGAAATTCTGTCCTGTTGATATTTGCGTCCTATTAATCCCTTCCCCTTTATGAAAAATAGCATCATGCTTATTTATAAAATGTAAGCAGTTTATCATGTGGTGGGAAGGGGGCGTTTTTGTTTTTTGATCATGGTCCTCCATTCACTTGAAAGACTTTAAAGAGCTTGCTCTTCACATTTTGCCATCCATTGGGTACCGAATTTGTTGGTAGAAAAGCTTTTTTGTTTGATGATTGTATGAAAACACATTTTGTTATATTATGTTGTAGTACTGGAAGGCCTTCGCCACATAGAATTTAGTTCTTGTAAATTCCCACAATAGGAAATTCATGCAACTGTCTTTTAAGGAAGGTAAGTTCTTATTAAGATTTTGTAGAAACAATTATATAAATGAGAAGATTGTTCGGCATTTCTTATTCATATCACCTGTAGATTCTTGGCAAGATTAGTAAGAATGGAGTATTCCTGGAACAGCTGGAGACGGACCCTGGAAAGTATATGCCTGAGATCCAACCAGGGGACCTGGAAGGAGATGTAGTCAAGGTACTAGAGTGTGCTAGGTTGTCAATAAGCCAAACACACTCTGTCTAGGGTTCTTTAACTAGCTGATTTGCATAGCAGACTAATACACCAAGGTGATAAAAGTCGTAGAATGCTCAATTCACATCAGCATGACTCCAGTGTGATTCTAGGCTCAGGCAATGTGCAAGTAGAGTCATTTGTAGAGTTTTCTCTGTGCTACAAGGGTATTTCCTGGGTCTACGGTGCTCCACCTACTCAAATAGTCACTACATATGCAAATTTCCCATGCGCGTATTATTCATTTGCTGAAAAGATGTGATTACCCTTGGTGTACCCTGACCTCCCAGAATGCAGCGCCGCCTTGCCGCCATGATCGTCCTTTTCTCAGTGCAGTAATGTAGCAGATGTGTCTTTCGAGGCATCTTCGATTTTTCGAGCTTCCGTTTTCGCTACACGGTTCTGTGTTGATTTGATCACCTTTCTTTTTTTTGATTGTTTTATTGCTATTTATATACATACGTATACAATAGAAATTGCTTTGGTTCTTGTGCATTAAAATACAATAAGTACTAAAAGTTAAGAAATACATATTTATAACAATAAAATAATTAAGCAATAGAAAGAATTAATTTTAATAACACTCAAAACTCACAAAGTGACAAATTACTTGGTTTCATTCAGTCCCCTGACTGCAGTTGGGTAAAAGCTTCTTCTGAACCGTTCTTTGTTACACTTAATTACTCTGTAACGTTTCCCTGATCTAAACAACTCAAATAACTCATTAGCTGAGTGAAATTCCTCATTAATAATACCGCTGGTCCTATTCTCCACTCTAGATCTGTACATTTCTTACCAGATTTATACCAATAATATGTGCAGCTAACTTAACCACTCCCTCCTGTGCCTGCCGGTCAGCCATGGTGGTACTTCCATATCACACAATGATGGATTGTGTTAACACACTTTCCACCACTGGTCGATAGAACTTGACCAGCAGATCACTGGATAAGTGGAAACTCTTCAGGCGTCTGAGGTAGAAGATCCATTTCTGTACTTTCTTGACGCATAACATTAGTATTCCAACTCAGATCATTTGTTAAATAAATACCCCAAAATTCAAAACAATCTACCAGGCATGCAACTTTTCCACTGATCTGCAGATTTCCGCATTTTTTAAAAATCCGTCCGCACAAAAATAATATCCGTGTTTCGGGCTTGTTTCTGTTCGCACTGCGGCGCTGGCCGCGCCAGTGTAGCGCTCACGGAGTTCCATTTTTCGGTACACATTAATGAGCACAAAAGCCTTGTCTATCCCCTTGTTTTGTGCACGCGTAAATGCACTAAAAAGTGCAGGACACAGACTAAGCACTGTATGCACAAGCGCCCTCTGTCTACGACAAGCCAATAGTCCGGTGCCGCATTTTTTTCCTGACTTTTAATGAATACGTCGTTAAATGGATACTATACCGCTTCCATGGCGGGCTGCAAATGTTGAAAAAAACGCTGTTGTCAACGTGCATCGTGATCGTCGATCACCCACGCGTCAAAACTCAAAATGACTTCCAAAAGGAAGGTTATCACTGAACGTGATGGACAGGATATCAAAACCATAGATAAAGGCATAAAAAATGCTTGGAAGTGGGACTGGTTGGAAAAAGCAGTTGATTTTGTTCCTCTAGCTGAAGGTGTCTGAAAACTGGATCGGCGAGGCATGGCATATTGCTTGGTATGCAAAAAGGAAATGAATTACAGCAGACGTGGACTCGTAACGCTGACCGATCACTGCAAAGTATCAAAACATCGCGAACTGATAAAGCTACGAAAAACAAACTACCGCCTCCAAGGTAAGATAGGCCTAGGCCTATGGATTTTTTTTAATTAAAAATACAAATTGATTAAAACTTGTTGCAGGCCTAATTTTTTAGATTGATTTTTTAAGTCAAAATCGTGATTGCTGAGTTTAGCATTGGTGAATACATATTTTAATTACAAATTATTTGTTAATGTTTTACGTGCTGTGCTATCATAACTATGCAGGCTATTATCATGATTTTGCAGGTTTGCAATACTGATGTACAAGTACGTTCATGGTTTGTTCATAATCTTATAAAGTCTAGGCCTGCCATCCAGTTTTGTTTATGAAACATGTAACACCTATCACTTTTATATTCATACAACCCTTTTTGGTTTTTTCATGCATCTTTGCAGAAGCAGATAGTGCCTCATCAAGAACTCTGTGTGGCCTACATCCCTTTTTCAAGAATGTTTCTGCGACCTCAGTATCTGTTAAGAAGATGCCACAACCTTACACACTGCTGACTGATCGGGTTGCAGCCACATCTGCTCCATTGTTGCATTTATGGCAGAAAACAACCTACCCTTCGCAATTGCCCCCAACCGTTGCCACTTTGCAAAAGAAGTAAACTGAGACAAGAAAGCACTAGATAATCTGAAGGTGAGCAGAACCACCGCTGCATATCAGATGGAATATGGAGTTGCCAAAACTATGGAAGAAGAAATCATTTTGGATCTCCAGTCGGCTTACTTTTCTTTGAACATTGATGAAGTGACCAGCAAAACCTTTCATCATGTTCTGAATATCCTTGTGAGCTACTACTCTCCATCACAGTAAGAAACTGTTGTGAAGCATCTCGCATCTGTTTCTCTTGTAAAGGTCAACAGTGAGACCATCTGTCATGCAATTGATGATCTGTTCACAAAAAAAGGATTCCATGGAAGAATCTGATTTCTGTTTTGATGGATTCATGTGCGGTGATGAGGGGCAGCAAGACTGGTGTAGAGGTTCAACTTAGAGGGAAGGCCCCGCATCTGCTTGATGTGGATGGTGATTCATGTCACCACACTCACAATGCTGCAAAAAAAATTCTGTTCTCACTTCAACAGTGAAGTGGAACATGTCTTCCGTGACATCCGCAATGATCTGCAGTATTCAGCTGACCTGAGGAAGCATCTGGGAGAACTATGCATGATAGTGTAAAATGCACCATGCCTTAAGAGTATGCCTCTCATCGCTGGCTGTCCATATACAACATCACTGTTGATGGCAAACGCATGATGGATCAGGGTTCATGATGTAAGAGCAGGATCTGCATCTTTGTCTTAGGCGGCTTTGCAGAAAGGTTGAACCGCGGTTTGACCGAAGTCACCGCCTGTTTGTCCAATCCCTAGTTACAAGCCGACGACCGTGGTGTAATACTCTCGAGATGTTTCCATTGCAAACATCTGCAAAACTTCATGTTGGAAGTCTCCTTCTACCTCCTGCAACTTGAGGGATGTTCTGCAGAGTGACATTGCACATGGTAGGACCATCCTACTGTCCGCAGTGCAGAGGTCAAAGGGACCTCTGAAGGATGGACAAGTCATTAGGAAGTTCCTTTATCATTTCTTAAATTTATACATTCCTCTAGATATATTTATAATAGATATATTACTTCATATGTAAAAGTGTATTTGCGGCATTAGATGTGTCGTCGCCAACCCCTCACCTAGACCGGTGCTACTCTCCATATGTAGTGACTGTTTGGGTAGGTAGAGTGCTGTAGACTCCTTCCCCACATTGAATGTAGGTCAGGTCTACTAGAGAATACCTACCCAAACAGTCCTCTCTTGCCCGTTCTCCGCACTCTGGCTCCAATCTTTTTGAGTTGCTTTCAAAAAGAAGGATGATCATGGCGGCGAGGCCGAGCTTCATTCTTGGAGGTCAGGGTGCACCACTAGTGATGAAATCTTTTCAGCATTTGAATAATACGCGCATGGGAAATTTGCATATGTAGTGACTGTTTGGGTAGGTATTCTCTAGTTGACCCAACCCACACTTAATGTGGGGAAGGAATTCTTTGGTTTCCTCCCTCCATATAAATCAGTCTTTAGTTATACTTCAGCCTGGCTACAGTGAGTAAGGATGATTACCCAAAATGAAAGAAATACCATAATTTTGTGAATATAAGCTGCCTAGTGTATAAGCAGCAGCACGCTAATATCAACAAATTAAGATTTAAAGTCAGTGTATAAGCCACACCGGCATATAAGCCGCACAGCAGCACTGAAGGTCCACCCATGAAGGTGATCATGCTGCATGCTGAAGTGCCAATGCACCATGTACAGTACGTCAATGGTTCCACTTCACATGCAGTCTTCATGAAAGTAAGAGAAATGCAGACGAGTGTAACCATAAAAAGTGAATTTTAAGTCCTTTAATTTAATAATTATTGTGGGCTGGATGATTGTCCTTTGCAGGCCATGCATCATATCTTGCCCTTTTTTCCAGTTGGCAGCAAAAGTTATCCAGTTGGGAACATACAATAAAATCTTGATAGGTTTTACTCGAAGTCGGTTAAGAAGAAAGATTGTTTATCTCATAGGCCGACTATTTCTTGCCAAAAAAAAAGCTTTTATGTGAAAAATACCTCTGTAACTGTCCACAACACTACATCCAGTTATCTCTAAGTTTTTGTGACACCGATCAAAACACACTGTCAAATCGTTTAAAAATGAAAAATTCACGGCAAGACCTTGCTTCAAGTCATCACATTGGAACCACTTGTGTTGCAGGTGTCAAGTAATTCCCCAGAAATACCCAAAATATCCAAATTAGCTCTGTCTTGACCTTAATAAAGCAAGCAGGGAAGAACCTCTTTGAACTAAAAAATGCAAATATAAATTTATTAAAGAAATGAAATTAAACATTTACAAGTATTTACAAAGTAATCAAATTAAATCCATTGGTCTTGCATAATTGGCAAAATCAAATCAGCTTAAGCATCCATACACAAAGCACGTTAAACACAATGCAGCATTTGGTTGTCCCCAAATTAAACGAAACTAAACATGGAACTAAGCAAAAGTAAACGAATAATCAGCAAAAGACAACAAAACCAAACTAAATATCAAATCTAAGTAAAAGACAACTTTACGGCATAAGACGAACTTCTGCAAGTGCAAGTAAATTATATCAAATAAAAAAAAAAAGCTTTGCATGAGCTTCACTGAATGCCAAAGAATCGGGTTGATTAAGACGGGAACGCAAAATTGACTTGCCTTTTTCTTCTCGATCGGTCGGGCGTTGTCAAGGAGGGCGAGAACACATGTCCTGCATGGGAGCGCCCACTCAAGCATGGCAGAGTTTAATGAGCTGAACCGGGGCTGGACTAATCACAGTAATTGTCATCCAGACAAAGGGAGCTGTGAATAAACATGAGCCGTGGGGACAACTCATGAATACGAACCGCCTGCACACAGAAAGACAGGTGACAAACGGGTTTTAGCGACAAACTATTCAGTCTATCTTGATGGTTTACGATGATAAATCTGTAGACCTGTGACTGTTTTCAATATTTAGCTATAGTACCACCACCCTGGTTGCTGTCTTCTGGGCACTCACCCTTGTGTAGTTCCACTGTAATCATTGACTAGTGTACGTTGCAAACTTACATTGGCTATTCAAAAGTATTTTACTTTGGCAAAAAGGCAGGCAACTCAGTCTTTTTATAAGATCAACCTTGAAAAGTATGCATGAAACGGTGAAGATCCGAGACTTGTCCCATGATGACCATGAAACATATATGGGAGTGGACCTAACAATCTGATCGCACTCCGCATGCTTTTCCACAATATCACGGTGCGATTGCGAATATTAATTGTACTATGTTGGAAGTTGTAAGCCTAAAACCTGTCACTGACTTTAATAATTTGGCAATAACTTCAAAATTAACCAGTTAACGTCGGATGTTCTTAATAAAAAAGCTGCCGGGGCATTATCATAGAATAGGGGCATACAGTAGATTCCTGTTATGGCGCTCCCTGATTTAACACTCTTACCGATATAACGCTCCATTTTCACATGGAAACACTGAAACATTGAAATTTGTAATTGAAACATTTTTTCTAGTCTTGTGAGTTTCTGTATGCATTGTATAGTGTTTGAAACCAGTTGTTACTTTTATAATCTTTTCAAAATTGTGGCTCTCGACCAATAGGAATGGGTGTGAGAAAGAGCAGTGACATAAAGATATCAAAAATTGATCTGTTCTCTGGCTGTTCAAAATGACATGCTTGTTTGCATGACCAGGTTGATCTGAACCAGCCTATGAGTCACATCCTACAGACTCTTACAGCCTACCCAATCAGGACCCGTCTTAGCCTGTCTGGGACATTGGTCGTAGCTCGAGACATTGCTCATGCCAAGCTCCAGGAACGGTTGGACAATGGGGAAGGTTTACCACAGTACATCAAGGATCACCCGCTGTACTATGCAGGACCTGCTAAGACACCTGAGGTAATTTTTTCTGATAATCAAGATCATTATCATCATCGTCATCATTATCATTATTTCTCTACAGCTTGTTGTTATTTTGGTTTGGGGGCACAAAGGCAGTGATCCTCAAAAGTAGAAAGTTGTACAAGCCCTGAAAACCTGCTTTAACAACAAGCCTCTAGCTAATCTTGTACAATTAACAATTTTATTGCGTATTTAAAAGTTTTTAACGAACATGTCTAATGAAACTAAGTGATGTTTTTAACCGTGCAATATACCAACAATCAAAAAGAATAATTGGAGTTGACGCGTCATGTGCACTTGAACTGTATTAGTGCACTGAGAAAGGGATGGGAGGTAGTAAAATTTTGTTCCTGTCTCAAAGTCTGTGGATGTTTAGGAATAGACGTCATTTACTGGGAAACCATTTTTATGTTGTTCTCTGAATCTACATGTATCACATTCAGTGTATTCTGGTTTAATTATACCAGTTTGGGGTTCCAAACCTCCCTTTAATTTTTTTATGTGGCTTAAAACATATACAGTGGAATGCCGCTATCACAAACACGACGGGGTCCACGCTAAATGTTCGGAACAACGGTTGTTCGGTATAGCCAAATTAACTGCCAAACATTTCGTTGCCATGTTAAATAGCACCCTCTTTTGTCTAATTGAAGATATTCTTGTGATATTGTGATTCGCTGTTTTCGTTATGTTTTGCTGTTGCATTCATGGTCGAGGTTTCTAGAAATGTACATGCATCTGTTACTATTTTTGTTTTTTATTAAATCTTGAGTTACAAAATTGATATTTAGTATATCCTAAAAGCTCTAATGCATGCTGTGGCGAAGCTCGGTTGATTTGCACCTGCATAATGTTTGGTAGGTTTTGTGCACAAAATATTGGGAGCCAAGGACAATTTTCGCTACAGCCGAATGTTCAGTATAGTGGTGTTCGGTATAGTGACGTTCCACTATATATAATTGGTCACAAATATTTATTGAGTCTAAACAAAAAGTAGTATGAATTTGTTTTAAACTTTCATTCAACAATTATTTTAACCTTTATGTTCCCGAAATGAAAAGTTTTATCTCATTTTCAATTCAGGATGGCCAACACATGAATACAGTGTATTGTGATGTTTGTGAATTGTTGTGTTTTTGTTTATTTCAGGGATATGCTTCGGGATCCTTTGGCCCAACTACAGCAGGTAGGATGGACTCTTACATAGAGTCCTTCCAGGCCGCTGGTGGTTCCCTGGTCATGCTAGCTAAGGGCAACAGGAGTCAGCAGGTACAGTTTATGTCAATAGACTTGCATGGCAAACTCAGAGGTAATGTACATGTACTCTTGCCAACTAGTATAAACCAAGACCTTTAGCTGAGCTGTTGTTGCATGCACAGAATATGGTGAATTGTACTTGAACATACAGTGCATGGACCTGGGTAAAAAACATTGCATTGAAACCGTTTGTGACAGAACCAGTGTCATGGTACCACTGAGACGTGTGGACATGTTTGAGGATTGGTTGCAGCAAGCCATCACTGAAGTGGTGACTGTCTTCAAAGTTACAATATCACTGGAAATTACCAGCTACAAAAATCAGCACACTGCTTACTGCATTTTTTTTACTTTCTAGCAAATTTTACAAAAGAACCCCCCTCCCCCCGAAAAAAATTATACAGTTTCTTACAATTTATATTTTGAAAGAACATGGGCTTTTCAAGGCCTGGATTCCCAATGTGATCAGATTCTGAATGACTCATCTTCTAGTACATGTATATCTTTTGCTCCCCCGTATTCTTGCATATTTGGGATCTGTCCTGTTTTATAGAGATTTTGAAGCTTAACTTTCACCTTTTTCAGGTAACCAAGGCATGCAAGAAACATGGTGGCTTCTACCTGGGCTCCATTGGTGGTCCAGCAGCTATCCTTGCCCAGAACTGCATCAAGAAGGTGGAGGTGTTAGAATACCCAGAGCTCGGCATGGAGGCCATTTGGCGTGTGGAGGTAGAGGGCTTCCCAGCATTCATTGTGGTAGATGACAAGGGTAATGATTTCTTCAAGGAGTGGCAGGTGGAATGAAACACATCAAACCAACCCCTCCCCCCAAAATATAGCTGACCTCACAAAGGTAATTGTGTGTCTGTTAAAATGAGGAACAAGTGAATCTGTGGCAGTTGAAGTCAATCTCCCTTAGCAATTTGGCAGTTTCACAATCACTTGTGGCTGTTATTATTCCACAACCAATTTGTACAAGGCAAAGTATAAGTTTCAGGCAAATAATGAAGGGTCTTCCAAGTGGCTTTTGTTAGTTGACGTGTTTTATTTATAAGCATATATCATTAAAACTTATTTGTTGCAAAATTACTTCATCTGTCAGAAAACAGAACAGGGATTTGGATTTTTCCATATCATACCTGCCCTTTTGTTGGTGTGTCTATCATACGCAATGCAGTACAAAGCTCTATCAAACAGTGATTGTCAACCTGCCACCAGTTCCTAGAATGAATTTAATTCAGTGGGATGAGATTGACAGTAGAACGATCTCAACATTAATTACCAAGTCAGTTTTTTTTTTAATTATTATCCCAATCACAATTAACAAAGCAGCAGCCAGTTGAAATGTGATTTTGACCAAGTGTAATGCTTTGTCCTCTAGAGGTGTGACATCAGGGCTGTAGTTAGCCAATAAACTTATGATGTCAGACTTTGTGAACATGCACCTATTGCTATGGAAGCCAGGTCGGAATGCTGGATTTGAATCTTCAAAAAGAAAATGCTCATGTAAACAAAAAATTGACCTGCTTTTGGAAGAGACAATATATCCATAATATTAGTTAATCATAAAAAGCAAATTGAAAACATATGACAAGGTGAATTAGCATAAATAACTTCATTAAACAACTGAAGATTAACAGATTCCTCCAAAAATGTATTTTCTTTAATTATTGAGTTCATTTGATCAGTACATCATCCATGTAGACTTTCATTCCAACCTCATCCAGCATTGTAGGTTATAAACACTCAAGATAATATCCTGAAAAATCTGGGGGGTTTTACTTTACTTGTTCGCTTAATTTATAGACAAAAACTTAGACTGCAGAATCTTTTTTAATTCATAATAAAACATAAATGCTGTCTACCTACTGATACATGTACATGTAAGATATTCAAAGTGATTGAACTTAAAATCTTACAAAACATGATTGCATAATTAATACTAACTGTAGTTCTGAGGTTGAGTGTGAAATAATATTGCAACCAGAGGATTCAGCCTTACTGGTGTTAATATTGTAAAATGGCAAATCTCATTTACCAAAGAAAAGCAATAGGTTTCGATCCCATTGAAAAAACTCCCCTTTGTAGGCCTTTATACCTTAAGCTGCTGGTAGCAATGCAAAATACGAAATTCACTATTTTCAAAATATGTGCTCTTTCAGATTTATAACAGTGACCATTAAAAATGCAAACACTGCCAGCTCCTAAGGTGAAACCTCAATTTCATGTGTCGTGAGTGCTTCCACAAAACATTTGTGGTACCTCATTTTTGTTTTTTTCTAAATGGTGTACCTTTTTCAAACAGGGTACTTTTCATTCTTACAGTCTTGCCTATTGATTAGGAATCTGTTTAATTCCATTTCCATTCTGATTTCTGTATTAAAAGAGTTTCTTGAAGCAGCATATAAATGTGTGTGCATCTTCTCTGTCTACTTCTTACACAGTGCAAATGCAAACAAAAAACGAGTACCGGTGAGGGTTGAGAGTGATGAGCAGCTTGAAATTGCATTTCCCTTGGATGTTCAGTATCATGCAGTATGCAATGTGCAGTGACATGAGATAGGAAGTATAATTTCTAGGAATGCACGTTGACATGCAGTATCATTGTTATATGTAAGTTGACAGAATACACTGTAAGTTTTGGATGGGCTCCATATTTCAGTGATAATCAGCAACTGACTTTCACCCTTGACTGTACAGTTAAATCGGTTCTGTGAATTTTTGGTTTTGATGCAAAAAAATATACCAACCTTGTAACCAGTCCAAAACTTGAACTTTATATGTCAGGGCAATATGGAACAATAAAAATGATTCCCCTTTATAAACATTTCTCTTATTACATCTTGACCATAATTTCATGAGTGTAAGAAATGTATCAGATGCCTTCTGGGGCATTTTGTGATTTAACCCTGTGGGGAATTGTTAATGTGCATATAAAGTAGTTTTCTGGGGTATTTTATGGGAGAAAAATCAAATCCTGTGGGGTATAACAAAGTACCCCATATTCCTCGGCCCACAAGGACATTCTATACATGCAGGAGTACCCCATATTCCAGTACCACATAACTGCCTGCGGGTAAGTACGTTTGTGTATGCTGTAATCTACATGCATAGGGGAACAATTTGTGGGAGCGCTTATTAATGTCAATCTTATATACTCTTCGTCAAAAAGGGCGTCTCTTTCCTGACGAAAAGGAGCACACTTTCCTTTGTTGCAAGGGGATTCCGCCGGCTGATGGGATGTCCCAGTTCTCATTGCCAGCAGGGTACGAGAAAAAATACTCCAGGAGAGACCAGCAGACGGTGGGATGTCACAACTGATAAAGTAGTAACCAACCGAAAAAGTATCACGAATTGACCGATAGTGTAATCAAATTTCTAACCGATAATGTATCACGTGTCGACGGATAATGTAGTAGCAAAAATACTTTAACCAATAATGTACCACCACAGAACAGATAATGTATCAACCGATAATGTATCAAACTATCAACCGATAATGTATCAAACTATCAACCGATAAAGTATCAAACTATCAACCGATAATGTATCAAACTATCAACCGATAATGTATCAAACTATCAACCGATAATGTATCAAACTATCAACCGATAATGTATCAAACTATCAACCGATAATGTATCAGTGCCTATTATGTTCTCTGTGAAACCGCAAATGACTTGTTGTTGGCAGTTGCTGTGGGGACTTGTATTCGTTTCGATCGAGTTGTGTAATCTGTTTTATGGAAATCTATTATTTTTTCTTCCATGTTTGAAACTTGTCCCATTACTATATTCGTAGCCTAAAAAGTTATAGCCGGTACAATACTCAGCGTTGTTCCAAGTGTTGTGACATCATCAAACTGTAAGTTAATGCCAATACTACTACACACTATTTCAGTATTGAACACGTCTGTTTCGTTTCAAGTCCAAACCAGTTCTCTAGATTTATTAAATTCAACACAATTTCTTAACTAGGAAACTTATCCCGAGTAATGCTGAACCCCGCCCCTTAAAAGCGATTGGATAACTCGCCTGATACACTTACCCCTGGTTGGCTGAAAGTTGTGTGCCGTACGGGTATGCGCCGGCTGGTCACTGTACTGTACGCGTACCGGGTCACGCGTGGCCACACCCATTTCCCACGGGTGGAAAAGTGCACGACTCGCACCAAACGAACATGCGTACTGACGTCAACGGACATCCCCGGGGCTTCGCAAAGACTATTTATAACCGAGAAATATGAAAGGGCTGCGTAGCACCGTGATCAGAATATCGACAGGAATATAATATGAAATCAGTGCTCTGAAATATATGATTGCCGAGCTTTCGGTAACTGAGTAACTTCTTCACGACAAGCAGATTCAGTTCAGAATGAACGCGGAGAAATCCCCGTTCATTCCTCCTGGATGCAGCGTTCCAAGTTCGAAAATGACGCGGTACATCAGATGACACTTTCCGCAGAATGCAGACGGTTACGTCACCGAGGGAATGTGGCAGCGCGCAAAAGTGCTGCGCAACAGTGAGACAGTTGTTGGCGCACACTGCGAAAGTGTTCCGCGAAGCGGTCACCAAGGCGACGCTTGGTCTCTCCGATGCACAGTTTACCACAGCGACGACATTTATAACCATTCTACAATGACATAATGAACAAGGGATGAGCGCATACAGCAGGGTCGTCACAATATCATTATATCAGGTTAACTCCGATCTGCAAGTGGAGTGTTTGTCTCCCTATATTGAAATTGAAATTTAGTGAGGAAGGTGAGTAGGACACGTTTGGGGATACCATTTTAAGATAAATGTCGATTCCATCAACTATAAAGTTATTCTCATTTTTCAAATCATCAGATTAAATGCTGATCACACTTTTGTCCTGACAAAAACAGTTAAATATAAAAATATGATGACCTAAACTGTGTCCCATTCGTCTGAATGCATGGGGTATATACTTCAATAGGACATTAACCAACAATTAATACACACGTACGTATTTCCATTGTGAACAGGTAGGCCCACATTTCGCAAAATAGATCTTAGTACAAGCTGTACAGTCCACATTCCTTGCACAAAAGGTTCCCCAGTTCAGTTATCGACCAAGAATAGTCCCGGACAAGATTCGTCAAAGCCTATAAGGTCCACGAAATCATTAAAGCAACGCCTCGTCACAAAATCGGATTGGATAATGCGTAAGTGCTAAAGCTCCTAAAAGCAAACAGGAAGACGAACCCTGACCTTGGACATGTAGAACTGTGGGTTGAATTTCGAAGGTTCACTTGTCAAATTCATTTGTTCGAGGTTTTCTGTTGAATAGCAAAAACAATCTCAAACATCACAAGTCGATTCGGAAAGCCGGAGAACGCAGGAAATGATATGACTTGAAAAATGCTGATGATGAGTGGTTAAATGTTTTGTAGTCCAGGTTTTTTCTTCTGACACTTAGTGGTGAAACCAAAGACGTAAATAGCTACAGGTCAACCTGAAACGGAGGGCACATAATACCTCCGAGGTTAATATTAATTATGATCAGGGATATGGCCCAGTCAGGATCATTTTTTTTGTGTCTCAAGGTTTACAGGTTGGTTTAGACAAAAAAGAGATTTTAGATATCAGTGGTGAAAACTTGACGACGAAAAAGATAAAATGTTAATCTCTAGAGTCGTCTTGTTTCGCATTTAGGGGTTGCTAACATTACTGGTGGCTTAACTTTTCCCGTCGACACTTGCCTACGGCACACAACAATCGGTGAATAGCAACACTGATCGGGATTTCCTGCAGAGATAGTTGCATCTGGCTTTTCCTCAGCAATGCCCAACGACTTAATCTGCATGGTAAAGGAAACGAATGACCATGACATCGTGCGGATAAAGACAGACTCTTTATCTGGACAGTTTTTCCATACACAAGTTACCTAACATCTGTTTCAGACAGGTGTTCTACAGTCGCGCAGAACCCTGAAAAACAAAGTTTGTCTAAAACAAGTAGGAGCGACCAGGCGTGCTAGCAGGCGAAAGATCGACTGTGGCACTCGGAATGACACAGTCACAGCGACTTGGAACCCAATGTATGTATTAAGGTCGTCTGTCTGAATCCAAATTTAATTAGGTCGACCCAGGTCGGTCTTAATCCTATTTGGTTCGGCGCGACCCTAAAACGCCTGTCTAAACCGGGTGTAGTAGTTGCAGGCACTTTATCTGGAGGAGTCCTCACTGGCGAAACACGTACATTTACCAAACACCACAGGTCGTTTTGGGACGGAGGCCAGCACGCCAGTGTGAATACTAGACCCGATAATTCCGACTTTTCTCGTCGAGTCAAGAGTTCGGTACCACTCAATGCCAACGTGACCGAAATATTCCGAACTCGTCCCGTCCACATTCGGATAGCACCGTTGATATTCGGGTATTTCTGGCCATGTCTGTACGCATTTCATGAGAGATTGATGAGCTGAGGAGTCGGGGTGATAATCCAGATTGAAGTATTTGACTGGTGAATTAGACTGCACGTATCTGATTGCAATTTTTGACGGAGAAGGCTGTGGATTTCCGAGCGTACGAACCGGAGTTCCAACTGAAGGCCTCTTTTTAGCCATAATATTTACACCTGGAGACTTACCCAAAAGTTCTAGCTGGATTTCTTGATACATGTCGTAAAACAGCGTGCATTTATCGTGAAGGTTCTAACGCGCAGTGCAATTTAGACACACTGTGCCAGATGAGACACCGCCACGCTGGAGAAGGTCACACAATTTCTTCCTTTTTCCTACCTCTCCCTGCAGATATATGTTTTTTCCTGTTCCCTCTTTAGTTTATGAGTTCCAAGATAAGACGAGTTTCGCGCACTGAGGTATTAATTAATTTTGTAGCCCCTTTTTTATTATTGTTATTATTACTACTATATTATTATTATTCTTTTATTTTAGGGAAAATCCAAACAGCGGAAGCTGATTTCCATTGGATCCCTGCAATTATAAAACTAAGATTTAAAAGGGCTGAAGATAGGACGGGGTGGGAATTAAATCTGAGCATAAACGTGGTTAAAATTGTTCTTATATAAATACTTCTATAAAAACAGAAAAATTTGAATTAATTATAAAAAAACGAACCACGGAAACAAGTTAAGATCAAAACATAAAATACTCGAAACAGTTAAGTTGAAATTAATAAAAGTATAAGAAGTGCAAGTAGCCCGGTAGCATTGACATACGAATTTCTGAAAATTTCTTTCAAGGGTACTGGCCTAGTCTGAATCAGAGTTTCCATCATAAAACGTTGACCGAGCTGCAGACACAGGATTGGACTCAATTTTGCCTGGGAAACAGCCACATTGTTTTCGTTGAAGAAGCAGCGCGTTTTCGAAGACAATCACAAGTCTGATCCAGAATGCCAACTGCGCAGCCATGCGCTCGCGAACAGGTGATTGTGTGAATAAGTCTATTGTAGCATCATCGGAGGGATACGGCGTGCTATGTTGTTAGCAGTATGGGGGATGGAGTACGTGTAGTGAAGACAGGTTGAGCGTCAGAGATGTGCCCACCACAAGAAATGGACACCTAATGGTGTCGTGTTCCCGTAAGTAGTGCTAACATTTCGCAGAACGGTGAATAATCGCCTTCCTCCCCCTGTGGTTGTGCAGCTATAAGTGTGGGGGAAGGAGTAGACAGTTCTGTTCAGATATTTTGTGCATAATTTTGTTAGTTTTGGCTGGAGAAAATGTGGCCGAGTGTCATAAATTGGTCGACGGCATCGGATGTGCACTCACCCGAATATACGAATACATTCCTACTTCCATGTTCTGACAACACTCCAGACTCTGGCTGGCGACATTTTGCTCACGATTTGCTAATATATAGACGCATTTAAGTAATCTAATCGTATCCAACAACAGGGAAATAAATATCCAGCACTATTTAAACTTGACTATTTCACCTTGTAGGCACATGTAATCATGTGGGGCCACAGTTTACAGCCCCTTCAATACTGCTCCTATACCACAGCAATCTTGCGTTATTTGGGCGTTGCTTGATGGTATTTTGATGACCGTAATTGTAAATGTTATGAGTTATAAACGTTTTACTTATTGTATGCGTTATAAAATAAATGAGGAGTTTATTTCCCAAATGCGATAAGCGCCAAAACCTTTCCGAATCCTACCCTCTGTCATTTGCGTACAGCCAGTTTCTGCAGCTTTCATACAGCCAAACACAACTTCAATAAGTAAGTCAAAATAGTGAAAAGAAGTTTAAAGATAAATATACACTGCTTTCATAATTGTGAAAAATGTATGTTTTTCAAATGGATATGGGTCATCCCATGTCAGACCAACACACCTTTTTAAGTCTAGGGCTTGAGATTTTGATAAAAATTGCTGTGCATGTACATGCAGAGATCAATGAATAATAAATACGTACCAATTATCAGCGGAAATTGCCCTTCCATGTGGTCGGGGTAAAGATCAACAAAAATGGACAGTTTTCACTTAAAATTCGCCCTTTTAGTGCAACTGAACATAACCGTCTCTTTTTTTTATCAAATATATGCAAATTTGGTTTCAAAATAATCAGAACATACTATTGCATTGATGTTGCGAAGATTTAGCTTTGAGAATCAAGGGCTGCATGACCTTTGACACACATCTGTGACCTTTGGCCCCATTTTAAAAATGAAGCACTGGTCTGACATGGAATGACCCATATAGCTCATTTTGAAAACAAACCCTTCAAATAAAACGTCTTTTTGTCGTGGCCAAGTCGAAGTGAATTTATGTACTGACGTGTCCGAGGCTGATCCGTCATTAAATTTCATGCGTTCTAATTCACTTTTAAGGCATCATTTAAGAAAATTCGATACATTTGTATCTTTTCAGTGTTTTTAAGTGTCGTTCAGTGGAAAGTTATTTTAAAATCCTTATTTTCACACTTTCTGATAATTAAGTTTTGAATCGGAAAAAGGGATGCAAGCTTGGGCAAGATGATAGGATATGCATTTACAAGTTCTTTGTTTCGTAAACTATATTATTTAGGAAACCTTGTTGTCAAATTCTTTATAATAATATAAAAAAGAAATGAAATGGGGACGAGATATACAGAAATGAAACAAAGAATGCAAACTCTATAAATTTACAAAACATATTTAGTTTAGTTTGCATGGTTAATATTACATTTAAATCGTTATTTCATCATTCGTACACAGTCTTTATTCCATTACTAAGGTAAAGATTCATGACAAGAAAAGACACAAATTGCAAACAAAAAGGAAAGTTAATTCGGAAGTATTTTGACACAGTTTTCATATTTTTGCTGATATTTCAATATCTGGCCATTGGCGAATTCGAACGGCAAATTTTACGGTGTTGAAAGACTTTTTACTGAAAATGCTGAAACGGAATGCTGAATAAGAGCAAAAAGTGGCTGATCAATTTCACAATTTATCAAATTATTTATTCCGTTCTCAACCCTAACCGTCTCAAATCCAGACCAACAAGATTCTAAATAATTCATTAAACATTTAGAGTTAGACCTATGTCTTGTACAGTAACCAAAGGAAATACTGAAATGCTTGTAAAAATTCGTTGGAGTTTCTTTTCCAAAGTCCCCGGGCCTCTTTCTGTGCTGATGTGTCTCAGTTACTACCTTATTTCAAGTGTTGTTCCACTATTTCAAAGGGTTGTACACTACTTTTGTGGTTTTATGCTTATAAGCATTTCCACAAAACTGTGATGTCATTCCAGCGAGAAAGCTTCAATGTTACATTGGCTTGAACACAAAAAGTCCTGGACTCGGTTCTTTCTTCTTTGCTGATTAATTGTTGTTTATGTGCATATCAATAAAAAAGCACCAATCCCTCCCTAAGAAATGTTTTCAGTTGGTAAATTTTGGCTCCACAGTTCGAACAGAAACATTTGTCCACTGAACCACGTCTTCCCTGAATGACTTCAAAGCAACGGCGCCCTCAGTTGTCAGAAAAACTATGGACAATTTTAATTGTTGAAAAGCATACAGATTTTCAATGTATTTAATTAACAAACTAGGAAAGTAAAAGAGTTGTTGTACATTGAAGTAGAATGGAAAGTTGAAGAAAATTGTCTGAAAAAATAATTGCAACTACGCATGGTCTTAATGTCATGATGTCTCTAGGCCTTGAAGTTCTGACGTATTGGTGTCTTGATGTCCAGGTCTCTTAATATTCTATAGTCTTGATGTCTCCATGTCCTTATGATTTGGTGTCTTGATGTCTTGATGTCTTAATTGTCTTGGTGTCCTGGTGTTCTGATGTCTTGACGTCCTGATGTCTTGGTGTCCTGGTGTCCTGATGTCTTGGTGTCCTGATGTCTTGATATCCTGATGTCTTGAAGTCCTGATGTCGTGGTGTCTCGATGTCGTGATGCCTAGCTGTCTGGATATCCTGATGTCTTGGGAAAGTGGGTGATGAGATTGGTCGGGTGGGATTGGTGGGAGTTCTTCCTTCCAAGTCACTTCGACCTCAGACGTTTTCCCCTGATATCTTGATATCCTGATGTCTGATATCATGATGTCCTGACGTTTTGATGTCCTGATTGTCTTGATGTCTCGGTGTCCTGATGTCTTGACATCCTGATGTCTGGATATCCTGATGTCTTGGTGTCTCGTTGTCGTGACGTCTTGCTGTCTGGATATCCTGATGTTTTAAGAAAGTGGATGATGAGATTGGTTGGATGGGATTGGATGGAGTTCTTCCATCCAAGTCACTTCGACCTCTGAATTTTTCCCCTGATATTCTGTGTCTTGATGTCATGATGTTCTGACGTCTTGATGTCCTGAAGTCTTGGTGTCTCGGTGTCTTGATATCCTGATGCCTTGATGTCTTGGTGTCCTGATGTCTTGACGTCCTGACGTCCCGATGTCTTGGTGTCCTGATGTCTTGGCATCCTGATGTCTTGATTTCCTTGATTTCCTGATGTCTTGGTGTCTCGTTGTCGTGATGTCTTGCTGTCTGGATATCCTGATGTCTTAGGAAAGTGGATGATGAGATTGGTTGTATGGGATTGGTTGGAGTTCTTCCTTCCAAGTCACTTCGACCTCTGACGTTTTCCCCTGATATCCTGATATCCTGATGTCTTGATGTCCTGACGCTTTGATGTCCTGATGTCTTGATGTCTCAGTATCTTGATGTCCTGATGCCTTGATGCCTTGATGTCTTGATGTCCTGATTGTCTTGACGTCTTAGTGTCACGATGTCCTGATTGTCTGGTGTCTTGGTGTCTTGACGTCCTGATGTCTTGATTTCCTGATGTCTTGATATCCTGATGTCTTGATTTCCTGATGTCTTGGTGTCTCGATGTCGTGATGTCTTGTTGTCTGGATATCCTGATGTCTTTGGAAAGTGGATGATGAGATTGGTTGGATTGGACTGGTTGGAGTTCTTCCTTCCAAGTCATTTCAACCTCTGACTTTTTTTCCCTGATATCCTGATATCCTGATGTCTTGGTGTCATGATGTCCTGACGCTTTGATGTCCTGATGTCTTGGTGTCTCGGTGTCTCGATGTCTTGATGTCTCGATGTCTCGATGTCTTGACGTCTTAATGTCTTCGTATCTTGATGTCTCAAGCAGGTGAGGTTATACGGTTAATTGAGGCTGATTGGAGTCTGATTTCAGTTGTGCTACAGGTTATGCGGATTGTCGTTTGGGATTGTCTTGGTTTCTCAGTGCTTTTCTTCAATATTTATAATGTTCACAAGTTATGAAGTAGGTCCAGATAGATTACTGTATTGTAGTCACCTCATACGGGCGATTTGTTGATGCACATACAAGCTTATTCCGTATGTCACATAGGGTACCTGCATTGTTCAATTAAATCAATTTCTACGGAGTATTTCATGGTAAACTATTGCAGAGCAGTGTCAGTGCAGTTTGATTGTCATTCAGAAATGGGATCACAATATAAATAGCCTACTCCCTGGTTGACGTCACAGAAATGGCACCAACAGATGTGAAGAAACGATTGAAAAATATTTCTTTGTTCAAGAAAAAGTCCAGTTTCAAAGCAAACCACAAGGGATGTAAAAACTGTTTTCAAAGTTCAGACGTGAAGTGTCCAATTCAGCCATGGAATGTAATAAAAATGGTCACTCAGTTTCAAAAGTGTGCATCTTAGCATTTATATCCATGTTCAGCTTTCAGCTGCGTAAGCTTGGCCATTCGAAATCGCCAGTAAACAAGTATCTTTAAAAATACAAGCAAAAAAATCCAATATTTATTCATTTTATAATATAACGACAGCCGAAAGCATATTTACTCAGTGCAACCGCCGGAAAATCACTTTCAGTGTTGTTGTTTTCAAGTTTTTCAGAAAGAAATCATGAATGTCAGGTTTGAAACATTTCTTGATAAAAGTCATCTTTATTTAAATACACATGTAACAAAGACAAGCAATGTGAAATCTCCCGTCTGTTTTCATGGCTTGGCAAATGTTTTTGACATCGTTACTCTAATGTGATTATTATTGTGCATTCAGGAAGTGCTAAATAAATATAAACGGAAGGGAAAGGAAGAATCTAATCTATAAGCTTTGTCGATCCACGGGGTGTCAAACTATAAACGACAATTAGTAGTAACTTTTTATATTATTGAATAAAGAATTATATTTTAGATGTATTTCTAATGAATTTGAACGGACATTCTGCTTGAATGCAAGTTTTAACCCCTTCCTGTTTCCCTTAATTAACTATTCATAAACGAGCGTCTTTGTAACACACTTCTGGTCGGTGTTTTTTGAGCTTGCTTTCGATCCCATAAATAGTGTTTACTTTCTTGCATGTGTCTTTATTATGGACTGGCATTTCATAATTTGATTTCAAAGTACCGTTTCTTTCTTTTTAGTTTTTTCTCTTTCATGTTCAGGATCGCATGACGCAAACGCACAGAACATAGGTAAACACAACTTTGGTAAACTTTCTTTGTTGTCATTTTGTTTTGCTTTCTGTTTTGCTGTGTGTTGTGGTGTTTGTTGTTTTGTATTTGTTTGGGGGTTAGGGTTCTGTTTTGTTTTAGTTTTGCACATTTTCTGCTTTTGTAGTTTCCATTCCGTATCGTTTCTTGTCCATAGCCAATTTTTATCCCATATTTGATAACCGTTAAAGTACTCGATTTTAACAGTTATACCGGTATTCAAATCGTCGTTTAATGTCGTTTACCGTCGTGTTTTACCGTCGTTTTCGAGCTCTCGAAGGTGTTCTTGTGCTAAGATTTTAAAACCTTGGATTCCGTTTGATTCTCTTCATGTGGAATTAATGCACTTTGTCTATTATTCTTTAGTGTCTGTGTTTTGATGTCCAGAAAATTGACGTATCGAGCTTCTGGATAGATGGCCGAATCAAGCTGAAGACACTGGTTAGTTTGCTTCGACAGGACAAGTGCTACATTGAAATGAACGTCAGCTTTATTTTATTTGTTAACTTTATTTTAAGTTTGAGGGAAATGTGTCTCTATCTGTGCCGTCTTTGCATTTTCGTCAAAAACAGTTGGTAGGCTAGATCTTTGTTCATCGGACGTACCTTTTTTTTGTCGCGTTCATCATTAACTCCGATTAGCAGATGTACGATTCTGACGATGGAGGAAGCGGACTGTAGGCGACTATCAGTTAACTCAAACTGCAACAAAGTTAAATTAATGGAGTTCTATCTTAGGAATTTTTTCAAACTTCTCGTCTCTTGTTGGTCATTCCTTTTTTTCTCCGGTAATACTCTACGCTATATTCCGTGGCTCGTGTATATCGCGTTTTATCTTATTATTTCGTTTCCATGTTCGTTTTCCGTTTTGATGGTAGCTTTTGTGGCTGTGTGTGTCGTTCGCGCAGTTTTTGATATGTGCTTCTGTTTTTTTCAATTACTTTCTATCTTTCTAGGTCCGAAACTGTAACCTGGGCTGGCATTTCGTTTCATGATTTTGATTTCAAAGTAACGTTTCTTTTTTTTTTTTTCTTTTTTTTTTTTTAGTTTTTTCTCTTTTCAGGTTCAGGATTGTATGACACAAGTGTTCGACAAAGGAAAAAAAACGTACAGAACCTGATAGGTAAACACATTTTTGGTCAACTTTCTTTGTTGTCATTTTGTTTCTGTTTTGCTGTATGTTGTGTTTGCTGTTTTGTAGTTGTTCGGGGGTTTTGTTTTCTGCATTTTCTGCTTTAGTAGTTTCCATTTCGTATCGTTCCTTGTCCTTGTGCCATTTTTATCTTTATTTTCTTTGATAACCGTTAAAGTAATCGATTTTAACAGTTATACCGTTTTTTTAAATTGTCGTTAACCGTCGCGTTTTACCGTCGTTTTCGAGCTCTTGAGGGTGTTTTTGTGCTGAGACTTCAAAACCTTGGATTCGGTTTGATAATTTTCGTGTGGAATTAACGCATTCTGTCGTTTATTCGTTAGTGTCTGTGTTTTGATGTCCAGAAAAATGATGTATGGAGCTTCTGGACAGATAGCCGAATCAAGCTGAAGACACTGGTTAGTTTGCTTCGACGACAACTGTTACATTGAAAAAAAGTCACCCTAATTTTATTTGTTTAATCCAAATATGATCAAAACTGTTCACAATTTTCCCCAAACAAAACAGGTACCGAAGCTACATTTTCTTTAATTTCGAGGGAATTTTCATGGTTTTTCTTCATAGCAGTTCGTGCGCTAGACCTTACTTGCCGTCGTTTTTGTCGCGTTCGTCCCGTCGTTTCGTTAGCTCTCGGTTTTCTTCTTGTTTCGTTGACCTGCGGATTTCAATTTAATTACTTTGTTAGCTGTTTCAAGATGGTGTCTATTGATTCATAGGGTATGGATGCGCAAAGCAGGAGGAAGTGATCGGAAAATGACTGGTCACTTAACAATGAGACGTGCCTCACTAAAGTGCATAAGATAAGTAAGTTTTCAGTTTTAGCAAAACTTTTTGGCCTCTTCAACGAAAGGTGAGATATTAAGTTTCTTTTTTCTCTTCGTGCTTTCTTTTCCATGGCGTATTGTTGGCTTCCACTATTTGTGTTTGATTGTCGTTTTGCAGGTTGTTTCTTTTTTATGCGTCTTTTGTATTTTCGTCTTCTTTCTTTTGACAAAAGAAACAAGTTCATTTGTCATCATTAACTCCGATGAGCAGATGTACGATTCTGACGATGGAGGAAGCTGACTGTAGACAACTGATCAATCAACTCGAACTGCGAATAAAGTTAAGGAGTTCTGCTTTAGATATCCATGTTCGTTTCCGATGGTAGCTTTTATGGCTGTGTGTGTCGTTCGCGCAGTTTTTGATATGTGCTCATGGTTTTTCTCGTTTACTTTCTGTCTTTTGAGGCCCGAAACTGTGACCAGGGAGTAAAATGACAAGGACCGGACACAGGACTTCGACTGGTTTGTTTTTAAATAAAAATAAAACGTATTTTGAAGTGTAATTATGTCTATTCGACGACCTTTAAATTGTGCTTTCAAGCCTGTGGGTTTTGCATTCTTGTAAGTGGCTTTTTGCATTTGATTTTTGTTTGTTTTGATTATCGCCGTTTAATTTTAATTGACAATGAATTAACTTAATTTTGAGTTTTCTCTCTTGAGTTTTGTCTTTTGACATCTAGGCCACTGGATAATGGAAGCATTTTAATTAATAACTGAAGCAAACGTTGGAGACATCATACATCGTGATTGTTTTGATTATCGCTGTTTAATTTAATTGACAACGAATTACCTTGATCTTGATTTTTCTCTCTAGAGTTTTGTCTTTGATATCTAGGCACTGGATAATGGAAGCATTTTAATAACTGCAGCAAACTTCGGAGGCATCATACATCAGTCAATGTCATCGCTGTTGAAAATACATTTTGTACACTCGCATGGATGAATTTGCTATTTGACTTGATCATCTTCAACCACATCAATTGTTCCACAGAATTACTTGAAGACTAAACAGAAAAAACATGTACCTAAAGCCTATTCGTAGAGTGAAACCTTTTTGATCCTTTTAAAAAGGACAGAAGAGTTTGATTCAATGACAAATTAACACTACTGCGGACATGAAGTTAACTTTGTTTCCATTTCTTTTCTGCTCTCCAGGGACTAAATCCAGGAAGCAAGTTATTACCTAGTGGGTGAACTTGGCATGACCACCGAAGATAATGCGACAATCCATTCCGATTGGTAGTTTTTCCTATGTGTTTTGTATTTTTAGTGTTTCCACATTCTTGTCCCTTGTTTCTTACTGATATGCAAACGTAGTCTAGGTTCCACAGATTCTGTTGTGAGAAGTGTATCTTTGTTACTGACGCTTGTAGGTTTTGAAAAAACAAATCTAAAATTTGTTTTAGAAGATGCTTATTGTGTGTACTGTTTTTCCGTCTATTTGTCCAGGGTATATGTTTGCGAAGAATAGAGACATTCGAAGACAACGCATCGGTCTACACTTTCCATCTTGGAGTTATCGGAGCATTATGGTTGGAGAATTTCATTACGTAATAGTTAGATTGCTTTATTTTGTTGCCAACTTATTTTTTTCCATAAAGTATGCACTGTAAGATGTACACACATTGTGCGATATAATGTTATTATCAAGAGTCTTTTGTGATCTGGCAAAAGTAAAGAAACTCACTTTTAAAATGTAAAGGCACGATGGACCATGAAAACAGTTTAATTTCATTTTTGTTTGAATAGAGTTTTCAAGACTTTCTACTACCATTAGCAGTTTCCAAAACAATTTCGTGTGCACCCGAGGTTTATGGTCATCGGGCTCGGTCAGATTGGTGCTTGGTTGCTGTGGTGTCGGACTCAAGAGATGCGGAGTTTTGTGAAAGGAGGGCTCTACTCGTTTGCCTCCATCAGCCAACCACAAGACGGCACTGACTTCATTCCAGTTATCAATGAGCATATTCCCAATAGCAAAACAATCAGACTAATGCTGGACTTAGAAAATGAGCAGTGCTATTTTATAGTTTGTGTTAAAGAACCCATTGACAGGTAGTTGGTTTTCCCGATATATTTCGATTTACAAACATCTAGAGGAATGTACTAGGAGTAATAGGTATAAGCGATTTTAGATGGGAACAATGAAACTTGGACGAAATTGAAGCATGCGTAACTATTTCTTAGTATCAGAAATCGAAGGATGAATGTTACATTTGACATAGGCAACAATCCTCAAAAGTTCATTCACCCTAACACAACCACTTAATACTAACACCAACACTGACTGCCATTACTTATTACTCCACCATCCACCAAGGACACAGTGCTAAATTATTGCCTAATGCAAATGAAACATTCATATTCAGAAATTCTTTAGTAGATGAGTAAAAGCATTAACTGCAAGACTACATCCTCTGAGTTTCAGTGTTCCCCCCATTTAAATGTTGTGTTACACTGAAAGTACACTGTATGCCTACTTTGTATTATCGTATAAGCTTGGAAATGTATTTATGCCAAAGAATAAAATGTCAAGTAATGTACCACAGCTTGCATTGAGATCTACATGTATACCTGGCTTCTTCAGGTGACGTATATTCCCGTTCTCATATTCTTGTTGCAGCTGATGGTTATTTAAATATATCCATGTATGGGCGTCGCCATTTTGTCGGGGATTTTTTGGGGGAGCATTCATCAGCATCGAACTGATAAACGATAAACATTGGAATGCGGCTATTTTAAGGGGTTTTATTTTAAATACATTTTGGTGATTTTCATTCCTTTCAATTTTTGATGCCTTTTGCTTGTTTCATATCCCCCCGTGGGGGGGGGGTGCGCCCCTTGTCTCCCCTTGTGACGCCTGTGGTATTTACAATTAATATTTGTCGATAACGGTGAGATTGTGTGACCAAAATGTGTAATAGAGATACATATATAATCAACGGTAGACTGACACGCCCTGCACTACGCTGCTTTGAAACGGTCGTAAACTGGGTGAGAGGCTGTTCCTGTAATCCAAAGCACGTCCTACGTTCGAAAAGGAGTAAATTGAAGTTTAACCCATCTTCTGAGGAACGTCCCGGCTTGTTTTGATCAGTTGTCGTTGTGTAATGTGTCGGGGGTAGAAAATGAAGGTGCTTTTAGCCGGTATTCCGAGAATACAAGACGCGTACGCCTCCAAGTCAATAGACTTGACTCAAGTCGGGATCCTCCATAACCTCCATAGGTGTGTTTGCCACAGCCATTCATTCGGAGAAGGCCTTGGCGCCCGGTACCCGGTAAAATGTGTATATGTGTACATCCAATGAAGTTAAGGTGTGGGACCAATTTCAATTTATATCTAACGTGTTCAAAGTCCTCAAAAGGCTTTGTTTTTCCTGGATCGACGCGAGAGATACCACTTGGACATAAAATTTTTCTTTTTTATAACTATGAAAATTAGAAGAACAAGCATGGATTAAATTAAATTAAAAATGCCAAATCCACGGACTTAAGATATGGAAACCTGGTGCACAAACAGATTGGAATTCGGGTGAATGGAAGCAATTCGAAGTCGAATCTGTTGCATTCAATCATGGCGGCGTCCACATCGACCACGATCAAAACGTTCGTGAGCAGCATGGTGCAGATTAACTCCAGGAAAAAACTATCTTGACGTGTTGCTCAGTAACCATCACACTCGGATCAATTCACAACATCAAATCAACATTCCATTTTATTTCATTTTGCCATGAAGATCTGTTTATTTTCTTTGATATATTTTCTAATCACAAAAATAAAAAACAAAACGCTTCGTTTCATCTAGGTTTTTGTGTATACGGCCAGATTTTTTTCCACCACATTTTTTTCCACCGACCGACCCTCCCTCAAGGTGAAAAAATGAGAGCCATAGAATAAAAAAGGGACGCCCTTATGTAGCAGACGTCTGAAGACGACATAGGGGATGGAAACCTGACTATCTCAAGCTCGCCTCGCGCCTTCTTATGTCCACATATTACCGTTTGAGTCGAGAATTATGGTTACGCGTTCTAGATGTCAAAATGAGGGCGCCTTGTATAAGAAGTTAATATAGGAGTGGCCGAGTGCTACCGTGCGCATACATAGTGAAGTGTTTGACTGGGGGAAAGTAACCTCAGTCCGACTTGATTTAAGATCCGAACAAGGAACATTATTCGTTTCATGATCAAATTAGACTATAGAGTTTAGTGACGGTGATGCTTGTTTTTACGTGTTATTAATTTTGCAGACTTCAATTTGCTTATAATTAATTTTATCCAACTATTAATTTTGATAACAACTAGGCCTAGCTATCTAAGTTTTAAAAATATGTAACTAGTGTTCACACTGTGCTACTATAGGTAAAACATTTCTAAGGTTATCATTTTTGCATATCCTTTAAATCGTGTTAGGGGCGTAAATTGGATTTAAAGATTGTAAAGGGGATTACAAGAGGGGTTACGTATGCATTCTTTACATTTTGTAGCTTTGCTCCTTTGAAATGTTGCTCATAAAGTTTATTTCTTTTCAGTATGTTGATGATCTGGCCAACGCGTTTTCAGTGTCGTTACAAAGGTAATCTACGATTGGAGCGTGATGCGACTTCCCGGTACTATTAAAATTTACCCCTTACTTAGCGGGTAAGTGGGACACTTAAGCGCATGGGGACACCGTTTTAAGATAAAAGACTTCATTTCGTGAACTCCGCTTGAATCACAACAAAAATACTTTAACCTAAATAGGGCCTATTCGTCTGGAACTATAGCGAAATGGGGTAAGTGGGCCACTGACAATGATGTCATTAAACTAGACAATTCAATTGATTTCCATTGTGAACATGAGTCTCGCAAAATACAGAAGCAGTTTTTCAAGTCCATATGATGCAAGATATGTGGGAAAGGGGGACCCCTCTATTGTGTCTTCTTTTGTTTTGATGAAATCTTTGGAATTCCTTTCAGATTTTGGAGGGGGGTGCAGTAGGCACAATAGCCTTAGGGTATACAGCTTGTGCATCACCTTAAGGGGGTCCCCCTTTCCCACATATCGTGCCTGGTATCCTCAAGTTCATTGCACCCATGAAATCCTTCAGTTCAATTGAACGAATGAGAATAATCCCGGCTGAAGAGTCATGAAACCCTACATCATTCAGGCAACACTGACGGGTGAAACTTTGGTACCAACCGCTCAAAAACCGGCCTGTGCACTCTGCAATAAGAGCGCCATAACCGGCGAACAGTGCCCACTCACCCCAAACGCCACGGGTTGTCTTAAGGAAAGAAGGACACACAAGATCGTAACGGACACGAGTCACTGCTAAAAACACCGAGAACCCCCCCCCCCAAATAAGAAAGACGAGCCCTGGCCGTACACGTGTACAAGTGTGCATTGGCCCTGGAAGGGAAAGATTTAGTGGTACTCTGACATTGCAAAAGTCACAGGTCTATTCGGAAAGAACGTAGAAAATGAAATTAGTCGAAAGATAACTTCGGTTATTTAAAAAGTCTGTGTCCCGTCAATTTTTTCTTTCTTTCTTTGTTTAAATTAATTTCTTTCTTTGCGTAGTATTTGTTGGTATTTATCACATGTACAACCCACCAACACAAGAAACGTATTTTGCCGTTAATGAACAAAATTATTGCCAGGCACGATTGTATCATCGACCAGTCATCCAATCCGATGTTGTATCAGTATGATTGTCGGATGTTTGCTATTAAATGGCTGCCAAAGAGAAAAGGGAAAGAAGTTTATACAGGAACAGTGTTCAGGACCATTTGGACGTGGAATAATAAGATTTGCTTTGATAAACAAGATTGAGCAGAGTTGCCAAGGAGCAAGTGGAGGGAGTGACCCTGTAATCTATATACTGTGCCGTGAGGAATCTGGCGAGGATTGGATCAGAATTCACAAGGTAAAGTTTTGCTCACACTCTTGCATAGAGTAATCAGTATGTTGTGTCATAGTGTCGAGTTGAGTGTAGTCGCAGTGCGTGATTCAAAAATGTGTCTCTTCAGTAGAAATACGGTTAGAAAATTGACGCATCCATAAGTAAAATGAATTTGACTTAGCTTATGTTGGGATGTAAAGATCACAAAATGCTCGATGTTAGCTGCAAAATAATTTTTCATCTCAACATTTCATAATGATGAACGTGTTTTCAGTAACCAGCAGCCGGTATTCTTATCTTTTAATGTGCTCCAATTCCTTTTTATTTAGCGATTTTTTAAAGATATTAGTATAAGCAATTATGTCTCATTGTGAAAGCGTACATGTAATGAATGGTCTTGGTGATGGATATAAAATGTCTCCTGTGTTTATAGACATCCAAGATGGCTACACTATGCTGCATAAACGGTGCTTGAATTGTCATGCTGGTCTTGAGGGGTTCCACTGACTGCGTATTGCGAAAACTATTACATTCTGGATAGGAAAATTGGAAATCAGACCCAAAACTGAATTTTGATTAATTACATGTACATGTATATCTTACCTTATGGCCTGTGGTCCTTTTGGCACAATTTCATCTCTTGAAAAATTACAACATTGCTTGTACTTGTTGCCTTTGGTATTATACTAAAAACTGCTGTTTCGGAAAACAAAACTGCTATCTTTGTAACTGTGACATCTTTGCCCCAATAGTCTCACCCCAACAGATGGGTTCATGACCAACTTCAGACCGAGTAATATGCACCGTGCAAGTACATGAAAACATGGTTGCTGTTAAATTTATAAAATTGGGTTCTTCCGCTATAGTGCTCAAGACTTGCAGTGCTATGCTCAAGACCTTTCTTGCTTCTGTGTCAAGACATGCACGCATTGGATGGCTTGATAGGGCCTTCGTATACATGTACAATGATATTCAATGTGTCGGGTGAAAGGAAAGGACACCAGGAAATCGTTGCATTTTATTGCAATCACATGTGGTTTTTTTCGAATTCTTTTGGGCGTTTCTAAGTGACATGACCTTGTAAATTATGTTGCTGGTCACACGTTCATTTTTGGCAAAGCAAAATCGGTTTTGTACTTGGGTTTAATTTTAATGTATTCTTTTCATGACTTGTGTATTGTTTGTTGCGTATAACAATCATGTATAGAGTGGATGCCAAAATTAATTCTATTCGAAGTACACAATAAAGGAGTAATATGAATTCGACCACGCTTAGCCGGACACTATGCCCAGACGCGACAAATCTGGCACTGCACTGCGAAGCAAAAAAAGTAACGTTGGATACATGCACACGAAAGAATATAACGATGAGATCAAAGCAGGAGGTATTAAAATCATTTTGCAGTAAATTGTTGATTTCTTGAAAAACGAGTTCAATGATCGACGGTGGACAGATCAACGTACAAAGCTGAAATTAATCTGTATGTGAAAAAATGTAAAATACAGTTTAAAACCTGAAATTGTTAAACTTTTAAATCAATAGTACAATTTTAATATTTGGGACCTTTTTCGAAGTTGCATGTATTTTATCGTTTAGAAATGCAATAATTCTGTACATTTAAATTCTGTATAAAATTGTTTTGGGGAAGTTTATTGCTTTTAATTTTAATTTAAACCTTAAAAACCTCTTCAAAGATTTTTTTACTTTCTTAATCTGTAAAATCAAACACCTTTATTAACAACACTAAAGATATTTTAGTACACATGTAGTGAAATTAGAAACAAGAGTAGTTTGTATTCTAGTGAACAGACAAAATCGTTGTAAATTTGAAATAAAAAATTGCATAAATATTCGCAAATTATTTTTAAAATAATGTAATTTGAAATCATAAAAACGGACTGAGATGTTATAATTATTAGTTTGAAGAAAAAAATACATTTGTGTCTTTTGAAAGCCGTCGAAAAGAAAACACATTGGCAGAACAAAATGGTGTTTTTCGTCAACTCGATGTACGCTACATTTTAAATTAAGGTCAGGCATAGGATGGATTTTTTTACAATGCACTTGTCTAGGGATACAGCGAAGTTAAGTGACTGATTACAACAAAATACGTCTCTATAGTTGTGGCAGCGCGTTTTTCTCCCGTTTCAGCCATGTCCACTTTCCTGTGGTCCTCGAACTTATCTGTATCTTTCATGTCAGATTATATACCAACGGAGTTTGCAAGTTTAAATGTCTAAAATGTGCGAACTCAGAGTTCAGAATCGCCAAACCAACCATTAGCACACAGAATTTTTCTCGACGAGAGGTTACTGAATTCTTGCGAGCTATTCCTTTACGTAGCAAGGGCAGCCAACTCTGAGGAACCCAAGTGCCGTCATTTGAAGAAACAATTCTCGGCTTTTTCTGAGTTGTTTTTTTTTCTGGACAAGTGCAATCCTATAGCTGTAAGGCTAAAACACTAACAATGAAGCCTATGAACTGACAATCTATTTTTTTTCCATTTCATTCATGACGGGTTGTTGGTGTATTGCATACACTGTCGTACGTACACATTGCACTATTTATAGCCTGGCTAAGTCAATGATATAATTATTTATAGCATTACGTTCGAAAAGTTCTGTACCACAGTCACACGGAGTTCACTATCAGCGCAATATTTTAAAACATTTTTAATGTTTAAAGGCAAATACAGAAAAGCAAATTAATTGTTGGAAATATAATAGTCCTTCAAAATTCGGTCGGAAAGGAAGTCTAAATTTTTAGAACTACGAACAACCCAGCTCTAACAAATTACACATCTTCTCGATCACCCATGCATTTCACCTTAACGAACCTAAGGCTCTAGGTTATATCTTTGTCATTTGAACGTGCTAAGACGCGTTTACACCTCCAAGGCTGTGCCTTTTCATTTGGTACCTCTAATGACTCAAGGATACAGAATATCCAATCATTGAAGGATCACGCTCCTATCACTTCCCATGAAAATCGGTGCAAGGCAAATCATGCATTGTTAACGCAAAGAAAGTAAAAGAAACGATAGCTTAGAACGAGGAAAGTGTTTCATCCTACTGAATGCATATTGTGTTAATAGCGAGTTAAACAAAGGCTACATCTTTAAAGGTAACCAAAGGTTGTACTTTATACTTAAAAACTTGAATCTGGTCATGAGGATACGAGAAGTTTGTTTTGCTTCATTATAATTCAAAGTACTGTATGGTATAACAATGCGGAACAAGCATACAACGCTGCACAGAGTTTTAAAAACGTGGTAAAATAAAAAAAATCATGACGTTGACTTGGATCAAATATGCAAACGGATGGTAATTGCTAGACACACTGCATGATTGCAGCCGATTGGTCCAATCTAGTGTGTGAACATTTTAAAGTTAAAAAGTGGGCGCGGGTGGCAGTCATTCAGGGCCAAAACAAGTCGCTATTCCTCCTCTATCCGGCTTATGAATGGTGCAGAGATATAGAGTTCTATTCTGATTGGACGCTGGTTTATTTATGATTATTTATATTGGCGTATAAACCTCACCAATAATTGATTTGATGTGACATCTGGCATAATAGCTCTCAACCAGTCACAACGTGTGGAATAAATAATTAGCAGTTAAGGCTTACCATTTCGACAAAATACGACGTCCGCAATAGAATTATGCGTGTACACATCACATTTGAAACCTGTAGAGGTTTCCCTAGGTCACTTCGTTACATCGCGCTGTCAATTTTTCATTTACGTATATGTGACGTATTGTTTTAAGTGCATTTAATGTGTTATTTGTATTAACTATGTATTTTATCATTTAACAGATTCACAGAGACACTATTTGGGAGAATTGGCAGAGAAATTTGCAACCAACAGAAAGCAGCACTGAAGAGGGGTTGAGTTTCACCATCACAAAACGGTATACTTTACATCAGTGAAGGAGCTCCTGCAGTACAACTCACGTAGCCGTGGAGATAGAACACCCCCTGTAGTCACCTATAGCCTCAAACTGAAACCACTCCAGGAAATCATAAGCAGGCTCAACCCCATACTACAAGAAGACGATGAATTAAGACAGATCGAAGGGGAACAGACAATTCCCTAATCTCCGCGCCCATCTCGTCAAGAGCAGCCTCACTCCCCCTGCCAACAATGGAACATCCCTGCGCAGAATCTCAAGATGCCAGCTTTGTTGCCACATAAACACCAGCACTCATATAACTGGCCCCAACAATGCCACCTTTGTTATCAAGGGATCACACGCCTGCAACTCATCCAATGTGGTGTTTGTTAAAAGTTGTCAACAATGCCCCAGAGCTCTGTACATGGGTCAAACTGGTCAGTCACCACGGCAACGGATCAATGGCCACAAATTTGACATTCGACACCAGGATGTAGAAAGCCAGAATGTCCGTCCTGGAAAAATATGATTTTTACGCGTTTAATGTGGAGCATACATTAAAACAGCATTTTGTTTAATTACAAAACACCCAAAGTATAAACTCTCATCTTGAGACTCGCACACGGTTGAGCCTTGTAGGATGGCTTAATTTTGTCACGTTTGAATTGATACTACGAAGTTTATACACCAGTACCGTAATGGGTTTAAATGAATGATTGACGGATGTACGTGCCAGTGCAGTGCACGCACTTTCACAGGTGAACGTGTGTATGCATCTACTTGGTTTCTTGGTTCTTGCTTGGGTGTAAACAACATTAATTAAGTAACAAAACTCTATACTAGATACGCAAACTTTGTATTCGTCTATAAGTCTTGTTTTACAAATACAAACTAAAAGTAAAACAAAATGTTGCCAAAAATTAAATTACAAACGTTACAACCGTACTGAAAAATTAAATGCATAAATATGAAGACAAAAGAAACTAAACAACATGTATAAATCATGACATTTGAAAACTAAGATATCATAGCAATGATTATAAAGTAAAAGGTAATAATTACCGCTAATGGGTCATTAGGGAGACATTCCCATACGAACGTGCACAAATGTTTTCCAACTTTCAATATTCCCTAGACTGATCAGAACGAAACTCTGTATGTTTTCATTTTAGGCCCTAATCTATCATCTCTCAAAATCTGGACAATAAAATTCGGCCTCCTTCTGGTAGTTTGAAAATAGTGTGACACTGAAATGTCCCCCTAAAAGCCACTATCTCCCTAATGCTGAAAAATTTACCACAAAATGTCTCCCAAATGACCTATTTGTAAATATAGACCAATGTATAACATGAGGGTATTGCACAAATAAGCACCTGAAAGTACGACTGTCGAGGATTTTGCTTTTGTTTTTTTTTGTATCTGGCAGGTTGTTGTATTTTTCTATATACGGTTGTCACTATTTCTCGGTGTTTTATTATGGGGTAATATTTTTGATTGTTTAACTCTTACGTCTTATTCGTGTCTATTATGTGTTTAAAGTAGTGTCATTGTTCATTTCTCATAGGTACTTTAAATCTATTTAATGAGTCCCACGCGCATAAGACTAAAATAGGCACACAAGAATGCCAACAAAAGACGAAATAGATACCCGGCTATGCAGTGGCCACCTACGAATGACTACAATTAAGGATTGGATAACGAAAACGGGCCCAAATAAAGACGGCACGGATGCCCATGCCATTACAGGTTTCATTTATTTATTTATACACGTTTCAATTTGGAACAAAATATTCAACACAATAGGACGTTTATCCATGGAAGGCTGCCTAGTTTTCATTTACCATTTTAACAGATTTGAGACCTCTCTACACTTACATTGTTTAGGCAGAATGGAGGCACGAGGATAAAATGTAAAACATGTGCCAAATGGATGATCTCTCAATATTTTAGCACGAAAAGCAATATTAACCTTTTCTTTTGTAGGTTAAATAAAAGATTTACCAAGGAGCTATTACTGCGTGTTACAATAATTTAAAGCATGCTAGTTGAAATTGTTGGCATAAAATTTTCAAATTGAAGTGAAAGGGATTATCAGTGTCAGATATATACACAAAGAATTCCACGTAAGAACCATAGCGAATCATTGGCATGTTATTTAAAAAAAATCAATCAGCAATTGTTTGTTTTATTATTTTTTGTTTGTCATGGCGATTGTCTGTTGTGTTTGTAGGGAATTAAAATTGGCTGTTACAAAACTGGCAAGAACGAAAGTGTACAGTGTTATTATGAACGTATTAAAGATAGAATAAAAAATGCCAAGCTATAGGGTCAAACAAACGATCGAATGAACGAAAATAGGGCTGCCCGGTCAGATTAATTTGTTTATGTCTAAATTTATTATTATGTTATTTCCTTCTCTCTATGCCTAAATTTATTTGTTTCCTTCTTAATAATATTCTTTATTTTATAATTTCTTTTACTTTTTCTTTCTACGTTTAAATTTTTAGTTTCATTTTAGTTGAAGTATGAAACAATACAAACAGGTATTAAACAACGCAGCAGGGCCAAGAATTCCAAAGTACAACCACAAACAAACAAAACAGAAAACATTTCAAACAAAACAGAAAACATTTCAAACAAAACAGAATTTAATTAAATTCGAAGTTTGAAAAAAAAAAATTTAAACCACAACCATTTTATTACAAACAAAACATAAGTGAATGAAATGAGAAGTTTAAAAACTTATAAAGAGAAAACCAAACCAAAAACAAAGAAAGGAAAAAAACGAAGTAAAAAAGGAGAAACTGTGTGAAAACAGCCCTGAAGAAAACCCCTAGTCATGTAAAATAAATTGTTTTAGCACTTCTAATTTTTTTGGTTGTTGTAATTCAAAACACAAAAATGTCGAAAGGTCCGGCGGTCTATAAACGTATCGTAAAGTCTTCATTCTGCTCTACTTCATGTAGGCCTACCCAGGTATCAATGCACTCTTCAAGTCTGTTGTCACAGAGCTCCTCCAACATGTCAATTTAGTACCAATCTAACAACGTTTCTCTAACCTCCAGAATGCAATTATGCTGTATTTGTGACGGGTGGTCGATCTCACCCCCCCCCCCACATCTGCTTTCGACAAATCCCCTGAACATTGCATTGATACACATTGCTACGTGTATGTACGTTAAAATGATCACCTCCGTGTAGAGGTCATCATTGGCTGGGGCGACGGGAACGGGGGCCTGGTTAGGTAGAGGGGCGACTGGTGGCTCTTGCGCGGGGGCCATGGCTGGGCTTGCCAGGGCGAAGGGTGGAGACGGCGGCATCGCCGGAGCCGGGCTGTCCGGTAATGGGCTGACTGCCGGGCTTGGAGTGGGAGCCGGGACGACGGGTAGAGACGGCAGCAGAAATACATCGTCTGCGTATAAAAGGAAACGACACAAATCTGTTTCACTCAAGTTTTCCAATACATCGCTCGCGTTACGCAGACAGTAACAGAGACGAATAAATACACGTACGTGTACATAAAAAGAAACTTACCGTCATCGGACGGGGTCAGATCGATGACTTCCGCCTCTTCTTCGAAACCTTGGACATGATAAGCAGCATCTGCGTGTTACAAGAAAAGAAAGAAGCCATAAACATACGGAAGGAACATAGGTAGCCGTTAATTTCTAACAGACTATGAGATTGTGACACTGATAATGAACGTTATTTACCCATTTCCCAACTGGCAGGATGCACGGGCTATGCGTGAGGTGCTGTGCGGGCGGGGGAACAACCTGCCCCCACATAGGGTCCTCGTCAGCCACGGCGGCACGTACGGTCCTTTTGTTTAGGGATTATCGCTTCCTATTTCCTAATTACTTCTGGACCGCCCTGTAGGCCAGTCGGTATTTTTCCATGACGCCACACCTTCGACTCATCCACAATTTTTTATCATAAGCAAGGTCAAATTGTGCAAAAACATTTTTACCCCGTGCTATACCTTATTCCTATTTTATCCCATACACCAGGATCAACCTGTGCAAGACTTTCTGACCTTATGCTTACCACTTACCAAAGGTCAACCTGTGCCAGAATTTTTCACCCTACACCTCATTCCTATTCATATCAATATCATATTATTATTAAAGTTATGCATATTAATGCCACCATCTCCAAAGGTCAAATTGTGCTATATTTCAAGGTCAAAGTATGCTCAACTGACCCGCCCCGACTACTTTCGATAATGCTGATCCCTGTTAAAAACTCAACAAATAGCCTGAATAATGATATATGGAATACCAGACAGGTAGGATAAGCCGACAAACACAACCAATCATAACTTAGGGGTTGTTTTGACAATTTTCATATACCACTAATTACAAGGCTTTTTCAGGGACCCAACTTGAAATAATTCAAATTATACTCTTCAATTATAAGTTGCCAAACGTGGTTATCTTTGAACACTTCGTCTCGGTTATTTCAAGTCTTTCTCTTCGATAATTTACCAACAATTTACAAATTATTACCTTCAACTCTTTACCAATCACTTGGTCTTATTTACAATTTACAAGTGTGAGGGTTGTTCTTGATCTGCCCTTGACAACGACCATATCCAGCAACCAATTTTAGTGGACTTTAAGGCCTTACTTAAACCATTACAAGTAATCAGCTGCGCGTGATATTATATGATACTGTTCTAGAGAAGGACACCAGAGGTTCACCAATCCGGGTTAGTCACCATTGGTTCATGTAATTTGCGGTCCATTGAGTAAATTTTTCTTTGAACACCCCCCCACCGACAAATTCTTAGGTGCGCGTAAATTTCGGTTTGAAGACGTGACAGCACTTAAAAGCAAAAGCTAAACGCTGTGCCGGCTATCACTTTCTAGACTACGAACACACTAATGGGACAAGATTCAAACATGGAAGAAAAACTGATGGATTTCCATAAAACAGATTATAGAACACATCGAAACGATTTTTTAAAAACTGTCCCCACAACAACTGCCAGTCTAATGATATTATGATTAAGAAACCCTGCCAATTCAAGTCATTTGCGGTTTTACAGAGAACATAATAAGCACTGATACATTATCGGTTGATAGTTTGATACATTATCGGTTGATAGTTTGATAATTATCGGTTGATAGTTTGATACATTATCGGTTGATAGTTTGATACTTTATCGGTTGATAGTTTGATACATTATCGGTTGATAGTTTGATACTTTATCGGTTGATAGTTTGATACATTATCGGTTGATACATTATCTGTTCTGTGGTGGTACATTATCGGTTAAAGTATTTTTGCTACTACATTATCCGTCGACTCGTGATACATTATCGGTTAGAAAGTTTACTACACTATCGGTCAATTCGTGATACATTTTCGGTTGGTTACTACTTTATCATTTGTAACACGGGATGCCGCCTGGGAGTGCAGGACCCTCGGGCTATCGGAGAACCGACTTAAACGGGGCTTAGTAGGGCAAAGCCCTTGTGACGCTCCCCCCCCTCATTTGAGTCGAATTTATTAGACGCTAGAAATTTAGGTTGGTCCAACAATATTGAAATAGACATAGGACTAGAGCATTGATATGCCTAAGTTTCCATTGAAGGTAAGAAAATAGGACATCAAGAGTGCGTACTGACTTGCGTTTAAACACCATGAAGACCACGTCGGTTTGTCAAACAGGATTTATCTATTGTTTACGATGTTTTAAGAAAACAAAAGGAAATACACTCCATCATTTCGCTTCTTTTCGAGGTGGGGGGCATTGCATAAGAACAACTTGAAATCGGATACAGTGCACACGTTATCATAGCACAAACGCTTAATTGTCATTTTTAATTTAATAGGCTATTATTCAAGCTTTTGTTCAATTCAAACGATGAGGCTGAATTCATTCAATGATCGAGGCGAAGACTTTTGTAAAATTATTAGTGGAAGCAGTGACAGTCTTGATAGAATAACTCAATAATGTGCTTAATTGTGTTTTCATTTATCTGTATTTCCCGATAAATGACGCTCTCTTGCTTATCTCAAATTTCCCTAGAGAATCTCAGTGAGGTCAGGTGACATAAAGCAAAAACAAAGGCAAATAGCCACAAGTCCGTTGTATTCCATACCCTACGCATGCATTTTGACTATTTATGGTATTGTGATGGTTACCTGCCGTCACGATATGCGTCATGGATTGTTATGCCAGGGAACCAGCCATTGTCGGATGTGGAAACTACGTGTATTAAAATGTGATTGTACAAACGGGTATTTCTCGTCATGTAAAATATCGCGCCTTTTGCCCAACTGGAAGACATGAAGTCAGAGTCCAAGCAGCTGCAGCAGATGAACGCTTGTTTGGGTTTCGTTATGGTCAAACCCACTTTGGTCTAGTGTATAATAATTATTAGGCCTGTGTGACAAAATAAACATTCCTTAACTCCTCAAAAGCAATCATGGCAATGTAGCAGGAGAGCGGGGATAGAGCTACTTAACAGGAGAAACAGCATGTTGGTCTGCAACTCAGGTTTTTGTCGGCATCCATGAGTTTTGGGTGAATCATTTCTTGAAGTTTTCTCCTAAAATTAAGATTACCGCTAATGGGTCATTAGGGAGACATTCCCATAAGAACATGCACAAATTTTTTCCAACTTTACTGTCCCATAATTCAGTATTCCCTAATCTGATCTGAACGAAACTTTGTATGTTTTCATTGTAGGCCCTAAACAATCGTCTCTCAAATATGGACTGCAAAATTCGGCCTCCTTCTTGTAGTTTGAAAATAAGGAGACACTGAAATGTCTCCCTAAAAGTCGATGTCTCCCTAATGCTAAAAAATTTACCACAAAATGTCTCCCAAATAACCTATTTGTAAATATTATTGTGACCGTAAAAGTCATTACACGCACTGATGAAGATTTGTTGGGACAATGTTATGTCGCCTTGCGTTCGAGTTCGAAAACCATTGATATGATAATCGTTCAAAGTTCTGTGTTACGTATAATATGTTATTATGTAGGCTTTCGTGAAGTTTACTATTGACATCTACTCAACTTAATTAGTACTAGCGTTCTTTGGAAATTCTCCCCTCATCATCATCAGGGCTCCACTCGCTGTCTGTATATCGAGATTGCATGTCAGTCTGGCAAGATTCTCACACATTCAGTCCAACTAATTGTAGTTTTTTTCTCTGAATATGCGGTGTGTTGTTATTCCTCTGCTGCCTTCAACAAGTACAACTGTCGGTCGCTGTCAAATTGGCTGGCTTTTCATTGAGCAAAAATGATATGCACATTTCGTAAGCAGGAGGCGTGGGTAGGGAAAATGTCAAACTTTGGGAAGAATTTGTTGCTCAAAGTCCCACAGTGATTTTGCAAATTTTACTGCGGAATATTGGCTCAAGTGAATCCATATGAAATAGAGATCACAGGACCCCTTTCATTCTGGTTCTGTAAACTGACTTAAATATTTCCTGGGTTACACCCCTTTATAGAAAATGGTTTACACCTCGTCATTTTACGTAACCAGGATGCCTGTGTACCGAACAAAGCCACCGGTGGCCATATTGCTATGCTAAATATAAGGGTACAGTCCACTAATTCAAGCCCCATTGAAAACAGTGTAAAATCAGGGCCCAATAACATGCATACGAATATCCCTAGGATTTCTGAAACACAAATAAAATCATTGTCTAGTCCCTAATCTTTCAATTTCTTTTTAATTTTTTTGAGTTAATCAATTACATTTTTAATTATTCCCACAAAAAAATCACCCCAAAAAAGTGTTTTTTCCGAAGTCCGATTGCAGCCATTTTAAAGTGGCAACCCTAAACTATCTCGGGCACTTATAGGACCATTTTCCAACCGTAGTTTTTAGCCATCAAGCTCTGATATGAAAGCTCAAAGACCCAGAGAGTTCATCCTGGCAACGATTTACACAATCTCACCATTTTGGGGGCCAAACAGTCTCCTTTTTCAAAAGATACTGCAGGGGCACTTTTAATGCTAATGAGATGGCCAGAAATGCTCACTTGAATTTGTGGTCTGCAGCCATAAGGGTACCGACCAGTAAGTAAGCTACCATAATCAACAGCGATAAATATTTCCACTTCGAGAAAATCAGGAAAAATGCTCACCCGCCTTACGGGTGTTCAAGACACATATCAAATTAAAGCTCACTTCCTCATCTTTCATTTTCCTTTCAATTATCAGTGGCTTAACCAATGTCTTTTGAAGATAGTGCTCACCAGAGAAAAACACCCCTCAAAACAGTCATAAGATCCATCGCCATTTTGAAAATTAATTCCTTCACTCCATTGAAAAATAGAGCGATTGGTAGAGCTTTGTTTGGTCCGATGCTTTCAGTAATATACAAGCTGGTAGTTCTGCATCATGAAATGCTCTATATGGCAGAGAATTTGACAGCCTACAAATCGTGATTCGGTCAGCGCAGGCAATTTTGGACCTGTTTACCCTGGTACTGGTATGCAACAACAAAGAGGACTGTTGGCTTGCTTGCTAATGTACAGGAGCTGATAAAGGCCACTTGCAACTTTTTTTTTGGATTCACCATCTGCCAGAAGGGAGACAGTATCTCGATTTTTTTGGGGGGGAGTGGCCCTTATACGCTTCCGTACTTCCGTATTAATGTAACTATGGATCGACTCCAGAAACGAATTTTTGACGATTAACGATGGCGAAAAAGCTTTTGAACTGCCTTGCTGTTCGGTATGGTACAGTAATATGGCCGCCTGTTGGCTAGCCTTTCGTCGAGGCCTTCGTGGCTGTGTGTGTAACTACAAAGCGACTGGACAGGACAGGAGAGCCTTTTCCAACTTGATTTTGAGGTTTTGTGGTGAATTATTCATAAGCTTTATTATATGCATTATTTATAAATGGTTGAAGCATAGAGTCTCCGAAATAAACGGCATCAACTGCAAAGCTTAGGCAGTGTTCTGTCTGGTTTTCATGAGGGCAATAAGTGGTAAGATGACAGCTATGATACTTGTTGGTGGGGATGGTGCTGACGTTGGATTAACATTAGCAAGTAGCAGTTCATGAAGGCCGAATGGTCAAAGCAAAACGGCAGTGCTTGAAACACGGAGCTCTTGCTCAATCTTAGTTTTACCATATCCCGTGGGCAGAGACGAAGACGTCACGCTTGCGTATAGTCTAGATGCTTGACGTTGTTATCATTTGGATGCACGATAATCCCTACACACGATCCGCAAGCCGCCTAGCCACGCACGCACGTCGGACTTGACTTCGGTAACAACATCTACGTGATCTCCGATTTCCCCGCACCTACCCTGCCTAATATAATGCTGAATGCGCGTATATATATCTTGCGTAATTATTCAAACTGTGCATATTCATATGTCTGATCCCTGGACTTACCGCGCGCGTACAATACACAGATATTATATCACAGTGCATGGTACAGTATTCTGTACATATACATGTACATTGTACATGCACTACACCGCCCGCAACGCCCACTGGCTGCTCCACCGGCATTATTTTTGCCGCAAAAGCTCTGTTGCAAAATTGCAACAGAGCTTGAGTGTATAACTACTCTGAAACTTCCAGCCAGAAGCGTAACTAGGCAGCTGCCAGGCTATTGTACAATTTCGTGGCGTGTGTGCGCGCGAGTGCGTGAAATTTCCCCGTTTTCGGAGAAGGGGGAACTCGGAGATCACCTAGACGTTGTTGTATCAAAGTCAAGTCGTGCGTGGGTGTGTGCGTGCGTGCGTGGCTAGGCGGCTAGCGGATCGTGTGTAGGGATTATCGCGCACCCAAATGATAACAACGTCTACCACCTAGACTAGTCTGCGTACAGAGACTTCAATAGCCTAACACTGCAACAGTTTAAACTCGGCAAGGTGAATTAAGTTTTCCAGAAGAACTGTTCGAATACATGTACTGCTCAGACAGCTGACCTGCACTCACGGCCGCCGACACACTTGACACGCTCACCATCTTTCGTATACATGTACTTTCAATTTGCATAATAGGTACAGGTTAATGTATACGGACCCCTTCGCTTATGATTGCTCGGGATTTTTTAAATCGAAAACATAAAGAAAAACATAAGAAATTCCTGACAAGTTGGAACAGGCCTCATGGCTGAGCCCGTCGTACATGTGGTCTACGGTCCAGCCGCTTTAATTTGCAGTTACACATAAACAAAGCCGCGAAGGCCTTGACGAAAGGCTACCCAGTGGCTTAAACGGCGCGCGTTTTTTTACACTACAGCCTAGCCATTGCGCCCTAAAACTGCAAAAGTGCGCTGGAAAGAGACTACGTCGCCAGCGCAGACGCCCCTCCAGCAAGGAAACAATGTACACGCTGCACTTAAGACCTACAATATACATGTACAGTACATGTACTATAGACCTGTGGCCCCCAGTCAGTACGTGCCCGTGACGTTTTTATTTTTATCGCTCTAGCTAAGCCTCCACTCAGCAAACCGGTACAATGACGTGGTAAGCAAGTTTTATGCCTTTGCAGTAAATTTCAATGACCCGCTTTTTTGCCGTGTTTAAAATACATACACACTGTACGTTGCCGAGTAAATGAAATTGCATATACTATTTAATGTCAAAAATCAAAATTTATTCCTTTCTTGCGACAACGTTTGGCTTTAAATCAACTGCTGCCATTTTCATGAAATTACTGCAAATGCCCTGATCTTCTTCTCACCGACGAAATGATGAGATAACATGCATATTTCCAAATGAAATGGCAGGTGATTTACTACCAAATAAAATCAGATGATTATTCTCTTCATGGAAATTAGAAGTATAAATCTGAATCATTTTATTTTTCTTTTTATACCTGTAACTAAGTCACTAATATGTATATGAATATATTTTGACAGGGGATACAATTTCATGACAGAAACTGGAGTAAAAGCAGTAAGTGGGAACTGTGAGCAAATACAGCTGAACTTGGTAAGGTACAAAGTACAGGCATTCACCATAATTAACATAATAGTTACGGATGATTACAAACGGAGTTGTGGTGGTATTGTTGGTTCACACACGTGCACGCGATCCATGACCTATTGAACTTGACTTGACGTAGGTCTATAGAGGGATCCCAATACGACGCTTTTAGCGTCGATCTGCGCACTTCCGCGTTTGAAAACGAGGCTGTATGTGTAAGGTTTAATTGTTAATTAAACCTAAATGTCAGCCGATTGAAAGTAAGGAGTCAAGACACAAAATACACAAAGGTATGTTAAATTCAGACTTTTCAGGCGGCAAATTTTTGTGGAAGAGTCTTTCAGGATGACTTAACACGTGAAATCAAAAGAAAAAAAAATAATGGCAATTTACCACGAACTAATGTGCCTGCGACGGTCGTTTATCTTGTGCAGTGGGCGTGGTTTAGGCTGAAGTGGCGCCACATTTACGAACTGCATGTACTGTGTCAACTCTGCGGGCACGTGCGAAGAAGTTCAACACAGAGAACCTCAGTTTCGATGCGGATGTGCGCAGATAGCGCTAATGTGAAATCCATCCATCCATGCACAGTCGGAGCAGATGCTCGCTTCACAACTCAAGAACAAAAGTCTACAGGCTTTTAGACTACAGTACATCTCGGCAAAATGTGTAAACTGTAAGTGCGTTGCATGTACCGTACTGTATCAGCAGTGCATCGCTCAGTCCGAATAACCGGCGAATATCCATAGAGAGATTTCACATTAGCTCCATCTGCGCATATCCGCATCGAAACGAGGCTCTCTGTGTTGAACTTCATCGCGCGCGACCGCGGCGTCGACACAGTTCACACAGTATCCGGTTCGTAAGCGTGGCGCCACTTCAGTTTAAACCACGCCCACTGCACAAGATACAAGACCATCGCAGGTACGTTAGTACGCGGTAAATTGCCGTTATTTTTATTATATTTTTTTAGTTTACGTGTTGAGTCATCCTGAAAGACTCTTTCACAAAAAGTTGAAGCCTGGAAAGTCTGAATTTAACATACCTTTACGTCTTTTGTGTCTTGACTCCTTACTTTCCTTTGTCTGATCGTATTAAGCGTTTTCAAACGCGGAAATGCCCAGATGGACGCTAAAAGCGTTGTATTGGGATCCCTCTATAGGGCGCCAATTAGCTTGTTAGACTTGGTCTCCAGTCGCGCGTACCGTACGTGTCGTTAGAAATGGCTAGGCTGTAGTGTAAAAAAAATACGCAATAGAGGGATTTCACATTAGCGCCGTCTGCGCATATCTGCATCGAAACCGAGGCTCTCTGTGTTGAAATTTGTCGGGCCGCCCGCGGAGTCCACACAGTACATGGAGCATCCGGTTCGTAAGTGTGACGCCACTCCAGGTTAAACCACGCCCACTGCACAAGATACACGACCACCGCAGGTACGTTAGTTCGCGGTCAATTGTCGTTATTTTTTCTTTTGATTTTACGTGTTGAGTCATCCTGAAAGACTCTTCCACAAAAAATTGCGGCCTGAAAAGTCTGAATTTAACATACCTTTATGTATTTTGTGTCTTAACTCCTTACTTACAATCGTCTGATCGTATTAAGAATTGAAGCTGACACATACAGCCTCGTTTTCAAACGCGGAAGTGCGCAGATCGACGCTAAAAGCGTCGTATTGGGCTCCCTCCATCAGCTCTGCTTATGTGTATGTACAATACTACGAAATGCATGCGTTGCTATAGCATACGTGTCACTACCATAAGAGATTTAAATATACATTGTAGCTCCAAGGTCACTGCCGACAGAGACTTGTTCACAGACCCATCACACACTATGGATAGGCGATGAAGTCAATAGTGCACGTCTGTGTCCCTTTTGTTTAAACTTTCACGTTTTAACTTCCGCCCAAGTAAGTCGGGAGCAGTTAAAAACGCATGCGTATTAATCCTTGTATGAACGATCGCGTGTACGCTTGGCAAACAGCAAAAAGGGCAGCTGGCGCGGGAAAGTGAATGCACCAATGAGAGTTCGGCGATCCGTCACGAATATGTATGAGGTATAACAACACTTTTTTTATAATACACCTCTAACTAGAAAAATATTCTTTCAGAGTTTTAACTGTTGTTATTGTGACGTGACAGAGGGCGCTAGTAATATGATCCCTCACGCAGTCTAATTTTGAGTTGCAATAATCAACAAAGAAAAGCTTCTTCCATTTAATTTTTAATATTTCAGCACTTCGAAAAAGAAACAGACAAAAAGTCGGGGCAAAATATAATTTCACTTAAACTTCCTAGCGGAAGCGTAAACTCAAAACTTAACGGATTGTTGGTAGCTTTAATTACTTCACTTTCTCTAGGAAAGTACTTCATGTATGGATAAGGGCAAAATTAGAGCGCCACAGTAAACGTGCTACATGAGGGTGCACCAACAATACGTGTATTCGCAAAGATGGAAGATCAGCAAGTTACCAGCAAGTCATCATGACAGCCACCAGTGGCCAGGTTTTCTTTTGAACACTCCCTTATTTATTTGTCGCGAACTGTTCCCTGTACATGTATACATATACAAGCTGTACCAAATACAAGCTGTACCGAGTTCGTGTCTTACATGTAGTTGTCCTGGTAAATTTGTGTTTGTAAACGGTTTCATTCCTTTACTGAAAATGCTAACGTCTCTACAATTCGACTCCATTATTCTTATGGAAGTCAAGCAATCCATGGGAACCGGAGTTTGTGTAAAAACAGGAACACCGGCCAGCCGAATATTAAATTCAGTGGTTCCATATGTGCTTTCACGAGCCATGCCTTTCCTCGAATTTACTGTGTTCCGAAGTTAAAGCGAGACATTGGTCAAGCCGCAAGTTATCAGAGGTGATTTGAACGAACGAACATCCGCAAAACATCACCAGATGGGGTACGCTAACAATGAATTCAAAATACTCATACACCTCGGGCGTTTATGCCTCAGTAATGCCTTTTTTATATAAATAATTGCATCTGATTTTCGAATTATTCCTTCAAGAATATGAAGAAATTCCTTTTTAACCTTTTTTAGAGAATTGCAAAAAGAAGTAATTTGAATTCTACAGGGTGGTATCGTCTTAATTTTATAACACCTGACATCACCAAAGCTTGATGGAAAGCAGTTTTGGTGAATGTAGAAAAGACATTTTAGTGATAGCATCCTCATTATCAAGACAAAATAATTACCAATAAAGAGAGTTTTCGATGCTAATTACTGTAAGATATCTCCCTGTTTATTTCTTTTGCAGTTTCATGAAAATATATACATGTATGTACCACCATAAAAACAAAAGTGTACACGTTGTCCAATACAAAAATGGTTTACGAATAAACAAAATCTGTACCTCACCATCTTTTACCTGTATCTCCCAAATCGAAGAAGTACTGTATCCATAACAATGCATGACGTGACAGCTGGCTTGGTTAGACTTGTATGTGCTTGCCAATGTAAAATCGAGTTCTTACTTTTTGTCCACAATAACGTCGGTGTAAATCATGGGTTAGAAAAATTCCACAATAACATAATTACAAATGCGTGTACGCATGTTTCTTCTCCTTGTCAAAGCTCTTTACATACGGTGTACCATTTATTTTTAGGCACATCGTCGTCTTCAGAACATTTGTTTTACGGAAACTATGGGTGGTTTCGAAACCTACAAATATGAAGGAAACGTGTGAGGGACGAATACAAAGCTTATAAGTTCGAGATCCTGACCTTTTGATCTCTGCACATAAATCATGCTGGAATCTCCTCGTAGAGAGACGCTGCTACATGTGCTATCAAAATGTCAAGCTTTCAAACTTTTAAGATTCAGAAACCATTCTCAGTGCAGAGAACAGGACAGATGATCAAAACTAAGGGCAGAAATGAATCTTTCTAATCTAAAATTAAACATTTCAGATTTATAACCCCAAAGACAGTGGAATTATTTCAGCGATTTCCTTTTTTGAACTGGAATGCATTTCGGAGGTCTCCACTGACTCCTTCCGAACCCTCTTTAATTTAATGCAGACAACTTCGAACAGGTTTTACAAGTTACATGTACCTATGTTCTTACGTCCCCCCAAATAACAGCAATACCAGTTAAATGGGAATCTTCTCTGAAATTGCCTTCCCTAATTACACGGCACATTATGAATCTAAAATTTGAAAAGGCATAAATATTTACCAACATACTACAATGTCAACTTCAGAGCCGTACATGTACATTCAAGTACATGACTCATGTACATGTATACATGTACAGAAAGCAGGACAAGAAACACTCAGTTTCTGCTAACACTGCCAAGTACATACATGCACATACACATAAGAAGTGTATCATGGCTGAAGTAAACAAATAATTATACAAGTTTAATTTGTGCATAGTGTTTAGTGTTCCAATTTTGCATGAACAACAAATATATGTGATACAATTTACAGGATACAAAAATCTCAGAGGATTCCAAAAATATAGAACAAATTTTTAATTACACCAGAACCATTAATTATGCACTGGGAAGTACAAATGTTACTTGTGTTTTTTTTCACAAGTACAATATTCTTTCCATCTCTGGAAATACTGGCTCTGAGGAAGAATTTTGGTCCAAGAGCTCAATATTTCATCCTGCAATGCCCTACATGTAGTTAGCAGGAGATTGTTACCAATGTTCCTTATAAACTCAGCATGGAATGTTTCAACAGTTAACATGAACAAATAGTCAGGATCCAAAATGGCAGTCGGAATCGTGTACATATATGTGGAAAGCAACATTCAAGTAAGTCACAATGCACACTAACATAGGATGGGTGACTTATGCTGATTTCAATTATGATGTAAAGTTGTCCAACAAAAGTAAAACGTCTTTGTATATTCTTCAGCAGGCAGTGAGGGAAAAATCATTTCTATGACAGTGGATATCATCAGACATTAAAAACCTCCTCCTGATGTCAGTAAAATTGATCTCACTCTATGGAAGATGTGGACACCCTAACAGTCCTCAACCCTCCAATTTCAATATGATTTTACATATACCCTAAGAGGTGAGGGTCAACGAAATATATTTCCCATACAGACAAGACATTTCTAAAGCACATTTTCACTGAGCATAAAAACTGAGACAAATTTAATACAAAATCATAGCACCTGCACAATGTGTGTTAGACCGATTCTGGCCAATAAAAATGCACCTGATGTGTTGTCTTCATATCATGCATAAAGTTTAATTTTCTGATTTTTAAAATGACAATAAGCACATTCTTCCACAGATTCTCAGAGAACATGATACATATGTTTACCTTAAAAACAAAAGTTTGTATGTCCAGGCCCTCTTGAAAAATGAAATACACACTTATGAAATATATATGAAATAATGGAAGGAAATTTCAATCAAATTAGCATTATATACACTTGGCTCTTATTTTCCAAAAACTGTGCTATGAATGAGGACTGTAGGTGTGGAACGACCAGTTATTTAATAAAACTGTTACATGTACATACTGTACGTATGTCAGTAGACTGACATTTTAGTGCAGTGTTTCATTGTAAAGATTGCAACTTATCAAATCCTCAAAAACTTAACAATTTAATTTTCACAGAGTTGAAAAGAAATTGAAAAAGCCCCCCCCCCCCGAGTTAGATTGTTCCTGTTCTTTCATGGTAACTGTGTCACATTATTAGTTACAAACTTTAAATATTCACTGTAAGGGCACAGCATTGAGCATTCCAAGTGGGGAATCAACAAACAATTTTGACTAAATCCAGCTTCTTTTGGAAGTTCTGTATCATGATATTTCAAGATATGCACAAAAGTGCTTGTGCTTGATGCCATATGTATGTGTAGGTTAGCAGTGTTGTACCACACCAGCACAACTATTAACTTGTGTGTTGATGCTGTGCATCGAAAATGTGAAGTTTCTATGCATGAGGATCTCCCATGGAATGCGTTAAAAAGGTGCTTAAGTTCCCTTGATTACTTCCTGCATGTATCTTTATTATGAGAAACTTGCTGACTGTATGGTACATGAAATATGCACTGTACATACATGTACATGTAGTACTCATAAAGACTGGTATCTGGTCGAAAATCAGATTGGGTTATACATGTACATTACATGTGCATCACACTTGCAGAAACATGTTCTATAGGGCTCCAAACAAGTGAGAGCTACATGTACATGTACAATGCACAGAAATGAAAATCTCTGAAATATCCCATAGGGCTTGCTGATGACAAATATGGATCAATCTACCGGTACACTGTGTATAGCGAGATCTCGTACTGGATGGACAGAGCTGTCAAACCTTTACAAAGTCATTTCAGAGAGCAACAAATGTAGTTCATCTCATGAAATCTATAGATTTTCTGAGGCTGATTTCCCCCTTTGTCATTGTGTAAAAGTAACATCAAATCACTGCTGTTGTAATGCTGACACATGAAACCACGCCTCCTATTTTCATACCATCCTATGGTCTTGTCTTTCCAGCATGCATGATACACAAAAACACAGCAAGGTTTTAAAGACACAGTCCATCATTTATCAGATGTGCATTATGCTCGTTTGAGACATTACTTACATGTACATATGTAAAATCTACAGAAGGGTATCTAAGAACAAACCTTATTAAGTTTCAGCTTAGTCAATACTGTATATGTATGTATATCCCAAGGAAACCAATACATGTATTCAAGGATTTCAAAATTTCTGATCTAAAATGCTCAGTCATGTTTTGAATACCATCTAAATTCGGCAGGAGACACACATCCTCGCCTTCAGTAAAATGCAGCTACATGTATGCCATGTCAAGCACTGAACTGACAATTTATACATGTAGTACCTGGACATATATGTCATGCCACCACTTGTGTGTGCTTCTAATAGAGGCAATTTTCCAAAAATGTGTGTATAGGCACATCCTTGAAAGGGCCTTCGTGGATATCTTCTTCAAATGACAGCTTGTTAGAAAGACTAATTTCACAGGCAGTATCGTTCAATAACCACTTCCAACCAAGTACGGTTTTCAACAATAATTTCATCTGTAACTTTTGGACAGCTGCAAATGATGGACTGTACCTTTAGATCTGCACTGGTTGGCAGCTCTGAATGATCATCCCAACATCAATTTAAGTCTGAGCTACGTACATGACGTACTGTACATATTATTAACATTAAAGATGATCTCTGTTTATTTACTTCAGTGCTTGCTCAATTTGTTTCAGGCTTCTGAACTTCTTTGGGACAACTTGCCCCAACAGACTGAAGCAGTCAACAATAAGAGAATCAAGTCCTCATCCAGTACATGTGGGCACAATTTCAGTCCCTATGCTTTCTGCACGTATACAGCGCATTCTTTTAAAATGATAACTTTCTGATCTGGTTCCTTCATAAAAAAGCTTTTCAAAATCAGCTAAAGCAGTCAGTTTCAGTTGAAGTATGACACAACATCTGAGCCATGTTAGTACTGAAACTACATGTAGTTTTGGGGGGAGGGAGAGGCCAAACTCATGCACAAGAAACATGTAGCTATTTTGCCCTACATTTAGAGCTGCCTCTCTTTCAAAATCTAGTAGTTACCTACACTGACCAAACTCTGTCCTGATCAATCTTCACACAACACACAGTCCTGCTTGAACTGTGTGAGCTCGAAGAATGCACACTGGTAAAATCATAGGGTGAGGGGGAAGTTAAATGTATGAGGCCATATGGAGAAAGTCAATTGCATATGTTGCTTGTAAGCCGAACATCTTTGGCTGGCCAGTCTATCGCTTCTCCAAGGACTTCATGTTTTGGATGAGTCTTGGCAGAGACAACAATCCAGAACTTAGAACATTATGACAAACGGGGAGAGGGAAGATACATGTAGATGTAGGTTTTTCAAGTGACGTAACGTGACAGGCAAAGGTACTGTACATGTATTTCACGAACCATACCATGTCTGTGGAGGTGCGTACATAATCAAATCTGTGTGTTTCTATTGACAGTTTCATGTGCATCAGAATGTTCGAAGGCACATGTTTCTATGCACATGTAAATTGAAAGCTGACCGGTTACAAATCACTGACTGAAAATCCTTACACACACAATCGAGTGTGTATTTGCCTGCAACTGGGGACCCCCTATTGTTCCTCTTTTGTTCGTACTTTAACTGTTTTAGAAGACCACCCATATGTTTTGTACACAGTTGTCAATCGGGGACCCTCTGTCAATCGGGGACCTTATTGTCCTCTATTGTTCAGGGTCCCCAATTGAAAGGAGAAACAAACTCTCACACACAACTTAAAATGGCAACTGGAAGAAGCGTGCTTTGTCCACTTCGTTCAAGTTGAATCATCCACTGCATTTCAACATTTTTGCTACCATCACCTTGTGAAAAGAAAGTTCCAGTGCAAATGGCTAGAAATACATCTTCATGAAAGTGTATTAAATATAACCAATTGCCATGCCAAAAACATTCTGAGGGAAGGGTCACTATTTACACAGAAATTTGTATGTGTACATGCATTTCAATGTAAAACAACAACCAAAAAAGACTATGTGCTTTCGTTTCCTTCTTTAAAAGGGCAAATACAAGTATTTTAAAATTGATGTTTGTCAGAGATGCCACAGGGTCTATTCAATAAAAGGAACTGGTTTAATTGTGGCAAATAACGTCAAAGCATATGACCAAGCATAGTGAGCATAACAACCGGGGTTCTCTTCTCTTACAGCCATGTCTGGTTGCACTTACTTTCCACCTTTGATTCCATGTGTTTTAAGTTGTCCGTTCTTTCTAAAATTTTCAGTTTTTCGATATTTTTTACTCTAAACTGTGCACTATTACATTACAGATATCCACGGACAGCTTGTCCTGCGAAACACAAGTGCACGACCATGATATACTGTAGTTGGTTCAAGGCTTGTTATATACATGTGCAATATTCCTTTTCATAAAATCAATGTGATTTGGAATCACTGACATGGTAGTCTTGAATTCAAGGCTGTGTGATAAATGTTCTCTGCACGCTAGCCACCCGCACACAGTGCACGGTAGAGTACACATGAAATTGACTCACACGAGGTGGATGTTCAGTTACATGTAACCACACCTTGCAGTACTTGGTATGCCTTGTGCTGCTGAAATCTCGGTCATTTTGACAATCATAAAGGCATGCAGGTGCAGGTAGTGCACGCTGCTTCGCATGCAAGCTTGGCAACCTTGTTTTTAAGGCTACTAAAACGGCAGAGCTACATGTACACATGTGAGCACGTGAATGCAGTGCACGACCGTCACTGAACACAAGACCCACAGGTGAAAGTAAACACATTACCATTTGTGCTTTGTTTTCCGGCTGTTTGTTTTGAGTCGGAAGGGAAAAAAGGAAAAACCGAATTTCAGGGGAGGGGGGGTCTGTAAAAAAATGGACATCCGGATAAAACCGCAAAAGAGGCGTCTCTGGGTTATGTTGGCGCAGCCATGCAGTATATGTACACATACATGGAGACATCTAACTGATCAAAACACAGAAACAGTGCAAAACTGTAAAATCCTCGCATAAACAGGAGTACTAGAAATTCTCCTTGTCAATCATGGGCTCATACTTCCCAACAAGTCGGGTGGGTGTGCCACTAGCCTGTGTCCTTCGAGATCCAACTTTGCTGTATGTGATCACATCATTTCCCATGAGCAGCCGGGCAGCAGGGTCATCCCTTTCTAGGTTGCGAGTAGACAAGGGGGAACGAGGGGGTACTGAGTGGGTTCCATTGATCTTGGCTTTGATTGATTTTGTCAAACTGGGTCTCCTGGATTTTTTGGATGGTCCTGCAAACAAGATGACAGAAAATACAAGTCCTCAGTATTTGCTTAAGCATTTCTTTTAATACCGTATTTTGCCTATTAATACATGTAACTAACTTCAGCTAATCTGAACCTGCTAAATTTTTACACAATTACACAGTGAAGAATAAGATCCCATTTATGGTGTTCTCTACCAGTAAACCAGGTTCACATTGCAACAGTTATTGCTCAATGTAAAGGGCATCATACAGGTACACGTACATGTAGGCCGTTCAAGAACATTGGTGACGCTCTATACACTGCTTCTCACACACTGAATATGTTCGAAGTGCCATGATGTAGGTGACTTCAGGTGCTTTGTTCTCAAATGACCTTGCCTTTATCACATACATGTAGGGTTGGCCCATTTGAACAGGCATGACAGGTGTACAGTGTAACTACATGAATGTACATGTACACAGGGAAGCTTTAACTTTAGACACACATGGCATACCCTTCACTGTAATTGAGTGGCGCACGTGTGCTTTCCACAATGGTACTGTTACCATGGCCGAATCTGAATTACAAGGCTAAGGCTGGGAATAGTGGCAGCCACTTGGCAAGTATATGCAGCCATTTTATTTGGATCCATGTGTAAATGACTGCATATTGAGCTCTGGGTAACACTGCTGGCCATGTAAAACTTTGAAAATTCCAGATGTACATGTACATGTACGTGTAAAATGTTTATACATGTACATGTATGGCAAGGAGAACTCCACTACCACTTTCTATCAGTGCTTTTATGTTCAAGTACATGTACATTTACTCGTACACAAACAGGAACATGTACATACATGTACATGTACATGTATGCTGCACAGTGTGCAAAAGTATTCAACTCACAGTGGAATGTTAAACAACTGGAATTTGGTTGTACATGTATTTACTGCTCACCCTTTGCGCTTCATGTGCATGTAAATGTGGTCCACTCCAGTCAGAACAAAATTCCCAACCCAATAATAGTATAGTACATGTACATGTATTTGTTTACATTAACCCTAACACTCCTCAATCCTTCACCTGTTGGAGGATTGAGGAATGTTAGGGTTAAGATTTCACAAAGTGCTGACTTTTCCCATTCTGCACATGTGTGCACCTGTACACACAGGTACACTGTATGAGCTGTTATGTACTTGTACAGGTACATACATGTATACTCTAGATGTACATGTACTGTGCGCATGCCAGTAGTGATGCTGATTTTTTTTTTCATGTACATGTACATGTACCGGTACAGTACATGTATATACATGTACATGTAGTACTCACACCCACATGTACATGTACTTGTACATGTATCTGTACATGTAATTGTGGGAGATGTACATGTACACATGTCATGCACATTCATCTTATCACCTCAGATTTTCCAGATTTGTCTTTAAGATGTCATTAGGTGTCAAATTACAAGCAAATTACAAACTTGAAAATTTGAATTTTTGGAAATATGTCTAAAACACATTTTTAGTTGATGCATGGCAAAATCTGCAGAGCCTACATGTACATGTACCGGTACATGTACTTAAGTATTGGCAGACACAATTGACTTCATGCAGACAATGACAATTCAAGCTGAGGAAACTGTCAGATTGGAAGTTACAATGAAAAGACGGTCTTGGCTGTTTAAAAAACTGCAAGGCAATCCACCATGAGAGATAGAATTTTGACTTGCCCATCAACCAATAGAAAAAATACATGTACTGCAGGTTCCCAGTTTAACTAGTACATGTAGGTCTTGGTTGCAGGAATTCTTTGCGGTAAGCATGCATACATGTACATATACACTGCATGTGCATGTAGTCATCAGGATGTTCTGTACACATGGTACATGTACATCAAAGTAACTTGTACATGTACCCTATTCGTCAAGATGGCCGTAAAGGACTTGAGAATTTTGCAATGCAACAGTGACCGACTTACATGTACTGGTACAATGTGCATGTACCAGTATCACCAGTCAACAGGCAGGTCATAAGAATAAGTGCATGTGCAAGTGCTACATGTACGTGTACATGTATGAGGCAATCACGTTTTAGTAATCAGCTGGCTTGTCAGGGTACGGTACATTACCAAAGTTGTTACATGTAGCATGCATGCCTGGGACCCTCCCCAGCCCCACCTGACATCACGCTGCCATGCGACTAATCAAAAGTAGCTGCTAGGGCAACCATCTCCAACACTGTATTCCACTACCCTAAAGAGAACTCATTTTCTCCAAGGAATGAAAAACCACTGGCTCCGCTCCAAAAAATCACTCTCTTGTCAAATGCATCCAGTACATGTACAGTAACAACATGTACAGTACATGTACATACATGTACACCCTGACGATACACTGCCTAGGTACCGGTACATGTACATGTACGTGTAAATTGAAGATAAAATTGTGGCCACATACATGTACATGTACCATTTGATACAAAACACTTCGCTGGTGGGTTTTTTACATGTACATGTGTAGCTTCTTTCACACTGATGAAACCTTAACCCCTCCCCAAACCCCAAGAATTTCAACTTCAATAGTCTTTTATCATGTTTATTACAACACTAATACAACTACTAAATTAAACTACATGTACATGTACAATAGACTGCCCATCTAATCATCTAGTTATTCATTGCATAAACATTTCCCCTAGTATTTTTTATTCCACTACGTCACCAAAACCTTTTGTTACTGAAATTATTTATTGTTGGGGTTTGTACATAAGAAGGGCATGTTGGGTCATGAGAACATGAACCATTCAGTCCAGACCTCTGACGTTCAGAAATGTCTGTTCTTACTAGTTCTTTGTCTTAACCTACATGTACATGTAATGTACATGTACCTCAGACAAATAACAGTGAGTCAACTGTGCATACAGGCTGTACAAGGGTACATGTACATGTACCGTACTCGGAATGACCGTAAGGATACATGTAAATATCATCTTCTTATGCCATGTTTTATGTTTTATGAATAGCCAACACCTGAACACTGTGCAACTGGTTTTGTAAGTGCCACTGACCAAAATGTCTCAATCAATAAGCAACCTCAAATTGAAAGAACCCATCTTTTAGTGACAGACAAACAACAACAGACCTTATGACAGGTCACATGATGCATACACAAGTCACGCTGGGTCCTCAGCCAAAACACTGGGACCTAGAAAGGAGTAACAAAGCGACACAAACACAAGACACTAGCATCAAATGTGCAACAGTGCTGAAACCCACATGTATGCCTGCAGGTGAGGTAAAATGTACAATGTACATACATACGTGTAAACATGAATACCACTATCTGAGTGCAGTGTGCACCCTGGACTGTTGGACCAAAGTGAGTACATTTTGTAACTAAGGATAACACACATCATGTACATTTTCAAGTGCTGGTGAACCACACATCACATAACACCTGCATGTACATGTAAGTTCTGATCATGGTCTGCCACTTAACAGATGTTAACATGCCAATTAAAATCTTAAGTACATGTACTAGCTTCTGGCCAGTGTCTCCACAACAGCAGATAAACACTAAAAAACAATCAAACAAACACAACATGCATGGTTTGCCAGTTTTGTTAATTTGTATTTTTTTCTTTGCAGTGTTGTTTCAGAGGACAAATTGTGTGAGCAAAAAAATCTTCACAACCATCAATTCTTGATTCTCAGTAATTCATCAGCACTGCTGTAAAAAGGAAAAGGTGATACCACGTACACGATAGAACTAGTGCAGCACGAACTGACAAAACCAAAAAGATGTGCTTACTTTTGAAAATCAACCAAAAAGCTACACGTACAAACACACAAATGTATTTTTAAATTTCACTATTTCAAAATTTTACACTAAACCATGTAAACAGAACTAATTTGATTTAAATCAAGGTACTGTACTTACAAGATTTACCACCAGCGTAATACATGTATTTCAGACTGACTCTCCTAAAGGTAAGTCTGAAAAACCGATTTAATTTCCAAGTGTTAGACAAGCACTTTATAGGCAGCTTGTAAGTAGCAACCACGATTACATTTTTTTGTTTTCATACAATCAGGCCATTGGGACTCTAATATTTTGAGTTTTGAAGTGTCATCCTTCCTACATGTACATGTACCTGGCTATGCAGGTGTACATACAGGTGGAAGTCGGTGATACTGTACATATACATGTACATGTATGGGACTTGATTGTGTAAAAACAGCAGCAGGACTTGTCAACATAGACGTACATGTATGGGGTCCCATTTAAAGTACTGGCCTTACTGTTTAAGAGACACCTAAAGTTTTGCGACAAGTTAAACAAATTCTACGTGGATTCTTATTCTTAGCATTAAAGAACAGTATGAAAAAATTATGACCAAGAACATTCTTGTACAGGTAGTGTTGGTGCTATATGTTTGCATGTCAGTAATGTCAGTGATGTTAAGTTACAAGTAACAAAAAACTAAGGGTGATTGGCTTGAGTAAGTGGCAAATGCACACCATACCTTTGTCCGATGCAATAAGTCCAATCTTCTGGCAGTCATCTGCTTCACTGGGTAAACTACATGTATCTGGGGCCATTCCATCATGGCAATCTTGCCCAATGTCTCTGGATGGATTCTTTGTCACTGATGCAAGGTTAGCTGCTTCTAGCTCTTCACCTGTGTGAGATTGGTAGTCAATCAGGTGAGCTGTGTCACTGCTATTGTTGTTGGAGACATTCTGCATGTCATCACTGTCTTCCTCCGCTATACTGTCGTGTTTGCTGGCTGACGGCATTTCATATTTATCTGTGCAGTGATTTCAGAGCATTAGCGTGTGAAACTCATGGGTGATTAAATTATGTGGTACAGTATCATATTACTATGCTTTACTGGATTTGAAAAACTGTTTTTAATACATGTACATGTATCATAGAATATGTTCAAAAGGAGGGAAGGACGGCAGAAATGGAGGGCCTCTTGTTGGCCATTATGGTCTGCACATAGTCATGTCTGGATGGGCTTTTTGAATTATTCATAACCTTGGTAAGATATACACTGTACATGTAACTTGATCTGTGTCTTATGCAAGAGTGAGCACATGCACATGTACACCTGTTGTATGTGGCATGTGCACATTGAATACAACTTGTTGGAAGCACAGTAAAAATGATGTCTAGTAAGTTTTGCCCCACTTCTCTCTGTCACCAGTCTAAGATGCTTGTATGCCAATGATATCCACAGCAGTTTCTGTTGAAATTACAAAGGGCACGTACATGAATACAGTGAACGTGTATGTGAACACAAAACCCATAACAGTTCTCTACATACCGGTACATACATGCACTTTCTGTTACATGCAAGTCTCATACTTACCTGGCTGACATTCTTTATGCACTGGTGTTCGTGGCACATTGATGGTGGGTGACCTGGGGTCAGGGTAAGTAAAGGGACAGGGGGTTCTCGAAACACCCTCAGTGGGCGACCTTGGATCGGTGTCATCAGGAATAGGTGTCCGTGCAATCTTCGCTGTTGGTGATCGTGGGTCCTCAAAGCTGTCGTCTACCTCTCCTGGCTTCGGAACAACGATCGGAGTCCGCTGGACTCCATCGGTGGGCGAGCGTGGATCCCTGAGCTTCATAAGACGGCGTTGGCTAAGGGGTGTGTGATTGGCATTGTCTTCATCTGTTGTTTTGTCTTGCAGCTGGGCTTTGTCATGCTGAGCCTTGCTTTCCGTTGTTCCCATTGTATCATGAACTGCCTGCATGCACACGGAATTTACAATAAAAGACACATGCCTATCTGTTTTATTTCCATTATGCTACCAAACAAAAGACATGTGAATATAATATGGACATTAAAATGTTCACACCTTCAAGGGACCCCCCCAACCAAACCCTCCATTCCACAGTCACCATAAAACCTGGTATCCACAAGTCTCTACCATGTGTCTACAGGAAAACCACAGTCACACTAGCTTTCATCACTAACTGCAGGTATCCAATACACCTGATACAGGTGTTGTACAATAGTATGCCTCCAAGTGTTTGCAATGCGTTAATCATTCACGGTGTGTGAAATCCATCGACCCAATGTGCGTTTGGGAAGGGTCAACAGATTTCGCGCCATGTGATTGGTCAACGCATTGCAAACTCTTGGAGACGCACTACTGTCAATCGCCCATATTCCGTTCTGTCCATTTTATTTCCTGAAACTATACATACATACATACATACATACATACATACATACATACATACATACATACGGTAAGTTGTACAATCCAACACAATTCAGAAATGCAAACACCAGCCCTTTTCCAACGATTATTTGCCAATAACTTTTTTTGTCTTAAATCTGTGTAAACTATCTTTTGAGGAATTTCCTGACGTCTATATGCAGCTTGTGAATGAATCAATGACAAGAACCAGTCACACTGCACGTACATGTAGATGTACGTTGGAAGTGATACAATGCCTATACATGTACATGTACACGTAATTACACATAAAGATTACAGCTTATGGGGTAACTGACACTTGCAAGATAGGCAAAAATCTTCATGAATATGTGAACAAAAATGCACGTTAATATCTGTGACTGACAATACTGTGACAGAAATTTGCATTAGATAGTCCCAACACTCTTAATAATGCTAGACTGATAATTTTGTCAACAGCAGCAGTATTAATCATGTAACTGTTCATGTTACGCTCAAGGAATAATGAAGATGATTTTAAGATGATTAAATACATGTACATGTGTGTATTAATAACAGCTTGGTGTGGAAGCAGATTACACTGCACATTTAATACATTTTACAATGCTAAATCATCCAAGTACACATGTACCAGTACATGTACATGTACGTTGAGTGTATTCCCAAAGCAGGGTTGCCCCTTCTATCAATCCTATGCTCCCTCTCAAGAACATGGCTACTGGCTGCAATGTACATGTACTGTGCACGCTCATGTACATGCACATGCATGTACCGGTACATGTATTTGTTCTTAAACTGGGATTCTAGCCCATCGATCCAGATGGACACTTAACAAAGTACATGGTGTACATGTACATGTGCGTGTATCAATGTACATGTGACTGTTCTTCATAACGTGGACCTCCTGACCTCCAGATTTCATTTTCTAAAACTTCTGAAAGAGTGACTTTGATCATGTAAAATACAAATTAGCACCTTCAGATTTATAAAAATGATTATTTGGGGATAATTAGGCATACTGTGTACATGTACATTTGGTTGGCTACCAATGAAAATCAAATGGAGTTGAATTAATTTGCAGTTTTACGTCAAAGTGCTTGCACCAGTGGACTTGATTTCAACAATTCTCTCGATAACCAAGGAGAATTTAGTATTTTTCAACTGATGTATTTTAAAGCACCTACACTTAAATAACTTTACCAAAATATAAGCCATGAAAAAAAGAGCACAAAATTGATGGAAAATGATGAGAAAGGTTTGGCTCTCTTCATTCTGTTATCGTTTATAATCACTCTCACTATTCCAGCATACATGTATATCTGCCTGGTCTTATACATGTACATTTGTGTACCTTTCAACCACTGAAAATAATCTTTCAGTTTGGCTGCATCAAAAATGTATACATAATGAGTACAATAGGTTCGTTCTGAACGTCATATTGGACAGAATTTTGATGACATTCAAAAATCTTGACAAAAACGAGTGACGTTTGAGAATGCCGAAAATGCTGTCACATGTAGAGCTTGAAAATTCCATGCGCGATGTTCATTTTGCCGTTTATTTTGGAGATATCCCTGCCGAAAATTACTTGTACATTGTACCGGTACATGTACCATCATGAATTGAATTTTATGTCTCGGACATCATTTTCTTTCAAATGTCATTCAGTATGACAGATTTTCTTTCAAGAAACCTTAGTCCAAAGAGAAAAATCCCAGAGTGTCACCATTTCGTGGAGGGCTCATGAATATCAAATGAAAAAGAGGGTGCAGTATCTGGGTTAATGTCAAAGGTCAAACAGGCCAAGATGCAGCGAAATGTTTCTTTAACGGCACTACAAGATTATGACAGAAGCTGCAAAATCGCCACTATCAATATTTTGGATTGCGGTTTTCGGAAACATACGTAAAGAAAATGTGATCGGTCCAGTCGTAAAATGATGATGGTTTGGCGGTGCTTTTTTGCACTTTTTAAAGCTTGTGTTGGACATACATGTAGATTTGGATTTCATTCGCTCATTTAATAATTACTGAGTTGCAGAATTCTATTGGCAAGGCTGGGGACAAAATCCTTGGAAATCTAATAATTGCATCCAGATGTTGAGATTAAGTTCTAGCCTGCAAATGTTTCAACATTAAAGCAGTATCATATCTGTGATTAACGATAATGTTCCTATAACAATAATGTTCCTATTGACCAATTCACATTTGATTACATTAAATAGGCACTTGACAACAAATGAAATTATTAAACAATTATGGCGACATGATAAAGAAGACCATTTCAAAGCTGTAAGTTGGTCGGAGTATGACATTTCACCAATTCAGTCCATATTTTGAGGAACCTGCCATGTAAACATACATGTACATGTACAAGTAGTGTACACTGTACATGTACATTGCTTCTTCTAATAGGAATGACCGTTTGCAGATGAATTCATCTTAACAAATGTCAGAAACTTGTACATTGACCCAACAACTTCTGCTTGGAGTTTGACATGATACGTGTACATGTTACTTACATGTACACGAAGACCAAGCATTACTTGAACTGCGCTTCATTTACACCTACATGTACATGTACATGTGTGTGTAATATTAAATTCATAGTTATTTTGTAAAATTAGACTGTTGGAGTTGTTTTAAACACACAAATAAATTAAATATCATTAGATTAACAAAAAGTTTAAAAAGAAATATTTCATGTTTTTAAATGCAATTGGTGGCAATTTACATGTACCTGTACATGTAAATGTAGTGACAATTTCTTGTAATTGGTCCTGAACATTTTTTTTAATTTCTAGAAACTTCAAACTAATATCCTAGTAATTTTGAAAAAGATATTTGAGAAAAAGCATTTTCAAATGTCCACCCTTGTGTCACACTTTCATCAGTGTTCATGGAATTACCCACACGTACCTACTGTACATGTATGGCACCAGTGAGGGGGTCTTAACCACCAAACAGACTGACAGAGAAGACAAACGAGTCAGCAAAGTTGACAGGAAGTGGTTTTACTTTCCTGTTTCCTCCACATGTACATGTACTGTACATGTACATCACCAGAGAATGCTATTAATGTAATGTACATGTACATGTGAAGTTGTAAGTGGAGCCAGGATAAGTACACGGAGCAAGATACCTACATGTACATGTACAATGTGTACATGTACATGTATGTATGTACAGGTTCTATGTACCTGATGCATAAAGTTTGAAAGGCAACTTTGCTCAGGAATAGAATTTGTCATGAAACTGTAGATGTCTGCGTGGGAATAAAAGGAAATTTCTTCTTGTAATCATTATTCATCAAATTTGCACAAGTTCGTACAGCAGTAGAGTTCTGCTATTCAGTCAGCTCCTACACTTACATCCATGTACATGTCATGTATGTATGTACATACCAGTATGCATGGAGAGGAGTACTCCTGAAACAAGGTGCTTGGGACTTTTAACAGATTACCTTTTATAACAGTATTATCAACACTTTAAAAAAGAAAAGAAAAGCAAAGACTAAAGAAAGAAATTTCATTATTAAATATGACTTACCGGTATGCATACATGTACATGTATCGTTATACGTACTACATGTACACATACACCCTGTATGTGCTTTTTTAAAACTGTGTTCAACTGTACAAGTCACTTTTCATGTGACACCTGCCGAACAAGTCTATGACTTGGCTATGAAGCTTTCAAGTTCAGAAAGTGATTCCAATGAAGGCCTCCACAACGGTCCAGAGGGAAAACCGTAGTAAGTCCCTATTCTATGCATTTGTGACCAATCACATGGGTCTGTACACAGGCAATTCCGTGAAAAAGTGTCCGTTGCCCCAAAATTTCAACTTGATGTCCGACAAATAAATTTGATACTATTTGAAAGAGTGATGTCTAGACGATTCAAATCATATTTTGTTTCCAGTTTTTGTTTGTATTTCAAATTTACCATTGTTATGAAAATTTGTGTTTAAAATTATAAAATTACAATTTCTAAGCCTATTTCACGCACTTCTTTTCACCTACTTTCAAATTATAAGACAAGATATTAATTTGTTTTTAGGTTGTGAATAATTTTGCATAGGGTTTACCTTCTTGAAAAAAAGAAGTGTTATTGTCAGGTTTTTCCTCATTTCCATGGCAACGCTCTTTTAAAATGTGCCATTTTGCCCTAATGGCATTGTAATATCCATGACGTTATACATGAGCATCATGGACATTACACTTTGTACGCCACGGATATTACAAAAATTTATGTCATGGACATTACACATCATGCTTACAGCCTTAAAACTCCCTCTTGAGACAACGGAACAGTCTGTTTATGCAAATGAGAGTAAGTAAGGTGTCATTTAATAGGACCTCATTTGGATGAAAAAAACTAGATTAGCCAGGGATTGAAGCTGTTTTGCAACACACAATCAACCATACTTTTGTGAGCACATGGCATTTTAGAATAGCCAAACCTGCATTCTGAACACAGTGTCACAAAGGCCCCAACTTTCAGGTACATGTAAGCTTGCTTTTTTGTGAAGTTTGTTAATTAATGCTTGTATGGTGACTGCTGGAATAAAATGTGTTAGTACTTGTGCAAAATGATCTAATTTGTAAATTTTGACTTACATGTAATATTTAACAGCAAAAGCCCATGATTGGGCCTTGGCCTACATGTAGGCTAGTACCCTGCTTACTCTTTTTGCTACATGTAAATTGTATACTGCCAACAATGAAAAACACTGCAGAATCATTTATTAATTAATTGCCTCATTCTTATTTCAGAATGGCAAAAACTCAGTGTCAGAGACAAAAAAGAACAGGGACAAAATAAGAAACTGCCCTGCAAAAAAACAGAGAGTTCAAAGAGAAAGATGCGTGAAGGAAAAGCAAGAAAGGAGCAAAAGTTGACCCCAGCTAAAATCATGGAAGAGAGAGCAAACAATCGACAGCGTACTGTGCCATGTTTAGAGTCGTATAATGGTGGGTCAGGTGTGGCCTAACTTTGATGGTCGTTGTGCCATATTTATGGTGGGTCAGGTGTGGCCTAATTACACATATGATGGTCTGCATCTGGTGAGCTATACTTGTAGCAGGGTCTGGTGTGACCAGAATATTAACACAGTCTCATGGGCCGTGTTTAGGGTGGGCCTGGTGTGCCCTATTTCATGGCTGGGTCTGGTGTACCCGAGGAATATACAATTTTGTTGCCAGTTTGTCCAAAAAACTTCTGGTACATGTATCTGGCAATCTTTGGAAAAGTTCTTGGAAACAAAACAAAGCTGTGGCCAGAAGACAACGTGAAGTGTGTGTGCGCGCGGTGATTTATATTAGTCTGAAAATAAATGCTACATGTAAAAAAGAACAGGGTACTTGTGGGTTTTTACATGTAAGTTTCACTGGTACATGTACATATTGTATACACATATTGTGTACAATTGTCAAAATTGAAGACCTCAAAATGATTCAAGTTAGTTTGCTAAAACACTCAATACAAATTTGCAACTACATGTATAAAGATTACCATCTTTCTTTGCTTTTATGGCAGGCTCTACAAAATAGTCATTAGGTAACAATTCACTTGGGGTGTTCTATTTCCTGAAGATAACGGTAACAGATTAAACTTCAGTCATGACTGATATCTGGAATAAATGGGCATGAAACTCTTTGCTTCAGAGTACTGCTGTTTCTTTAATACCCCACTTCAAGCAATGATGACAGCATCTGATGGTTAATATAAATAATTAAAATACTGGTTAACATGAATAATTATTTCAGTAGTATCAAACAAGATCACAGTTCTCTATGGAACACCAATGGCCATGCCAGTCCTTTATCTACAGTAGATCAGAGTTGAATAATTTCAGGGGTTCAGATAATGTGCATGTTGGCGTATACACATGTACGCTTGCCGACTTGGAAATTTAGTCAAAATACAGAGTGTAAAACCTCATGCAGAACGTACATGTACGTGCAGTGATTTCTACTATAGAAAAAGTACATGTACCATAGTTTCTGTATTTTTCATGTTTCGTCAATTTCATGTCCATGTACGCCCAGCCCAACAGAGTAACGTTCATAGCAGACGTTACTGAAACCGATTTGTTCATGTTTGTCAGTGTACAGCTTTTCCCGCTGCTCCATGCACAACCCTGTTAAATTCAGAAAATCCTGAATTGATGGGAAAGACCTGAGGTAAAATGTGTTGTACATGTACAATGTACACTGCAATGGGCTACTGCACACGCGTTGTGTGCATGGATCGTTTTGTGTGCGAAAACGTGGTCAAGACTCACCGAAGACACAATCCGGTAAAATTTATTTCTAGCTTGCGGGAATAAATGTGCATTGTACAGTCATGACAGTACTCTCTCTTGAAGAAGAGTACATGTGCTGTACTCTGAGCACAGACGTGGGTATTGTCCATGTACTCATGGCTTGAAGAGAATTATCTAAACCCCTGTAATTGTCAACCACGTAATCAACTTGTAAAATTAGTTTTACAGTATAAGCAAAATAAAACTAGAGAGGAGACCTTTTCAATGTCATTTCCTGCAATATTTTAACCAAATCAGACATAAACTTCAGAAAATATAATGCTTTGAAAGATCAACCTTCCATGTCATGTGACTTGTCATCTGATAACGTCATTATGATTTCAATTTTTATCTGCAACACTTTCCTTTCTACAAGTACATGTAGCTACATGTATCTGCAAAGTTTCAACCAAATCGGACATGCACTTCAGAAGATAAGGAGATTTGAAGTTTGCACCTTTAGCCTCTTGCTGCTAGGGAACCCCGAAATGGGACAAAAGACTCTACTCGGAACACAAGACCTGCTGCTGGGAACTGCCATCATTTTTCGGCTTGCTTTTTTCGAAGGTAATCCCTCACTGTTTCTAAACAGTATACCACCAGACTACTGTTTTGGGCACAGCACCCGTGGATTAGCACCGCCGACAAAAGGGCTCCAGGGTCCCATTGATGAGCGACATAGCGCTGCTGTATGCTAATCCAGCCGAGTTTGAAAAGATGCCACTCGCTTTCACTGGGGACAAAGGAAATAGCAACATCTCACAATTCTGGGCTCTGTTTACAGGGCGGAGGGCCTGGATGAAATATTCAGGAGTCAGTGAAGGTTACATGTACCTGTCAGCTAGAGAAGCTACCAAACAGTCATTTATGTGTGTGTAAACGTCCATTAAATGAAATGAATTTTTGAAGAATTTTGAAAACTGAAAATCTTGAAAATCACCCTGTACATGTACTGTACATGTGCATTGCATTCTTAAAAGCACCCGGCAGCATGTGGTTAATGTCATGTCACATGACCTCTGATGATGTCACAGTTGCTGTACACCCTCTTGGGTTGATGGACTAAATATGCTCCTCATACAAAGTCAGTCAGATCATGGAGCTATTAAACACATGGTCAGATGGATGAGTGCTTACATGTACATCAGTGATCTTTGAAAAATGTACACAAAACCTGTGGAAAAAACTGCACCTTTTAATTCATGTCACATGATTTGCGTTTGAATTGAACATTTTTACCAAATGTTACTTGATATTTTCACTCTAGGGTATACACTGGAATGCTGTTAATAACAAGGTCCTTGGGCCTTCAGAAATTACTTTGTGTTTTAGCTAGTGAGCCTTGTGTTATCACGGCCCATTTTTTCAAGCATGGCCTGGCAGTGCAAATCAAGCCGTGCACCAGTTAATGTGAGTCTTGCGTTATCTAGATTCAAAAAAAGAGAAAATAAAATCTGAGCTAAAATTCAGTCTTTTCCCCTGCTTTTTCGCAGCCCCATCAACCATGACCAACATACATGTACATGTAGAAACTACACTGCATGAAAGCACATATACACTGGGACTACGGTTCGGCCGTTTGGTTCAAACGTTAATGTATCAACGGCGGTAGGCGGGTTCCCTTACTTACAAATAATGAACCCCAGCACCGTATCTATGAACTTGTAACAAAATAAATACAGACTTGGACTCTACAAATAAACTTTTTTAACATTTGGACATGGTCGGGCAGAGAGTAGAATCCAAGGACATGAAGCAGATGTACCTTTTATAGGCTTTCCATCCCATTAATTCATTTCACTCAATATAAGGGACCTGGCAACTATACTGTCACACACATTAATGACAACCATGCGCTGCACGTTAACATTAGACATGTTAGAAGTTATTATTAGGCCTATCATTAATTATTTCTGGTAATGACACCAAGGGTTCCTGAAAAGTGCCCTAGGCAGCGTATACATGTATGGGATTTCAGGATGTCCGACAACTCAACTATTTGCCAACTCGACTTCAGACAACTCGACTGGTTGCCACGTACATGTACATGTAGTTCATTAGGACAACTCGACTTTGACAGAGAGACAACTCGACCAGTGAGATCTCTACGCATAATAGTTGTTTTCCTATGTGCAATGTCCAATATCAAAATACTCAATAATCCCAATACATGTAGGTGATTTTTTGTTTTTAATTCAGGCCGAAGAGATCATGATCGTTAATCGGTGTTATTCACTCTCATATCAGTGTAGTTTATTAAAAAAACTTATTTGTGCCAGCGCGTTTTGGAACAGTTCTCCATCTGTAAAAAAAAGTATTCAGTATAACTTTTAAAGTGGGACAAATCAACAACTATGAGTAAATTGCCAGCTACAGAAATATGCCCACGCCTTTACTGGATTTAATACCCTCTCCCCTTGACACGGAACTGCCTGGAGTCCCTTTATCAAATTTTGTGAACACCCGTATGTCGCCTATTTTAAGTCCACCTGTTAACACACAATACATGCTAAAAAGTGGCCAGGATTTGTACAAATCATGAATTTTAGCTTTCCCATACTAGCCGTAGTAGACTCAGCTTGTGTGCAGGTAAATGGCCAACTAGTGTCACCAACGCAGGCCACAGCCTCGCCCGGCGCCGGGCCTGACATGATGTGTACATGTACTCAGCCTGGAGATCAGTGGTACTCAGTGGTGGCTGAAGACTTTCTACGCCTTGTGGCCTGCACAGGATAGGCCTACAGCTATCCATGTGTAGCCCAGCCATGTCGGCAAGTTCGGTAGGCCTACAGTGCTACATCAAAGTACATGTACACTGTACATGTAAATTTGTAATAGGCCCCTACTACGTACTAGGCCTAGGCCAACCAACTTTATTTCCATTCAAATCCCTACTACCGTGCTGTTGACAGTCTATCTTGTAACTAAAAAGAACTGCATGTACAAGTGCAGTACTTCAGCATTAGATTTTGCGTATTTTGTGTCGGATCCTGGTACTTACACAAACCACTTGACTTTGTCTCGCGCCAGCAACTGTGGAATATGCACGAACGAAACATACACAGTACATGTACAGCTATCTGTAGCTGTACACATAGCAAAGATAATATAGCGCCGCTCGCGCAGCTAGCTTTGGCACGTAAGGCCTGTAACTTACGTTTGCCGTTGTGTATGTACGGTTGTGCCTTGTTTCGAAAAAATTCTAGCCATTCATGAGCATTGTATTACACCCTCTTGTCAAACTTCTGAACAAAAGCCGCTTGTGATTGGCCAACTTCCATGGCTTAATCAAGTTGGCCAACAAGTGGTTCTCGCTATTCAGCGGGATTTTGCGCGAGTTGAAAAGCAAGATGGCAGCGCTCATATTGCACGAATTCATGAATGACGTTCGAGTTCCACTTGGTGGAGACAAAATCTATAAAGATGAATGTGCCTTTTCATTTGACAACCCTGTGAGTTTTTATTAAAAGTCTTACAAGAAAATGATTAAGTTCACAGGTTTTTGTCCAAGTACTTGACCTGTTTTCACAGATTTAGCTTGATGCCATTTTCCGGACATGCTGCGTACAAATGATGTACGATCATGATCATGTGGCTCTACCGAGTGGAGCGTTAGTATTCTTCGTTTTCGATTTTGGACTGGACTAGTGCGACGATCCTGTCCAAAACCGAAAAAAGGAATACTAACCCTCCACTTAAAGCTATGCTGCGTCGGGACATCTGCGTTTTTACAATCACTTCACCCCATTTCCACATTGCCCATGTTTAATATGCTATAGTCATGCATGCATGTACTTCGTAGTCCTAGTCCTGCAGTTGGGCTGGCCCATCTATTGTTGACCAATCCCTGTACAAAAATTCCTCTACCTTCTCCAACTTTATACAGTACACTCCATTACATAATTCATCTTGCATGTCTTGTAGGCCTAGGTCTACATCTTGTTGCACATGTACATTTAGGGAGAACTGAAAACTGCACGATCTGTGCTTCACCTCTGGCATTACCCCCAGAAATGTGGGTTCTGGGGGTACTCTGGCATGTCTGGCGATCAGTTGATTCTGGTGAATAAATACATGCACTTGGGGCCTACCTCATACGGTCGAAAATAGGCCATGTCTATACATTGAACAGTTTCTTCGCAAGTTGTCTGAAGTGGAACCTCTGACTTGGCTGGGTACCCAAACTGTTGACATTTTATTTGTTGCATACGCCTCTGTTAAACTTTTAAAAAAAGGAAGGATTTTGGTGGGACGAAGTGGAAATGGGGCGATGTTTTGGGATGGGGGCATGTGGGGATAGGACAAAGTGGTGAGTGGGTATTGTAAGTCCGAAGCCTCATAGATCCGACACCTCAAAAGTCCAAATTTGTGGACTTATGAGGGGTCAGAATAATGAGGTGTCGGATTTATGGGTAATTTTTTTTCAGCCTCATACTGTAGTTCTAACCTCAAAGGTCCAACGCCCCATAAATTTGACGTCAGACCAACGAGGTGTTTGACCTAATATGAGGCATCAGTGAGATTGATTCTAAAACATGGAGGAATGTGGGCCCGCGTGACGTGTCACCCACAATGATATTTTGCTGAATATGAAAAGCCTTTTTTTCGACTGTAACACTTTTGAGATCTCAAAAATGATTGTATGTGTCATACATGCAAATAGTACACCATATATGCACCAGGAACCAGTCTTGTTCCCAGCGCCGTCTTCATACATGTATGCTCGTAATGAGTGTCAACTGTCAAATCAAACATCAGACTTTCGAGGCGTCAGATTTTTTGAGGCATTGAATCTATACCACGGGCTGAAAAAAAACCATTAGAACTTTTAAACACATTTGTCTGACTTATGAGGCGTCAAACCTACATGTATGAGGCGTTGGACCTATGAGGCGACGGACTTATGGACTTGTTTAAACACTTTTTTTGGACTTTTTTATGACTTATGAGGCGTCGGAATTATGAGGCGTCAGACTTACGACATGTACGAGCTGACCCCAAAGTGGTTAGGGGTGAAGTGAGTGGTACTCATATCTTCAAAAGGTTTTGTCATGCTTGTTCATTACTCTGCCCAGTCTGCCACCACTCCGTGTGACTTTGCTCCACCCCAACTACATGTGTAGCATCAGTCCCAACTATACATGTACATGTAGTTGGGTGGGCTTAACTATATTGTACAGCCAGGTGTACATGTGCCATAGGCTACCAGTAATGAAGTGTTGGACTACATGTACCTGTAAATGTTTCATATACCAGTCTGTTTTTTGTACATGTACATGTATTGTACGGTTTAATTAGCTGCTTCGGCTGCACTGCCGAAGCAGGTACATGTATTGTTTTCGTTAATTTCTATTTATTTTTTTTTCCTTTTTCAGATACTTTTTCGTGACAGGGGACTTTGATAGTTTCGTTTATCTGATTGATTTCAAACTTCGCAGACCTTTAGATATTCATGTCAGGAAGGTCCTAGAAGAAAATAGGCATGATGACGTCGTCACGTGATTTATTTTTGAATTTTGATTATTTAATTTTTTGCCATGTGTTTTGTACACGTTTTTCAACTGCCAGAATTGCATGGCCAAAGCCACTCCACAAAATGAAAATTGGTCTAAGCAAAGACCATACAGCATAGATGGTCCTGGAAGAATTACGTCACTTTGACATGAATTGATTTATTATTTAATTTTGAAAATTTAATTTTTCCCATTGACTTTGTACACTTTTTGAAACCCAAGCATACAAGTGCCGCTTTGCTTCGGCGTTTGCGCATGTCCTTACTTTGTGCAATCAGCTGTTCTGTTTTTCCGGTACTGAACTTCGACTCCGTCTCAGGCTTCAACCGTTTTTTTTACTAGATGACTTTGAAGCTGTAAGCAAAGTAATCAGTGTAAGACTGTCATAGAACTCCAAATAGAAAGGTAAAAATTACATGAATCCACTGTAATTTAAACGCTTCAGGCCCCCAATTGGGGATTGGTTTTGGGAACGAAACTTGAGCGGAGACGAAGTTGGATATTGGAAAACGGCCGTAATCTGGCCAATCGGTGGATGCGTTGACGTGAAAGTGTTGCCGCATACACTTACAGCATGATTTCTTTGTACATTTACATATAATTTGGCTTGAAAGTTGTGAAAGATATCGAGGGAAATGAACTTGAAGATCTTATGTCAGGCCTTAACCAGCTGCTTAAAGCATTTCGTCCATGCACGTATCCCCATTTGCGCGGTCACATCCCAACAGGCAACACATCGGGAGGATATTTTCAACGTGCACTTGGTTTTCTCCGACACGCACACACACACAATGACCGTGAGCATGGGTGTACCCAACGAGGGCTAGCGACTCCATATGCAATCACACGTATACATGTACAACGAGCACTCGCATGGTATAGTGCGGTGGGCAGCTGGGTTTGGAAGCTGGATGGATATGGATGAGGTGCTGCAACTGGTTTTGGAAGGCAGTTAGTATTAAGAAACATTCTCAATTGCAAGTTCTTGTCTGCACTTTGTGTGCCCTGTCGCTTTGGACAGTGAGGTTAGGGGAAACAGAACTTACTTAAATTAGCTCTAATTATGCGATGTTTTCAGCATTCACAAAAGCCTTTTATTTTGTGTTCCCATCTCTTCTTAAGTATGTCTGGAAATCTTCCGGGCAAAAAAACCCCTTTTTTTAAACACAATAGTAAAATCTCCTAAAGCACATGCAAATGCAGTTTTTCCCTTAAATTTTAATGTGGCATAAATAAAGAGTAGGACACTTGAGCATTCAACTCTGATAATTCTTCAACCTCTAGACCAGGTTTCATGTTCAATGTTTTCAATATATTTTGCAACATACACTTAAATTCCACATTCATAGTCTGTGCACTCGCAGATTTGTCCATTTCAAATTCAGTAACCAATAAGGAGTTGTAGGAAGGAATTGGATTTTGAAGGAATTGTGTGAAACTGATATTTGTGTTGCTTTTCTTCCCATCTTTGAAATCGACATTTCTTAGTTTGTGTATACCAATAGCCCTCGAAGGGGAACAGTTTTAGACTTAAATTGACCTGATGTGATGATGATGTCATTGCGTGATAAGTCGTGTGACCTTAAAGGGCCGTCTTTAAAGCACTATATCTCGCGAATTACATGTACATGTCCGATTGGGTTGAAATTTTGTGTATAACTTGAAAAGGAAAGGTTTTAGTGACGTGATCATGTGATAAATCCGTGACCTTACAGGGGCACTGTTTTAAGCACTGTATCTTGCGAATTACGTCTGCAATTTGTTTGAAATGTTGTGTGTAGTTTGAGAGGGAAGGGTTTCAGACCCAGATTGGCCTGATGTGACCAAAATGTCATCAGACAACAAGTCAAATGACATTAAAGGGGCACTCTTTAAAGTACTGTATCTCGCAACGGACATGTCCCATTCGGTTGAAACTTTGCCGATGGCTGGAAAGGGAAGAATTCATGGTGGAAATTTCATTTCGTCTGATGGTTGTACCATTATATCACAGTCCTGTTACATTAACACAGGGATTTGAAATATTCTACCGACCAATGTTTGTACTGTATCGTTTATGTGAACTTCTCCTTACACTCTTGTGCATACTTGGAGAACTTTGTCACCGGTTTTCACATTTTAGATCAATACAACCAGGGCCGAAGCAGCTGTGCTTGTCCACAAACACATTTCTACCGGTAGTTTACATTTTGATGCTTTGCCAGACAGTGAGAGTACCCAGACTTGCCTGGACAAGCTTGTGTATTACACTGTTTGTGCTAGAAACTTGTTTGAAATAACCTACACGTACGTGTAATGTACCTGTGTGCATGTTTCCAATACCAAAGTTACATGTGTAATGGTGCTTTGGGGTACTAGAACAACAAAAAGTACCTTACATTTGTTGTCCTTGTAAATTAATTATTTCTTGAATTTACTCACAAAGGAAGGACTTCTAAGGTACACTATAATTTGTCACAAAGTTTATTATTTCACATGGACATACCCGGTAAGAGAAATCAGGTCGAAACATAAACCCACGACAGATTGTGTACCGGTAGTTCAAATGGGGGCATTTCAATGCCGACTCGCATTTTGTCCATTCTGAAACTTTTATTGCCATACATGTGCTCAGATGTAGCAGTTGAAAATTCCATGCCCTCATTGTGTACAGCTCCCTACTCACATTTGCTGTAAAATAACACTCAAAAAATGGTTTCAATAGATAATGAGGCTTTAACCCTAACCCACAAGGGCCTTTTTACTACCGCACATCCTCATACCTCCAAAATCCTCCAATTGCCCAACTGCAAAACTGCATTCATTCTCAATCCTCCAAAATCTGCCATTTTATGGCTTGCATGGACAAAAAGAAAAGTACCTACATGTAAATCCTCAATCTTCCAAAATCCTCCATGCTTCAATCACCATTCATCCCCAATCCTCGGAAATCCTCCAAATACCACCCGGAGGATTTTGGAGGATTGAGGTGGGTTAGGGTTAATGACATACACACTGTTAATGTTAATTACAGTGTGACTCGCGTTAGAAAGAATGGAAAGCAGTAAAATTTGCTTAAGTTTAAATCAAATTTCTCCCCAGACTACTGGTATAAATCTGAGAAAACAGTAGATAGTTTTCAGAGAATCACAACACCCCAGCATTTGTACATGTATGTACATCATCTACATGTATCTTGTCTCAACTACATGTACATGTACATACATGTAGTTCAGAAAAAATTATTACATACATGTACCGGTACATGTAATCAGCATGACTCACATTACCGTGACACACATGACCTTAAAATAGCAGTAATTATGCTCACAATAACTTGAGATGGATGATTCCAGATGTGCAATACATGTACGTGCACATCTGCAGTGAAATGAGAAAACAAATAGACAATTCAATACACTGTTGATGTTCCTTAACTTGTACTGGTAAAGGGATTCTCCTGACAACTTAAAAATCCATGTAAGACAACAAAATAAACATTTGACAATTAATAATTACACTCTCATATTATGAGCAATAAATCTGAACATCAAACAGTGTGTTGAAGAATCAAAATTTGACGTTTGCACCCCTTTTTTCAAACCATCATCTTTAAGGAGGGTTAAGCAACTTTTGGATAACAAATGTACTGTACATGGACATGTTTCCTACAGAGTATGTTACCTTGATTTTGCCTACTGTTTAAAGTGTAATTTCCACTGCATTGTACATTGTATTGGCGTGACCTTTGATACAAAGTTGTTCAGCAACGCCGATACTACATGTACGTGAGTTCATATGCAGTCAAACCTTGTTAATAAGAGGTCCTTTGGACTAGGCAAATTACCTTGTTAGTGAGCTGTGAAGAAAATGCGAGCCTTCATGTACATATACATATATATGTACTGTACATGTATGTAATACCAGTTTGTGTCCATCTGTCCATCCATCCGGCTGTCCACTCTATGTTTTTACTTGTGAGTACAGTCCATGTACATGTATGTGTCATTTGTGCTTGTTCATTTCAGTCTTGAGTATATTAACATGTACATCGGCAATCACCGCGTTTAGGGAACATGTTCTTGTGTTAAGGGGACAAATTTTTTGTTAGACAAATTTGGACTGAGTTATGGGGACAGTTTCTTTCCCCCTTTAAAGTTTTTGGTCCTTAGAAAAGTGTAAGAACAAAACAAACTGCGAAAATAATTTTCTTTCCTTGATTACACAGGACTTCTTGAGCACACAAGACCATTGCCATTATACATGCATTCAAGTGACATAGCTACATGTACCTGTACATATACAAGTGTATGGTAGTAATGTGATTTCATGCAAATTCCCATTCTTGCTGTAGGAGAGTGACACTGGCCTCTACGTCTGCATGAAGACATTTCTTGGCTTTGGCAAGGAGCATGTACTGAGGCACTTTCACCGCACTGGAAACAAAGTCTATCTCCACCTGAAAACTGTCAAAAAGAAGGTAAAGAGAGTGGGGGGGGTCAGCTTGTAAGAACAATGCCTCATACATGTAAGTCTAAAAATATGTATTAAAAAGTCCACAAGTCTGACGCGTCAAAAGTCTGACAATTTTTTATTAGTTTGTTTTGGCCTATACATATAGATCCGACGCCTCATTAGTCAGATCCCTCGTAAGTCCAGAAATTTGTACTTTTGAGGCATCAGACTCATGAGGCGTCAGACTTACAAAACGCACCCAAGCATAGGCACTGTTGACTATATGCACTAATAGCTTTTTTGTCTGTCTGTTGCACCCATACTGTGGTTTATTGATTTCAAATTCACGTGGCTAAGCATGACAATATAAACATGATGTGGTCTGAGATACTTTTTAAATGTACCCTTTCATCTCTGTAACAAGATGCATACTGGTACTTGTATCTCAAACTCTGACCGTATTCCCAAAACTGAGAATGTGGAAGTAAGAAATGAGAGATCAGTCTGACAGTCTAGGGCACTCTACCTACCCAAACAGTCACTACCGGTACATGTACATGTACATATGCAAATTTCCCGTATGCCTATTTTTATTCACTGAAAAGATTTGAATACCCCCAGTGCACACCGACCTCCTACAATGCGACGTGGTCTTGCCTCCATGATCGTCGTCCTTTTCTCAGCACGGTAACATAATGGAAGTGTCAATTTGGTCACCTTTCCTTCCTTTGTCACCTTGATTTCATCCATTTAGTGTATCTTTTTGTGTATATTTTGTGGTCTTTTCTTCAGTTTTATTGTAGATGTACCAGTATGTGCACCCTGCAGGTGTTTACTGTCTGTACTACGAGGTTTGTTCCAGCTACACCTGTGTCTACCCCACTGATAAACTATAGGCCTTAGCCAGTTGAATTCAGGGGGTCACTGTCAGGATCTGTCTTACATGTAATGTACTTCCCTGTCTTCTCTGGCTACCAGGACATGGAAAAGGTCTTGCTGTTAAGGGGGTTCCAGCCAGAATCTGGCCAAGACCCCTGGTTCATTCGGCCCCACAGAGCTGACGGGGAAGCTCTGTGGTTGACTGGAAGACCCAAGCAGGGAGACTGCGAGGATCTGGCAATGACCCTCTCTCTTTGGTCAATCACTGGCCTGGTGAGCGAGCTGGGACTCCCGAGACAGTGCCTTGTTAGACGTCTCCCAGGCCCGTCCTACCATCATTGTGAAGTACGCCATGCCTTTCCCCTGCTATGGCCTGAGGAATCCACACAGTGTTCCACCCAGTGTTCGTCCAGCGACGTTGAAGAGCACCACCCGCCTTTCAACCTCTGCCAAGAACACTACTTCTCTGGCAGCGTCTATGCGTACTCCCTCTCACCCAGACACTGGAGTTTACTGGGCTGGGTTCCCCGCAAGTGTCCGACCAAACCCACCTGGTGTGCCACCAAGCTGGTGTGACACCTCAGCACACGCTATTTCTTCTTAAGGTTCCATGGAGCCTACTGGGCTTTCAAACCACCCAGGCTTGAAACCACCATAGCCCTTTTGGGGCTTGTGCTTTCAACTGAGCATCACTGGGTCATCAGACTTCATTCTTCTGGTCCCTCTGCCTAGAATTCTGCAATTCCCACTGAGCTCGACCGGGAATGTTCCCCAGGCATTCTGTCGCCTGCAGCCCCGTCTGCAATCTCAGCTGCTTCTGGGAAAGACAAGCACAAGTGCTCCTCTTCTTCATGGAGTTCTGTGAAACCCAAGAAGAGGCACCACTATGGTCATTATGAGCCTACCTCTGAACCGTGGATGTCAGCCTCCCTACTTGTATCCATCAATGAAGCCCTGACCTCCATTGCTCGCTGTCTCAACAATAGACCACAACCAGCCTCCACTGCCCAGGACCGTGTTTAGCTTCTTCCCTCTTTGGCCGCGAGCCATGATGACACCGGACAGGTTTCCACACTGGAGTCGCACCAGTCCGATGTTGCCCCACTGGAGCAAGCCACTTCCCAAGGGATCACACATGGCTTGGTGTGGGGCACGGCCCTGTCTCTGACGGCACAAACAGCATTTTCTTTCTAGGAGGATGAAGATGAATCCATCAGTGCCCTAACTCCATTCAAGGGCCGCCTCTGTCTTCTTCAGCGGGACATGATACAAGTGCTCGGCCTGCCATTAGCTGCTCTGCAAGAGGAAGACACCGACCGGCCACTGCTCCTTTAAACACCATATGGCTCGAGTGGAATCTTCAGGACTAATTTTTCCCTATGTGACATAGCTAAAGATAAAATCTTGGCTGACTCAAGAAAACCGTCTGCTAAGGTGACCTTCCAGGATAAGGACAAGTCCCTGCTAGAATCCATGCTTACAAAGCTGGACAAAGCCTCTTGTTTTGGGCTACGGTGTACTGCCTTCCTACTCCTCTTATGGGAGTACATCACTTATGCATGCAAGGAAAACTCCCCAGTCTCCCCAGATTTTGCAGCCCTACATGTAGCTCTTTGTGGCCTTGAGGAAGGGCTGAACAGTAAGTTCCAACAGTTTGTCAGAATGTCCTGGCTGGTGACTTCTAAACATCCTCAATGCCATGTGTATTCCCTCTTCATGAGTTAACTCTTGCCTTCAACAAGTGCAGCTTTTTGGACAAGATCTTTTCGCCGGCAAGTTTGTTGATAAGCTGGAGACCAAGACTAAGCGGATTGATACAGCCATGACAGCTAAGAAAACAGCCAAGCAGTAACCTCGGCAGCATAGTTCTTGTCAAGCCAGGCCCACATCAAGCCAGACTTTACTGACGCTTCACGCCTTCTGAACCCCTCTTCAATGATCGAATCAACACCAAGTCTCAACCCGTATCACTCCCAGAACCATGAGAATTTGTCATGTGCCCCCCGTTCCTTTAAGGGACGTCACAGATGACTGTTCCACTTCGCCTCTGGCGGCCACCATATCCGAACCCGTCGGCGACCGCCTTGAGAAGTTCACAGGGTTCTGGAGGCACATTATCTTGGAGAGCAGGGCACTTTCGACTCACGCCCATGGATAGTCCCAAGAGTGTAAAAGTACCCCGTCGTCCGAGGCAATACTACGGCCAACTCCAGTTCCAAGGAGTCCACATTCCATGACAAGGACCAATGTGTAACACTGGAGTTGGAGAGAGATTCTCTTCTAAAACAGGCTATCCTTCATGTCCAACCCAGCCAGCTCAGAGTAGGTTTTGTTTCAACATTCTTCCGCACACTCGGGAAGGGAACAGACAAATGACATCCCATCATCAACTTGAAGCCACTGAACAAATTCGTCTGCACCAAGAAGTTTCACCTGGAAACCATCTTGATGGTGGTACAATCCCTACCGGTTCCATTCTGGGTCTCATCAATCAATCTTTGTGACGTGTACCTTCACATACCCATTCATGAACAGGACCACGAGTTCCTCAACTTCATGGCCAGTATGGTGGACCTGATGCCATGGTGCAGACTCTGCATGAGACCACTCCAGATCCATCTTCTCTCTTAATTTCGGCCCAAGACAGAACCCATCCACCTACATGTACCCAGAGCTCGAAATTACAGTCGGACATCGGACACTTTCCGAGCACTTATGGTGTTTGTTTTAACAAAGTCAAAGATGCTAGCACAAATTGTCCGACAAACATATCAATAACAACTCTTAAAATATCAACACAATACATGTACATGTATATGGGATTATGGTGTCCAATTTATTATTAGATTTGTGTCAGAATTACATTATTTATGCCCAAGGTATTATCAGGGCTGATCAATCACCGGCCCATGTCATTTACATGTACTTGCACAGACCCCATAATACTTTGTGCTGTCACAGTGGTTAAAACATGTTCGCAAAACACTATGCATTAAATGAAGCTGTTCTGTTTCCCGCCGTGCCGAACCCATGCAAAAGAGTTTGTGATGGAAATGTAGCAACCAGTACCACTCTCTACTGTACATGGACATAAACTCTCTTCATCGGTCGTACACGTCGCGAATACAAAAGGCTGCAAGCTGGAAAGAAATCAATGTTAATTATGTTGCAAGAGGTTTTCTGCAAGTTATATCTGTATTTTCTGTGTTCATGAGTGTAATTTGAGGTTGTTCTGCGCATGGCACAAGATTTAGCACCCGCTGGTCAAGATGCATCACGCGCGCTTACCACGTGATACACGGACATTTCGCACTTACATGTAGTCTGCGTTTCAGAGGATGTCCACCAATATCTACATGTACATGTACGGTACTTAGGTGGCTAAAACACAGGACCGCTTTACTCGCCAAGCTTCCCTTCCGGCAAGCCAAACCTGAGGCAGTTATGTCAACTGATGCATTATCCCTCGGATGATGGGCCTCCCTTCCTCCTCATCAAGTGCCAGAGAAATGGGATGCCAAATTCCAGAGAAATCACATCAACGTCTTGGAACTGCAAGCTGTCTTCAATGCCCTACATCATTTCCTTGCACACATCAAGGGGAAGAACATCCTGGTCCACTCGGACAAGTCCATGGCGGTAGTGTACATCAATCACCAAGGCTGTACTCACTTCCCCGGCTGTGCATCCTGACATGGGAAATCTAAGATTGGGTGATGGATGACTCAATCAGCATGCAAGCAATCCACATCATGGGGCCTGACAACACAAGAGTGGACACTCAGTCCCGCGGCACGACTTGTCTGATGGAATGGACCCTTCTCACTGACAAAGTCAAATCTCTCTTCACGTTGATAGAGGGACCTCACACTGATCTCTTCACATCAGTGGACAACGCCCAACTCCTGGTGTTTTTTAACGGAATGCCTCACCAGTGAGCTGGGCTACAGATGCCCTGCGGATCGATTGGACTGGCCTACTAACGTATGCTTTTTCTCCCATCTCTCTCTTTCCATGGGCCATATCCAAGATAGAGCATAAACACTGTCAGATTCTTCTCATCACCTGTTTCTGGCTATGTCAGCCATGGTTCCCCAGCAAGACCGGACATCCTCTGGCAGCTGAGGTCAAGAATTCTACGTCCAGCACCGGAAGATCTTCACCTATTGTGCTGGACATTGTCCAACAATCCTTCCACTTGGCAGTAACTTTCTGGCCACGCTGTGGCCATGGCCGCAGGGGGACAACGCTCTTCCATCCACAGTGTACAACGGCCAAATCAGCATTTTGCTATGAGGTGTGACAAACATGCTGTGGGTCCAACCAACGCTCCTTTAAGTACTATAGCAGACTTTTTCATATCCTTTCTCAATTCAGATTGGCTTTGGTCGCCATGCATTCCAGCTTCATTGACTGCACCCCTATTTCTGACATGTCTGATAACATTGCTCCTTACCATCTCCTGCATGGTACATGTACACACAACTTAGCCATGAAAAAATTTTTATTCGCCTGTCAAGGAAGATACTCCCAAAATAGTGCTAAGCGTATGGTGAGTGCACTGTTGTGAGCATTGTGCACTGATATCCCAGGTGTACCATTGCCAAATGGCAAATATTTATACCTTCTCAAAGGGGGTGACATGTACATGTAAGTTGAAAGAGTGACAACCCAAACCTGTTAGGAACAAGTCAGTTCGAAGAATTCACTATTCGAATCCTTCAGTTCAATCAAATATTGGAATATTCAGTTGTACCTCGCAGCAGACTGATGATAAACTACAGTACATGTACAAACAAGATTTATGAGATGAACAATACTTCTCGCCATGGCGAAAATTTCTATTTTCAATTTTTTGAGATTGTAAGATTTCTGTTGCTAAAAGTTTCATTTAAATCTGCTTGAAGCAAGCCTCCATTATAAAAAAAAAATTTCTCATAATAAAACAATAGAAAGTTGCCCCTTTTCATGAGTTTGGCACTCGTACATGTATATTCAAATTTGGAAAATTATATTCGATAATTGATCGAATATACATGTACATGTATGGCTATTCGGCACAGCCGTAAAACCTGTCAATTTTGAAAAACAGTATTGATTCCGGGATTTGTTATAATTTGTGGAATATTGAAATGTATAATTTGTTCAAATTTGAAAGCAAATAAAAGTTGATATAAGAAATTAGATGACAAGGGTCTGTGTGTCCATTACATGTATAAAACAAATATTGAGTGGCTTTAAATTGTCAAATGGGAGAAATATGATCACTTTGTAAATTCTAGACTTTTCTATTTCACTCGGCTTTGATTCTTGAAACAATTCTTGAGTCTTGAGTCCAAATTTTACCTTGTGATACATTGTACATATAAATATTCCCCGAATCCACTCTGAGTTACATCAATGTTTGTATTCATGAAGACCTTTGAATTCTTTTTGTATTCAGAAGCCAAAGACACACGAGGAAGAAGAAAAACCTAAGCCAACAAGATTAGCAATTGGTGAGGGAAAAGTGTTTGTCATATTCCATTTAGAACTACATGTACAGGGACCTTGATTAAATACAGTACATGTACATTTGGCACAACAAATGATTAATTTAATGCACATGACTGGTATATTATGCCAACCTACATGTACGTGTACACTGTATGTATACAGGTACAGTGTATTCTGATTTTTTCTTGTCCAAGTTTGATTTTGAATTGATCCAACTTTTTTAATTCATTGGTGTCATGTACATGTAAGTCCAGTTGCAGGTGCTGCTTAATGTATCAAATGCTTTATTTAAGATGCATATTTCTGTAATAGAACAATAAAAGTTTACCATGTCTTGTGAAAATCCCTATCAAGCTTTGGTTACCCTTGTTTGCTGCTACATGTACATGCTGTAAACCATTTCTGAGGGGTGTTGTGGTCTGTATACAATAGCATCATTTTGGAAATCATGAATCTACATGTACACTGTACATGTAGATCAAGGTGAGGTATAAGGTTTTTAGCTCACTTAATGTCTGAGTGGAAGTACATGTACATGTACATGTAGGTTTCAATAACTTTCTCCATGTACATGTACCTGTACATATACTTGTACAATACGTACATGTACAAGTGGGAGTCTCTTGGACCACAGAATCTCTTCTAAATTTTCCTCTTTGGAGACCAAAGCCGCTAAGCATTACACTATTGCAAAGAATTATCTATAATTGAATAAAGTTCTGGCATTATCTTCATAAAATGAACCAAATTCCAACTCCAAATGTCATTTTTCAAAACTTCTAAGTGACTTTGATCATGTAAAATACAAATCAGCACCTTCTGATTTATAAAAATGATTATTTAGGGATAATTACACTGTACATGTAGGCCCGCATAATGTGTACATTTGATTGGCTACCAGTGCAAATCAAATGGAGTTGAGATAAGTCTTGAAGGTTTGCATGGTGAATAGGTACAATAGAAAGTAGGTTTGCGGTAGCACCATGGACGTATCTCTTTTGTGAGTATTTGCGGTTCTGAAAAGAACCAGTGGTACTCGACGTTTCGAGCAGTATGCTCTGCTCGTCATCAGGAGAATGCCCGATACTGACTGGGAGTGGAGCTTAAGTAGTCTGGTGGAGGATTCTAGAGACAGGGGATTAGTCCGATGATGCGTGAAGGCGGGAACTCTGAAGAAGGGATTAGGCTGGCTCGGTGATGCGTGGCGGTAAACTTACTCAGGTGTGGCAGTACTGTTGGGGGTGTGGATTGGTAAACATGGGTGCTAAGGGTATAGAGGACCCATAGGCAGACTAAAGGAAGAACTGGGGCAGGGTGCCAAGGGGTATAGATGACCCATAAGGCGAGCTAAGAAGGGTTGAGGATGGGGCGCCAGATGTCACTGAAGATGAAGCCTGTGTCTTGCGGAACTGTTCTGTTCTTGTAAATCTCAATTGCCTCACGAACACGGCGTGGATACCATTGTTCTATGTTGGCAATGAGATGGGCTTGTTGCCAGTGGACTTGGTGGTCTTCAGTGCTGGAGTGCTTGATGATGGCAGATTTCTCGAGATCCCCCCGTCGTCCATGGGCTCGGTGTTCGTTGAGTCTGGTGGTGAGATCTCTGCCAGTCTCGCCGATATACACCTTGCCGCATTCGCAGGGGATCCTGTAGACGCCTGGCTTGGTCTTGGGGTCTTGCTTGTCCTTGTGTGACTGGAGAGCTGCTTGGATCTTGTTGGGGGCGGTATGGAAGACTTTGATGCCATGGTGTAGAAGGATGCGCTGGATCCGGTGGGTAAATGGAGTTGAATTCATTTACAGTTTTACGTCAAAGTGTTTGCACCAGAGGACTTGATTTAAAAAATCCTCTTAACAAGGAGAGTTCAGTATATTTTTACTGATGCATTTTAAAGCACCTAAGAAATAACTGTAAAAAAATATAAGCCATGAAAAAAAAGCACAAAATTGATGGAAAATGATGAGAAAGGTTTGGCTCTCTTCATTCTCTTATCGTTTATAATCACACTCACTATACCAGCATATCTGCCAGGTCTTACAGTGTACTTCTTATACCTTTCAACCACTGAAAATTACATGTACATGTACGGTATCACTAAGTTTGGCTGCATCAAAATGTACATGTAAAATGAGTACAATATGTTTGTTGCAAACGTCATATATGATAGAATTTTGATGATGCTGAAGAATTTTGACAAAAATGCATGGCATTCGAGAATGCTGAAAACATGTCAGATGTAGTGCTTGAAAATTCCAAGCGCACTGTTCATTTTGCCGCTCATTTTGGAGATATCCCCGCTGAAAAATAAATTAAAATTAACAACTCTGAGCATTAGATTTTTGTGTATTCTATGTCTTGGACATCCTTTTTTTTCCAAACATCATTCAAAATGACCTATATTCTTTCAAGAAACCTTGGTACAAAAAGAAGAATCCCGAAGCGTCGCCATTCTGTGGAGGGGCGCATGAATATCGAATGAAAAAGAGGGTGCACTATCTGGGTTGATGTCAAAAGGTCAAACCGGCCATGATGCAGCAAGGTATTTCTTTTACGGTATTGCGAGTTAATGACGAGAGCCACAAAATTGCCACGATTGGTATTTTTTACCACTGTTTACTGTGGTTTTTGGAAATGTGTGATTGGTCCAATCGTAAAAGGATGATGGTTTGGCTACATGTAGGATTTAGGTTGTCCACGTCCGTCAAAAATCGAAAATTCAATTAATTAAGTCCGGTTAAAATAAAAGATGGACACAGTCATCATTGTTCCAAATATCAGCCATGACTTCCCTCATTACATCAGACATTGGGAATTAATTCATTGCTGTTCATTTAAGGAAAAATGAACCCCCAAAGTTGAACATTGTCTAATGGTCCATATTTTGAGGAACCTGCCTTGTACATGTACAAGTTGACCCCTGACCAAAATGACTTTGTAGTAGGGTCTCTAGAAAGTTGTTAGGCTTTTTAAACACTTTGTTTGGCTGTGTGAATACTGTAACAGTGTAAAACTTCAGCAACCTGGATGCCCGATTCTCATTCAATGCAATGTGAACACTCAAATTTTCAAATTTGTAGATCCATGGTACGTGTACATGTTGGATGGGAAAAAATCCTTAAAAATCTTCCTTCAACCCCTCTACCTTGATGATACATGTACATGTAGGTGTTGAGGGCGGCTTTGATGTGGAAGATCAGAACCAGTACGAGTATGAAGAGAACAATTCTGTTGTCATCTTGCCAGACTTCTTGATGGTACCCTTGCCCAACCAAGACATCCCTCTCAAGGTAGGCATGCATTTCTCAGCCTGTGCCATACAGGTGATTATTGTGGCAGAAGATAAACCTCAAAGCTACATGTATTTATACACTGGGACTTTGTCTACATTTGTTACAGTTTTATTGAGACAATGATAATTCCAATTTATGAATATTGATACTGGATTTAACAATGGTGGGATATGACATTATGAACACCCGAGGGATGCATAGTGCCCCAAGACGAAGCTGAGGGCACTACATTTACGCGTAAACTTTAATGTACAATTTAATATTAAACTGCTGAGACTTTGATAAAAAATGAAAGAAGAACAGTCATTGTGAGATGAACCAATAGAATGGCCTGCCAGAAAATCTTGCGTGACTGCAACCACAACAAGCACTGTGTTCCTCTACATTATGAGTTACATGTACATGTAGATTCTGTGGTCATACATGTACATGTCATACGCAAAGCTTTCTCCTGCACTGGTCATCTTGAGAAAATTGACTGCCTTTAGCTGATAATAGTACTGTAGTGGTGTCTGGCTTCAACTTTTACAACCAATGATAATTAAGTACAGCTAATATTTCGATTGGTTTCTGGTTTTCTTTTTTACATCTCGGTGATTGGTACCGTATGTTGACAGTTGAGCATGGAGAACGGGGTTGATGACCATGGTTTGATAAGCTGGGAGCCGGCAGTCAAAAGTGCACACAGATGCCAGAGGGCAGGCTTCCTTTATGAATACAGAAATAATACACAGTAACAGAAAACTGTTTGGAGAGTGAGCCAAAAAGCCTTCTTGTAAGTGGACTATCATGACAACTCAATGATTTTGTTTAGCCTGTTGGACAATATTCAAAGGTGCCTTTTTTTTTTAAACAGAAAGCGAAAACCTTTAACCCTATTCCCCAGGGTCCTGCACTACAAAGCATACTGAACCTCACAAAATCCAACAGGTACCAGTACAATGTACATGTATATATGTACATGTACTTGTTCATATGTAGGTCACTGTACAAACCCCAGTGATGAAGTCCAACAGAATGAGCCCTTTGGAGTTTGAGTGATATGGTATGGATGGGTCTATGCAGTATAGGATGACTTGCACTGAACAGTACCAAACCTATCAAAATCAAGCATACACAGCAAGCCAGATACTGCACACAATGAACCCCACGTGTCCCCCAACTCATCCAACACCATCTCCCTGGACCCTTCATCCCAAGTCTCACAAAATTTAACAAGTTTATCAGGTATGGTATCATACATGTACATGTACCTGCCAAAACCTCACAAAACTTGCTATTGAAGTTTAGCTAGTTTGGGGTAGTTACATGTATGGTTAATAGTGAAAATTGCTGGCACCGGATGAGTCTCAGTGTCTGTGATTCTGTCGGCATGCCGTGGCTGCCAACAAGTACCCGGAATGCAGTCATCCATGGAAACATCATGTAGATCCATACCCTTTGTTATGTAGGATCCCCAAGTACATGTAGGTTGGCGGTGCCCCAGCTGGCCGACACTTGGCCAAGGCATGCTGATTAAAAATTTTTTTCACGTCGTGCCTTCACTGCATAGAGGTTGGCTTGTATTGTTACATGTACATGTACTACTGGACTTTTGGACAGTTATCTCTGAGGACAGTTTGTGAGGTTGTTGATGCTTGTCAAAAATAGCAAAAGTAACCATTGGTCTTGTGGCACTCCCCCCCCCGAGTAAAAATGGAGCTTTAGGTATTGCTTCTCTCTTACAGGTGCAACAAACTGTGAGTGGAATACTTGCTGCTGAGTCAGCATCCAGACAGGAACAAGTAGCCTCTTGGGATGGAGAGGCACGTGTAGTCTCCAAGTGAGTTACACCAAAATATACTCCTTCATTTTTAATATTCTACTTGTACTACTTTGCTAGACCACAAGCATTGAAACCAAACCACCAAACTAACACTTTTGACTCTATACATGTACATGTAAAAAGGATTGAGGAACTATACAGGAACCAACTGTCACAGTTGGACTCATTGTACACATAAATTACTGCTGCAGTTGGAATGTTAACCCTAACCCTCCTCAATCCTCCAACAGGTGACGTATTGAGGAGGGTTAGGGTTAATGTTGTATAGCATAACTTTTTGTGCATTTGAACTGCCACACTTGACTCAGTGGGCATTGAGAATGCATTTTACACACCAATAAGCATTACATGCCCACCGTGTCTTATCACAATTGAAATTGCTAGACATGCTGAGAACCTCCTCCAGTTGGACAATGGTGTCAAGGTCCCCCCTAGTGGCTGGAAGTGTAGCCGCTGTGACTTGACTGACAACCTCTGGATGAACCTCACAGATGGTGCCATCCTGTGCGGGCGTCGTTACTTTGATGGATCTGGTGGCAACAACCATGCCTTAGAGCACTATGGAGAAACAAAGTACCCACTAGCTGTCAAGCTGGGCACCATCACTGCAAATGGTGCAGGTAACCATACCTGTAGCTGTTTGTTGTGAGTGCTTCTTGCACTTGAATCCATGTAACATTTATTGATAGATTATCCCAGTAAGAGTAAATTAGCATTGACTGTTTGCAGAATTGCTCCTTCTAGTTACTTATTAAAAGTTACTCATGGAAACTTACAGTTTCTTAGTTTCATTTTTGTGAGTTTCTTGCAGTTGATTGATACTTTTCTTAGAAAGAGAAATACTTGAGTTGTTTGGTTACCTCAGGTGAGACTAGATTTGAAGATTTTCCAAGTATTGTGTACATTTAAGTCACTCATCAACTAAGTTGTTTATGCTAGCTTTGTGCTGTCTTTTGCAGATGTGTTTTCCTATGATGAGGATGACATGGTGGAGGATCCCAAGCTAGCTCAGCATCTGGCTCATTTTGGAATAAATATGATGATAATGGAAAAGGTAAATCAGTGGGAGAATTTTGAAATGCCTGGTGGTGGCAAACATGACAGTCCTACATGACTGGTCTACAATCATTAATTGCACCTTTTTGAGCATGCTTACATTAGCCTGAGCATGGCTTAGACATAAAAGTATCGGTACATGTTTTTTATGCCACCAAGCATCTTGAGAGTTTCATGTGTGGCTGTAAATTGTCCATTGCTCTGATATATGGGGGGGGGATATTCTAGAAACACAGTTGTGGGAACTTTGTTTTAGTTGTTACTAAAGAACTTCTGAAAATAACTGCATTCATATGTCAAAGCAACACACATTTGGTAATACATGTAGATACCAACTTCTCAAAAGTGAACTCATGGTCTGCTCTGCATAGGAACTACATGTACAGTACAGGTCAGAATTTTAGCCGACACGTTAACGTGACCAGTGAACCTGACCCCTGTTCAATACACGCTTTGCAGTTGATACCATGCATTGCTGGTCCAATGCACGATAAGCCTGACCCCGCACCTCATTATCTCGGCAGGGCTTGAGACCGCAGACCGCAAAGGTGACCGACATGCACATATGTATCAGAATTCCAGTAAATTTAAAAACATCCCACTGAACTTGCGTAAATTTTTAACCTGACTTTCTCATTTGCTGCCACATGTGCCACGACCAAGCAATCACGAAACGACAACCACCCCAGCTCTTTCATCCAATCACCAATCCTAAATCGGAACAAGTGTATTGCATATTCATTTCTATACAGCGCCAACAAATGCAAGCTACAGCCCTTACCAAGGATGAGATTCTTCCGCTTTTTGGCAGATTTCTGCTTTTGGGACTTTGAAAATCTGCTTTTGCAAATAAGTTCTGCCTTTTGGGACTGTCGGATACAGTGGTAGTCAACTTAGAAATCCTGATATTTTGAACTTTTCCGACCCATTTCATCAAGATAATTGTCAACTTCCAGGTATCAGATATGATAATATTGATCCTCAATTTGTTGTGAAATACATTGTAAAATGATATGGCATTTCTCGTTGCTTACTTTTCATGTGTCACGTCATTTTGATTTCATCCTTAGAATATTAAAATCATGTAGACCATGAAGGGCACTGTGTCATGCCATGCATGCCGTACATTCATGTGTATTTAGGCACACACTGTCAACGTACACACAGATCCGAACCGGTACCAGGCTAGAAATGGGAGATAAGATAAAGCAACACATTCCATTGGCTTTTTTTGCTGACAAAAGCCAGTGCCAACTAGTAGCCATCTCTGCAGGAAATGTGTTTGTTTCCAGGTAACTGTCAGTGTCACAGTCGCTCTGATAAGCTTATTTTTATGATGTATCCCCGTTCGTGTGTAAGCCAATGACTGCACTTTTCATGTTACTCATCGCATGCATTAGTGTATAGAATGTCACTGAAGCCACTTTACCTGGTACCCTGAATACTTTTTGTGTGTTATCACAGAAAACCTTACCGTTGTGTGTGTTGTTGAACGGACGTTTCTTATCATTACATTCCCATCATTATGTCTAACCATAAAGACATCATTTATCAAGAAGGAGAGGTGAAGCACATCGACGAAGGGATTAAAAATTCCTGACAATGGGAGTGGGTTGAGTCCAAAATAAGAGCAGTTTTCTTGTCAGAATTTATTCGGAAATTGGCAAAACCGGGTAAGGCAGTGGTGTGATGTAACGTGAGAAATTAATTACGCTTTCAGAGTATGGACTTTGACAAATGTTTCTATTGTAAACTGTGTCCCAGAGGGGCTTAGCATTAGATTGCACCACAGATCATCTAAAGTTGAAAATTTTCCTGGGGGCCCGCATGCCACAAAGGGCTTCGCACTGTGCGCTGACAAATTACAGCTTTTTTCATTTTCTGAGAATTTTGTCCCTGCCTTACACGTCACACGACATGCATATTAATGAAGTTCACATGGGCACTATGTGCAGCCGTTGCATAAATAATATAGCAATACATGTAAATACAGCATACCCCACCCGTTGATTTCCCACCGGCACAATTACTCAACGGACAATTCATGTGCCACTCCACTCCTCTTTCTTGAACACTTCTGAGGGCCCTTTCAGCTTTGGTACACCAAACTTAAATGCTACGTGTAGGTTTCATTTCATTCAAGAAATATGTAATTTGTCTTTCCTTTTGTTGTCACGCTTTCATCATTTTGCCATGTGGTACTAGCCTTGTCTCAAGGCGTCCATACGGAGTCACAGACTAAATTCCCCACATGTGCAATTGTCATACCGGGTACTGTATGTGTGTAAGAACTTGTTTGCGCCTTGTTTTCATTGCTAGTATGGTGCAAGTGTGAATGGCCAATGTGTGTATCACAATGTACCATACCGTGCTGCTGCACTGTGCCGGCTGCCGCTGCATGCATGGGGTTCACACACACCACAGCGCTTACAACTATCAGCACCGGCACAGCGTGGAAGACCCAATCATGTGATGGAATGGTGCAGTTTAGCATATTTCCAGCTTAATTGGTTCATTAAAAGCAAGCATTTGAAAAGGGTTTGGTAGGCATTTATTTTTAGTACTTTGCAGAAAGTTTTCTTTACTTTTTGAGCCATTCTTAGAGGAAAATTTTGCAAGTTCCATTTCAAGCAGTGGATTCCCTTTCTTATTGTTCATTTCGCAAATTCCGCCTGTTTTCCACAATCGCGGAAAATCATTGGCTCTAAAAGGGTGGCATTGTCAATATACCGGTAGAAGTCTGTCAGCAGGACATTAACAAAAAGTGGTACTCGTACAATACTGTATGTTTCAATCAATCTGTGTTTCTGAAATGTGTACATCTATCAAGAATGAGACCAACCCTTCTTTCTATGCAGTATATGTATGTGTCTTTGCAGACTTTTTAATCCTGAAAACGTACTTGTATCATCCATCCCAATTTCAGACTGACAAGACCATGACAGAGCTTGAGATTGACCTGAACACAAAGATCGCTGAGTGGGATGTAATACAGGAAGCTGGTAGCAAACTGACACCACTGTTTGGAGCAGGTTACACAGGCATAAGGAACTTGGGAAACAGGTATTGACTCTGTGTGTGCCTTCCTTGGGTGCTTATGAAAAGGGAAGTTGTGTCAAGTGATGGTTCTCAGAACCATTTTCAACTTGTTCAAGCACATTTTATCTTCCATAGTACAACCATTAGTGTACAGTGACTACGAAAAGTATTTTTGGCAAATTTAGTTTGCTTGGATGAAGTGCGAGCTTTGTACACGTAGTGAAGTGTTACAACATTAAAGCACTCTCACTTTGCTCTGTGAAAGTTTCTTTGTTCTTTTAAAGGACTTTTTCCAAATCTTGGCTTCATCACCATATCTATGGCGTCTGCAGCCTCACCATTAGTTCCAAACATTTACTGTGGAAATCATTTATTATCTTTTCATAAGTTGCTCCCTAACTGCTCTATAACTTCACATTAGACAAATGGGAGGGATGCCAGTTCTAGGTAAAAGCCTGACATTAGGCTTTTTGTTTTAAATGTTAGGCTAATTTCAGGCCCCATCCAGGTGCACGGTAATAAATGGGAATATTTTCTCAGTATTATAGGCTTGGACGGCACTCCCGGTTCCAAGTAGAATCGCAGTTCCACAGAAAATCCAGAATTGGCGTTTTAGCTTTTGTGAAGAACTGGGTACCCACTATCAGCAGTTCTACCTTCAAAGAGCTCATTCCTAACATCAGATCCAAATCCAAGTCACCGCTCAGGCAGGCCTACTGCGCCCGTGAGTGACAACTCCAAACATCAAATCCGAGTCACCACTCTGGCCTACCTACATGTACCGTGCCCACGTGTTGTGACAACTAAATGTACTGTACATTGTACAGATACATAAATGTACATGTACACACATGTACAATGCCTATCTATCAGGCGTGGCAGTGCAGTTTCCATCATCTTGCCTTCCAGTCGAGTAGTAGGGCATTCGGAATGTGGCATCCAATCAAAATGGTTTTGTTTGGCCATTTGATGATCTCTTTGGCCTTATGTGGAATGTAAGGGCAAATATTTGACTGAATATGGAATTTGGCAGTATCGTGCATTAGGAATGCAGTATGTTGCATGTTCACCATTGATCTGTGAATTCTTACTGCATCTTTACATATTCATCGCGCACAGCCACATCGTGTACCGTCTGCTAATTTTAGATGTCTAATGTACACTGACTGCCGAGAGGGGCTGACTCACAAGTTAAGAGGCCACCAGATTGTCTGATTTTGGACTCTGAATAATGGTGACCTTGCTGTATCATGAATCTGGCTATTTTTGCTTTTAAGTTGTTGGTTTTTTTTTACAAAAACTGTTAAACCCTTTAAGAATAATAACATTCATGGAACTACAGTATGAAAAGGCATGTGAGTTTGCGTGTGGGTTTTGTGAAAATTAATAAGAAAGGGATGCACTTTTTTTTTCAAAACTTGTGGATGTCAATTAAACTTTTTGGACTGAAAACCAAGGTTTTGTCACGATTTTCTGAAACAGAATTTATAGAAATTTCAAGTCAGATGAGGCGATATTTGTTCGGAATTACATGTACATGTACTTTAGGTTTGAGCCAAACCCTGAAAAGCCAACCAAAGCTTTAGACAAGGATAACATCACATGGGTTTTGTGCAACAGGAAACTAGCTTACAGGTTGGGGACATCTGCAGTGCACAAACACCTCAAATGAGTTTGTGAAACGGTCATCTAAGGGCAAGTACTGTACATGGTAACGGAGCAGCAGAAACCAGGAAGCGTTGAATTTGCCATCTCACAATCTTATCCAAATGTTGACATGAGATGGGGCTCAACCCATGACATGCTGAAGCAGATTTTGGACAACAACAGCCCATCTGCAACCTGCTGGTCACCACGAAAAAGAAAGAACTGCACCTATCAGACCGCGAAGTTGCCATAGTCGAATCACTAGTGAAAACTCTTGAACCAACGAAATGGGTCACAGAATCGCTCCCTGATGAGACCTACATGTACATCACGGTGTTGGGTATCTTTCCTGCTGTTCAATATACATGTACATGTATCGAAGGGCTGCTGGAAGACAAAGAGGACGACGAGATTTGACAGGTCAAGGCAGCTACTATGCCAGCAACAACACCTTCCATTTTCTGTTGATTGCCTGTTTTTTGGATGAACGGCATAAGGTGATGAGCTGATCACAGAAGAACGAGGAGAACACAACCTTTTAGCTGATCGTGCCAAGAGCATTGATGAAGGTGCTGATGAGAGAATCGACACTTCAACAATACAATAAGAAATCCAGGAGCGTGGCCGCATTAGTCATGTTAGTTCACAATGCTTTGGGAGAAGAGGATTAGGATGGTGCTCCAGCCAGTAGGTCACCAGAAAGATTCACATGTACACAAACAATAGAAAATTGTTACCTGATGACGACCTACTTGAGTGGTGCAGATTTAATGGCCACTGATACCCAATGCTTACTCATTTGGTTAGATTTTACCTGTGCATCCCAGTAACGAGAGTGCCATCGGAACGACTGTTTAGTACAGCTGGTAATATTGTCACCACAAAACGATCACAATTGAAGCCCCAGAACGTTGCTCATATTCCTACATGACAATGTGCCTTTAGACAATGATTCAGTCAACTGTAATATTTCCAATATGTATGCTGCATTGTAGAAAGTAATGAGTTTACAATTTTTTTTTTAATGTTTGAGGCCGTGAGATTTGTTTCTTGTATTACTAGCATTTCAATGGGAGAAATAAATACCACATTTTCAACTTTGACGAGAATGCACTGGAGGACAAATGGAGAAAAAATTTCTTTTGTGAAAATTTTGTTGTACATGTACATTGTTAAGAATCAGCGAGTTTGTTAGGTTAGTTAAAAAATCTATTTGTTAACTTCATATGTCACTATTTCCCTTCCTAAATTTGACATTTTATGACATGCTATAGTTTTCCAATGGCCAGTAAGTGAGTGTAGTTTCAAATTGCTTTTCTCCTTGTATGGAAATCTTCCCTTTCTTACTTTTTCTATTCACATGTTCCCAGATTTTTGTCTCATTATCTGTAGCTGTGTAGCCTTGTCAATAATGTACACAGTGCAGTGCATATGGCAGTAACTTTGCAGAAATTACATTATTTTTTTATATGGATTGTTGTTTAGTGTCTTTCTTACAACAATATTGGAATTCATGTGTGAAATACTACTTGCATTGTACTAATAATAACACTTGTACAGATTTACCGTGCTAAACACTGCTCAGCTGCATTGCTAGTTTTGCCAGTTGTCAATACTGTACCTGTAACATCCAGTCTGAATAAATTTAGTTGTGTTGTCTAATTGAGTTTGATTAGGATACGTATTATGATCCATTCTGCAGTGTTGCTTCAGTCCAGTGAGTCCATTTATTCTTAGGTATTCCTAGACTTTCTCTTGATCATTTCATCAGTATAGCCTTTGAATTTCAGTGTAATATTTTGTTTTTTTTGGTACTGCTGGAGTGTCTTTTTGAAGTTTTGTCTTTGATGAAAAAGAACCCACATGTAAGTCATTGATTGTTACACAATTGATTGTGTGCACAACCTGAGATCCCATACACCATGTAACACATGTGGTGTCACTGAAATGGATTGGTGACTTGTCATATGGCAGAGGGACAGTTGTACCGGAAATGCCGAAAGGACCTTTTGAGCAAGCTGTTCCAGCAAGGGTCCCGGTTCTCAACTACATGTTGTCAACTTCTCACTTGATAGGCGATAACGCAGAGCCAGTTCCATGCATGGACCTGGGCAATGGTATTGCTTACAAGATAGCAGACTTACAGTCGTTTTATACATGGTCCATGGCCATTTACGATATGTTGGCACATGTTCATGCCTTGTACGCATGCCAGCTGTCAACCTCGTACAGTACTCTGCATAGTGCTCTTCAAAGTGACCCTTGGCTTCAGAGAACGCTTCCAGTACCTGACGGTGATAGACCCATTCACCATCTTCTCACTCATCTTCTGTACTGTAGCAGCATATGTCGGCCATTGATCAAGTGAGTTTGTTGGTTTCCTTCTCTGTCCTCAGAAGGTACATGTGAGAGCAGCAGAAAATCCAGCTCATCACCCTGCATAGACTTGGAGAAGAAGGCACAGGGTAACAGGAGGTCAGCAATTACTGCCCATCCAAGAAGATACTTCTTTATATACATGTACCCTTTAAATTTTGCTTGATCTACTGGTTTTATGCTGGTATCTTCGGCAAGGCTTCCAAGATGAGCTGTGTACATGTAAGCACCACATTTGCAGAGAACACATTTCTTGGCACTTTGCTTGTGGCTTACCCATCAAGTTCCACAAGCTCTTACACTGTGAATTTCCGCTCGGTTAAAATGCAGTTTTTGGTTTAAAAACTAGTGTTTTATTCAACAATTCAATGCTTTATTTGTCAAAGATTAGTTAATTTATCGTGTAAACTGACAGTTTGGAAATACCTCAACATGCCAATACATTGAAGCTACGTTAAAGGAAGATGATTAACATTTCCCAATAAACTGCTCCTTCATTAGATTACCCAATGGGACTCTGCGGTTTGTAGCACACCATCTCTCCACCGTTAAAACACAGTTAAAATGGGTGACTGTCGATGGACCGGGAGAGGATTAAGGCTTGAATAACAAAGGGTGGTGGGTTTGGTTGAAACAAGGTTAAAATGGGGTGAACATTTTGACTTGATTTATGTGCTTGAAACGCGGTTAAAATCAGGGTGGAATACATTTTAATCGAGAAACAACATTTAACCGTATTTTAACCGATCCAAATTTCATATTGTTATTGGCTTTAGTCCCTGCCCTTTGTCAAAGTGCAATGCTCCCTTCAGGTCAGCAACAATGGATTCCAATTCCCTGCACTTTTGGGGTAATTTATCATAGAGCTAATTCAGTCATAGGAGCATTTTATCAATTCAAATGAAGCATCCCAATGTACGGTATACCCTTGATTGATAGTTCAAGTCTGTGGGCTAAACACCACATCCAGAAGATCCAATCTACTTGTAGTTCCTTCTCTACCAGTCCTCTCAGACCCTTGCCAGCCATGTTTGCTGCTGCTCCATCCGTTGCAATCCCCACCAGCTTACAACACGACTTTTTTAATAGACTACAGTACATTCCAAGACTGCAGTCCATGCTGCAGCAACTGAAGTAGGCCATCTGCATTGACCATGTTGACATGTTGTGGTTTGTGTATTGACGAGAAGGTCATTTTTGTGTAAATTTTCTCATCAACACCATTGGTGTCACACCAGAGAACCAGCAGAAGTTCGTTGTCAGTGTTACTGTGGTCAGTTGAGCCGTCAATTATCAATGACAAAAACTTTGCATTGGATATGGTTGAAATCAAGTTCTGCATTTTGGATTTTGCAATATAGTGAACCATTTCCTTACCAGCATTTTCATGTAAGTTTGAGTTGCCAAGGTTTACTCCATGTGGTGCCTCTAGCTGACAGATCTTGAGGGTATTTCTTATAAGCTACTGGTAAATGCTCTGTTGCTACAAAATAAGCAATGTCAAACTTGGTTTGAGTTTTTTTCTGTTCGTTTGCCAGATAGTTCAGTGACTGCGATGGGAGCACATGAACTAACAGTGGCACCTTCCCCTTTAGCTTGCGCAAAATAACTTATCATTCCACAAAATATATAAATTCATATCTTTGCATTTTTCTAATATACAAATACGCTCCCAAAAATGATGCTTGCACAAAAACAAACCGAATTTCTACAAATACGGGAGTTTCATACAGGGTGGACTTGGCATGATCAAGAATGTTGGTTGTTCATACTGAGTCTGGTCCACTGATCCACTTTCGCTATAATTCGTCCTCCTGACAATCCTCTGCTTATACTTGGCACATATACGGCATTTCAACCATGTCACAACTTTCACACCATGTTCAGATTCTGTCTTGCAATCAAGGCATGTCAAAGTCTGACAGTCGCGATCGTATTGTGACACCCATTCTTGAAAGTATCATGCTTGACTTTCCTTTGATTTGCTCCTTGTTCGCCATCAACATGGGATGATGGGATTCCTCATTTCATGATTATTAGGTTAGAAGATCAGAGCAACCTTGCAATGAGTTTTCAACAAGTTCTCAACAAGTTAATGTATTAAAATACACCGCTCTACTCACCAGTTTGCAAAGACGTCCATGAAAAGGTTTTTCGGTACGTGTACTGAATCTCAATCTTCATGGATGGCAGCTAGCAAACGTGAGGTTTGTTAGAACCCATTGTCAACTGACAGATGTTTGCATTTTAATGATCACAGATAATACAATCCGAAGTTTGCATTCAGCATCTGCGACGCAGATGTTGAATTTATCACTTTGTTCTGACTTACGTTTGTTTTTTCATTGTAGGACCACAATTAAGAACTGCTGATTTGATGTCAGTACTGAAATCACAGCATCAGAGAATTGGATGAAGCTACATGTACATGTACTCAGTTGTGGTGTTGAAGAGTAAAAAATATGTCCACCATTTCTGGGACCAGTCAAACCACAAGATGTCATCTGTGTTGAAAAGTCTTGTGGGGTTAATGTGCATCGTAAGTCCTGCATCACAAATAAATGGCTGGGCAAGATAGGATATTGTGCAGCTGTGCAGTATGTTATGTAGCGGAACATCAAAAGGAGATCTAACATAAGTTTGGAATTGTTGCTATAACCACGTGTGGAATTTGTTGTCAAAAGCTTTGGAATAGCTTTTTGGAATCTGTATAATATTGAGCTGGAGACTATGCCAAAGTGCTATTATTAACCATTATTGCCTGTAGTGTTAGGGATCCCAATCCCAACCACTTCACAATATGTTGAATTTGTACGGATTTGAACATACCTGTACCTTCATTGTACCTTACAGCAGGGGCGGTAGAACAGATAGCTTGGACATTGGATTGGATGGAAGCTATTATTAGTGGACATTGGCTTGTCCTCCCATCTTCTTTGTCCACTCAATCTTTCCGCTACGCCTGCTTTCAAGGCCAAAAAAGGAACAGAATACCACCCAAGGATACTATAGGTTTTTTCCCAAATAAGTTAATATCTGGAACTCCCAATACCAATCAATGCTCCCGCGTTACTAATATCGGTTCCTACCACTTATACCAGCTTTCCTGAGATAGCCCTTTATTTTAATTGATTAATTTACATGTATTTCTATTCTAAGGCGGATCCAGCCTCATTAAAATACAGGAATACTAAGTGGAAAGGGGGCCATGGCCCCGGCCTCTTCCATTTCTGTATTTAGTAAATCTTTCTTGATGGAATCTGAGAGTTTTTGCCATCATTCACTATCTTGATTGATTTGACTTACAAACCAACTGTGTACTGACAGACTTTGCTTAGGGACTGTAAAAGGGTTTTATTTCACCACAGAACTACAGGATTTTCAGAACTACCCATCCAAGGTATTTCTTCAGACTTTATTTTTATTCACTGGTCTGCATATCCTCTGCATTTGCCGCCTTGCTTGCTTTCCGTCTGCATACATCTTGTAACCTAAAAGGGAAACAAAAGAGATTTTTCGTAAAAAAACTGACATTACATGTTTAAAAGTTCAGGCCCTACAAAGTGATTATTCTAATAGCCCGACTAGCACACGTAGGTCTACATGTATTTGCAAGTCTAGTGTATACGTGTGATGTTTGGCACGATGAGTCAATCTGTACCATCACAAAATTGCGTTATGAGTCAATATTTTATAATGAAACATCGGACTTGACTTCCTCCTGGAGGAACAGTCCTTCACAATCGGTAACTGCGAAGTAGAAGCAAAAGGTGATTGATAATAACACGATTGCAGAGATTGCCCGATCGCGCCGCACCCGAATAATACTGTACACGTCCCTGAAGTACATGTACATGTATTTTATCCTACAGCATTGTTCACCGGGCGCCTGACAATATCGCTGACGTTACTTTGCAGACTTCGCGAACTCGTGTTTCCGTCGTGTTCCCCGTATTCCTATGCATGTGGCAACGTACATGTATAAAGGTTGTAAGGGGCTGATTGGGGGTTGAATATCACTGCAGTGCATATGCATTTGGGGGGATTTGAATCGGCTTCCCCCTAGCAAAGTTGTTTCTGTGTGTTCCTTGTGCTGTCGGCAACATTTTGGAAACTGTTTGTGTCTTTTGATAACGTGACTGTGAACATAATTTTAAGCTCTGTTGGATATTATTAATTTTGGGGAATCCCAGCCCTCCTATAAGTGTATGTGTTAGTAACACCTAGTTAGTTGAAGAGCACTGTATGATGAAAGTTTAATAATATAAATAATGATCTTTCTTCTGCTGAAGAACTGATTGTATGGACTATTGTCACCGCTATTGTCACCGTTATTGTCACTGCTATTGTCACCGCAAGCTCATAGTCTTATTAATTTCACACCCGTCATATCCCCTCTGGGCCATTTTGGAAACTGAACAAATAAAATATGGGGTTTTTTGGGCCTGTTTTTAATTCAACCCACAATTGAGACACTTGGAAATAGGTTCACCTTGCAAGCCACGTGCCATCATCAATACTTTCTCCGGCACGGATACCACAGTGCATGTAGGCCTATATGTGTGCATGTCTACTGTATAACAGACAAACCTGATCTTGTCATTTGCGATGTGCAGACTAGAACTTGTGAAAATAACTCTACCCCAACTTTGAGTCATTCCTCATTCCTACACTGTGCTTACTGTACGACCTGCTGTGCACTTCTACATATTGTTTAATAGTGATGCATATGGTTCGCGTATCGAGCAGTTGACTTGTTCCTAGAAGTACAGTAGTACATGTACATGGAGGTCCTATTCCATTATACCATGTGACCGGCACCTTACCATTACACACCGTCGGGTTCCAAACCCTGTTTCCCTAATTATTCAGGCTTTATTCATACAAGCTGGAGGGCATGAAACTTTGGTTTCTAAAACAGCTCTGACATTGCGCACTGTGCTGAATGTACCGTAAATCCTGCGCTCACGTAGTTGTATGTGCAATAGCTGTTTTATGTACAGGGATGATATCTGCAAGGGGCACTGGTGCATTGGGCTGTCGGTTGCCAATACACGTATGTTGAAGGAAATCTCCGACTTTGCTTCTCTTTTTGAAAGCAATTCTCTACACACACGAAGAATTAAAAAGCAATTAGCTGATGGCAGCATTGTTGACAAATCTGTGACTGATCACGCTCATCAGAAATAACCTGTTGCTGAACAAAAAACAATTAAAATTGCAATTGTTTTCACGGAACAAATGATACTTTACATAAGATTTTACTAAAGAGGACCAATGCTACAGCTGAGTAGATTTTCACAGAACAGCACTCTCTTTCAGTTTCATGAAAGGAGACGTTTTCCTAACAAAGCTTACATACTCATTTATATAGACCAAGGTATTGTGTATTTCTGTAAAGCTCCTTTACCCAAAACATTCTACTCTTCAATGACTATTTTCTTAAAGATTTCCATACACGGAGGTCACTAATTCTCCTCTCTAGTACCCTATTTGTCCACAGAAAGTAAAAAAAAGTTCCAAAAAGGCTATTTTAGCAGTTAAAATTTTATTAGAAAACAATTAGAATTTTTCACACCAGTCCCTGTTAGACCCCAAGATGAGCCAAACTTTTTGTAAACTAATTTTGGTTCCAGGAACTCCTTCACAATAACGGTCCCAATTTGATGGCCAATGCCCGCCGCCCCAAAATTAGTTAGGCCTCGGCCCTGATATACGCGGAACTTGATGCCTTTCGGACCGATCGCTCGGAGATTCCCAGCACGTTATAAATATTTCAATTTTAATGCGGGGACATGACCATTTACAAATGCACATTTCTTAATGTGTATGGGGTTCCACTAAATGAGAATACTTCATTCCACAGTAGACTGTACCACATCTCAGTGTCTGCGGATATCGTCTTCTGGGCGGGGGGAAAGATCATGATCATTTTTAATAGCTGATCGCGTACGACCGAACAGATAGAGACCGCCTTCCAACTAGTAAATTGATTGTAATACAGGAACAAGCTCATTTCTTAAACCAGATTTAGCAGAATAATAATATACATTGTAATTAGGGTTCCACAATCAGTAAACACAGTGGAAATACTTTACATTCCTTCCACATTTCTTGTGATCCATGCGATCACTTTATTCTCATTCTCAGTTTCATGTTAATTTTGTACGATCATGTTTCCTTCAATTATATTGTCAAAAGGCCAAGTCCTTGCGTCACATTTTACCCAATCATGTTACAAGCTTACAGAAATAGCCATTCTGCTTTTTTATCTGAATGTTTTTGCATTGCATTGAACGATATTTGAACAATGCTTTTTCTGAGCGCCGATCGCGAACGTTCTTTGGAATAAATGACGATGTACATTAAGCACAGTAAGTAAGTTCGCCGACTTCACGTTATTAGAATAAGACGCCCAAATGTCATGGAATATTCAGTAGTATCATTACCATAACAAAGGCGCAGGACATGTGAGTACCTCATTAACTTGACCACACATGAACGATTAGCTTTGTGAAGTGCTCGAACTTACTTGCCCTTAGCAACGGCCAGTTATTCGCGAACCTTCGCAAAGTCAATTTTAAGGCCATCCCTAACCAGGGGAAGGAAAATTGTTTAAAATCTCAAGAAAAAAGTCACACTTACAATGTACTGGTTCTCTCCAGAACCACACTTCTCTCGAGGAGAGGTTAATCTACACGGCTATACATTCCAACTACTCTCTCTGTCTCTTATTGTTACACCATGTAAAGCATCAAATCCTATGTACTGTTGATCACCTGGCTAATATCAGCTAGCTGTGGATGGCTGATTTTAATGCTCCTTGTTGGACAGTTAGAGTGTGCAAAGTCAGACCAAATGATTTATATTGATAATTGGTCATCAGCTTATATTGACCTCATTCAACCAGTACACACTCCCTAAGATTCCTCTGCAAAATTTGCAACAGCGCTGAAGAACCTTACTTGTACGTACATGTAGGCAGTCTTGTCAGAGATGATGCACAGGGGAAGGAGTAGACCTGAGACATCAACTTCCTTGTGCAGTTGAATTCCATGTTTGTTTCTCATTGTTCCTGAGTTTCTGCTCAACAGATGGTGATTTTCACTTTCCATAATCACATTGCCAATCTTCTTTGTTCAACAGCTGTTACCTGAACTCAGTGATGCAAGTGCTTTTCACAGTTCCAGATTTTATTCAAAAGTAAGTAAAATCACGTATCTTTTAAGACTGCTTTGAAATTCTGTAACGGCACTGTCTATTCTGTTGCATTGCATTGTTTGGAATCACTGTACTTATTTGGTACTTACTGTCATTTTCATTGTTTACAATTGTCACTTTAATACTTCAGATATGCAAATCAGACTGAAGCCATCTTTTCTATGCCAGTGCAAGACCCCACATCAGACTTCAACATTCAGATGTATGTATTGGATTTTGTTTGCCGTTTTTATGCATTTGCTCTGAACATTGGATACTTCAGATTTTCACAAATTTGAGCAGAAAACATACTATACAGGTAAAAAAGCATAAGATAAGAAAGGAGTATTGTGTATGAAACACTGTTTATCAAGTCTTCTATTTTTATTTTTTCATCTAACTCAGGGCCAAGTTAGGTTATGGTCTGCAGTCAGGCATTTATTCCAAGGAGCCTCAGAACATTGATGAAAGTGGGGAACCTCAGGAATTGGTAAGGTGGATATTTATTGGAATGCTTCCACAGATGAATGCAGAACAATCAGTCTGTTTTTGAAATGTGACCTTTTTAAGTGACGAGCAAATTTTTGGTCCATTTAAAATCTCAAAGCATTGCCCACATGCTTAATTGTCTATAAGATTTCTCAATTTTTTTAGAATTTCAAAAGTTTTCAGTTTTCTCAAACTGACCATCAGGTCTTCAAAACTTTACTGCTTGTAATTAAATATTTTTCTGACATTTGTCTGAAGGAAAGGCAAAGAACAGTGAAGAATAATGCCTGGCAACATTTGTCAAGTACTGGCAAAATTATGGAATAAGCACAATGTTTATGCCACTGCCATTCATATAATGCTTTGATTTTATGCATGTTACTTGTGCAGAGTCAGGAAGGCATTGCACCGAGAATGCTTAAATCTCTGATTGGACGAGGCCATCCAGAGTTTTCCACTAATCGGCAGCAAGATGCTGAAGAGTTCTTGCGCCATCTGTTTAACATCATTGAAGTAATTACCTCATAAGAATCTTCCTTTAATGCAATGTGTGGTCATGCCTTCCCTTTGTCTGATACCTATTTTTGCCCAGGTAGTTGTTTTTGTCTTGAGACCTTAGTCAAAATGATGAAGTTGTTCAGCCTGATTTTTATTTGATAGGAAAGTTTTAAATTGAACGTTTTAGGGAACTTTTAATTTAGAATTAATTTTGTATGTGATGTAGTTGCTTTACATGTATGTAAATTTGTTATTCTGTTTGCTGTTTACATAGATTGGTTCCAATTGAAATATCTTCTAATTCTTCATGTACCTGAGTTAGTCAACGAGTAATGTGCAGGAATGTTGTATTTCTCATTCTGTGTGCTTCCTGATGGCATGATGTTGGATTTTCCCCCAACATGAAATTACTCCTTAGTTTGCCACATAGCCAGTAAATGTTAGGTTTTCTTCCCCGAAAAAGCTCCTAAGGACGGGGTTTTGCAAATTCTTCAACTTCCAAAATGTATTTATGGCACCTATAAAATGTGTAGGAAGGCACAACTCTTGAAAAGGCTTCAGTTTTTCACTCTTACCCATTTTTCAACTGCCCTAGTTAAAATTGTGGCAGACGTCCAGACGTCAGCTGGTTCACATACAAAGATCCATAGCATATATATGCATCACCCATGGTCAGGTGTGTGCTTGTCAATCATTTTGAGAAAAAGAAGTTGCACGTTAGGATTTGGAAACCCTATCTCTTTTGTGATTGTGGCTTTTGCTCTCTAGCAAATTGCTGACCCAAAAAAAGGAGGTCTTTAATCCCCATTATGGTGTTAGCTCCCTAATGAAATTCTAATTACTCAAGGTGGCATTTATGGTAGGATCGTCTTCCGTGCTTTGACCCAACCAAACACAACACATTTTAATGAAATTTAACTCGCAAATGGCTTATTACAACTCTGTGATCCCAGATCCCTCAAATCTGTCAGTATATTTCAAAAGATTTTGTAGGTTTGAGGAAGGTAAAGCCCAGCCTTGTCCCCAAGTAAAGTACAAGGGAAGTGCCATAGTCTCTTGCACCATGGAGGAGTTTGCAGGTTTCAAAAAGGCTGTAAGCAAAACACTTTGGAAATTTGGGTTACCTGTCAACCAAAACAATATCCAGTCAACCAACTAATCAAGTCATGTCTCTTGGATCCTTTTGCAGCGTAATAGTGTCGGTAGCAGTAACCCATGCGATTGCTTCAAATTTGAGCTGGAGGAGAGAGTACAGTGTGTTCAATCTGGCCAAGTACGCTATAAGAAGCGTTCAGACTTCCTGTTGTCATTACCGATCCCATTAGCCGCAGCCATCAATAAAGGTTGGTGCATGTAGTTGCTTACCACTTCACAATCAAAACTGTATGAGAGCTTCAGTATATCAGTGAGTGAGCACTGAGGTCCTTTGTCAACCACCTGGTATTATGCAGTTAGATACCAAGGAAAGGACTGGTTCTCCTTAGCAATTTCAGTAGGTTTCTCCCTGTGGTGGACTTGAATTTGCCCTGTAACTTATGAAAAGATTAATGTAAATAGATTTAATTTGATGAACCAAAATAAACCTTGTGCTTGAGATTCAGTGGTGGTGGATTGTCACACATGTATTGAATGTGCAGTTAAGTGAATGGAACTTGATGACTATGAGATTTTTGTTTAAATGAGAATGGGTTGTGGCCAGAATCCAAAATTGAAGTACATGTAGATAATACAGGTTGACATCGTTCCATTGCAGTCCCAAGTGAATTGACAATGTGTAATCTGCGCCAGCTGATTTCACCAAGCTTTATAACATCATGTATGCCAAATTTTATTGTGTACATTGTGCAACAAATTCAGAGCTACTTTAAGAAACTTACACGCTAGAGTTGGGCGGTTCTTGAATTCTCAGAGCCGGTTCCGGCTCCAGCTACGGCTACAGCTCCAGCTACGGACCGTGATTCCAAGTTAGAACCAGCTCCCAAAGATATACATATAAAGAAAAAAATAAGGTTTAATAAAACATTAAAAAATCTGTCGCTGCCGCATCACGCTGGTGCCACACACGAATGGCACAACAGACTGACTTTTGGTCTTCAGCATTATCCACAGTGGGTATTTTGCCTCTTCATAGACTAGTCATAGTTGGAATAAATCTGCAACATGTATGTACAACCATCATACAACTCAGCACTGCTTTCTCCTGTACTATTTTTCACTCTACGTACATGTATAAAAATACTCCAATCAGAACAACGATTTGCCGTTGGAAGTACATGTACATTGTACATGTAACTTTACCCATAATACAAATGGAATTAACTTTGCCACGGAACTTCATGGACTGGATCACGTGTACTTATTGAACATGTGCCAACATGTCGTAAATGGCCATGTACCATGCATAAACTGGTCATTCATCCACAGTGGGCGCATCTGAAACTCTGATACATCCACTATCTTGTAAGCTACATGTATGCCATTGCCCAGGTCTATGTATGGAACCGGCTCTGAAGTAAGAAGTGGAGAACCAAGACCCTTGTTGGACAGTAAAAGTTGTGGACTCTGGTGCATTAAGTTCGGGCAACGGCAGGGCTTTTTCTTAACCACTTGACGATTTTGCCTGCTGTCATACATGTAAATGCGGAAAGTACAACACGTCACACGCAAGTACCAGGCAATGTTGAAGTCACAGCCACATGAAAAACAGTCTTCGAGCTTCATGACTTCCGGCCATGCGTGCGTGGAATAACCAATGGGATTAGGTAACCAAACACAAGGGTATATTACAGTTCATTTGTGTATGCATTTTCCCTTGTGTGGAAGGATGCCCTGCTATAATGTACAGCACGATATACATAGACATACACGTGGGAGCGGTGACTCAGATTTGATTTTTGGAGTTGTCACTTACGGGTGCTGAGCGGTGATGTGACCGGGGCTTGGATTTGATGTTTGGAGTCTGCTCTTTGAATGTGGAACAGCCAATGGTAAGGCACCCAGTTCTGCACAAAAGCAGAGCTGCCGATTTCAATTTTTTTGGAACCACGATTCCACTTGGAACCGGGAGTACCGCACAAGCCTATTACACGTTGTGTAAGTCAGTAACGTCACAATAGTTATTACAAAACTCGCGAATTCATTTTGGATGGCGTATGTTGCACGGATTAAAGGGACAATGAATGATTTAACTAACTCATTGTGTATAGTTTAGGCTCATCATTTGTGGCACAAGGTTTATGCAAGTTACACCACATTTCGTGAAATTAGCTGCAGCAATTTGTAGACTTGACATTCATTGTAGTGTCACAAGATGGTAAGCAGCATTTGATTATCCCAACACTCCTGGCTATTTGATCCCATCTGCCTTTTATTGTGGACATTTTGTGATTTTTGGTCTTAGAGATGTTAACTTCTTTATTTGGGTTTTTGCCTTTCATTGACTTATATTTAGAAAACTGTAAATTTAGTGTTGTCCAAGGACTAGTGAAACAAATCAACTGTTAGCTTGCTTGTGAGCGGTACAGTGTCTGAACTGGTAAACGGGAGGTTCTGACTTTAAGTCCCACTCAAGTTCCACTTTTCTTCACAAGCCCTCGGCCAACATTAAATATAGAGCGTTAGTGGGCAAGCTCTCAATATAAAAATGACCCATGTTGGGGTTAACTTGGGAAGTTATCAAATGCATCTAGTGTTTCACTCCTCTACTGCTTTCTGTGATGTGAGTATGATTTGACCTGGATATTTTTTTCTGTCTTGGCAGAGGAAGTCGCTGCGTATGAAGCAAAAAAGAAGGAACTGGAAGCTAGGAAGGAGCACATTGATCCCAAGGAGCTGGTCCGACCTCGTATTCCAATCTTAGCCTGCTTGGAGGTGTTCATGGCCCCAGAGACTGTGGAGGATTTCTTCAGTTCTGCCTTACAGGCCAAATCTATTGCTACAAGGTAAACTGGAGGAACAAGGTTCAAAGCACTTCACTCATTCCCAGAGGTTTCAATCTGAGCCTTTGACAAAACCATGGGTGATCAGAGGCTTGATTTCTGATTCACATCAAATTGTCTGCAATCCAGGGTTCCAGTCCCAAATATAACCGTAAGTGTTCAGTGTGCCAAATGAATCAGCTGAAAAAGTCTGTGAGAGAACGTGTATTTAAAAATCTGCCTGTACATAGAAAGTCAAGACCAAGTTCTGTGATTCAACTATGTGCAAAATTACTGGTCTATTTTCTTTTTGGTTGGTGTATGGGAGTTTGTTTCTGCATTCAATTGGGGACCCTGAACAATAGAGGACAATAAGGTCCCCGATTGACAACTGTGTACAAAACTTATGGGTGGTCTTCTAAAACAGTTAGAGTACAAACAAACGAGGAACAATAGGGGGTCCCCAGTTGCAGGCAAATACACACTTGTGTGTTTTTTTAAGATCCCACTGAGCAGAAGAGTTAATGTGCCACTGAGCTTGTATTGCCAGACATCATCACAAAAAATGTTATTTCATTCGGTTGAACTGGGTGAATAAGAATGAAATATTCTCACTAAGTGTACATGTAGCTAACACTCCGCTATGTGGAGGAAGATTCTCACTAAGTGTACATGTAGCTAACACTCCGCCATGTGGAGGAAGATTCTCACTAAGTGTACATGTAGCTAACACTCCGCTATGTGGAGGAAGATTCTCACTAAGTGTACATGTAGCTAACACTCCGCCTTGTGGAGGAAGATTCTCACTAAGTGTACATGTAGCTAACACTCCGCCATGTGGAGGAAGATTCTCACTAAGTGTACATGTAGCTAACACTCCGCTATGTGGAGGAAGATTCTCACTAAGTGTACATGTAGCTAACACTCCGCCATGTGGAGGAAGATTCTCACTAAGTGTACATGTAGCTAACACTCCGCCATGTGGAGGAAGATTCTCACTAAGTGTACATGTAGCTAACACTCCGCCATGTGGAGGAAGATTCTCACTAAGTGTACATGTAGCTAACACTCCGCTATGTGGAGGAAGATTCTCACTAAGTGTACATGTAGCTAACACTCCGCTATGTGGAGGAAGATTCTCACTAAGTGTACATGTAGCTAACACTCCGCCATGTGGAGAAAGATTCTCACTAAGTGTACATGTAGCTAACACTCCGCCATGTGGAGGAAGATTCTCACTAAGTGTACATGTAGCTGACACTCCGCCATGTGGAGGAAGATTCTCACTAAGTGTACATGTAGCTGACACTCCGCCATGTGGAGGAAGATTCTCACTAAGTGTACATGTAGCTGACACTCCGCCATGTGGAGGAAGATTCTCACTAAGTGTACATGTAGCTGACACTCCGCCATGTGGAGGAAGATTCTCACTAAGTGTACATGTAGCTGACACTCCGCCATGTGGAGGAAGATTCTCACTAAGTGTACATGTAGCTAACACTCCGCCATGTGGAGGAAGATTCTCAGTAAGTGTACATGTAGCTAACACTCCGCCATGTGGAGGAAGATTCTCAGTAAGTGTACATGTAGCTAACACTCCGCCATGTGGAGGAAGATTCTCAGTAAGTGTACATGTAGCTAACACTCCGCCATGTGGAGGAAGATTCTCACTAAGTGTACATGTAGCTAACACTCCGCCATGTGGAGGAAGATTCTCACTAAGTGTACATGTAGCTAACACTCCGCCATGTGGAGGAAGATTCTCACTAAGTGTACATGTAGCTAACACTCCGCCATGTGGAGGAAGATTCTCAGTAAGTGTACATGTAGCTAACACTCCGCTATGTGGAGGAAGATTCTCACTAAGTGTACATGTAGCTAACACTCCGCTATGTGGAGGAAGATTCTCAGTAAGTGTACATGTAGCTAACACTCCGCCATGTGGAGGAAGATAAAGGTGACTCGGTAGAGGTATAAAAAGGAAGTGCTTGGTCAGTATAGGCCCTCTGTGCACTGACAGGCTCAACTACACTCATTTTTCTTTGATTTGACACAAGTTTATTATGTCACAGGTTCAAAACATTGGCGTAGAAGGATTGCATAGACTGTGTTGTATGACACACCCTACATTTACTATATAGGCCGATGTTTATATTGTCAAAGGTTAAATGACACTGTAGAACTACAAATGCTTATACAGAGTGGTCTCCCCCAGTATCTCAGCAGGGTTTCTCCAGAGTATTTTCTCTCAAGAGTTTTTACATGTACATGTACCCCTGGTTTTTCACCCTTTTGTACATGTACATGTAGTGAGCAGACTATTTTACTTACTATACGTCAACAGATATAGGAAGACGTGACTTGGAGACGTGAAGAGTTGGATGAGCTATGGTCCTTATACATGTTATAATTGCATAATCGTTGAATTATAGAAAAGGAGAAGACGAAGAAGAAAAATAAAAAAGGGAGAGCAACCGCGCTGCCTGTCGGTTGTAAAATTGGTGTGATGGGTAGATCACTGAGAAATTCACTTTCCTGGCTCATTGCTTTGTGTTGATATAGTAACCAGATGATAGTAACCAGGGTCGTGGCCGTCCTTTGCAGGCAAGTTTTCCAACCGTCAGCCAGTCTATGCCAGTGACCTCTGACCTACAAGATACCTGATATGAAACAATTTTTTCTCTCATTCTACAATATCAACTTTCTCAAAGGCCATCCATTGTCTTAAAATGCTGTGATGGCAAATGCAAAACAGGATTTTATAGCCATAACTTACTTTGTAAAGGTTTAAGCGAGTTTGAACAGCTTTTGTATGTATGAGTGGATGAGCTTTTGTTTCATAATTGCAAGAGTACTTTTTACCCAGTTTTGGATGATTCACTTCACCTAAAGTTTGTCGTAAAGAGTTGTTTAAAGTCGTTGGACAGGAAAAGAGAAGGGACTTTCACTGCTGTTGACCCTTCACCTACGCTCCTAACAATCTATAGTTTTTTTTTGTTGATAGGAGTGTAAAGTTTGCCACCTTCCCTGATTTCCTGGTGATTCAACTGAAGAAGTTTACCCTCACTGAGACCTGGGTTCCAAAGAAACTTGGTGGGCATTCATTGACTTTCAGGTGTTTTGCAAGTATTTCAAAGCAAGGTTTTTGATTTGTCAAATAAGAGGAGTTAAGAGTTACAGAAGAAACTATCAAGGCAACTCTGTTGACTGTGTCAAAATTCGATCCGCATTATCTATTGGTTATCCATCCAAATATTAAAACCAATCACTTATAAGCAAGGACTTTTCCTTTCTCTGACATTCCACGTTTAGCTCTGTAGCCTAAAAGCAGTACAGGCTGGTTCATATGGGACTTAAGTAAGCCACAGCCTTTCTGCGTATTTCCAATTCAATAAAAACTCAACCCCCACATCCAGAATTAGAAGCCATTACTGTAATGGTACTACATTTATGCCAAGGTTACACGTATATTGAAATTGTTGAATGTCTCTCCAAGCTCAACCATTGAGCCATTGTGAATGTACCAGAACACATCTTTGCCTCAAGTTTAAGAATATGTGCTATATGAGGGAGTGTGGTACCCCGCAATAATGACATCACCTCAGATGAGCCTCAGCAGTATCTCCCTTTGACCACTGGCCCAAAAAGCAAATCTTCCAGCAATAAACATTAAAAAGGTATGCAGCAAGACAAGGGAATGAGGCCAAATATGGATTATCCTCTCATGGTGTTCATTATTTCCAAACTAGTGTTTCATTGGTTGTTTTCTGTATGTTCCTAGATGTTGCAGTGGACATGCCAGATGAGTTAGATTTGACAGCCTACAGGGGGCTTGGGCTCCAATCAGGGGAAGTGGAGTTACCCGAGGGGGACAGCCCACCAGAGCCAGGTAAGGGGATACAGCCGGAGATCTCTGGCAAGATTATGTACAGTGGAACGCCACTATAAGGAACATGCTGGGATCCATGCTAAATGTTTGGTGCAGTGGTCACTTGGTATAGCGAAATTTACTGCCGAATGTTTCGTTGCCATGTTGAATAGCACCCTCTCTCATCTAACTGAAGTGCACCCTCTTGTGATACCATGGTTCACTGTTTTTGTGATATTTTGCCGTTGCATTCATGTTTAAAGTTTCTAAAAATGTATCTGTTAATTATTTTTTGTTTTTTATTAAATCTTAAGTCACAAAATTGATTTCAAGTTTATCCTAAAATTTGTGAAGCTACTGCTCGGGATCGATCTTTAGTGCATGCTGTGGCAAATCTTGGGGGCTCATGTATCAGCAGCCCCCTCTTCAGACTAATGTTAGTGCAATGTCACAGTGTTCATGCGGTTTTCTTCTGCACCTGATCACGTGGAGTCGCAAAACCAGTGTCCATTCAATACCATTGGCAGATTAACAGTGTGTGCCCTGGCCCTCTCTAGAACACGACTTGGAACAAGTGCGGACTGATGTACCCAGTTTCTCAGCTAGTTAATTACAATTAACTCTTCAACAACTAGTGACTTTCTCTTCGAATCCTTGGGGAAATAATGGCCACTTGTCACTCTCCAACATAAAAAACGACTGTTTTATCATGTTGACGTTTGGGAATTACAAACAGCAACTGCATAGTGTTCGGTAGGTTTTGTGCACAAAATATTGGGAGCCAAGGACGATGTTCAGTACAGCCGAATGTTGGGTATAGCAGTGTTGGGTATAGCGGCGTTCCACTCTACTTGTAACTCACAGTCAGGTTTTTCTTGTCAAGTTGGTCATTGTGTCCCTGAAATTTGGTCTTTCCTTGATTGTTTGCTTGTTCCTTGTTTTTGTTTGTTCATTGGTTCATTGTGGACCCTCTAATTAAGTTAAAGGTTTGCAGTTGCACCATGCAAGGATATATCTTTCTGATGAGTATATGTGGTTCTGAAAAGCAGGACATCCCAAGCAGAACATGGGATGCTAGCAGATCAGTGAAGTGTGTCAGTCACAAAGATGCGAGCTTGGGATGTGCATATGCGCATGAACTTCTGTAATACACAATTCATTAAAAAAATGAAACTACTAAACATTTTTTTGAATGAAGATAAATGACCATCAAAATTATGTGAGAGTTATTGAACTTCTTGACCTTTTCCCAAGATGAAATATATAGGGTTTGAAAATTGCAAGGAAGAAGTGAATATGCTGTGCAAACTACTAAATCATGTCAAAAATGCAGAAAAGTAAACATGTGTAACTTACCTTGCAGCATCCCACGACTTGTGCCAATGGTTGAACGGATGGCGATTGTACATGTAAGCAGTGCACGATCGTAAAAAGGTGCCTGTACAATAATGTACACAGTAGTCGCTAGCAAGCAAAGAGCAACAAAATAATTATGTGTTCTCTCCAGAGAGCTCTGAAACAGTCATCAAAAACTACAATGAAAGGAAAGGAATTTCTTTCCAAAAGACCGTGCAGGGACTAGGTGACTCGCTATGTCAACAACCAATCACACTCCACAATACAGAGGATAGAAGGAATGCATATTTATAAGGGAGAGAGAGAAAGAGGAGGGATTAGGACTTGATCACTAGTCGCACTCAATGCTAAATAGAGAGAAATTAAATAGGTTATTAAGTTAGAGAAGTAGAGGGACAGGTGACCTACATGTAACAAGGTCGACTGGTCACACACATCTCACCACATCCAGACACGATATAAGCTGCTTCATCTTTGCAACCACTGCAGTCTCCCGACAACAGACAGAGCATACTGTCCAAAACATTGAGTACTCACTGGTTCTTTTCATATCACACATACTCAGAGATATCCTTGCATGGTGCTACTTCAAACCTGTCAGCTTAACTTGCTACCTCTGTCCGTTGGCAAATCTCTTGAAACTGTATGCACATATTTCTGATGTGCTTGAGTGAGATAACTTAAGTTTATTTTATTTATTATCCCATTATTCTGTCCCAGTGTATGTGTTATATGTAGTACTTGAATGAACACTTGTTGTTTGCATCCTTACAACTGAGAGCAGAGCCAGAGATTAGTGAAGAGACAGTGCAACAATTAATGGACATGGGGTTTGCCAGGGAAGGGTGTCGCAAGGCTGTCTACCACACCAAGAATTCTGGGGTTGAGGCAGCGATGAACTGGGTCCTCCAACATATGTCTGATGCAGGTTGGTCAAAGGTCAACAGCAGGGCCCTTGAACAAGACATTTTATAGTAATTTTCTTTTTCAACTTGGAAATAAGAATTAAACTGCTTCTACATCCAAAACGTGTTGCAAAGTAGTAACGCTGGTGTTTGATCTGGATATAGAGCTACCAAGACTTGAGACTGATCTTCATAAACATGATTATGCCTTTGCAGATTTTGCAGAGCCACTTCAGCTTGGCAGACCCAAGAAGGCACCGGATTTTGTTGTGAATGAAGATGGGGTTGCAATGATCCTGAGCATGGGGTTCAGCAGGGACCAGGCTATTAGGGCACTCAAAGCAACTGTAAGAAAAGAAATAAACACAGAATTCTTGACACATTGTCAATTGGCACCTACCAATTTATTTTGCTCTTTTGACCTATAATACCTTGCTTGCTGATTTTTATTTTCTTCATCTTACACATATGCTCTTTTCCTGTGGGAGCAACAGATTTCTATTGTTTCCACTGTATTGACCGTCCCAAAACAATCAAAGAAGTACCCTCTACCAACTGCTCTACTGTTACGTTCTACTTTATTTAAGTTATAATTAAGAAAACAAATCTCGCAGTGATCTTGCAGTTAATTTTGGTCTTGTAATGTTTTAATAAAGCTTCCTGTTTGTAGGAAAAGCGGCTTTTCAGTCATTGGTACATGTAGGCATGTGTGTGTTTAAGCATAAACTACTGTCCATGAAAAGCAGTCAGTGCTGTGTCTCTATTACTGCAGGACAACAATGTAGAGCGAGCAGCAGATTGGATATTCAGCCACCTGGATGAACCCATTGCCATGGAAACAGACCGAGATGAGGCCCAACCCGTTGCCCCTAAATGCCGTGATGGGAATGGAAGTAATTATCATGTTATTAAATTTAGTTACTCTTTAAATGAAAACTTACATCTCTCATTGTAATGCCAATTATTAGTCTTCAGCTGTGCACATCTCTTCTCATAAAAATACCTTCGCTGCCATTTGTGATATTTGTTTATAATGTCATTGTGCTTCAAATCAGAAACAGATTGGTAGTATCCTTGTTTGGGTTAAATCTTGCCTTTTTGTATACATTTGAGGGCTTTTGGAACCGTTTTTAGTGATCTTGTGGTAGTTGTTTACCATTGCTGTATTTCAACAACTACATGTCTACCCAGAGTGGCTACTGTAAATTTTAAATGACATGTGCACAAGGTGTTTTTTTTGTAAATTTAGTGAATTTAATGATCACTTCACTCAATGCAAATTACATGTACGTTGTTGAAAATGATTCTTAACTGGCTAATTCTATAATTTGTCAAGTTACCATGAGAAAGAGGTACCATAATTTAGTGATTCATCAAGTAATTTGGCCATCTGGCACATTAGTTGGTTGTTAGGCAATTTTACTTGTTTTATCTCAGTCATACATGTAGATCGTGAACTTTTATTGGTCGCGAATCGATCAGGTGATATGCTACATGTGCACTGGTGGTGTTGCCAAGCCACGAAAATGATAGCTAACAGTGATCTTTCCCACAGTTGATATGCTGTATCTACTGCATTGTAATTATGTTATCTTGGATGGATAGCCACGGTGGCACTATGCGCCAGTGTAGTCATGGTAGTGGGAAATGTGCACTGTGTGGGAGACATTGAAGCACTGTGTCCATTCGCATGGGCTACTCTCTTCACTCTGACCATGATGGAAACCTGCAGGTTGATAAACTTCTGTTCATGCACCCAGCTGTGCTCATGGAACACACAGTGTTTCTGCTGCAATTGCCATTGCTGTTTTGCATTGTCTCTTCTCATCTGCTCTTCAATCGTGTCAATACGTTTCAACGGAATTTTGTGTAAATAATGTCTTGAAATTAAACCAGTCGACACAACCCCCCAGTGCTTTATAAATCCCAGGTTTCTCTAGTAAACTAGTTTGTTATGAATCCTAGATTCCTCCCTCCTCTCTCCTTGCTCACCCCCCCAAAAAAAACCCAAAACATCGGTCAACCAAGGACATCACAATCAATACATCCACTGCATTCAAGTTACCTAAACAGTGGCTAAATATGCAGTTCCTTTGCATCTGACTCTATTTGCTAAAAACTTGATCAACCATGATGTGCCTTCCAGGCCCATGATGCATAGGAGCACCACTGCCATGTCCTTTTTTTATGTGATTCTTAACGAAAGTGTCAATTTTGGCATCTTCGAGGTTTTCAAGTTTCCATTTCGCTAGCACGTTCCTGTGTTAATTTGATCAACCGTAACATATTGCAATAAAGTATACATTCATCATTTGATTTGTTTCTTTCTTGTGTGTATATTTTTGTTGTATTTTTCTTCCCTTATGTGTGTGCATTTTCGTAGGTTCTCATGTTGACTCTACGTTCCTGTAGCAGTGAGCGATATACATAGGGTCAGTGGGGCAACTCTGGGATTGTTAGGGGTTATGCAAGGTGGTGTGGTTGTTTTTGATTCCGCAGTCCCCCTCTCTCCCAGTATATTAGGGTCAACGGGGCGACCCTGGGACTGTTTGAGTTCTGCGAGGTAGTACGGTTGATTCAATTCTGGGGTTCCACTCACCCCTTCAGACCGACAGGAGTCACTCAGGGGAAGATTGAGTGGCATTTCACTCTATACTTGAAATTCTTCCTTAATTCCTGCAGGCAAAAACATCCTCTGTCCAGTTTCAGGGTTAGCCCATGCCATACTTCAAGGGTCTGAGCTGTAGTGCGTGTGGTATCCACAAGTTCAGTTCCCCAACTTTACCATCGAAGCATCACAGTCAATGACAGTGCAGAGTGGCACTGCACTCTGGGTTGAAATTTCCCCCACACGCTGGATCTGGGCATACCTACACCATGCGCCCAGTTTCCCAAGCATATCTACTGAGCGACGTCGACCCTCCACCAGTGCCTATCATAGACTTCACCGACCCCCCAGTATGGCTCAAGGCCCCTCGCCAAGACAGCCCTATGCCTCCCACGCTGGCCATGCTGACTGCCTCACTTTAAGTACCACTGTCTTCAGATGTTCTCTCAACCAGTGTACCGGGGCATGACATGGACACTATCCCCTCCCAGGCCACTGCCCTGTTGTTATTCGGGGTGGTCCTTGCAGAGGCAACGCAGGGTGTCACGGGCACAACACTGCCCGTGTCCCTGGCAGCGGAACCGCAGTTGTTCACAGCCCTTCCTAGTCATGCAGCATGACTCACATCCCTTGCATTGAGATGACCCTACCTTGCCCACGTGCCACCCCCACTGAGCACCCCACACCTTGAACTGCTATCTGCAGTCACTCTTCATGGGGGGCATCCAGGTGTGGATAGACACTACACACTTCGCCACCAAGTCCTCTGTCATCCACCTTTCAGCCCTACGCCTGTGCCTCGATCCATCTGTCCATGGGGTCATCCAGGTGTGCAGTAGGCACTACACTGCACCGGACTGCCCTAAGTCGTCTTCTGTAATGGCCTCTGCTGAAGGCGAGTCTGTGCCCCGCATACTCAGTGCGGCTCAAAGAACAACTCCTATCAGAACTCTACACACCAGCCCTCTGACCAGCACCTGAGACCTCTGCGCTGGGGGCACCTAACCATGAAACAGAGAAACGTGGTACCTGGGGCGACTCCCCATCATTCTCTGGGCTATCCTGGTGAATACGATTCTAGACTACTTACGACCAGTCTACCGGGTGCAACTTTTCTACTTGTTCATGGAGGCCTGCAGGAGATGAGTCCATGACTCACTCACAGACCCCCCAACGACCGTCATAGGCCTGATCCCACCAATGCCCGAGACTTCGTAATCAGGGCACCTAGGTGTGAACTAGACAACGGCGATCTTCACATTTCTGGCCCTGCCTTGGCAATTACACCTTTCAAATCTGGACCCACTACCCACTAATGCATTTCACCAGTCCACATCCACGCTTCGGGCATCTGAATTCACGGAACTTTACATCGTCTTGGATTCCACTCGCTCCTTGTCATCCTGTAATCCTGCACTTTTCCAATGGATTCTCTGGTACATGTAATATGTTGCCGCATCTGTATTTGTGTAACATTGTACCTTACCTAATTCTCTTTGTTTTATCATCATCTATTACCACTACAGCCTGTCATGTGCAATCTCCACAGATTCTTCCACTTGGCCTCACCATGTCCTGCTCACTGTCTAGGCAAGAGTTCCTTCAATGTGGGCATGTCGAAAGTCTATATAATGTGACTGTTACGAGGTCCATGAGTTCCTCCGATGTGGGCTTGTCTAAATTTTATATTCTGTGACTGTTAGAAGATCCAGCAAAAGGGAGCTTACCATGGGCCCTTAATTTTGTCGTGTGTCTCTCTTCTGTTACCTCTTCTGACTGCGCCCCACTTGATTGAAACAAAGAGATGTACTCAGCAAAGCTCTGTGTCCAGTTTTCAATTTAATACTTGCGTTCATTGAGCCAAAGAATAAATTGGAACATCGGGGCGCATTTTTGTGTCCGCTGTAGTACCTTCCCCTGAATGGGAAGTACTAACACTCGGTTGATTTGTTCCCATCCGGCAGTACTATTAGGAGTCTTAATTTCTCACAGACACTCTGGATTCTTAATTTTCATTCCTTTCAGATGCATTTGACCTCACTTTAATCCCCCATGCATGCAGCAAAACAGCCGAAGTACTCCAACAGAAGTGCTTCAACATCATTCACATGTACTAGAGTTGTGGACTGTCGCTAAGTACAACTTACATCCGACTTAATAGTCTCTTCACTTAGATCATGAGGACTTGTACTCCATGAGCTACCTCCAGTCCTACACTGTATCTATGGGTGTCCTCCTTTCACAGTCTCACACACTGTCAACCCTTGCCTACCCTCTTCCGGGGTGTGGTGCTACTCTGCATATTTAGCGACTTTTTGAGTAGGTTGAGGGCAGTGGACTCTTCCTCCACAGCAGTTTGGGAAGAGTCTTCTAACAACAGTCGTGGCCTTCCTGTCCTCTCACCTTTGGCTTGGACCTTGCACTTCGAAAAAGGAAGGATGAACATGGTGATGGCACCATTGTTTATCATGAGCCTAGAAGGGTGCACTCTAGTTGATCAAGTTTTTAGCGAATAGAATCAGATGTAAAGGAATTTGCATATTTGGCAACTGTTTGGGTAGCTATTCGTTCAAATAATCTTCCCACACTGCTGTGGGAGAGGATTTTCCCTGTAAGTTAATATCTAATTTGCTGTTCAAATGTTTCAATTTGTCAAGGTATTTTAATTTATTTTGCATAAGATTGTTCCAGTCTGATCTATAACCATGGTATATCAAAACAATTGTTGCCTGCAGTGATGGGGTCCATGGGTTTTGTACGCCCTGGGGCAAATGGCACCCTCAGCTTCGCCTCGAGTGCTATGTGCCCCCTCTGGTGTACAAAACACCATGGACCCCTACACCGCAGGCAACAGTTGTTAAATGATACATTACTCCATGGTTCATCAGTTAGTGATGTGGCAACTAAACATGAGACATTACTCCGTGGTGCAAGGGTCAAGATAATGATCACTGTGCTGGTTTTTTATTTAACTTATTATTAAAATGAGAAATAACGCACTTGCAACATTTTTTTTATAAAGACATACCTTCTGGAATGATCAAGAAGTCAATTGTAACCTGGCATCATTGCCTTGACAAATGGATCTTTCCACTAATAAATTCATAATTATGCACGCAGGCAAATAAATGACCAGGGCTGCAAAAAGCGTTAGCGTCCCATTAAAACTGTAGTGAGGCACAAACGTCATTTTTCACCCTAATTCTCTGAGTGTTGTTCTTTTTTGTATGCAGGAAGCACTCAAATATTGTCATAGCTACATTTTTCTGGTTAAGGAGGGTTTCATGGGATAGGAAATAAAGAATTACAACGATGCTCTCTCACAGAGTGTACAAGGTCAAAAGAAATTAACAGGGCTCCATTTCAAGTGTGCAGTAAACAACCTTGCTACTTGGGGTACCTTGCACCTCTACAGGTATTTTGCATATGTGCAAAAGACAGCACTATTTCTAAATCCTGGCTTTATCACCATCTCAGGCTTCATCTCGGACATACAGACCGCTTGTGGGCATATAGTGCTAAAACATAAACTGTTCTTCCCTGGGGACCGTAATATGCAGTTAAATTTTGTGGTAGCAAATTGTTACTTTTTATTGGATTGAAAAACTTCAAAATTGGAGTAAAACCCAGTGACAGCACCAGATGGAGTTGAAGCAGGGATTTAGAATATCTGTGGAACAGCTCACATGAAATTGATGCATGGCTCCCTGACGTAGTATGGAGCTCATGCACAATGGTCATTTATGCATGCGTGCATAATTAGGAATGTGTTATTAAAAGGTCTGTTGTAGGGGAGAATTCCAGTAGTTTAACAAGGAAAAAAATCGTAGAAGAAATGCCGGTTTTCAACTTGTGTGTCATTGTTCCATTTCAGAGTACCGGTTGATGGCATTCATCAGTCACATGGGAACGTCAACCTCCTGCGGTCACTATGTCTGTCACATCTTCAAAGATGGCCGGTAAGTGATGCTCATCACATTCATAAAAAATTGCCACTGTGTCATGATTATGAAATTGTTTCTAAGTCAAAAATGGTAAGTAGTGTTGGGTTGTACTCGTTGTATACAGTACAGAGTGTTGTGTATCTATGTTTTCAGATCAATATTCCCAGGTATTTGTTTTACATTTGGGAATCTGTATCATCCAACAAAAAGCCTCAGAAGAAGAATGGAATGAGAAGGGTTGGTTCTCACTCTCACATTATCCACTCTTGGGAAGGAGGACGGAAACAGTTTATGAAAACATTTCACATGGTGGCATTGAAATACAGTTTACGTGAGAAGTGTCTCACCCTACTGAAAGATGGGTTTTGAGAAGGACGACACAAGTGCTTTATGGTAGATAGTGTGGATTAACCCTCCTTTGGTTTTACAGCACAAATGTGCACAAGTGCCCAAGATCACTCTCTTGCATGTTGGTGCAGTGCACAACATGACCCAGCTGTGCTTCTTTGAGGTGTTTACCAAGTGACCCAAAGAGTGACTTCAGCATAGGAGGGTTAAAACAGCTTCTCTGAATGCACAAGGAAGCTCTTTGTGCAAATGAGTACTTGTAGAGTCACACTTCGCTTGGTTGAAATCATACCAGTATGCCCTTCATGTTCCTAGGCAGTTATAAACACGGCATTTTTAATGGGTAAGTGCCCTGCAATGACACTGTTTTTATCCTGTGCAGTGCTGGGAGTGTTCATCATCATATTGTCTCCCTTTCAAGCAGAAATTGTTCCATTTCTTTGTCTGTTGTTGTAGGTGGGTCATCTACAATGATCGTAAAGTTGCCATATCAGAACATCCCCCAAAGGACCTTGGCTACTTGTATGTGTATCAGCGTTTGTGAGGCAAGTTGGTAGTGAGTCTTGGTGTGTATACACAAGTTTAGAAAGTTACTGTAATCTCAAAAGGTTTACCGCAGGCCTTCCAACCATGAGACTCACCAGAGTTCTTAGTTCTAAGTCCAAGTGTTTTGGGTGATTCCTTTGTATGAGCAGGGAAAGGTTACATCAGCAGAGTGTGAAATATGACAAAAATTGGCCCAATAGAATGTGCTAGCAATTTTGTTTTGCCATTAGGAGCTTTTGAGAGGCCATTTACTGGGGTGACATGAAAATGCATGTTGCGGTATTAATGACATCAGATCATAAAATGTATACATAAACCACAGAAGACAGAAAACTTATTAAACACAGTTATGAGATATTGTAATAAGAAACGAAAGTGAAGACTATAATGTCTAGGTACTGAAGTGTGAAATTATTTTCACATGATTCTTGCGCTAATGTCTTTAACACACATGCTTGTGCACTTGACTTATTCATATCGATCAGCGTATTGCGCAGATCGCACTGCATACTGTGTGCAACTTTGCCACTTGCCAATATCTTATCACATGTGCTTCGTGCATGATGTGATGAGATTGCTCCTTATGTGGTCATGAGCTTTTCAAGTTACAATGTGACAGCCTACTTGTGCAATATTTCTTATTGGAGGATTTTTTGTCCTCTGACCTCACTTTTTGGATAGACTTTAGTCTGGAACACACACGACGTAGGTGTTAATAACTGTTGGAGCATAAAAACGGCAAATTTCCCCCCATCCTATCCATGCACATGTACACGTAGTACAGTAATTGAACTGAAGTTGACATGTTTGGACAGAACTATTGGCATGTTATGTATGTGTGCAGAGACATTAGTCAGTCAGGACTTGACTTGAAGCCTATTTGTAAGGAGTTACCAGTACTACAGTCACTTGTACCTGCTCATTAACTTTACACATACCATGCTGTGTACTTGTGAGCCACTGATCTGCTGTTGAAATGCATTGTGTTAAATATATTCCATGAAAACAAATGCCCTAGTGTATTTACGGATGTTTCCATAAAACAAGTAACAGACCTGCGCTCATAAACATTTACAGAACATTTACAGCACTTCCACAGTTTGTCAAGCAACTGCGATAAGTGGTCTAAAAATGTCCAATAATTTCATGCTCTACATCAGTTTGTTTGAAAAAAGAGAACTTCCATGCAAGGCTTAAAACTACAACTGTCCAGTTTATTTAATGCCACAAACATATAATCTGGAGACTAGTCATGTACATGTATATGTCTTTTCTCACACCTTTGCAAAAGCCCCATTTCCCCTTTTGATCTTACATGTCTGCCTGTGGCCTGATCACTCAAACATGATTCGTGTCAATAGAAGAAAACCTCCAAAGTCACTTAATATTTCTGTACATTTCTGGTTTGTATGCCAGTTTGAATGCAATAGAGAGTATCATTTTCCATTTACAGCATTTCCAATGCTGCATTTAGATGTCACATTTATGAACAGAGCTTACAGTACCCGATATGACAAAATGCTAAACAAGTGTATCAATTGCTCAGTTAGACGACATATTACATGTATGGCAGTGTGGTAGTCATATGTCTTTCAGAGTTCAAAAAGATTAAAATATGAAGGTGCAGTAGGAGTCAATACCTGACAGTACATTCTGAGTACTAGTGCTTTTGATTATGACATGTTTCTGCAGAAAGACTCCAAGACTGGGATCTTTTGAAAATACATGGATGTTCTTACATACCCATTTCATGAGTGTCCAAACACTTGTATTCTAATTTAACCTTAGCTGGCATTGCCTTGATACTTATAGCCTTATGCTTTTTTTGTATGGGCCAATGTATTTGGAGACTTGGAGAAGGGCATGACTGTCTAATAGTTATGAGCAAGATGATGCCAAATTAAAAGTGTAGCACACATTAACATGAATAAACTACAACAAATACTTGGAGATTTTGGGCTTTTATTACTGTATTCTCCCAAAGTGTGATCACTTGTATGCTTCAGTGTCTCTCAGTGCACTGTGTAGACGTCTTTTAAACTAAGGAGGCTCAAATTTATACTCACCATAGGAAAAAGGTTCATATTTTTCTCAAGTCAACATAACGTTCCCTGATTGAACTGCATCACAAGCTGGGTGGGATCATTACTAATACATCTATAAAGATACTTTCTTGCTCTGCTGTGTGAATGGAAGACAAATCATTCGTTTTGCTCTCTCATTTTGGGTCCGAAATTGAAATTCTTGCTCTTCTTCATAAACTCTGGAAAACCCCCCAAAATAGGATGTATGCAACCTTTAACTACCCAGACATTTACGGCAGTACAAAACAACTTCGGAATGTAATCATTAGCCACTGTCTTGCAAAAGCATCTTAATACACAAAAGATTCATTAAGGCTTTGATGGGTTCATCATCACCCCCTTTGAATCGTAAAGTAATGCAGCATCTAATGTGACTTGGCACCTAATGTTGTGCTTCACTATACTTCACTTAGCATGCCAAGACCTAATATGACATGACACTTTTCTTGGCATCAGGACACCTTTTTCTGCTTGCCTTTATGGACTCCTATTACATGGTTGCATTCATTCCTTCACACATCTTATAAAGTTAGGTAAAATAAATCAACTGGCCCCCATGCACCTGGTATTACAAAATATCCTATAAAAGAGCATGTGCAGTCATTTGCAAATGTTTAAATCCACCTGGAATTTTGTTTGTATTTCTGTCACAGGGTGTGCATTATATTGTTTCATTGAATGATTGCATAATATTTTTTTACAGTGGGCCAGACAATATCAGATTGGTGCTATGAGCGAGCCCATTTGAATGAATAATGGGGTGCCGTGTCTCAAGCTGGAACATCTGGTTTGTTTTTCTACCACTCAGTACCACCAAGAATGGTCCTAAATATGCAGACGAACAGCCATCTAATGTCAAGGCATTAGTCAAAGCCATCAAAGAGGTTTGGGAAAAGGAAATCTCTGTGGACTACACGTACTGGTAGTCTTTCATCGCCAGCATGCCATGTCGTATTCAAGAAGTCATCAGAAATGGAAGAGGGCATACTGAATATTAGACTCTTAATATTTCAAATCATGGACATTTTGTCAAATAGCTGCTGAACCAAGATACTAAGGTTATACATTGAATTCAAACACGATTGCCATGATTAACTGCTTTAAGATTGGTTTTTCTTCAGGTTAATGGATTTTGGATGGGTGGTCCTAATCTTTTGAAAATGACTGCACTATAAACAAGTAGGTAAGATCAACAAACCTCCAAAAGTCTCTCGACTCATACAAAAGTTAACAAGAAGGAAAATGGATTGATCATATCAAGAGACCCAAACTAGGGGCATCTTCAAGTTGGCTAGCCACCTAGCAACACATTTCATGTTTTTAGGTAACGTTGATGCATGTCATAGGGAGGGGGTAAACACTCATTAGGAGCAAGCAGACAAAATACCCATGGTAAGGTGATCATTTGTGAGAATTTGGCATTCTCTGGCAAATTGGTACCATACTTAGCATCCCCCCTCTCCCCCTTTTTCGTTTTTTCTTCCTTTCCCCTGTTTTTATTTTCAAATTTAAGGGTAAGCCCCCACCTTGGTTCCCCAATGCCCATAACGTTACCCCATGATTTAATCACTGTGGATTTTTTGCACATTGATATTTTGGATAATGAAGGGTGGCAGTTTGACTAGGGCTGGTATAATGACAACGCTCAGGTCTTTCAGAGATGTTACAAACAATAATGTGAGGCAATATCTAAGAAAACTTTGTGGTATAAGGCCAATCAGAATGGTACTGGTACGCAATGGTGTCTGGCTGAACAAAGAAAAGGTTATGCCTCAAGCGAGCTGAGTGGGGGGTCATTGAGGCAGGTTGCATGGGCATGAACTTCCTTTCTCTTTCAGTTTGCCTGTTTCAAATGTCTGCAAAAGTTGTGGTCTCAGCTCAGAATGCTTGTTTCACCATATGACCAATAGCTATGCTGTTGAATGAACTACATGAATTACACTCAATGTCTATTGCTCAGTCAGCTGTCTGCTTTCTGCATGGGTGCTTGAGAAGATGAAATGTCAGATGAGAGAGCACACAGGCTTTTTCAATTAGCACGTACAGCGGTGGATACGTGACAAAAATGTACATTAAAAAACCCACAAAATTGCTCACAGATGCTTATTTTCACGAAAAAATGTTTTAGATGTGGATACATTGCAAACTCATCATGGCAGTCATTGTCAATGGAGAAACCTCATAACGCCCACCACATTACCATTCACTTAACTACAGTATGGAACATCTAATGGACATTTAATAGGAGGGATACAGCACTGCCTGTTTCTGACTCAAGCTACATTTCTATTGTCTCTGACATCAAGATAAGGTGATCATAATCAGCTAAAGATGACAGAGAATTCTGTTGTGTGTCTCCGCAATTATGACCCGGTGTCTGATTTGGCACTGAACATGACCTGTGTTCATCCATCCAGGACAACAGCATCTCCAGGAGTATCAGAGGACATGATATCGGCAATAAGGAAGGGATTATAAGGCTTTAGCATAAATGGCCCTTCCTTCTAAATGTTAGTATCCATCAGTTAACATTACATGCTAGTCATCAATGGAAATTAAAAGAGAAAATGCTTAAATTAAAAGTCTGGAAGTAATTCTGTGTCGATGAAATAAAAAATGTACCTGTATAAGATAAGACTAAAGTGAGAGATGTAATAAACAGAAGTAGGAAATAAGATATCTACATCAGGAGATTGCAGAGTGAAAGGAGACAAAGGAAGAATTTAAACCTAAGCATCATGTAGGTTAACCCTCAATCAAGCAAACTGTTCAACGGCTCAACTTCAAACTAATAGGTTTAATCCCCTTGTTCTTTTTCAGCTTCATTTCCTGAAGTAAAAGGAGGTTATGTGAAAATAAATTCAAATAGATACTGGAAAAAGTGATACAAGTTGAGATAATGAAAACAAACCCCAATGCAGAAAGTACTGCACAGAAGACGGTGGGAAGTCAAAAACGTGTATAGATTTTTTCTCCTAACCATCGACCAAATTATTCGTTTGATATGATAGATAGGACATTTTAACAGAATAACAAAACCCCAAATTAGGATGCAATAATAGTCAAACTTAATCTCCTGAAAAAGAAATCTAAATGCCGAAAATCTATTAAGAAAAAAGCAATTTGACAATTCCTTTAAACTGGCCACTTGGAAATAAATTTGCAAGGTATTTTCAGAAATATGGATGAGGAAACCTATATGTGTTTGTTTTATTTATCCAGGGTATGCCCAAACAGTTTTTAATAAAACTGGTTTCCGTTAGGTCCCTGCAGCCACTCATAAAAATGATGCATATAAAATATGCTGACCTTTAGAGTAAAAGGATCGGATGCTGACGTCACACATCTTTACACATCACACACCAACAGTTTCTTTTAGACTGCAATAAGCTTCATCCCTCAACTAAACAGCAGTAATTCAAGTTAACAGGTGCATGATGAGCAGCAGTTGATAAGGATTTGCTCGAAGGTGATGAACTTGAATAAAAATTGACCAAATGACGATAAATCAATTGACCACTGAATTACCAGTAAATTGATAATGATGGACAGGTTGGTTGTCGGGTTGGTAATGGCTGGTCTACCCATTAACTGATTGACGCAAACTGAAAGGGCTAATTTTTTTCCTACTTCCACAATGATGGTTCACTTCAAAATTCTGTATTTATGGAAGCTCATTCTCATCTTTATGAATAGACTCATTCCTTCATTGAATTTTGAAAATCGTTTAATTTGGATTGAAGTTTGTACCAAAACTTTTTAAACAATTTTGTATCCACACTTCAAGATCATTTAAAGGAAATTGATAATTATAAGATAAGATTAAGGGAATAAAACATGAACACCCCCATCCAATTGTTCAATTGACGCACACGTGGCGAGCCGTGTGAACACAGACTCTTGACCAATCAGAATCAATCAACATGTCTTGTATCCAGACTTACATGTACACAGCGGGTATTATCACTACTCAGCAGGCGTTCGCACGTTGTTGAATAGGGAGACTGTCTCAGGTATCATAATAGCCACTTCGATTTGATAATGTCCACTGTATAAAAATGTGCTGGTACGTGGATACAAAACAGATTAATTAATATATTCCTATTAGCCAACAGTCTGGGTGCACGCGACACATGGTACTCACGGGGTGCTTTCGAGCGAGCTATTTATGTTCACCCGAGTATACTCCTGAGCGCTCAGACGGCTGGAGTACGACCCGCGGGTCATTGATAGTATACTCTCACTAGAGGGGAGTATACTCCTGTACCCAAGTGTAATGCACACTCATCCTTCTCTTGCTACTAGGAGTAACTGCGCGAACGCACCCACCACGATCGACCACATCTCAGGTAAGTGGTGGTGCCGAGCACAGCTTTCCAAAAATCCATTCCACAGATAAATAAACATTCCCTTCATGTATCATCGTTCTTTTTTTTTAAAAATTATACGGCAATTACATCTAGTTAATAGTTCACCTTGTAAGTGCAGTCAGGGCATGATGCACTGACTACAAAGTGCCCCAAGAAACAGTTACACAAGAAGTTCGTGAAAGTTTTAGTGTCGTTACCTGAATATTTGATGTGGGCAACTCGTAACAAAACAAACTGTGGTTCCATAGCTCTTCGTACAATTATATAGCAAACTTGTCTCGTTTATCTTGTCAAGTGGCTTGTTTGGACAATAACTATAGGCAACATTACTTCAAAACTTTGTTAGAGGGTAACTATGGAGCTCTGGAAGTGCCATCCGACTTGTTGAAATCCTAACATACATTTCTCGGGATGACGACACAATAAAGGCAAGACATCCTGAGATAATTTATCAAGGGGTGACAACATCCTAAAAGTTGGATAATGACATCCTCAGATAATTTATCATAGGATGATGACATTCTCAAAATTGGATGACGACATCCTGAGATAATCATTAGTTCAGGATGTCCTCATCCAGAGACATCCACCAAGTGTGATGTCTGCTTCATTACTTGTAACAGGTGGTGAGACATCACGACGTGTTATCTTTCTAATTAAAATCATGTATGGCAACAGGAGAACAGTGCTTTGAAAAACACTACCATCTCAGGCCACCTGTTTCATGGTGGTTTGTCAAGGCACCCATTGACAAATAATGTCATCATATCACTTTTATGATGTCGTCATCCTATTATAATTTAACTCAGGATGTCGTCATCCAACTTTTAGAATATCGTCATTCTGTGATGATTAATCTCGGGATGTCTCATCGAACTTTTAGAATATCGCCGTTCCATGATGATTTATCTTTGGTTGTTGTCATCCCAGAAGTAATTTTCTCAGGGTGTCGACATCTTACCTCTGAAATGTCGTCATCTCAAGAAATAGTATGTCAGCTACAGAGCTCTGGAAGTGCCATCCGACTTGTTGAGATCCTGACATATATTTCTGGGGTAAGGATATAATAAAGACAAGATTTCGAAATCCTGAGACAATTTATTGCAGGATGACGACATCCTAAAAGTTGGATGACAACATCCTAAGAGTTGGATGACGACATCCTCTGACAATGGCATTAATCATTAGCTCAGGATGTCGTCATCTAGAGACATCCACGTACTACGAAGCTCTGGAAGTGCCATCCGACATGTTGAGATCCTGACTTGGTTTTTTTGTCTGGATGACGACAGTAAATGGTGATAGTGGTTTTACACTTCCACTAGCTTTTCTCTGCTCTGCTGATGAGGGTGCACTTCAGGTCAGGGTGGATTAAAATGAAACAGATAATTGTTTAGCTTGCCCCAATTAAAGGGCATTGAGAGTCAAATTTCTTTTTGGAGGAGGGATGAAATTTTTTGGAAGGGGGAATCTGAGGGTCATTTTAATGTAACCCCTTAGGCCTGTCTTCGGATGAGACTAAAATGTGGGGCTTTTATGTGTTTGGGTAAGGAAGAAGTACCGTCCAATATGCCCCATTTGGGATAATAATGTGGCCCCTATTGCTCCCCAAGATCCACCAGTGGCATGATATGCGCTGGTCTAGTTTGTTTTCCAGTACATGTGTGGCGTTGTATTCCCAACCAGTCAGCTTAAGGTCTCACCAGTCTGGGTGACGTATATCAAACTCTGGGGAAAGTCACCTGACTTAAATCTAAACTATCTGTATTGTCTCTTGAGCTATTGGCCCAGGGGTTTGGGGTCGTTTGGGCAGAAATATACATGTTTCATTTGGTACAGGAAGGAGTTAGGTAATATTGATATCGATGTAACTTCGTCGGTTTCTTCATCGCACTTTTTCCATTGTTCTTGTTTCATCGCTCTTTCTTGATTGATCAAAAGAGATCGATCGATCGATGTGACTGAAAGAAAGATTGGTCGATATGGAAGAACGATCCATCAATGCAGGGGAACGTTTTTGCCTCCATAACCACCAACTGGTAACTGATTTGGTGTGTGACCCGGTCTACTGGCACAACAATGAGCATAATTATGCGGAAGTTAAGGAAAAATATCAGCAAGATCAAATAATCTGATTAAATATACTTTTTTAGCTGATATAATCACTATATTGTCAATTTGAATTTAAGATTTACAAAAGACTAATAACACAAAAGACAACTACAATCAGCAACACGTATCCGCACTCTACAACCCTCACGCCTTACTCGGGTGACTTCACCCAAGATATCGGCAAATTGCTAGTGCTAATCTGACAACCAAAATAACGGGTAATAACTCGGGGCGTCTGCCCACACTTTGGCTGTCCAGTCTTTCACCACCTTCCTAGACGGTGACCTTCGGACAGACCTCGACAACTCCGCCCACAACTCTACCCACACACTACTGGGTGCAGACCACTAATTCAACTGAGAATTTTTTACCAGCTCATTAGTATTAAAAGTGCCCCCACAGTATCTTTTGAAAAAGGAGATTGTTTGGCCCCAAAATGGTGAGATTGTGTAAATCGTTGCCAGGATCAACTCTCTGGGTCTTTGAGCTTTCATATGAGAGCAGAAGGGCTAAAAACTACGGTTGAAAAATGGTCCTAAGTGCCAGAGAAAGTTGAGGGTTGCCACTTGAAAAATGGCTGCAATCAGACTTCGGAAAAATCAGCTTTTGGGGGTTATAATAGTTTTGTGGGAATAATTAAAAATGTAATTGGTTAACCCACAAAAAATTTAAAAGAAATTGAAAGATAAGTGACCAGACAAGAATTTCATTTGTGTTTCAGAAATCTCAGGGATGTTAGCGTGCATGCTATTGGGCCCTGAACGGTGCTGATTTTACTACACTGTTTTCAATGGGGCTTGAATTAGTGGGAGTAAGAACAGTACGCTTGACCAATAAAGTCAACTACATGTACTGTACATACGGCGGCTACGTTACGGTTACTTACATGTAATTAAGTAAATAACTGCTTAGGTTGCGGAGCCAGTGTCTGATTTCCTTGCCGACTTAATTGTGGCGGTAGCGCACACACGATGAGCGGACACAATTGATGGGGAACACGGCAAAAGCTGTGAAATCGCCATGGGGCGGCTAGGGTCACCATTCGAGCATGCAAAATAATTGGGGGGATAGATTCACCTAGGTGGGTAAAAATATACAGATTTATCTGTCCTTTCCGGGTAATTTGCCTCCCCTCGTTTGCCACACAAAAGTTATTTTCGGGTTACATTTATGAATTCAGTCTACACAAAACTGATTTTTTTAGCCCTTCATCAAGTTGTTAAAGGTACATGTATGAGACTTAAGGTCAACCGAGCTATGTTTCTGCAAGAAATCGGATGAGGGAGCAATCCTTATTTTTCAGACTTCTCGCACGCGTAGTAATTCTCAGTCTCACGGAGCGGTGTAGCACTGACTTGTAGAGGAAGGAAAATCTCTACACTGGCATCATGCCATCTCACCGCGCCGCAGCTCACGAACAGTGTCGAAAGTAGTTCCGGTTAATAGCGCCACGTATGCTGGAAGCCACAGCCACTAGCCCCCACCAAGCCCAGTAAATTCACACAATTACAACTTGTGCACGCACGACCCGGTCGCCATGGCTATCGTGCTCAGGATAGCCGCTTCCTCATCCAATCGCCGTGTTTTCCGTAAAGAGCATTCCAGAAAAAGCACGGTTTCTGTCTTATGGCGTACTATTTACGACACACATTTCCCTCTCTCACTGGCCTCCTTCCAGGCGACGCAACTACACCACGCGACGGCACGACGGCTCCCTTGCGTGGTGCCGTCACCGTCGCCTTCTTGCCATTACTTTTGTACACACACGTCGCATCGTGCCGTCACCCGCCGCACCGTGCTGTCTAAGGTCCCTTCCTTTTTGCATTTTTTTTCTGCCTAAACGTTCCCCCTTCCGTCGCCCGTCGAGTCGTACCGTCGTGCCTCGCGCCGTATCTCGTGTCATGCGTCGCGTCGTGTATTACGTCTCCTCAAGCACGACACGACACGCGACGAGTCGTGTGCTGTCGCCCTTTGCTTCATGGTGTTTATAGAGGGCACCTTTACTGTTTTTTCCCTTTTTCTTCTCAGAAATGTTTAATGTTTAATGTAAATCTTTAGTCAAGTTGGGAACTCAGTTGTTTTTATTTGATTTATAACTGCTGTGATGAAAGTGGCACAAACTTAATTAGTTTGGCTCGCAGTCAAAGTTCCGCTCAATTTGTGCTCACAGAAAAGATTCTCACGCTTGTCAGTTTTTAATAAATTTATTCAGTATATGAATGAATTTCAGTACAGTGTTTCCTGTAAGTCTTTAAAATTAAGGCTTTTTTCATTTAATTGGTGAAGTTTTTCAGTGTTGACTCATTGACACCAGACGGAAAAACACGTGGACAGTTTGGACATTATAATGTAAAACCTTTTGTGGGTCTTGGTGGAACTTAGATGTTTACACACTCAACAAATCACGATTGAACCGACCCAAAGTGACAACATTGCCTGAGCAAGACCGTAGCTAGACAAGAGGTGTGAAAAATGAAGAAAAAAATCAAAACAATTAAACAGAAAAAAAACAGGTTAATTATCACCAGTTTCGAGTGGGTTGTTTAATAAGAAAATGGTTTGTTAATTACAGAAATGATATTCTTGCATTAGAAATTCTTTCTCCATAATCAATTTTGACTAGATGCGTACCATACAGCATCACATTACCCTCCTGAAACGCAGCGCACCTCCATTGTATGGCCGCACATTTTGTACACACACAATGGGCGATGACCTATTCAGTCTTATAACGGAGATCAATGGTTGCACTACGCCAAATACGCGTGCGCCCATAGAAAACATTGGAAAATAAGACCGAAATAGCGCCACGTTTTTTCACTGGAAATTCAAGACAATGGCCAGAAGATGGTTTCAATTTTGACAAATTTTGAAAATGACGAATAGTCTAGGATGATATCACTCACTACGAGTGACCCCAAATCCTTTTTTCATACCCAACAGTCATATAAACTCTTGCATCTAATGTCTGTTTAATCAAAATGACTTTCGTTTTTTGAAACGTTTTATTGCGTTTTAGTAAAACTGGCCGAAAACTGAACGCATATTGTTTCCAAGTTTTGGATCACGCATTACTAGTGAATGCCCGCAATATACTTTGAGAACTGACGTTGCAGAAATATATGTGACGTAATGGGTTCGTCAGCTGTGCGGCACGAAGTAGTATTGTTGATGGCTTGCGTTGTGCAGTTGAAAAAGTTGAGTCGAAATTTACACAGGATCCATTTTTTTAAAATTCATTTGAATTCTTATCTATGAACCAAGTTTTCTAAATTGAAGAATTTTTCATTAGAAAAGAAGCTTTTTGGAATGGTTCTGGCTGAAAATAGATTTGCCGCTCGAGTGGTTACTTTCCGGAAACAGATCCAGAACGAGAAAAAGAGTCACCACTTTCGTCGATCCCGTACGTCCGAATTAAAAGTTTAAAATTTGAAACAGATTTGGTGGTAACCGTGGTATCGCTATCGCACAAGGTGGATGGTGACCACATTTCACTGGAATTCGAGGATGTTTGTAGAGCTGCAATCTGACTGAATAATTTTGCTATCTTGAACTGGGAAAACGACTGTATTATGTGAAGAGATCTCACTGGTTGAGTTGTCTCTCTGTCAAAGTTGAGTTGTCCTCACGGACGACTTGGCAAACGGTCGAGTTGGCTCAACGGTCGAGTTGTCCGAAGTCGAGTTTGCAAGCGGCCTTCATAATCCAGAGCAATAAACACAGACGTAACGGAAGATCCCGACTTGAGTCAAGTCTAAGCTAAGGGAACCACGCAGCTATTATGCTAATGCTGCTCATGCAGATGCCAGCAGACTGGTCTGGCGCATTTTCTGCGCCTGTACATAAACGAGAATGATGTCATCTTTTAACTGAAACCTCAACTTGTATACAAACCATCCGTTACACGTGTAATATATAGACCAGAGTCGTCGGCCTTGAGAGCAGTGGCATATCGGGGGGGGGGGGGGGTGGATGAGTAGGAAAGTTAGTTATTTATTAAATAATGATACCAAATCCCTTAGGAAACAAGATTAGCAAATAAAAGCAAGGATGTCGGGACCGTGAGCTTTTGATTTTTTTTTCTCCACATAACGAGCCCGAACTTAAGGCGCATTCACTTTTGGATTTGCCCCCACCCCACACACACACACACCAATACGCTGCTGCTTGAGAGGGTAGGGGGCGATTGTCCCCCCCCCCCTTGGAAAAATGGAAAATGAAAAAGGGGGACGAAGAAGGGATCAATAAGTGGTTTTCAGTTTATGTAGATGTCATATGGTGTCATTCTCTACTCAGCCACCCTGGATTCGTTCAAATCAAATCACTCCCGTGGAAAATGATGGCTCTTAATTAATTTACAAAGCCAGTCTGAGTTTTGTGGAAAAGATCGGCTTTGCAGGTTCAATTATATTTTGACGTGTGCGCTATGTGCATCATGGAGGTATGAGGAAGCTAAAGCAGTCTGCAGTGTAGGAGAACTAGTATGTCGGTGAATTTGTTCAAGAGGACTCGGTCAGCCCGGGGCGCGGCGCGGCGCGGATAACCGTCCAACCATTGAGGAAGGAATAGTTCCTGCATGATCCAACTAAACCGTCGTATACGTACGGCCATGCGTAGGCCAACATTGGTCTGGTGCCAATATTGTACATGTATACCCAGCACGATATGTGGCAAAGGGGGACCTCCAAAGTGGTGTACAATCTATATACCAGTGCATCCACTGGAAATCTGACAGGAATTCCAAAGATTCCGTCAACACCGTAATTATCTAATCCCTCGGTCTCTGACGCATATTTATACACATTTTAATTGTCCAAAATACATTATCAAATTTTCAAATTTATTTACTTATACATAATTCACACCTGTGTAGAACCAGGTAATGTTTTACGTACGATGAAACTGCGCTAAATAAGGAAATTCCATGAACGGCACATTGCAATTGGGTTTTTCCACTCTTCAAAAAATAGACACGGCCGGGGAATCCCCTTTCGGGAATTACCCACGAACTGGCGACAGTCGACATTGGTGGATTACAGTAGGGCCTACCATTGTTTAGTCTTGCTATCCGAAGCCATTTCCACACTACTGGGTCGAACCTTCGTGCCCCGAGCTGGAAATTTGATTAGAGACACGTTAGCTTTGATCTTAAGCCTTAAGGATCAGAAAAATCGTAGGAGTTTCGATCGTTGTGGGTGAAACCCTTAGATCGAAGCGGAAGCCATGTTCATAGGTGCAAGGGTTGTACGAGGGCCGGACTGGAAATGGGGTGATCAGGACGGGGGATCTGGCTGCGTTGGCACGGTAGTCCCGGCACAAGCCAAGAACAGTAGTAAGTATGAGATTACTTGTATTCATATTGTCATAACATTTGGGGCAAAAAGGTTTTGAATAAACGTCACATCAGCTGGGCAGCTATATTTTGAAATGAATGAGATAAAGAGCTCTGAAAGTTCTCATGGTTAATCTTTAAATATTGTTTATTTGGCTTATGCGTAGTCAGGGCCGGCCTCATTGATTGTACTGTGACTTTGAACAATGAAAAGTTGACCAATCCTCATAAACATTTAGGCATGATTCAAGCAGACAGCCAATCTTTTCAGGGATGATGAGAAGCAAATTGGTAAATGTACTAGAAGAAGAACAATGAAGTGAAAGAATTCCGTGTAGTACAGTAAGACACCGCTTATTTTCCCTGTAGTAACATTAACATCTGAAAGCAATAAAATGTTCAAAAGAAAATTTATTTAGCAGTGAAGATATTACTTGCTTTAAAGGTATTCACCTAGAAAACTGTAGAAAATTTTCCATACATTCTGATGCATTTAGGGTTTGTGCACAGGTGGATGTCAAGCTGGCATCAATATGGACTTCTTCCTAAATGAACAAACATGTATTTGCAGGCAAGCTTTTTACTGAGTCTGTTTCTTGTCTAAATAGGACCAAGGCTCATCTCTAAAGGGTTGAATTTTTAAATTAATAACAAAACAAGGTGCAAAACATGAAAATGTTGGGGGACCCCTAAATTGATAATATCAATAAATAAAGTATTCTTATTATTGGTGCTCTTGAACTCTCTGCTGGAATGCACAACTTTTCAAGTAAAAGTTAATACTTCACTTAAGAAGCTGAAGGTTTACTGACTATCTGATTGCCGTGTTTTCAGCCTCAGGAGTTTGGGTACGATGGGACTCGGGCAGTGCAGCTAACTATCGCGCTGGGGGAGCCAGCGGCAAGTATGATCTGCGGATTTATGACAATGCCCAGTTAGGTATGCCAAGCTTCTGTTTTATCTTTAATTGACTCCCTACATTTCCTAGCCCTAAAGCTGGTAGTCTTGGGCCAAAACAGCAGAACTCGATAGCGGACTCAATCGAGCATATGCTGCGTGCACCGATTTCTATTGCGCCCTCTTGTGACTTCATTTCACCAATTGATGGCTCGTCCTACCGTCTTTGGAATCCCTTACAACCGAGGTGTGGCCTTTGTGTGTAAAATAGTAGTTTAATATGAATATTCACAATTGACCCTACGGTGCAAAATAGAATATAAAATAGACCGTGAGAGCATTGAAGCAGTTTTGCATCAATAGCGTCAGCTTGTAATTTCTTTAGTTTGGTTGTAGGAAGTCTTTTACAGCTGGGCTTACTTCCGATTGCACCTTGTTCCAATGCATCTACCGCGGCCATTATCAATGGTGACAGTACTGGTACTTTAGTAGTACCTTTAGCATCGCGTAATAGTGCTTGCACATGTACATTATATCGTGTGATAGGTCATGTGATGCAGGCAATGGATCCATATTCATCACATACTGATTCAACTGGAATTTCCCGGGCTTTCCCGGAAATCTGGAGGAAAAGTAACGAGATTCCCAAGACAGTAGAACAAGCTATCGATTGGTGAAATGAAGTCACGAGAGGGTGCAATAGAAATCGGCATACGCTGCATATGCTCGATCGAGTCCTCTATTGAGTTTTGCCATCTTGGCCCAAGACTGTAAAGCTGGTGGATATATTTAAATTACCACTAGGTTAAGTTCAACCACTCCATTTTAATCTTTGCTGAAGACTTTTGTGTTTTGATTTACCTTATCCAAAACTCAGTGATGAATGGACCATTTGCAGTACTAGTGGCACTTACCTTTCATGAGTCACAAAGAGTTTAGGTGAACAAAATCCACATATTTTGGTCTTATTTTAAAATGTTTGTCTGCACATATTTGTCATTATTATTTCAATATTTGGAAAGGACTGTCAAATATAGTAGGATTATGTTAAAAGGTGAAAACAAGGCTTATACTTGTACTTAAGGGAACCGGGCCTACATACAATAATCAAATCTTGAACCCGTGTGTAGATAAGCCTTTTGTGTTTAGGATGCGATGTGCTTTGTTTCTGAATCATCACTATACAGTAAATATAACAGGCTATGCACTGGTGCAACAGCACAAATCTAGTAGCTGATAGAGATGTTCTTGGGATGTACTGTGCAACTGGTACCATACGTTTAACAGTAAATTTGTGTACAAATATTTCCAGCGAGCCAATAACTGTAGTGTAGCTGGAAGAAAAACGTTGTGCCATGTTATTAGGGCCTGTTTTATTTCACTTTGTTATGATTGAACAAGTCATAAAAAGCCCAGTGTGCAGTACATTGTGTATAAAAGCTGTTCGAGTGCAAAGTACCCACCTCTTGAAGTCCCAACTTTAATTGTATTTCACAGAACATAATCTGGGCACCTGTTTCTGAATAACACATTGAGCTCAAACCTGATTGACTTGGTGTGGGCAAGCTGACACTATGGGTCTGCTGTTGATCATTGCAAATTTCATTGATTAAATTTGATTTCAAGGGATAACTTACAAAGAAATGATAGCGTATTCTCCCATTTCACTAAGATTTCGTTTTGAGAATAAAAGTTTTTTAAAAAAATTGAAAATGCACTTGCACAACTGTTTGGATTTAAGGGAAGCTCAGCTTTAGTATTTTAATTTTTGAGAAACTGTCAGCTTAGTTTTGAATTATGGAATTTGACAGGAAAAGTGACATTTGGACAAACGTTTTGAAAGGATTAAACTTTTTGTAGTTTCACACAATACTTTTTGCAGTTTTGGGTTTTGATTGGGAAGTCCAGATATATTTTTCTTTTCAGTGGGGAGCCCGGGAAAGCCCCTTTTTTGTCCACTTCGGCCACTGTAGAAGCAAGCATTGCGTGTACGGTATATTTGTTTAAATCTTAAAGAGAAATGATTGAGAGGAGTTGAATGCTCAGGGTCTAAATTTTGTATTTGATTATGCCACTCAGTGGGGATATTGTCTGCACTTCTCAATAGGAGTGAAGCATCCAAATATCATTTGTGATGGCTGTCATGAGAACGGTGTTGTGGGAATCCGCTGGAAATGTCTGGAGTGTCATGACTTTGACTTGTGTCATGGCTGTTACAATGAGGACAAGCATGACTTGGGACATCGCTTCACAAGGATTGAATCCAACTCAGTTCCAGGGTAAGTATTTTGTTGAAGTGCATGGGGTACAATGTCTGTCAGGTTGAAAAGCCTTTTCCCCAAATTGGTAAATAATCTTGATCATGTATCTTTGACAATGCAATTAAGTTTTGTGTGTACCAGACTGTTTGGGACATGGTTGTACTTTGGATCACATACAAGCGTAGTTTGTGCCAACCTATACAATTTCACTGCATGTATTAACAGTAGGTACTGACAGTGCTAATTAACAGTAAACTTAAGTGTTTGTTACACACATTTACTGTGCATTGTGCAGTGCAAAGTAATGTTTTACAGTGTAAACTTTGACCTAAATTTGCGTGTCAATAGGAATATGGGTATTTGTACGGTTTGTCAAATAATTAAGAAATTAAGCATTTGACGTTATTTTGACAAATATTTGTGCTTTGTGGATGTATGTTTGCATTAAATGCCATCCATTGCCTGAAAAGAAGTTACTCATCATTCATTATGATTTTGTCTGGATCCCAAGTGCTTCATGAATGACAACCTCAAATGATGTCTTCACTGACAAAGTACATGTACTTACCCATGCCATGAATTTTCATTTACCAGAAAGTTCAGCTACCTGGACTTCAGTTAAGGTGATATCAGGTTTCAGGTGACACTGGGGAATTTTGTTTATCTGTTCAGTGCAAGATCAGGGCAGTGAACAATTACTATCGCTTGACTGAACATTGAGTGGGATACAATTTTTTCAACAAACATGGACTTTCCGACTTTCATAAAGTTAACTACTAAATGTTGAATTAAATTAGTTGAAGTTACAAAACCACATTCATTCATTTATTCTGACCGCATTTAAAAATACAGAAATTTGTCTTCCGTCCAGCGGGCAAATTTTTTGAACAGTCAAAAAATAGGGAGATGACTTACAAAGCTGGACATAATGGAGAGTTTGCAAACTTAACATTAATAATTTTCCATAGCACAGAAATCATGTTCCTTTTTAACTGGAACAAAATTCTGCCCAGTTCCAAATATTAACCCTCGAAAAACATACATTGATGCCGCCATGTTGCATGTAAGTGGACGTATGTTTCCAGCATTCAAGCAGCCTACCCACAATCAACAAATTTTAAAAATTTAATTAAAAGTCAAATTAACTGCTGCGAGAAATGCAAAAATAACTTGGTTCTCTAGAATGCAAGAATGAGGGCATCTTGGAATGGCTTTTGCCACTGCTCCATGACTGCAAAGTGCTTTCTTCCAGGGGCCATCAGAAATGTCCTCTGAAACTTTTATTGATTGGTCTATGTAGGAAGGTATCTGATGGAGATCAGTGATCATCATTGCAATATGGCTTCCTTAGATGAGGCTTCTAATGCTTGACACTTTGCTGGGACAAAACAGTAAGATGTATCAAAGGAAAATATTACAGATAACAATAAAGAAAGTTTTTACCCCTTGTTTTTCATTTCAGGATTGAAGTTCCTTGTCGATTTGGTGCCATAAAATGTCGCTCTTTGGGCATTTTCCCAGGTGCCCGAGTGGTGCGAGGGCCAGATTGGGAATGGTCAGATCAGGATGGTATGAGAAAAGTGATTGAAAGTCAGAAATATTCCATTAATATTAACCAGACCATCAAATACACAAAACTTCTTTGCAAGATTTTGGGATGGCTATTTGCACATATCTGGCTGGCTATTTACAAATTATTGACATCTTTTTTTTCACAATTTACTTGTGACAATTTTGACAGGCGGGGATGGTATAGTGGGTACCGTGTCCAAAGTCAGTGGTGGACAGGGAACACACCGTTCTTGGGTTACAGTTCAGTGGCCCAACCTCACCACCAATCAATACCGGCGGGGTCACCAGGGGAAGCAGGACTTACGGTACACAGACAAGGATACCACAGGAGAGTTCTACATTCATCACCTCCCAAGGCTTGGTAAGAAAATCAGGGGGTCCATCCGTCTTGAATGAATGAGAACACCAGATCAATATCAGAAGAAATAAAAACTACACTTTCATAAAAATCCTACCAACAATTTTTCCTCTTCCTATTTATTCCATATTAAGAGTCATTTCATGTCAATACTTAACATATGTGTCAAACAACTAAATTTGAAAGTACACTGTAGGATGTAAGTTAAACAAGATTGACCTTTTCAAAATATTATATAGCCTGTTGCCATGGAAATGGCTCATTTTGTGGTTTTGGCATTTAAAGCCAATTTGAGGCTCTGAAAAACTGGTTTTTAGCTTTCATTTAAAAGGTCACCAAACCAAAATGTAAACTTTTTTCACAAAGCTACATGTGACGCTTTAAGGTATTATCCTTGAGAAAAAAATCTCTTTAAGTTTCACCCTTATGGTATTTTATAGCCTGTACTGAAATACATGTATATTTTGAGAACGTTCAAACTTCACATTTTTACACTAGTTTTGCCCCTGGAAATGTCAATTTGCCAGGGGTCTCCGAATATTTTCCTTTTAGTTGTGGTTAGGGCCAACATTTATCTTTTTCATACATAATGAAAAAAATCATATAACTTTTCATATATAGTGAGAAAAATTAATTGGCAACTGTATCCTATTGTGCATTTAAAGGTTTTCTCAGTTTGGATCAATTATACACAAAGCAAGGTATGCTTTTCCTAAAATGCAAAAAACACAAAACAAGCTGTTTCCATGGTAACAATCTATGCATGGATTTGAAAAGCTTACATGTGTATTTTGTTTACTTGCACCCCAAATCAGTTCATCCTATAGAGTAATTGCCAATCAGAATGAGCTAGAAGCCATTACTTGGGTGGCACAATGCTCTCCGACAGGTAGTACAGGATGTCGTTATTTGCTAAAAACAGACGTGGATCAAGCTTAACAACGTGTGTGAGTGCGGTGCCACCACAGTTATGGTGTCTAATTGGATTAGTCCATAAATTGTAGTTTTTCTTGGCCAATTCCAGCAAAATTTAATTCAATTTAACATTTAAATTCATTTCAAAAAGAATGATCCTTCACACAACAGTATTCGAAAATCAGAAGCAGGCATTTGATTTGGTTATTGAGTATTCTTTCACGAAATATGTTCATTCAAATTTCCAAAGTCATTTTGTCGGTTCGCATCAAAGGACTTAAAAAGAGGTTAATCAGGTCTTTGTTTTGTGAATATGCAATCTCGTTTCACTTGTGGGAATTCAAGTTTATATCAGTGATAAGCGCGCTTTGTGGATCCTATATAAAACCTGATATTAAAAAAAAGGTTAACATTGGATCTTGAGACTTTTGTTTTACAAAAATTGTGTTGGCTTTGGTTCTTACTGAAGAGTGAGCATCTTAGGTTAGGAAAAGCTGATTAACGCTATCCAGAGTAATGCAGAGAAATAGGCATAGATTCAAACAAGAAATGACGGCCCACAAAGAAATCATTCACAATCATTAAAATGATTGTGGAACTTGAATGTCACGCAGAGTGACTTACAGTGAAAGACATATAGCATTAACTTCTCTAATACTCATAAACTGAATGCTGATTTAACAAAAAAGAGAATTATGTGCATATATAAGTTCCTATATGCATCAATGAGTTTTAATTGACTGCACCTGTTGCACTGAAATGAAGTAGAATGATGGAAATGAAACTGAACGGTAAAGCTAAAAAATTGTGGGTACGAAAACAGATTTGAATGTCAGGATAGGGAAAAAGAAATCTCAACACAAACCAAATTGTAGCATGTGAATGTGAATGCATGCTTGTTGATGAAAATGAGTGGATTTTTGCTAAAATCAGCCTGGAAACCATTTTGAAAAAATAAATTTTTGGCCCTGGATATGTTTGACAAGCATTTATGTGAAATGACTCTAAACTCACAGTTTTGTATCCTAAAGTTAGTCAACCAGTGTATGTTGTCAGGCCTTAAATAATGCCATGGGATAAGAATTTACCCAAGGGTATTACCTGTCATTGGAGTGCACATTCAAAGAACTGAGTCTATTTTTGTTTTTTGTGCCAAAACAGATGCAGCCAGGGTTCGCCCCTACTTGGACTGTGGTGATAAGGTCCGCTTGCTGGACATGGACCCGGGCAAGCTGAAGGAATTTCAGCTTGAGAGGTGTGGCTGGAATGAAGAAATCAAAGACGTAAGTTCAAAATGAAGCGGAATTGTGAGACTCCAAAAACGGATACAGCCAGACTTGTGCAACAGTGAAATTCATGTGTAAGCCAACACGAGAGACTGACTCTCTGAAACAGTACACTGTGTGCCAGTCTTTTTGGAGTTACAGTCACCTCTTCAAAGATGTTGCTTTATGAGGCAACATGTTTTAGATTTACAGAGAACATGTACATGTAACTAAGAATTTAATCAGCTCTGTGACTTGGCAACTGTATTTGTCTGTAAATATCGTAGGGTTGGACTGGACAAAATATGTCTTCTCACCACATAACACATCAGGTTTATGTCTTCAGTTCTTACTTTTCTTTGCATTTTTGTGCATTCAATAAATTAAGCACCTTTTGCCATGTTTGCCTTTTCTTAGTCATGTGTCCAACTTCATATGGGATGTACTATAGTCACACAGTTTGCTCATGCTGTTCTGTGGAATAGTCTAACCTTATTAATTAGAGCACTGTTAATACAGCATTTTGCTTACATGTATAACAAAGAAATTTTTAGGTCCCAATCATTTGTTCTTCATGGTTTCCATTTCTGATTTTCCAATTGTTATGCTGTTAAATCTGCATAGTCCAAAGGACTTCTTATTGTTTGCTATTTGGACCACATGCTCCAAAAAGTAAACTGTATGTTTTTCTTAATTAATTGAACAATGATCATTATCTGCATTTCAACTGGCACTAAAATGGAGGATTCTGAAACTTATTCAGTGACAGTGTGCTTAACTCAAAGGGGAAACCTGTAGGTGTACACCCTGCACTCTTCACTGATCATTTGTATTTTGGTGAAAGTTTAGTAATGCATTCTCAGTAATTGCCCAAAACTTATGAAGACTTTTGTGAAATTCAAAGGGTTTCCAATTGTTTCCACCTCAGTACCTTGGAAAAGTTGGAGAAGTCATTATGGTTGATAGGGATGGAGATGTGAAGATCAACTTTGGAGGATCATCCTACTTTATTAATCCATTGTGCCTCTCCATGGAGAAGAAAAAAGAGGTTGAGACTACAACAAGGAATCCACGTAGCACTGATGGTAATTGATGGATACTCTCAAAACTGTGGGTGCCTAACCCATCAAACAAACTGTTGTTGTCACCAACACAGTATCCGATGGCTTCAAAGTTATAATATCACAATATTCTTGAATGTGTTGTCTTGATACCAGATCAACCTATCAAAAATAGACCCTTATGGCAAAGCCAGAGCGTGCAGCTGATGAAGTCTTAATTACAAGATGCTGCTGGTCCTATTTCTTTGCTAAAGAAGGCATGACGGTTTTAGCCATTAATACCTACCGAATGTCACATTCTAGCTTTTCCCAAAGGTCAGCTTCATCAAAAAGGTTCAGTCTCAGGCTTCTCTTTCAACTGCATGAATGCACTCTTTAGTTCAGTAAAGTTCCACGCTTTTCACCAGACCCATCCAACTGACTACAGTTTATACATCAAACTCCAGGGGAACCTTCAGTTTGCCGAACAGTTAAGTGTTTGAAATGACTCAGGAGCCTGAGATGTTTCCTGAGTAGACCATGGAAAAATTATCTTTATGTTTCTGTCATTAATTTGAGTTTTTGATGGTGATCGAGGAATCTCTCATTGTGCTCTGCTAAAGATCTGGGTGATTTGCTCGCTGCTCTTGTCCTGAAGTCTGAGCTGGAGAAACTTGGGGACCTTTTAGGAGGATCTGATGCATCAAGCGGAGCTGCTCTCTTTCAGGCAGCAGCTACCGGCAACACCAACAAAGTGCGGGAGATCATCAAGAATCACCCAGATGCAGTGAGCATGCTTTTAGAAACTGTAACTCCCCCTCTCCCCCACAAAAAATGTTCACCATCCACTGTTGTAGGTCCTGTATGTGCCTTGGTAAAATGCATGGACCAATGTCACAGCACTGCTTAGTTAGCACCAAAGTTGTTCTTACCAGCAGCAAAAAACCCTAGTGCTTGACCACTGTTTCATGGGGGCATTGTTCTAATAAGTTGCTCATGCATGGAGATCTGTATTGTTTTGTCACTGCTTTAAGCAACTTGTTCTCTGGGTAGAGCATGTTTGTTTTGGCTGAACTTGTTGCCTTACATTCTCCATGCATGAAAGATTTGGTTGCTCTGTAAGCACAAAATTGACTGTGAATCAAATGCTTTGAAATCATGTCCAGGGTCTAGTAAATCATGGCTCTATTTAACTGTGAGCAGTAATGTCATGATTATTATGGCAGGATAATTTGCTATCCTTAACTATTACATGACATTGTTCTGCTAAAACAGTGACATGCATATTATCCATTGTTACATCACCGAGATAAGCAAATTTTTCCTCCGAGGTGAGCATGCCTTTTGCTGTGCTTACTGCCCACAGTCTCCATGAAATACGTAGAGCCTCTGGCATAACACTGTGTGCTTATAAATGGTGCCGTGAAGTTGGGCCCAGGTCTCATGCTAGACTGATGAAAGACCTTATAATCATATCATAGAGTGAGAATGGAAAGGCAATTTTTACAAAGATGTTGGTATTATAGTCGCTATCCTGAAAATAAATGTGATGTATTTTCAGCATAAATCATGTCTGTCATTGTCTGTAGACAATTATCAGAGATCCATGGTCACTTTGACAAAAGTGCCTTGTGAAGACTACGGGCATGTTCATTAAATTAATTTCTAAATGTTAATATACAAATATTATGTAAGGTTTATTTTACATATATTGTTTATAATATAATGTTTTCCTTTCTCAATCTGGAATAAAACACAATTGTCACATTCTAAATGGGAGTCTTACAAATATGTCTTATTGTTTGATGAAATATTTAATTTGCGTTTGGATATTATATGGAAGCATCAACATTCTTCATCTGTTCAAAAATGGACCTGTATTTCTATTTATCATTAGATGTCTACCATTTTGTGTGAAAAGCTGCATTGAGGCAGCTTTCATTTATGTACATATTTGGTCTGTTCCAAATCCACATCCACATTTCACTCCTGTACAATTGTAATGAGCCTTCTCTAATAATGCAGGAAGGACACTGAAAATGCAGACATGGAAATCGGATTTCACAGTGTTTATTCTGTGTAGCACTTGCATTACTTTTGTTCAAACATACAGTTAAGTAATAAATAAGCAAATTGGCGATATTCTCTTATTGCTGTTGTTTTCATTTTTCAGGTGAAATTTCAGAATGATGAGAAACAGACAGCACTCCAGGCAGCTGCTCATCGTGGTCACATGGATGTAGTTTCTACTTTGGTTGGAGCTAAAGCACCACTTGAACTTGAGGATGAAGATGGAGATACAGCACTTGCTTATGCAATACTTGGGTGTGCAACCAGTTTTTTTCAGCTCTGTGTTATCAAAGATGCACTGATTATATCACATTTTATGGAATCATTCCGAAAGTCTTTCAAAATTATAGCTTAGTAAAGTTAAGAGTTCAATTAACCCTAATAGCAAATGGTTTTACAGGCAGTGCTCAACTGTGTATTTTACTGAGTTTCCTGGAGCAACTATAAACATGCATATCGGAAATATTCCATATTAAAAGCAGGTTACCCATTCCATGTATTTCTTCTTGTAGCTGGTTGTCAGCCCAATGTACTCAGCACCTGTAGAAATCAGGTCCAGCTGGTCAGCGGTGATTATGTCTTCATTTCATAGGATATGGTAATTTTTTAATAAGTAAATCGCTATTTTCCATACAGCAACAAGCCAGACATTGTCAAACGTCTATTGCTTGCTGGGAGCAGCGTGAACGCAGCCAACAACAAGGGTTTGACTCCACTCCACCTGGCTGCTGCCAAAGGTCACCAGACATGCGTGGAAGTGTTGCTTAAACACATGCCAAGCAGATGTGATGTCAACTGCAAAGTGAGTCAAAGTAATAACTGTTAAGCAGCTCAATGAAAGTGGGCCCTGTAGATCAATCATGCAAAACTTGTGCTAAACTTACCATGACCAAGCACATAAATTAATACATTCAGTGGTAAAGAAAATTTTTCCATTCCCCAACAGCTATACAGTTTGTTTATAGTCACACATTTTGTCATTTCTGTGTGTCTAATAAATACAAATTTTTACTGTTGTTTGCAGGATAAAGAAGGAAATGTGCCACTCTACTTGGCCATGCTGTCAAAGAACAAGCATATTGTCAAGTTGCTTGTTGAGCACCAACGTATAGATCTGAGACTGACCAACAAGAATGGCTTCAACAGTCTTCATAATGCAGTTATGACCACAAATTTGTAGTAAGTCTGTTTTCCATAACCTTTCAATTCGTCAGGCGTACCACGATCTGATCTCAATTTTTGGTCAAAATGGGTTTTTATCAAATTTTGAAAATATCCATCAACAGAATCATTTTGAGAAAATTTGGAAGAAAATAATTAGCTAAATATACTAAATCTGCTAATGAGTGCAATGGCGCATTGCAAAAAAATGAATAACTTATTTCACCAAATGACGTATCAATTCCTTGGAGTAAATTTCTACACTTAAGAAACTACAAGAAAGGCTATATCTACCTGTAGGGTCCTGTGCGGGCCCTGATCTCACGCAAGGTCTGTGAGGTGTTTGTTCATCCGTGAAGAAGGGAATTGAACTAATGGATATTCACGTTTTAATAAGGTTTTAAACGATCTTTCTGGTTGGAGCAAAAAGTTCAAGCTAAAATGGACGGGCGTTAATATTGGCCAATCAGCTTGATTTTAACATCATATTCAGACAAACTTGTGCTCTTTATCTTAGAGCTCAAATGAAACAAATAGGTAGAAGGCTTCTGAAGTTACGAATTTGCGATGAGCCAAGGTGTGACAGAAATCGGCCTGAAAATCGTTTGCGCCGCTGTAAGAATGCAGATACAGACTATTTCTATTTGAAACTTGACAGGGTTTTAAGTCATTCAAAAATGATACTTTTATACTATTAGAAAAAGGAATACTGAACATTCAATTTGCCGAAAGAACAAAATTGAAAACACTGAGTGTTCCAAAGTTATGCTCTCACAAAGGAAAAAAAGTGCTGTTTTGGGAGGCCTTTTTATGGATCTCTGCTTCCCAGCGGATGCTTGTCGCTAAGGTTGCGCTAAGAAATTCATATTACACTGCGATAGGTCGCTTCGTGAAAAAAATAATTTTGCGTGTCTTGGTTTCACGAAGTGTCACAACTGCGTGTGTCCCTCCCACTCTGTACAATTTGTATGGAATGGCGCACCACAAAGTGACATTATGAGAAGTTGACCTCATCTATTACAAGGTCATGTCTAGTATGTTGACTCAACTGGAAAATGCTCATGTAAAACAATGGAGTGAAAACATTCAGCTTTAAGTCAGGTAATCAAACTGCGTTCGTGGTTTGCGTACGTACGATGCACATTATACACTGCCATTGACCATGAGATGAGCACGTAGCTGGGCATTCTATGGCATCATTCTGTGAGTATTTCAACCAATTTAGCGAAGCAAACGGCAAGGTTTTTCTAAACTGTATTTATGTAATGTACTTTTAACACAAGAATAATAATCTAGCTTAGAGTATGAGTAAATCTCATACTCTAAGGTCTCAGGCCTAATCTGCACACAGGGTAGGGCCTAGGCCTAGTAGTACTTGTAGGCCAGGGCTAGCAATGATGCCAAGTTTTTTGCGGGTGTAGCACAATATAATTAATTTCAAATCAATGGTATCCTTCATTTCACATTAGAGCAACTGTCCTGCTGAGTTCATATGTAGTCCCAAAGCATCGGTTACTGTCCTTTTTGAGAATTAAATTACCCGATTCCCCAAATATTGCCAGTCCATTTAAGATCAGTCATGTAGCTTAGCTTTTTATTGTCAAATGTGGCCAGCAGGAAACAGTCATTGACATACAGTGACATGATGTATGTTAAGCGGGGCTGAATAAAAATAGAGTCTTACTTAATCCTACATACATGTCGGTGCAAACATTTCATTGTCGTTGCAATTATGGATGATTCTAGGGCTCTAACATTGCACAGTTATGACCTAATAAATTAAAAGAGGCCATAACAGGGTCCTAGTATAAAGTATAAGCCAAGATAGTTTTGTTGCTCTTACAACTGGCCAAAACAATGGTATCATATTCATAATGACCAGTGAGTTACGGGTATGTGATTTTTGTGTCTTGTACTACCTAAGATGATTATCAGTTACCATTGACAATGAGTATTGTCCATATCAGTGACAAAATTTTAGTTTGGTTTATTACATTGAACGTACCGGTAGTAGAAGGTATTTAGTCATTAATGATACTTGCTGATGAGATTTTTGTTTCTGTTTCGTTCTTACAGATCATGGATGTGCTTGTGCAGTGGTGGTAGCAAAAATGTTGTCAGTTCAACTGATCTGAAATACAGACCTCCACTTCACGTTAATCAGACTGTGAAGATGAAATAGAGGAAGGTGGTAGAGTGTAAAAGTTAATGACTTTGAAGAGACAACAGGTAACATTGCTTATGGGGGGGGAATTGTATAGTTGCAAAGCATTTTCATGCAGTGGGGGAAGGGTGCATCAGTTTACACTTTTGTGAAGAGGATATGTTGGAAAACTGAGCTTCTTGATTTGCCAGTTTATTAGTTGAAATGCTAGTCCAATAAATAAAACAATTTTTTTGAGCTGCCAAGTTCATTAAAAAAGCTTCTTCCATGCCTTTTTAAGAGAACAGTAAAGACAAAGTCAGCAACACTAGTACTGGAGATCAACGAAGCAGCGATGACAGAGATCAAGGGGAAGAAGAGGGCGACAGCTGTGATGATGAACCTCTAAGTAGACTGGTCTCAGGCGAAAAAAGTAAGTGATTCTTTCAAAACAATAATTTTTGATTTCTAAACTTTTCATGTAAATTCCATTACTCTCATTGAAATTGAAATCTAATCACAAGCATTCTTAAACTAAACTTCTCTTTTTCCATTTTGTTCCACCCACATATTTGACTTTAGTTTTAACTGGTATTCCCCTGTTTCCACCAGTTGGAACCTCATCTATATCATCCATTGGTCTGAGTAATCGAGCTGTTACACCAGTGGTTGAGCCAAGTAGTAGTACTAGTTGTCCTATGGTATCACTATACAACACTTCCAATATTCCAGTAGTTGACCTGTTTCCTGGATTTACGCCGTCAGCCTACACTCCCTTAAGTACCATAACTTGACAATCATGCTTTAAACTCCCATTTGGAATTAAGCTAAATCGGTGTCTATTTTTGCTGTCCCTTTCATATACATCATGTGATTTTTTCAATTTAAAATCTGTTCCTTAATCCTTGAGTCATTCATTAAATCCAAGTTTCAGGTCTACAAATGGACTTCAAATCAATCTAAATAACATTTCAACATCAAATTATGAGTATCAAGTGCTATGGGAACACCAAAAACGCCACAAGTTCTTACCCTAGTTTATAGATTTACCTGTTTGAGATTTAGAGGTGTTTTTACCACTTTTGTTTATTCGTAACTGAGTTAGTGTTGATTGAAAGTCTGTGAATTTATATTCTTGCAGCCTCAACAACAGCATTCATAAGATCAAAGGTTCCGTCAGATGCCATTGGGCCAGCTCAACAAGGAGAAAGGGCTTAAACCTGCTCCAATTTTAACTGCCATGAAGAGATATTTGCTGCATGCGCGAGTTGCTCATGTCTCTTGTGTTTTGAGCATTTTGTAAGTTCATCCTCCTATGATACACACTATGAATATTTCTTTCTTTATTCTGGCTCTAGCAAGGAATTGAACATACAGTACGCTGAAAAACAGGCACAACCTGAGGCAAATGTGTTTTCTGATGACGTCCACGGTGAAATGAATACACCTGTGGATTTTTCTGATGGTGTACGAAATGACCCACAAACCTCGCCAGGATTTGGTTGTCAGGTCCCAGAAAGTTTTGAAGTAGAGGGGGGGTTCCAAAAATTGAGTAAGGTTGAGTGTGAATTGAGTGAGGCAACCGAAACTGCACATAGTCAGGCAAAAAATAACTATACTATACAGAGAAAACACACAGGTTTAAGGAAGGAAGAAAGACAAAACACAGGTCAAGGTGTAATTCATTGTTCTGCAACGTCGGAAAACTTGAGTGCAATAAATTTTCTGAAGAAGACCGTCAATCCATTGGGGGTGCTTTTTTTCTAGCAGTAATTTACAAGCACAGAGACAATGAATAGCACGCCATATTGAAACAACATCCCCAAAAAGTAGTACATGCAAGAAGAGGGTCTCACATTTTTACCTCCCTAAAGGTAAAGATAACTCACTTTGCCGTGTTTGCAAGATCATGTTTCTCAGTGCAGTTGGAATTTCAGACCGTCCAGTTAGAACTGTTGTAAGTAAACTTGGTCCATGTAACATTCTCACAGCCGAGAGAAGAGGAGGAAACAGTCAAAAGGCAAAGATCAACTTCTCAAAAAGGAAGTTGAACATCACATTAACAAATTTCCAAAAACGGAGTGTCATTATTGCCGCCAAGACACAACATTTCAGTATCTGTCAAGCGACTTGAACATAAACAACATGTATGATCTGTGCCTGGCCGAGAACCCTAAGCAAAAGCTCTGAGTTTCAATGCTAAAACACTGCATGGCATGAAGCTTACATTTCATAAAACCAAAAAAGATCCATGTGGGATATGTGAAACCTACCACAAGGGTAATCATACTGTAAAAGGTAAGCTCCATAAAGAATACATCAGGCACACTCAAGAAAAAACTGCTGTGAGAGAAATAAAGAGTCAGAAAAAAAGAACAGGCTCTCTTGGATCCACGAAAGTTTCAAGCATCTGTTTACGATCTGCAACAAGTGATCTACCTTCCTAGGTCTGCAAGAGGATCACTGTTTTACAAACGGAGGCTTGCCTGCTAAAATTTCACAGTTTATGAATTGGACAGTAGATCAGGATTTTGCTTCCTTCATCATGAAGGAATAGCAAAACGTGGTGCGAATGAAATGGCATCTAATTTGTACAAATACCTCTCGACACTTGACAGTAAAGGAACAGAAGAAGTTGCCCTTTTCAGCGACGGGTGTATAGGACAGAATGAAAATTTCATCTTGTCAGCAATGCTTCTGTACATGTACTTGGTGCAGAATTGCTCGTCACTGATCAAAATAACACTGTACTATTTGGAGACCAATCATAGTCAAAGTGAGGGAGATTCAATCCATAGCACTGTCGAGCGAACCCTGAAGGGGGCTGCAGACCTGTTCCTTCCCTGTCAGCTTGCAACATTGATTCAACGTGCTAGAAAGACCCCTGACAAATATCACGTCACAGAAGTGCAAACGCAGGACATTCGAGATTGGAAGGCACTCAGTCAAACCATGCATATTTTGTAGTGGGCAAGAATGTAGATTGGACAAAAGTGATGCAGGTTGAAGTGAGGAAAAATCTACCTCAAAAGATCATGGTCAAATTTTCCCACTTGGAGGACAAGTTCGACACAGTTAATTTGGAAGAGAAAAATAGGCACACACTTCCAAAACACTTGCAATACCCACCCAGGCTGTGCCAAAGGAAGCTCGCCAAAAATACCTGAGGCAAAATACAGTGACCTGATGAGTCTTTGTGAGTGCTCAACACCGGTAATTTTCCATTCAGGTCATATTGCCTTCCACCGACACCTCCCACATTAAACCATAGCGTGTTTCCTGCAACCAAATTCTGCCAACAGATCTCTGTTAAGTGGAAATGCGGTAGTCTCGCTTGTATTAAATATCAGATATTGCTGTAGTTGCATTAATTAAAAGTTAATGTGTAGACCGCTGTTCATGAAGCTGTGTATATCTTTGATTTTTGAACTTTTATTTTCAAGATTCAGTTCAAGAATCACAGGGTCGATGGTTGAATGTCTTCAAATAAAGTCATTATATACTGGAAGTTCTTTGGAATTTCAAAACTCACTTATTAGTGCTGTTTTAAATCAGTGATGAAGGGTTTACGATGACTAGTGGTGCAAGTATTTTGTCACTTGAGTTTAGATCAATACTTCACATAACTCAAAGATGTAACTTACATAGGCCGAAATTACATAACTTACATTTAACGTATCAAATTTTCAACGCTAATTTCGAGATGTTGAATGTTATTGATTTATTATTAATGATGCTTCAATAAATATTGTGACAAAACCGGCGAGCAGATTAAAGGTTTCATTTTTATGAATTCAAATAAATCTAACGTCTTTGCGTAAACGAACATAAACATTATGTTCCCAATTTAATTGTAAACTGCATGAACTATATTTTCATAAAATTTACTCAGGGAAATACATTGAACGAATTGAAATCATACACACATTTAGGTCATCTTACGAGATAATTGTTTTATTAACAAATCAAAGATTCTGTTTTTGTATTGCCAAATGAAGATTTAAATGAATAGAAAACAATTTTTAGGGGCCCAGGTGAAATGTTGTTATGAATTTGTGCATTTGACCACTGTTATATGAAAAATGTTGAATTTTTACATTATAATAGTTTGTATTGAAAATGAACTTGGAAAATTTTTCAGGCGGGTGTTGATGATTGAAGGCGATGAACTTGATTGCATTTTTAATGATAATTCTTGTTTTTGCTTAAATACAAATTTTCCTGGAAATGAACGAAATTTTGTGATTTAACGTTTTTGTTCGTTTTGTTTTGTCGGTCTATCATGAGACAATCATCAAATATTGTCATTGAAATTTGGCTTAGCACCAAAGTAGCCGAAAACAATGTTATTTTAAAGTTATTTCATTTCTTCGATTACCCTTTCCAGTACTTCCCCCATATTAGGACCCAAATCAGTGCTAAGCATCGCTGTATCACTGATGAATCTACTGATCTTAGAAAAGGAAACATTTAGTTTCAGCAGGTTGCAAGTTCCTGCCCGACACATGCTAAAAAGATCTATGTGCGCATGCGCAATGGACATAGGCCACTCTTACTGGGAGACAAACACAGATTTTTCTTTTCACGAAGTGACCTATCTGCATAGGTCACTGTTTTTGCAGACAAAGTATGGGCAGAAAATTTCCACTGAGTGACATGTGGTTTTGGCACTTATTTTTACCCAAGTATTGGTTATTTTCCGTCTTGGAAAGAATTGAATATCACAATTGAATTCTCCATCTGTATTATGTATAAACTCTGAGTCAGTAAAAAAAAGTGGAGGAGAAATGAAGCATGCAAAACAGGCAAAACTTCAAATGCGTTTATCTCGGAACGTCAAAATCTGAGATAGGTTAGATCGTGGTACGACCGACGAATTGAAGCGGAGGGTATAAAATTCTCATTTTTATGCTAAAAGATTTTTCTAGTTCTCCATGACTATTTAAGGTTCTTTTAAATAGGCATGAAGGGCAGAAATCAAGACCATGCCAGACCAATAGTGCAGAATCAAAGCCCATGTTGAAAGGGTGACATATCAGATAAACTTCGGAAACTAAATGATACTAATAAAACAAAAAGAGTTGCCCTTGGGCATCCTACTGATCACCTCACCTCGATCTTGTAACTTGGTACTGATGCTTCATGTGCCTCATTCAGAAGACCAGTAGCCAATTCGTAAGTGTGACGTCACTTCAGTTTAAACCATGCCCACTGCACGTGTACTGCACATAGTGTTGCATGCATTGATCGCCTTTTGCACTAACCATGGAACTGGAAGTTAACGCACAACTTCAGCAATCATCCTGTGGGGGCCTGTAAATTGTGGCACATCTGCCTTTGTGACGAAGTCACTTATGAACCGCATTAGGAATTAGCTTTAATATGACAACTACATTTCATTGCTCCAGTGCTGTGGAGGCTATTCTGAGAGCCTCACCAAACATGGTCAACATTCCAAAAGATGACGGCTTCACGGCACTACACCTTGCTGCCCTCAACGGCCTTCCAGATATCATTTTGACCCTCATTAAACAGGTAATTCACAGAAAACAAAAACCTGGTCATGATGACAAGATTCATTGATGTCTATAATGACAGGAATTTGTCTTGTTGGTAAGGCTGACAAGATGGCATGTGTGGCAGAGCCAGAAATGTTTATGTTATTAAGTACATGTTTTTACATAGAAGTAGTTCCCCTTTAAAGATGTTTAACTTTAGTTTAGAGTTCTTGATTTTTTTTCTAGTAGTGTGCCCCCCTGTTTATTTGTTTAAGCCCCAGCTTCCCCCATTTAGAGTTACCACATGGTCTGGTCACACTCAGTGTAGCAGATCAGCAGAGACCAGTCACCTTCACATGTACCTATGTATTGTTCTTTCTAACTGGAGTGTGGTTTTTCTGCTTTAGCCCTATTCTGCTGGAAGTCAGTGGTTGAAGTCTGAGTGTAAACTCATAAGGTCCATTTTACGCACTGTGTTGGGTTTGGGTTTAGGTTTTGAGTCTTAAAGTTTTAGTCTTTGGGTGTTTTTTTAGTCCTTGAGTCCGATTAGTTTTTTTTTGTATTTTTCCTGTACTTTTTCATTAATAAATTATTTTTTGAGCCTTTTCTTTGAAGTCAACTATTGGTGTCTGAGTCCTTATTAATTCAGTTTCCTGCGACTTTTCCTTCAAAGATCCTTGGTTTAGTTAGAGTTTTGTTATTTGCGAATTCCCTAAGGTGTGCCATTTTTCCCTGTTACACATGCATCTATCTTAGTTTAAGGACTTATCTTGTCAAGATGACAGGTGGAATGCTGAAGTTTAGATAACTTGAATGATGACAAGTTTTCGTTGTCTGTGCAGTCTGTTCTAATAGACATTCATGTCATTGCCTGCCTTCAATATTTTTTAAACTGAAGCGAGGGTTAGAAATTTGATGATTTAAACTTTTTTCAAGGTTCTTGAAACTACCCCTCAAACAGACTTATTCAATAGGCCAAGCTTTCATTGCAAACATTGGCCATTAACTGGCCACTCTTAGTACACTGCATATGCTAGCTATGCTCGTCATACTTGTGAGAATGAATGTCAGGTTTAAATCATATCATTGAGTGATTGAGTGATTGTGTTCAGAATACTATAGGGCAGGGATCAGTGGATTGGTCTACTCTGATACGTTCTTCAGGTCTAAAAGTCATCCTTGGCTTTTTCAAACACTTTTTAAGAAATGGTTGTTTCTAAAATGTCATTTTTTAAGATTAATTTTGACAAATCAAAATTAATTTTGTTATAAAAAAAAAAATATGGTGTATGGTGTATAGTAATCTCTAGGATGGGAACACGTAATATGTGTAAAGGATTAAATTTCATACGTCTAAACAACATACTGGAAGTACACTCATTTGAAGCTCATTTCATTCACCAAGGGCAACTGCAACAAGGAATTGAAGAATATTAATGGGCAGACGGCATTGCATCTGGCCATAGATAAGACACACAACAAGTGCATCGAGGCTCTCGTTAATAATGATGCCAACGTGAATGCCCAGGACAAAGATGGTGACACCAGTCTTCATCTGATCATGATGAAAGCCTCCATGAAAGACGTCATGCAGTGTACACCAATGGGAAAGGTAAGCCAGTGGGTTATTTAAGAGGAATACCTTGGGATGTTTGATGGCAGTAGGAGGTCACTTCTTCTCTGGATTGAAGCAGTTGTGCACATGCATATAATTCGCTGGCCCTAGGGTCTAGTACACCTGTAAAGGAATTATAGATGAAGTTGGTCACACTGGACAAAAGATAACCTGGTGGAATGACCAAGAGGAAAATGAAGTAACAGATTACATAATGATGGACATAAAAATCAAAATAAGGGTGCTGATGCAGCAAATCGGGATGATAACATTGTATTTTCTGTGGGTACACAAAACTCTGACTTTGTGCCCGGGGATAACATAGAAGATCGATAAAAAACAGAAGCCCAAGTTTGCTTTGAATTAATGTTGAAATGCTAGCAGACCACAACTGGTTGAGTTTCTAAGAAATTTAAATATAATTTAAATTTAAGATATAAATTTAAGATATAAATGCAATGTCAAGTTTTACTTGAAAGCTGCATAGTCGACTACTAAATCTATGTATTAGTTGATCTGAACGTAAATGTTGGCTTTGCGATGTCACACACACTGCCCCAATTGCATTTTGATGTTTGGCCGTAGTCTAACACTCATGCAACATTTGTGACTATTTTAGTTGTTGGACCTGGTTCAGCAAATGGGCCGTGAAGGCAGTTCCTCTGACGAAAGATCCAACCTGGTTGCCATAGCAGTCTACCTAGTTAAAAATGGCGCTGACATCAACATCAGGAATAAAAAAGGGAGTACTGTGCTTGATGTCACCCTTAATCCTGGGGTTGAGAAGCTACTTAAGGATATTTACCAACTGAAAAGGTGAGGCTGTTTTCACACTTCATTTCTTGTAAGCTAGTTTTCCTTTATATTTGCCCCTTGAGCTGGATAGATCATTGGCATCTCTGAGATACCCCTTGCACAAGATACAGATGGTATCATGCATCATGGAGCATGTTTAAGTGAGAACCACTTGTTGACTTGTGCATGGAGCCCGACTCATGCAATTAATTAATGCATGCAATTAAAACACTGGCAGATTGCAAAAGCAATGCGGCAACACAGCTGGAATATGAACACATCTGATTTGTTGATATCAAAAAGGTATACTGCTGTCACTTGAAATTGAATTGAACTCAAAATGTCACACTGTAGCAGTTCTGAAGCTCAGTTTAAATTAAGTCACCAAATGTATGATACTACGATTTGTATAGAAGGAAGTATATGGCTATGGATATTAAAACCTTAGCCAATGTGTCATTTTTCACATTATTTGAAGCCATTACAGTAGTGCAACCCGTCTGTATAGGTAAAACCACGCCCCTTTCCCCCCTGTTTTCTGGCCTCTCGACCAATTGTGGAATTTCTATTTTATTTACAGAAGCATTGACATTTTGCATCCTCCACAATTCATGACATAAAAACACCGATTGTACGTTGTTAGTAACCATAGGGTACAGTGTCAAAGTTTTTGACTTGGACCCGTTTACTGTAAACCACCTGATAAAATTTCTTCTCTTCTTTTGTTTCGATGTTCATCGTTTTCTTATTTCTTGATATCTTATACGGGTCAACGACTTGTACTTTAGACGGACCGATAATGTGGACCATTTGAAACATTCTGTCGAAGTTCACGATTGACTGGTTACGATAATTCAGCGTTATACCGCGGACTTTACAGAATGTTGTGTTTCCGCTTTTATCCTGCTTAGCCAATTTATAAGCGTAGTTTTTCGGACCGCCCGACACGAATGACGAAATATGGTTGTCAGAATCAATTTCGTTTGTGAGCTCACCCAAATAATCCCCAATGTCAGGTTCCCACTCTCCCTCTCTGCTGACGTATATCACACTATCGGTGTCATAGTACAATACCCTACGATCAAGGGATTCTACGAGTTCGTAAAGTTTGAGTCTAGCCTGTGCTGTTGTGTAGGCCGCGATGACCACGTTGGTACGGCCAGAGGGCTCGACGAGGTCTTCGGTATTCTGCCACTGGACTTCAACCATCTCCTCCGACACAAAGTGTGCGCTGTTCACCTCAACATCGTCTCTCGTCATCATCTCAAAATATTCCGAAGGATCAGTAATGTGTGTTGTTTTTGCCATGTTTGGGCGTTGACCAAATTTTCCCCAAAAACTATGCAACATGAGTTTAGCCAGTGCCCTGAGGCCGGGGTTTTTCTGAATGTTATTCCAATCTAGCTGGATGCCTTCTCTGTCAAAGTAGCTCTTGATGTACTTGTGCTTTAGTTCATCAGTTTGACACCATGCTGGCCAGTCGCTCGCTTCTTGCTTCATCTTTAAAAATGCATTGACGTACGAAGCGAATGTAGCAGGGGCAGATTTAACTTAGTTTATTTCCTTGGTACTAAATGCAAATGTCCACGCACACATAGGAGTAGCACCCCCTAGTTTACCCATCCTAAGTTGCATTGTGCCCCTCATAATTGTTTACTTGATGACTCATGCAACTGGACAGGCACTGTGGGCATGCTTTGTTATTCGCTAATTCGAAACTCAACCTCGAATAAATAATTTTCTATCGCGCCACCTCGCCTACTCTGCCCCCCCCCCAACCTGTAAGAGAAAGAACATGTGGTATGCAACAACTTGGGTAACATCGTTCTTCGGCGACGAGCTACGGGCGGACAGTTATCGATGACGTACGGCACATACCTGTCGCTGATGAAACCGACTGACCAAGCGTTACCTTGCACCTCGTTAGACCGAAAGGTTGGTAGATCTGGAGGAGTACGTGAATAGCAACAAGGACAATGGTTATATAGGGAACCATGCGGAAAAGTCAATCGACCACGTGGTGGCGTATCGTCACCCTAAACGCTAGGAATAGAATTATCAGGGGAAATGTAGAATGTGCGGGCATGGGAATGGCACGACAAAACTCGAACTAGTGAGATGATCACTGTCCTGCCTCGTCTCGCCGGGCTTTTTTTTTTTTTTTTTTATTATTTTTTTTTTTTTTAACGTCCGGCGTAGCTGTGCTGAAAACGATCAATGGCGACCACACCCTCTCCGTGTGCTTTCTACCTCGGCACTCTTACGTAATATGCTAATATCACGCGGGCTTTATTGCTTACGATAGAAAATGGTAATTATTCGCTAATTCGAAACTCAACCTCGAATAAATAATTTTCTATCGCGCCACCTCGCCTACTCTGCCCCCCCCCCAACCTGTAAGAGAAAGAACATGTGGTATGCAACAACTTGGGTAACATCGTTCTTCGGCGACGAGCTACGGGCGAACAGCTCCAGCTACAGGTCTGCCTTATCAAGTGACAAAGAACGGGGAAGTCATTCACAAACTTCGACTCCAACAAGTTTCCTGCCAATTAAATTCTTTAATTATTCACAGAGAACTATCAAATAAAGTGTTGTTGTACACACGGTAGCAATGTTCTCAGGGTCTTCATGTTTTCAAGAGACTAACGGCCACGTTGACCAATCGGAATCCGTAAGAATAGGCCTACAATGGAAATACTTATAAACCGAGATTAAGTGAAACAGTAAGTCGATCCTTCAGGGACTCTTTTACATAGCCATCCTTAGACTGGTCGGTCTTCCACCGACCGTGCTTCTTGAACAGCCTGTCGGGGACTCCCATAGAAGCGGCTGCCGTGGCTCCTCCTGAGCGTAAACTATGAAGACCGAACCTTGCCGGGTCTTCGCCGACTTCTTGCAACGCATCTCGAAACATCTCTCTACATCTAGTATAAGAAATATGACCACTTCGCAATTTGTAAGTCTGGGTAGATCTGGAAAACACAACAGGTCGAAAAAGGAAATTGCTCCGAAAATTCATGGATCTTGGCTAACTCGATGTACTTCAACAACATCGAAACCGGACATGTAACTGTCCCAGTCTTCGCAATGTAAACCCAGGAACCATCTTTATACTGATCAGTCTTGCTCTTAAGAATAAATATTCGGACAAAGGAAGAGTGGATATCCAAGTCGCATTCCCTGATATTAGAGACTTCGTCGTTCCTAAGAAAACCGGCGAAAGAAATTAAACACATGGTACAGAGGCGACCATGCATTAGATTATCTGATGATCCGAACTTGACAACAATTTTGTTCAACGTGTCCACTGTGACGGGCTCCTTCCTGGATGCGGGCTTGGCCGTGATACGCTTAAAACCTTCCAAACTTAACTTAAGGAATTTAGAGTCGCAGGGATTCCTTGTTACTTTGGGGTTACAATCATGATACCACTTAATGCTGTAAAATATTCCTTGTATTCTAGAAAACGGTACATTACGTTTAAATAAGTCGACAAAAAAACCTTGCGATATCTTCTGCGTTAGCTGGAAGAGCCTTAATGCCGTGTGCGTCACACCAAGACTGCCAATCATGGAAACAGCTTTTGTACTTTTGTGTCGTGCTGACTGCTCTTGAGGCCGTTAACACATCCTGTAACACCTTCGCATGGTCGTCACCTCTGAAAGAAAAGAGGAGTCGCAAGAAAACGTACACTGAATAAACCGAAGGTTTTTATTCAGGAAATGAACCCCGCCAAGCGGCTATCATGGATTCTGATGTATTGGGTGCACTATGGGGTCAACCGACCCAACGAGAGCCACCAAGCGGATTTATTACTCTCGTAAGCCAAGCGGCAAAATACACACCAAGTGGTACGACCGAGCGACCAGTGGCGAGCGATTCGTTCAACCTTGCAACCTAAGACAAAGCACTGGACTAACCATTCTGGAGGTGCCGAAGACAGAGTTGGCATTTTTCCCCTGTACGAAAATGTTGGTTGGATCGCTAAATCTAATGCTCTCAATAATCAGGCCATGAAAAGGGCTGTCGCTCGAAGATATGTATGGCCAAAACACGGCTGAAGGCCATGCAGGGACTACCAAGGTAGCTTTGGCTTTGCATACTTTTAGGTGTTGAAGGGCCTTGCAAACTAAATCTATAGGCGGCACAAGCCAGTTATTGTCTTTGCTCCAGTCTGTGGTGAAAGCGTCAACATGACTAGCATTCGGACTCCAGTGCTTGGAATTAAAGTTTGACAGTTTGGCATTGTACTCATTTGCGAATCTGTCTACAGTATGCGGGCCCCACATTCTGTCTATAAAACTGAAAAACACTTGCGACACGCCCCAATCGTCGAGGTCAACCTGTCGACTGAGATAATCTGCGTCGGTATTATCCCGACGAGGGATCCACTCGACTTTCAAGTCTATGTTGTTGAGTCTACAGGAATAGAACATATCTATACTCAGCTCTTGTAGCTCGGGTACCATGCTCCCTTTGTGCACTATGGCCACCACTCCTGTATTGTCCGTACGCAAATGCACGGCTGTGCCCCTTAAAGCTGGAGCAAACGCTCGTATAGCAAGGGATGCTCCTTTTAGCTCACGCCATGTGGAACTTTTACCTCTCTCTGCAACTGACCAGTTTTGTTGGAATTCCATCTTCTGGGAATCCATAGTCCACGCGCCACAGCCTGACTGGCTTGCATCTGTATAGACCAAAACCTGGGGGAGAGAATATTCAGACAATACACGCTTGTTAAGTATCGGCAACTCGGATTTCCAAAAAAATAACTCTTCAATCGCTTTACTGCCTGGAGGGAGAGAGAATTCATAATCCCAGTGTTTCCTATTAACTATCTCCATGTGTAAATACCGTGACTTGAGCTGTGATATGTTCCCAATTACACAAGAAAAAGACATAATCTTCCCTGCCACAGACGCTAATTTTCTGGCAGTCACATGTGGGAGGCCGTCAATTGCCGCTTGAAGCGAAGCCAAAGTGTCCTTTACTCTTTTGTCTGTGGCTTGGATGGAACCATCTTGAGCGTTCCAGATCAACCCCAACCAGGTCAGTTTCTGCGTAGGGGACCATATAGATTTTTCCCTGTTGGGGACGAGCCCCGCAGAAATCAAGTCAGCCTTCACCATGGCGGAAGCAGTGGCGCAATCAGCAAGCGTAGCCGCTCTCCCCCATCCATCATCCAGATAAACCACTACATACATACCTTTGCGTCTCCAGTGTGCCAGCAAGGGTCGAATTACTTTAGTAAAAATGTAGGGAGCAGTAGTTAAACCAAAAGGCAAAACGTTGAAGGCAAAGTATCTAGTGGTTCCGTGCAGGTCCCACTCGAAACCAAGGTACTGTACATGCTCGCTAAATATTTCAATATGGTGATAGCCAGATTTTAAATCAAACGAAAACAAAAAATCTCCCATTCTAAAATAACCCAATGCTTCGTTCCAGTCTTCAAACTTGACCTTGTCTTTCCAGACAAATTGGTTCACGTATCGCAGATCTAAAATCAACCTTTTCTTGCCGGAACTTTGTACCGAAACGGTTAAGGGGTTCACGACCTGTGGCGGGGAATTGTACTCCGAAATAAGGTTCTTCATCAGAAGTTCCTCTATGGCCTCCAATACAAACTCAGAATGACTGATTGCAGAACGATTGTTCTTAAAATACTTTGTAGGGGGTGTGTCTATGAAAGGAATCTTGTACCCCGTACGGATTACGTCCAGCACCTCTGGATAAGCGTCAATTTCCTCCCAAAAAGTAATACGCGAGTGCATACGTCCTCTTAACTCTGGTTCCGCAACACCCTGTTCGTAATCATAATAGTTGTCTAAATAGAACTCATCGTACCGAGGATCCGTCCTCCGCTCCAAGTACCCTGTGTCTTCTGCTGTCGTTGGTCTATCGGGGACTGACGTCTTTGGTGCCACTGGATTGGATGCCAGCGCAGTCTTTCCTCCAATGGCCCGTTTTTCCGCATCTGAAGCAGATGTCGGAGGATCTTACTGCTGACACAAAGCCGGCGCCGTATGGGGGACGAGTCGTCGATCTATACTGGCCACTATAGTTGCGAAAAAGACTATCTGGATTAGCCGGTGATGCTGAAGCCAGGCGCTTTTTCTCTTGGGCCGACTTCGGGTTAGATGAGGCCCTGGCTCTCTTGCGTTTGGCCAAGGCCCGAGATTGAGCCGAGCGGATTCGCTTTTCATCTTCTGAGTCATCTGCCAACTCATCACTGACGTATTCGTCGACGGCAGCCCAACCTGGAGAACGAAACCGCAATTGAACATCAATGACCAGAAATGATAAACTGATTACTAAAATGGCGCGAACAGGACCCTGAATGGAAAGTGCGGAAATCGCCCCTGTTTGGCCTACTCTGGCCGAAACAATCAGCAGTGTTAAGACCGTCCGCAAAAAAAAAAAAAAAAATAGAAGGGACATGTATTTTGGCGTGTTCCGCCTCTCTCTGCGTACTGCTCATGAATGTGTAGAACTGAAAATTATGTAAATGTGTGCATGTTAGGGCAAAGCTGAACATGACAAACATACCAACGGACAGACGAAAGGCCAACCCACCTGCCTCTGACTTGTCTGCAAGACGGATGAGTTTGTTCCTCTTACGCAATTCTGCAACCGCGTCTGTAAGGGATTCCTGAGCGGCAGCTGAGGAATTCTCCTGAAACAATTTTTTAGCGGCTTCGATGCTTTGAGCTATTTTCTCGTTAAACTCGAATTGCGTACGGTTACCTTTGAAACGAAATTGTAACTCACTCGCTCGTTTCAGGGACTGAACTTGCTGCAGCGCCTTTTCGCTTTCGAGCTTACGTTCGGCTATAACCTTGTCGAAGTGCGACTGGAAAGAACCGAGGGCCTCAGATACTCCTGCTTTCACTATAGCTGAGACGTCCCTGGCGGTCAAGGACAGGGGCTGTTGAGGACCTTGGGCACATTGTACATCAGTATCGGAAATCTGTGCGTCGCTGGCCTCAGACATCGTGCAGGACACGGAGAAACAGAGAAAAGCACGTCCGGCGTAGCTGTGCTGAAAACGATCAATGGCGACCACACCCTCTCCGTGTGCTTTCTACCTCGGCACTCTTACGTAATATGCTAATATCACGCGGGCTTTATTGCTTACGATAGAAAATGGTAAAGCCCAAGTCTCAGTAAGCAGGTTGGCAGTCGGTGAAGTAACACACCTGTTAAATACCAGTCAAGTTCTGCCCTGAAAGCTTAGACCTGCGGTGGACTTGGTGAGTTTACTTTTATTTCTGTATTAATCTGTATTGTTAAAGAGAAAGACTTAAGTATTTTGTGTCAGCTGACTGCTTTTGATGATAGATGTCACTTTCATTATTTGAGATATTGTTTCATCTTTACTCACATTATTGGCCAAGTGTTCTTTTGTAAGATTTGAACCAAATTCTAGCCAGATGACTGTAACATTTACAAGGTGTTTTGATCATTGCTGAAAACCTTTGGGTTACTCGGATATTTTTTGTTATTGTTGCTTATAATTAGCCTGTTTAAATATGAACATAGTGTTTGTATTCACACAAGTGCATTTTTTTTGGAAGTTCTTCACTAGGAAGATTGACGATGGAGTCTATGTAGTTCTTTTTTTAGTAGCAAATAGTTAGTATCTGCAATTCTTGTTCTCTGCTTTTGGATTTGATTCTTAAGTCCGTGCTTATGAAGCTTTTAAGTTAAAGTTGGTTATGAGGATGAGAATTGCTATGTATATTCACTCCATACCATGATTGAAAGTGAAGCAGAATAAATTGAGTTGAAGTGTAATTCTGCTGACTTACATGTAGTTGGTACATATGACGAAACACAGATAGATTTGTTTTACTTTTCTTCATTATGTAGTCTTGAACTCAAGTGCATATATTCTATTATCAATTTTTTTGTGCTTTTACCTGTGTGTGGTAGGTACATGTATTTTGTAACCATGTGGCCAGTACATGCATCCTGTGCAAGTCAGTTTTCTTTGTTCATGAACTCCCATATGCTTGTGCACATGTTTCAGCAGGAGGCTTAGGTAATTGCAGGGATTAAGGATTAGTGTGGCCTGCCTTCTTGGAAGTGGCTGGACCTTTTGTTTATTACCTCATTGATATTCACGAGTTTGGGCAGGTCTCAGCCTTACTGCACATGTTTGTTACTGAAGCTAAAAAAGTTTGTGATGTAGATTGAGCAACTGTGGATGTGTAGAGTAGTACTTTGTGCATTGGCTAATTTCTTTGTCTTCAACGTGTATTTATATGGTTTTTATTACTTTTCCTTTGACTTACAGGTAGTTGATGCTTGAGTTGGATTGATCTGTAACTTTTCTTAAGTGCTGTGTTGGTTTTGTCGGTTTTGTTGGTTTTGTAGGTTGTTGGTTTTTTTCTTTTAGTTTGGGTTGGTCTTGTTTTAGATTGGTTAAGCCTTACCTTGATTCTGTTGCAGATTTGCTTTGGGCTAGGATTGGTCTAATTTCTAAATTTAATTTTGGTCTTGGTCATATTTCCCCCTACATTTTAGGTTTGGTTTCAACAATTCTCTGATTTTCGACTTAGTCCTGTTTTTTTTAGTTCTCTAGTTGCATTCCTTTTTGGGGGGATATTTTTTAGAAGAAATAAAAGATTTTGTTATTGGAATTAAGTTTCAGCTCCCGTATCCCTATTCTTTTAGACTTCTTGCGACTCCTCCCTTTTGATCCTGTTGAAAGTTTTTTTTTTGCGAGTTCCCCAAGTGTTTTATTTTCTTCAAGTCTCTTCTTTATTTTTTTTTATTCTCGTCTGAAGTGTGCCATTTTTCCCCGTTACACGAACAGCCCTCCTTCTTTTGTGTCCGGGTCGTACGTAGAAATTTCGTCAAAGTGCCAGACCTCGTAGATCTTCAAAATCCTGTAGCCTTTGTCCAATGCTTTTTGTAGCTCCGTAGTCACCCACGTACCTGTGAGAGCGCGCTCTTCGTCAGTGTGGAGACAAGGTAACTGCTGCAATGATTCGCTGCATGCGGCACATAACGGAAACATCAGGCGTCCACAGGTCTTGTATGGGATGACCGGATGGTGCAACCCTCTGGGAGGAAGCACTTTACACTTAACCAGACCCTCGTACTCCCTAATATCACGGAAGTTTTCGGTGATAATGGTGGAATGACCAATGGGATATTTACCGTATTTGTTGATGTTGGGGTAGAGACTGGTAAAATCCACGTATTTGATTTTCTCCCCCGGCTCTGCTTCGTAAAAGAGTCTGGTTGCGTTAGTGCGTCCTCCACAGAAGGCATCGCGTGGGATAAGAGGAGTAGCAATTTCCAAGGCCGAGATAAAATCCCTCATAGTCGTATTTGACGTAAGTTCGGCATCGAAGTCATACTCCCACTGCTCGATATACCGGTAGCCTTGATCAACGATAAACTTGCGTCTCTCTAGCGTCTTCTGATGAAGTTCCTCCATCGTAAGGCCGTTGAAAGGATGTTTGGTTTCGCGAGCCAAGCACGTATGCCTATGATGGAGGCAGCCGTTAAACTCCAGGACCGTCTTTACGCCATCATCGATGTAGAAGCCGTCAACTCTGTATTTTCCAACATGCACCTCTCCATTATTACCCGCATGCTGAATGTTATGACCGGTTTGTAGGCTGTCCATTTCAGCCACTGAAGGGCCTTGACTGACTGACGGTCATTTGAGCGGTACCCTGAAGGGTGGATGATGCCAATGGTATCTGGGTTCAAGTACTTGGTGCGGTACACGAGGTTGCAGGCTGACGCAATGGTATTACACTGTTGGAAGGGGTTGATACCGGGAGAGGTCCCATCCGCTGTCATTTTCATGAATAGTGCCCTGAAGCGTAGACAGCAACGTCGGAGAATTTCGACATCGGACTGACAGTATTTTAAGATTTCCCTCTTGAAATCAAAGGAGTCTCTCTGATGATCGCTATACCAAGATACGAATTTCGCTCTGTCGGCAGGTTTCATAGCGTCGGGATTATTGTATCGCACGTCAGGAAGGTGGGACAGAACTTTTTCTTGATTGGCTCTTGTGTTGAAGAAGTGTGGAAAGTAGCCTTTTGCCAATTCTTTCAGGCCAAACGCTCCTGGTAGCTTGGAAAGTGCCATGGGGAGGAAATTAAGGGAGTCTATAAACTTCATATCGTTGACTTGCACCTTGATGCTCATGACCTTCGCACCATTCAGAATAATCTCGGGTAGAACCACATTATCGTACAAGTATCGAAGAATGAAGAAAGAATCATAGCCTTTGAAGTTGTGACATAGGACTACGGCTCCAGCATTTTCCTCCCCGAACAGCCATTCACAGAATTGCTTTTGAGTGTCTGGTCCCTGAAACACGCGCTCTCGGTTCCCGCAGCGTTGACAAGTAGTGTCTTCTTTGTCTAAGCAGTCACCGCATACCTTGTGAGCGATGCATAATTGGGTTCATGGATCCCCGTTTCCTGCATGCACTCAAAGTCAAAGAAGATGTAAGATGTTGCTTCTTTGTTCCTTTCGTCTTCTCCCTTTTTGTTGCCCACCTCTTTGGTTGTGTCTGTACTGCTTTCCACGACAGGCTGCATGTAACAGAGATGATCTTGTGGAACGTACTCTCTGCATATGGTGCAGTATTTTTCACCACACACGTGCTCTTTGGCCTTGTGATGCGACCGGCTGATGAACTGACTGCAATCTTTGCACCTGTAGTGCGTCTTGCAAACGGAAGTGCCTCGACTGTTTCTCTTCAAATGATTCTGAAAACAGGTTGAACTTTTGAAATGGCGATTGCAATCGCAACAGTAGATCCACTCCTCCTCCATGCAGTTGGCTTGAAAACATAGCTTGCAAGAGTTTTGGCAGCGATGATCTTCGGGGTGATCGAACCCCTTCAGGCACGTGACACAAAAATAGCTTCGGTTTACAAAGGCTGGCATTTTTGTAATGACGTCATAGTGCCCGTCGTGAAAATACAGGCATATCTGTTTGCCTGCTGGTGGACCTTTGAAGATGACAGAGTTCGCATGTTCTTTAGAAGCTAATAAAATCTGATATCCGGGAAGAACGCGTTGAAATTGTTTTATTTCCTCCATACCACACTTTGAAAAAGGAATCCCAGCAAGTTTGTGAAGGCCCTCGGCCAGATTCAGTTGAATTGTACATCCTTTGCGGATGGCCTCCCAGCATTCATGCCCCTCAATTTTAGCCTTTGCTGTGACTATTGCTCTAGCACAGCACAGTTCATCCTTGTTGTTTATTTGTATTATGCATTTTTTCTCTTTGAGGAAGCGTTCGAAATTGACGTAACGTTTCTTGTTAATTTTTCCCCCAAGTGGCATGGCCACATGGGTTATGTTGATATGAAGACTGCTATCCAAGGAATATTGTTCATTACTTTGCACCACCTGCTCAATTCGAGGCATAAATCGTTCTGCCGTCAACTGATCCTTGGTGATGAACGGTAACTGGATTGGGTAGTCGAGCTCGGGACACGTGACCACCATGCGCACGAGATCCTTAGAGCCTGCACCAGTCATCAACGTGTCAAACAGGCTATCCAAAACTCGATGGAGAGTCTGCAACACGGCTGTTGGGTCAGGGATATCCAGGTTGTCTTCAAACGTGACGGTGTAGTCTAACCCCTTCGTGCTAAACTTTTTCATCTCTACCTCTTTCACCTTGGACACACGGTATAGATCGGTGATGTCTGCGATGTTGTTGGCATCGGTAATTTTCTGTCGTTTGGCTGCGAATGGTTGGTCGTCTGCCGTCGCTCCAAAGCCGATTTGCTCTTCACCATGATGACTCCTCAAATGTCGAAAGTAGTTGTCACGGCGAGCGAATACTTTGCCGCACGAGTTACACTGATGTTGGCTAGCATCGTTGTGACGGGCTGCGTGACGGCTGTAATTGTCCCGTCTGGTGAACGTCTTATCGCATACCTTGCAAGTAAACATCTGTGAAGTAACGAGAAACGTTGAGGGTTAAGGTATGAATAATAATATACCCCAAAAGACAGACTAAAACTTGCTAATGTCCCAAATCATTATGCAAAACATCCTAAATATGCACGGATGTCTAGAGAATAAGTAAGGAAACCACATGTAGACTGATGTCTAACAGCGACATATGAATTAATATTTCTAGCGCATAGTGTGTTGGTCTCCCGTTATGATGCATATTATGATTAACACAAAATATATACAGTAGGTGGTTGCATCAGTCTCAGTTCTGATGTAAAGGATACCTTTTCCACTCGAGGACTTTTTTACGACTACCACGCTCTGTTGGTCGCGACTTTTTTCTGCTTCTCTTCCACAATTTTCTTGCTTTAAGGTCTGATCTGTAAATGGAAAGAACAAAGACTGATTGATTACACAGTGTACATGTATTTGCCGTTTTACAAAACAGGAGAGGAAACGTCATGTGTAATACTCGTACACTTGAGCGGGAGCTGTTCTGATACAAACTGTTGCTGTGGCTAAAATTTTAGAACATTTATAATTCTATTGCGGACGTCGTACTTGCATAGTTAAACATTCTGTTACTTAAATACATGTGATTGGCTCAGAAAATCCATTCTGTAATGTGACGGGCTGAGAACTATGATCTCGTGAAGGAGGCATGGCGTCATGTTGAACGGATTGTTCCACACGAGAAACGTGTCTGGACACGTCACACAACACAGCTTCATTCCGATTGGGAGCGAGCTATGATTACGTCATGTTTGCATATTAAAATCCACCCGGGAAACCTGTCTGGACACGTTTATTCCCATTTCAATAAATACGCCTATTATAGACTCAATATCTACCTCTGCATTAGTAATATTTTACTTTAATTAAAACCCTGCGTGGAGGGAGTGGCCTCTTTTGGAGAGGCCACTGGAGCTAATTAAGGTGTAAAATGTAAAAGAATTTCGTCCAAATGCATCAACTATTTATCGTATCCTACCCCTGTTTATGCTGAAAAACCTGATTTAGTCATTTTAAAGCCAGGGCCTCCCCTAGCCAGAAAAAAAATAATAAAAAATAGCCAGCCTCCAGCCAACTCCCATAAGACCGTGTGTTAAGTGGCCCCTTGTGTACGATCTAATGGATTATTTACAAACGGTGCCTGGGCAGTGGAATATTCGTATCAGTGACAGCTGTCTGGAACTCTGTCTGGAGGCCTCCTAAAGTGTTATTTTGGTTGGTTGGGGGGGTGTTTTGGTGGTGGTGTGGCTTGGCTGGCGCGTGGCAAGCCCCCCCCCCCAAATCGGGATAGCCTGGGGAAAAGGGCGCACACGGTACTGTGATGTACTTTTGGTGGTTTTTTAGAGCCGTAGAGGCTAGGGGACAACCACTGAAGCATTTATATACCTTTAGCACGGACTCAGGACTCTGCAACCCTGAGAAATGATACGGTTTCATCTGACAAGTCTGCTCCCGCAACCACGCAAAAAAATCATACCGCGTCCCCGGGGGGTTGTATTTCAATGATTCATGTAAAATGAAATAAAACCCATCAACAAATAAAGTGAATTGTATATGCACAGAAAATATACAGTCATAAAATGTGATAAATTGCAAACTAAAAGACACAAAATTGCATTAATGAGGAAAATATGAACGTGTTAACACGAATCACATAATTTATGTATTCATTTATTCCATTTCTTTACCCAGGGTATGCTCAAACAAACTGGTTTCCATTGGGGCCCTGCGATGATTAATAAAAAAGTTAAAAGCTCACGATGAAAAAGTAAAATTGACAAATACGACAAACATTAATGTTTAAAAATACAGACCATTAAAATATCATACACATGTGAACTTTTAAATAATCAACGCATTAATTAAACAATGATCACGGGATGGGGGAAACCCCGCAAATAAAAAAAATGGGGAAAAAATGAACACGATCCGGCACCAATGAACATTGGCAACCAAGTTAACAGCTCCATAGATCAGCATTTTGGACGACACAGCACTGGGCATAGCTTTCCGTAGTTCTGATTTGAATTCCTTAAGGACTCTATACTTCTGAGTTGCTCTAGCAAATTGTTCCATATTTTTGTAAAACTTTGATCGTACCATTCATTTTTGGCTAAAGGGACTTTAAGTGTCTTGTTAACTGAGTATCTTGTTTCACGAATCTATGTGAATGGCATAAACCGATTTGTCATATACATAGGAGCCAGTTTGTTTAGACATTTAAAACAAGCAGGTATACTCGATTGGCATACTGTTCAATTTCTGTTTAAATTTATTTATGTATCATTTTCTACTTCTTCTGAAACTTTGAATGATTTAATATCATTCTTATTATTTGTATTCTTCTTTTAGACAGTCATTCCTAGTTTTTTCCGTCGCACTTGTATGAATATAATTCATCTCTTTGGTTAGAATTTTGATGTGGCTTCTATACAAAGGCACAGGGCACAGGTGTATCCTGTTACGCAGCGGCCAGCAGATACCTAAGCCGTGCTCATCTCCTAATCACAAGCCGTTGATGTTAATGACGAACCTTTCTCTGTTCTTTTTAAAATAGCCGTCTAATTACGAACGCGAAGAAGTTACGTTCATGTTTTATCGAACAACATGGTAATAGACCTTCAGCTTGTCGAATTTATTGCAAAACGTCAAGTTAGCGTAACGAACAGCCCGACTTTCAAACCTTACTTGTACTTCATTCCCGCTTCGTGTCGTACTCATTATACAACAGATGTAAAGCCTAAAGGAAAACTGTTTCATGCCTGTATGTACAAGCGTATAGTTAAATGTTTGGAAGGGAGGCCTTCTTGCGAAATAAAGTTTATAGCTTTTATAAATCAACTGCGTTAACATTAATTCCCTTTGATCGGATTGACGTACCCCCGTCAACACAGAGAGACTTTTATTGCGCCATGTTTGTAGTCTCAAACGTTGATCGGCAACGTAATAAAATGTATACAGTAAAAACCGTCTAATGTCCATTGACCCCTTTAGGAATTCTGATGAGTTCCCAGGGTAGTTTTTGTCACACCACGTCGATTCAAACAACCTAGCGATTGGTTTTAAATATGTCGAAGATTTGTCCGTTGCTTACAGTTTTGGAAAAAATCCGTCAAAGTTTTTACTTACTTATATAACGGCACAATTAACGTAATATTTTACCTGTTATTAAGTATCTGCATTTCTGCTTCAATAAAAATTACCTTGAGTCAATCACAGACTGAGGAGTAATAATTGATATATGCAGTGAAACCTCTAAAGTCAATTCTCAAGGGAACAGGTTTAAAATTTTGGTTAAGGAGAGCTTTGAGTTCAGCATTGTTGTATCATAGAATAGCGACTCTAATATGACTTAAAAGAGAAGATCTGAATTATCCGAGTGTACATTTAGACTTACAAGCCGACCTATAACATGAGCAAAAGTGACCAAAATGCTTACCTAGTAAACTCGGATCCAGTCCATGTCAAGATTCTCGTTACTCCTCCAATACACCCAACTTCACGACAATCGTTGCCGATGCTTACCAAACGAAGTGTAGTGTACAAATGCGCGCCGACAACGCCGGTTGTGTATAGTGTTTGAAAACATTGTGGAACTGAGCGAGAGGACAAGACAGGACATGTCCGGTAGTTGTTTACTCATTGTTTTCCCAATGATTCATCGCTGTTACGTAACAGGATCTCCCCGTTTGGATACAAAAGCTATTGTGTCCAACATGGGCAGCACGACTGCAAATGGCGTATAATCCGTTCCGCTTTATTCCTACGTTATTATTAACTTCAATCTTGAATTTACATACAGTAAATTTATTTTTGCCCTGCATGTAATTGTATTCTTATTGTATCTGTTATAGTACTTTTTCTACTTTGGATGATATACGACCAACATCCCGTAAGGCCTTTTGTACGGTATCAAATCGTAGTAGACCTACAACAAAAAGCTACACACACTTCTATAAAAAATGTTTGTGTGAATTACACTGCATATACGTAACACGTGTATGTACAATACGTATATAAAATGGTGACTCAGGCCATGTCCGAAACCTAAAATTGCGGCAAACACTCGAACATGTCGCAACACGTTATCGCACATGGCGATCATATCCGAGTCCGGCCGCTTCATTCATTAAACCGGGTTCGGGTTAAACCATTCTTCACGGCGGTAAAATAGTCATCACGAACACAATAAGAATCAACGTACTTAATCGATCCTTCACATGTGTAGTAGCAGGTGCTTATCCAAGGTACAGTGTAATAATAGTTAAGTATACACTCCTATTATAATTTATACTATATTCCTTATGTTGTATAAAAATCCTTCCAACATATAAACACCCCTACTGTAAATGGTACGGACCACCTCCTCATTTTATGCAAATGAGGTGTTACGTGGGCAAAATCCAGTCTTCTGATTGGTCGAGAGGCCAGAAAACGGGGAAAAGGGACGTGGTTTTACCTATACAGACGGGTTGCACTACTCATTACAACATTTCATTGCTCCATGGAAAGCTAGCACTTCTCACAGCACTGATTTATGTTTTTTTGTTCCAGGGTTGAACGGGCAACGGCATCCAAAAATGACAACTGTAAAGTCAGCTAGATGCATTTGGTGACGATAGAATGATGACGTAATGTCAACTGAGAATACACATTGCAAATATTGCCAGATTCTAACATTACATGATGTTGACATTAACACGCATCAACAATTGATGAAAATCCTGTTTAATGAATCTAATAACCAATACAAGACACAATATCAGTGTGTGGATTGAAAACAAACCTTACTTTTTATAACTCAAATCCTAACCTTATGGGTCAAATGCATTTTAAGGCAGTGCAATTTTGATAAAAATTGAGGCAGTAGCATGTTCCCCCACTCAGCAGCATTGTTGTTTTTTAATCTACAATCTTTGTCTTAAAATATGGTTTAACTTCAGTACACTAATTTTTTTTGTAAGCTTTTCAAAAACTCTTACTTACAAACAACCATCCAAAAAGCTACATTACATCGTGAGTCCTCGTGTTTTTTAGAGAAAAAGAACTTGTGATACAAACCCAGTCCCTTCACAAAGTTGATCAAGTAAGGTGTACACTTCCCATATCCATTTATAGAAATGGCGTTTGGAAAGCATGAGTCTTTTCAGTTAAAAGATGGATAGAAAATATGTCATGTTTTGTATTTTTACCTGTATTGTATACTCAGAAGTTCAGATGTTTGAACGCAGGATGCTAGGCATTGCTACAATTGGCGCTCGATCTGCAATTTGATGTATTTTCCCTTAATCACAGAAAACCAATCCATGTTATTCTGTAAATTAATCTTTGCTTTCAAATCTATTCTCTGACTTTACAGAAAGTCTTCTGTTTAGAATTTGGTCTGCTTAAAATTATGGTCCTTATTATTCTATACGCGTCTTTAATGTAGTTGTGTAAATAGTTCGGGTCTTTGGAATTCTGTGAACAACAAGTATGTACCATTTAATAGTAAAGTGCAAATAACATCACAACTTTTGTTGAAATATCAGCTAAAAACAAGTTAGATATAAAGCCAAGTCAAGTTTGGGTTAAGGGCTGATCCGGGGGGCCAACAGGGCCATGCCCCAGAAAAAAATCCTTTTTTGTCTGTGAAGTTTTTGTCTGTGTTTCATCTCTTCTTCAAAAAGCCTGGAAATGTAACTTCACCCTCCAGAAAGGCCATAAAAAGTTACATGGAAAAAGTACATGCTTTATGGCGCCCAAAACTAGTTTGCACCTCCCCTCCTCCCCAAAAATGGTTATGGATTTCTCCCCTGTTATTGAATGAATTTTGCTACCGACAAAGATCCGGCACTTAGTAATAAATAGCTCATGGACAAACCGTTTCGGTTTTTGCTTGGGGCTACGAACAAATTTCATGAGAGCACTTTTACTGAGTTAGATCTTAGAAAATATAAATAGGCTTACTTATTTTCAAGATGTATTTTTACGTTGGGGAGATGTTAATTTATGTAACGGGTTTTGCCCTTACCCAACGTATATATTAATAAACACTGTATGCTCAGTGCTTGTCCGAGAGCTTGTGGTTCGAGTCCCACCCGAGTAAGCTTGTGACTTTTTCGCAAGCTCTCGGACAAGTACTGAACATACAGTGTTTATTAATATATACGTTGGGTAAGGGCAAAATCCGTTATATAAAGGCTTACTTATGATAAACCGTGTAGAATGTAAGTCCAAGTCATGGATTTGCGTAAATCAATGGAACAGAAGATGTTGCACAATGTAAGGGAAAAAATTGAAGATAGACTACGTCTCGTTTTTCCTTCTCCCATTTCTTCTTCTTTCTATTCGCTTTCCTTTTCATTTGTTGGTTTTGCTTGCAGACAGCAACAAAACAGCCCCGAAGCTCGATATCGCTGGTGCTGATTTCAGTGTGATCGGCGCAAGCGTTCTCATTCCTTGAATGGTATCGGGCCCCTCATTGTGGCTTAAAACGATTACAAGAATACAGCGAAAAGCTCCCTATTGTCACTACAAAACAATTCCCCTATAGTTTAGTTTAAGGCATTTTAGTGCTTGCCAAATCTGCACTTACACTGCCGCGAACAATTCCGTTTGTTATAATGAATGGCCATGCATGTGAAAACACAGCAGCCTCACGCGTAAACGAATAGCGGGCAGATCGTTCGAGTAATTAGCCATGACAAAACTGCGTGTTCACGATTATAATCATATTTCGCGGCAACGCCATGGTCAGTTTCGGCGAAACCAACTGACAAAATATGGCTGTCTATATATGACAAGAAAAAACTACTGATCATCGTCTAAGAGCACATTTCTTTACTCCAAATCATGATCACTTTTGTGGTGATAGGGTTTAATACCTCTAATATGACCTCATCAGGTGGAGTTGTTTGAATGCATGCAGTGATATGCCTTGAAGGGAAATTAGTCTGAAGCACCTGGCGATACAGAAGTTGTTTAAACAAAGCGGCGTAGGTCCAATTACTTACATTGATCGAACACGCTAAACTCGCACTTCTTAATTAACAATTTAAACGCATATTAATACGACAATAGAACGTAGCAAGCTAGCACAGGTACTGTACATTCCATAGTACGTGTCGGCATACGTACAGAATCTTTCATTTGTACACTGTACAGGTACTTTAGAGATGCACAGTCTGTACAAAGTCTGAAAGGGTAGCTACAATGGAATTGTACCTTTAATATACCTTCAAAATGCACATAACTATGTGTCTTAGTTAACCTCATTTTCAATGTGTGTTGCCGAAGGTATTTTACTGCCGTTTTGGATTTATGCTAATTTATTTCCATATTCATGAGCAAACTGTGATGTCATCCCCGAAAGAAAGCCTCGATGTCTCATTGGTTTGTTCTCCTTTGGTGTTTCATTGTTCTATAAATACATTCCAATAAGTAAGCAATTAATCAACCCTTTCTAAGAAAGGATTTCAGTGAGTACATTCTGGGTTCACTATTTTAACAGAAAAACCAATGCCCTGGACTATGTCTTCCGTGGATGACATCACAACAGCGCCTTCACGCACGGATGATGTTAATTATAAATATATTTCTAAATGCATTGCTCAACACAGCTAACCAAATAAAGGTGAAAATGGTTTCCACACATTGAAGGAGATTGTACAGTTGCAGAAACATTATGTCTTAGAAAAAAATCATTGCAGCTACACTTCTAAAGAATCTCAATTTTTAGAAAATTGCCAAAGAGGCCACTGTAGATCTCATCAATAATTTTCTATCATTATATTAATTCTGCAGTACTGCAAATTATAGTCTTAAGTTATTTTTACCTAACAGTTGTGTTGAAAGAAAGATGAGTGAAATACTGACAGAATTTGTTACCAATTTCGACAGCACCACGATTTCACAGGGTAGACGTATTGTGAATGCTTGGAAAAACAACATGTGCCTTGAAATTTGGATGGTCTGTTAATGAACCAAAGTTTGAAATCAAAAGTATTTGTGAAACTTACGTTTGAATAATGTAAAGCTTGCATGACTACTGAGTTTTAAACTTTTGGTGTATATGGGTATATTGCGCATGTCATTTGCCACAAAAAAGAAATTAAATTCACTGCTTCTAATCGTTGTGCTACTTTTATCCTGTTTGTAAGCCCACCCTCCAAAAAGCCAAGCATTTTTGCATGATAACAGGCTCAGCAAAATAACTTTTTTAAGGACTTGGCTGCCCCATGCTGAAGTAGGTAATTTTTTTAAAGTCGGGACGGTCGTATCACGGCTGGGTCTATAGTGTATCTATCTCTGCGTGTAAAGCGAAGACCTTGACCAAGCTCTAGAAAACACTAGACTGATCCCCGTCCTGTACGTAGTCTCCAGAAGTCTAACAGACGTCCTCCAAACGAAGGGACCGGTAGCGGGTCATGAAACCGATAGATCCTACCGGTTTTATGTAAACGATGAAACGATACCTGCTCAATGCATAAATCAAGCAGGACGTCATAGCATATTTTGCTTTTTCGTCTTAGTTACCGAAAATAGCTTCACCATAAATTGGTCATTTATCTAAAATTCAACATTTTAACCATTGATTTGAAATAAATTGCCGTAAACTGACTTATCAATGATAACAATCAAAAACTAAATTACTACACTGTGATCGACAGAGACTTAGCAAGGATGGTACTTGTGTTTTATTTGCGCTCCCACTGAAACGTAATTCATGTTAAAGCATTGCTATTGCCGGACAGAATGTTAAATATTCAGCATCCGAATTGACAGAGATAACTGCAGCTAGGTACCAGTCCCTATTATGATGGGGACGAGGACCAGTCCATACACAGAGAATAGATTTGGGTGTTCGCTGGGAAGGGGCCGTTCTAACATAATTTGGTCCAAGGGGTCAGCTGGTCGTATTACTGCCTGGTTGAATTGCCTGGGCAGGGAATACTCTGAACACACTGCCAATACCATGATTAGGGACCCTCAGGAAAAACATTTCTCAGCCTCACCATACATTGTCTTCACGTAAAATGACACACTAAACTGGTAATACGAAAATCAAACAATGTGATTTCGGAAGTGTTTCTTGACAAAGTTAAAAAAAAATAATAGGACATTTTAACTCAATAATTATTTTGGAAATTGGGCAGGAGAAGATTGCTCACTGACTCACTGTTGCCAGGTTTAGGATCACAGACCTTCGTCACCATGACCTCTTTTTGGCAAATTTTCCCGGACACAAAAATTAGAGTTTGTTTCGCAAATCCCAAAGGAATTCAGGTCGGAAGGTTTGATGTCATCCTACAGTTCGCCCTCTATTGTCTGGTATGTACGTTTAACGTATCACGTGATGTCATTAAAATTCGTCGACTCAGTGAAGCGCTACAGGGGTGCAAATAGGCCCCTTTTCTTATTTTTGAGTTTCAAATTTTTGTTGTTGTTGTTTCCTTTGTCAATTGAGTTTATGAATAAAAGTCGGTGGTGGATCCATTTTTAGTTTTTGTTCCTCATTTTTCCTTTCAGAAGATTAGATGGATTACTTGGATTGACATTGCGTTGCTCATCTTCATGAATAAAAGCAAAGGCGTGGTGGGATATGCGCCGGCCTGATCACCGCAAAAACTGGGTGTGGGAGGGGATGTGTATGGGGGTGGGGTTGTTCACTAATGGGGGGTGGTTACAGGGCGTGCAAATAAACAAATGACATGGCAGTAAATGATGGAGCAGCATTAGGTGTACCAGCCCCAGGAAGGTAAGGCTGTTTCTCTTCTCTTAAAAATTGTTCATCATTATGATTACAGATTTATGTTTGGAGGGGGATTTAGAAACAAGATGGATGTGGATTGTTAATATGGAATCATAGGATGTACAGAAGTATGGTGCACCAGTTAAAGCGGTCCCTTTTGATTATTTTAAGATATCTTCATTTATTTACAGATATCTCTAATTATTTCAAGATATCTTGAAAATATCTCGATACCTAAAGCCTTTGATTGAGGCTTTTGAGGTGTCTTTTCATTGATTTCAAGATATCTTGAACTGATTTCAAAGATATCTCCAAAAAGTTTTAAGACATCTCTAAGTTTATTTTAAGATATCTTGAAATGCATTAAGATATTTTCAAATCGATTTTCAAAATATTTTTGAAATCGTTTTCAAGATATTTTTAAATCCATTTGAAGATATCTCTGAATCAATTGGAGATATTTCCAAATGATAAACCAGTAGCTCATGACCGAAACGAAGTGCTCCCGAGGTCATTCGGGAATAACAAATACGAGTGCTCAAGATTTGCCCAATAAGAGCTGTCGTGCTTCAGGGCTCATCCTGCTTTGTTCCCGAATGACCTGGCACAGCGCTGAACGGGCTCTTTTGGAGATATCTTGAAAGCAATTTAGAGATATCTCGAAATTGATTTGAGATATGTGTGATTCGATCTGAAGATATCTTGAAATCCTTTTGTTAGATATCTTAAAAATCAATTCCAAGATATCAAGAAATGAATTTGAGATATCTTCAAATGGATTTCAAGATACCCCAAAAACGATTTACCGATATCTTAATATCCATTTCGAGCTGTCTTGAAATAATAAAAACAGACCGCTTTAACTCGGATAAATGTCACTTATGCGCGGCATAAAAAGGTACCACCTTAATTGAATAAATGTCACTTATGCTGGCCATACAGACCACAAGAGGATATGGATTTATATTTAGTGTTGGGCTAGTGCAGACTGTCAAAACAGACAATAAGCAAAGGGCACGTTTAGAAACTTCACTTGTAATTTATTATATACAAGAAGATTAAATATTGACAGGCCGACGAAGCTAATGCTATAAAAGGTAAAAATAACATTCTTTATTAAAATTCATTTCCCCGTTACTGATGTTTAAAGAAATATATTCAAATGAACTAGACATGACCTCTGGAAGATTTGAAGTTTGAAGCTGTTTAAATTGCTTTAAAATTCAAAGAATGTGTGACACGAGGACTCGCATTTTCAATAAATATATCCTGTGAGCACGTCTTGGCCACCGTTGATTTAAAAAAGCGCCATCTGCGTAGATTTAGGCACACAATTTTTACACACATGCACCTGTGGTCGAACTCGCCAAAAGCTGCGTACTCTTGGGTATTGTGATGAGTTGTAGAAATAAAATCACCTCTGAAAACTTTCAACTGCACTCTAGTTTTCTGTAAATCTTGTTTTAAAGCCTTATTAGGTGCGCAGAAATAGGAGGATCGAGGATACAGAAATGGTGTGTATGCACTTAGAGTTCCGCGCCGAAATTTGTATTTTTACATCATTGATTTAATTAAGCAGTTTTGTCAAGCCGCGGGCCGGTTGTATAGTAATGCACATGCGCCGGCCTTATTTGCATATTTTACGCGATAGGTCCATTGCTGGCATTGTTGTTGATCAAACAATACTCCCCTTTGACAGGTGGGCGTGCATTTACCTAAAAATAGCATGCGTATCTATGCAGCGGATGGATATATGTCTGTGCCAGCATAAATCGTCGTAATATACATCTATCTTGTGTTTCAAGTTCCGTTTGAGTTGTAAGCGATTTCAGGAAAATTTATGGTTTGACTCAAGGTATAGTTTGCTGTGGGAAGGGAAGGTAAGCAAAATGGGGGGTGACCATGACCCAAATTGCAACAGCGGTCCTGAACTAGTTTTCCATAACCGTCATGATGAACTAGATAGGCGTATTCACGGTCTTAGTCAATTGTTCATGCCTCGTCGTTATGCTATAAAGCAAAGTATTTTACATGCCTAACTTTAATTGGTTACTTGGAAAGTTCACCCATATAGGCCCATTCCCAAATAAACCACTAAATACTACTATCCCCTTTTACAGTGGGTAAACCAACCCTGCTTTGGTACGCACCTTCTTGAGCTTATCGACGGAGTCTAGGAAAAGCAGAGAAAATTTGATTTCATACACTCGTACTTTAACATGCTGTGCACGCAAAGGCCTATTCGGGAATTCCCACTTTGGCAGTGACCTTATCAATATGAAATAGCAATACCCGGAATGTTGTGGCAAAGTCCATTCTTGTCATAATAATGTTCCGTGGACGCTAACGTTGTGGTTCCGTGGTGCAATTTGTCGCTAGCAGTCGGGCATTCGTAAACGTACAAAGTCCTATTCAAATGAAATACGACGCTCGTGACAAGAGAGCTGTGTGAAACTGTAAAGCGCAACAACTTACAAACATGTGGAGAACGGCAGCAAGATCACTACTCTTGCTCACCCAGTAAAAAAAAAATTGTAACAGACTTGGCAGCGGGAACAAGTAGACGCTCCAGAAATCAGATATTCATTCGCCGTAGTGCAGCACCAACATTTGCTTCCTCGGAAAAGGGGAGTAGAATTGGCAAAAAAGAACCACGAACTGTAAGCTGCACGGATCAAGATATTATAGGTAGTTGTTACCTCGGTTCTGTTATTAAAAGCGATGTTCATTGGTGCAAGGGTTGTACGAGGGCCGGACTGGGAATGGGGCAACCAGGACGGCGGATCTGGCTGCGTGGGTACGGTGATTCCAGCACAATTTGGCAGTACTGCCAGTAAGTATGACAGCCTTTATTAAATTTTCTTTTGAATTCACAGGGAATCATTGTACTAAAGCAGAATTAAAGTGAATATGGACATTTCCAATGATGTAAGTACTAGTAGGAAACTGACAGTTCTGGACCACACCCCCTTTTCCACCGTTTTCACCAAAAACCCCTGGGTAGTACAACGACTCAAAAAATCGGGGGAATCCCCTAAAAATCTCAACTTCCAAAATCCCTTGGATACCTACCCGACCCAAAATAAGCCCCCCAAAACACCGGGTAAAATATACACCTTCTGAGCAAAAATCCCCTCTTTCACCCACCACTCGCGCCGGGGATTCCCACTCACCTTTTGACCCCGGCGCATTTTTCCTGTAAACAACTCGTGACGTGCGCCGACCTGCACAAACAATTATTCTCAAACAAAAACGGGACTTTCCGTCGTCTCTCGTTCCTTAAATAAATGGACTATTAATAAAATGACTGACGCGGAACTTTGTCACTTGCTGAATCTAAAGGAAGTACACATAGCGGGATCTAAACCAAAAACCAAAAGTCCCATTTGTAATCACCAAATACTTGAAATGGACGAAAAATACGCCTGTAAACATTGCGGTCTAATTATCGGTTGGGTTTCCTCGTACACCCCTGTAGACATGGGAGATCGTTACTTTAATCATCACGTTTGGAGAAAACCGCCACCACCAAAATCGAGAAAAACGTTGCAGAAGTATAATCTGTCTTTTAAAAACGGCGAAGAGGGTGAAATAGAATACAAGTTAAACCGAGTTCTAAACGGTAAGATCTCTCGAGTAAAACCGTTGAAGGCTTTAATCGCGGTATGTTATCAAGACGTCACTGGGGAAACCGAATCTAAAGTGAAAGACCTTTTTCAAGTCTCGGATAAGCACTGGAAAAACGCTCTCGAAAAGTTGTTAAAAGCGGGTGTATAATAAAATGGAGACTCACACGTTTTACTTAACCGAGAGCGAGCAGACGCTTAGATTGAAAAACGAGATCAACAACACCAAAGGCGACAAAGTCGTCCGAGTAAAGAATATTCAGTTTGAAGCCGGATATTTTAACGTAACAAACGCGACTGAAATTGAGTGGGATACAAACTTGGACGGTAGGCCCGCGGGGTACTCGGCGAACAACCGCCTGGAATACCCTCAGTGGAAAGAACGGACGTATCTCCCGATTCAGAATTAGTACAAACAGCTAAATACCGATAGATCCAAGCGAATAAAAGAGGCAATTTAGCGGAAGAAATCGGAATCGTTGCTGAAGAAATTGAGCAGCTAAACCAAGAAATCGCAACTTTAGAAGATCAGTTAAACCAGAGACAACCGTCAGAAACGCGAGCTCTTTTAGCTTATGATCTCAACGATAAAAAAGTCAAATCAGCTTCACTGCTCGAGGGACAAAGACGAGCTTTGGATGAAATTTACGAAGGGAATCCCCCGACTCGACCGACAACCAACTCCCCCAGGAGACCCAGAAGAGAATTAACTAAAAGACTTTATTTGACGGGGCTAACTGAACCTATATACGACAAACTTCATTCTCGAAGCTCATCTGAACAATTACCCGAGGGTCAAAGAGGAAGCATCGTGGTATCCCCCGGTTATTACGGCATGGACTGGTTTCACTTTTTGTTAAACTCGAATCCAGACGTTTCTTTTAAGGTTCACTCGGAATCTAAAAGGGTGACTTTGGCCATTACGGATCCAAATCTCAAGTTGCGACTAAATAAAGAAGTGTCTAAGCTATTGAACTTACCCAAAATAAAACTTTTACCCAATGTCATTTATGAAGGCAAGTACGATTTAAACCCCTTGAAACTGGCGTTTATTCATTGCGAACAATTAAATACATTTGACAACTTTTATAACGGGCAGTCTTTAGACTTGCTAGACGTGATAGCTACCGAGCCTAGCACCTCAACACCCGCGACGTGTAAAACGCCTAAAAAGTTAATACACAGAAACATCAGTGAATTGACTTTTTCTGTTAAAAACGACATAGGTGAGCTCTTGAATAATTTTGGCAAAACTTTAATCGAGTTAGACATTTTTTAAAACGCGTATAAAATAAAATGGAGACTCACACTTTTTACTTGACCGAAAACACGCAGACCTTTAAATTGAAACACGAGATCGATAATACAAAAGGTGCCAAGGTAATTCGGGTGAAGAATATACAGTTTGAGGCTGAGTATTTTAACGTAACAAAATCTGCCGAGATCGAGTGGGATACGCGCTTAGACGCTGGGGCTGGTAGTTATAGCCCTACAATTGCACGAAGTCGAGAAAGAACCATTAGATTACTTTTAGACGCAGATGAAGACGGCCATTTTGACTCGACGCTTAGAGCGGAAAATGGAAGAATTAGCAGTATGTACACCATTATGAGGAGATACAGAGAAGAAATTAGGAGAGGAGGAAACTATTATTTCGACCGATTTAATCGCAAAAAATTGGCCGAATGGGAGCAAATAATACAAGCTGGACGTGAAATTAGAAGAATTGTTGCCCCTTTGTTGAGAAATAACATTATGCCACCGTTCCCCGAGCCAAATCCTCCCTTTCTAGAACTTCCTGAACCCATTCCACCACCACCCTAACCGACTCCCCCAGAAGCGACTCCCCTAGACCCGACCCCCCCAGACCCGACTCCCCTAGACCCCCCTCCCCTAGAACCTCCTCCCCCAGAACCTACTTCACCCGACCCTACTCCCCCAGAACCTACTTCACCCGAACCTACTCCCCCAGAACCTACTTCACCCGAACCTACTCCCCCAGAACCTACTTCACCCGAACCTACTCCCCCAGAACCTACTTCACCCGAACCTACTCCCCCAGAACCTACTTCACCCGAACCTACTCCCCCAGAACCTACTTCACCCGAACCTACTCCCCCAGAACCTACTTCACCCGAACGGGACCAAAACCAATTACTAAAAGGCGTTACAAAAATACTTCGTCTCACGGGATATAGGCAATCCATTCTTGATCGGCTTAGCGGTCAAGATTCTCGAGCAATATCCGAGGGTAAAAAAGGAACCATTGAAATACCACCCGGGTTTTATAATGTGGATTGGTTTGACTTTTTGTTTAATGCCATTCCGGGTGTGAGTTTTAAAGTTCACGAAAAGTCAAAGAGGGTCACTTTGGCCATTACGGATCCAAATCTCAAATTGCAGCTGAATAAGCAACTGGCTAATTTATTAGATCTGCTAAAGGTTAATCTTTTACCCAACGTTATTTACGAAGGCAAGTGCGATTTAAATTCCTTGAAACTCGCGTTTATTCATTGCGAACAATTAAATACCGGTATTAACTTTTATAACTAAAAAATCTTCGGACATGTTGAGCCTTTTAGATGCCGATCATATAGCGGTTAATCGACAGGAACATAGACGAGTTGACCTTTTCTTTAAAAAACAAGCGAGGAGAGTTAGTAGACAACAAAGGCGATGGAATTTTAATCGAGTTAGACATTTTTTAAACCGCGTATATAATAAAAGATGACGACCAACATTTACCCGGATTTGGCCTTAAACTCGGCTGAACAAGCAGAAACAAAGGTTTACAGACTCAGAAAGATCGAAGAAATTAAATCTCAAATTCAAAGAGAACGCGACGCGAGGGAAGCTAGCTACAAAAAGATCAAACGGATCCTAACTGCACTCGGATACGTGGAGTACGGCGTGGAAGCCCTGGGCGCGACCTCGGCAGCCGTCGGGATTCCCGCTATTTTAGGCGTCGTTATCGGACCCGTCGGACTCGTGATGGAAGGCATCGCTATCGGTGCGTTCGGTGCTTACACGATTCTAAAGTACGCCTCTCGTAGACTCAACCACAAAACTAAAAAGCACGACAAAATTCGAATTTTGGCGGATGCTAAATTAAATACAATCGAGGAATATGTATCTCACGCGATTGAAGACGGTGATATATCCCAGGAAGAATTTGTACTTATTTTATCCGAGCTGAAAAAGGTTAACGAAATGAAAGAAAAAATTAGGTCCAACACGAGCACTAAATTGGAAGAAACTAAAGAAACAAGCAAAGAAGAATTTGAACGCCGAGTCAATGAAAGAGCAGAAGAGTTGGCAGCGGTTTTAAAAAAAGAAATCTTAGAAACGCAAAAAGGTCTTATGAAAAAACTTGGCGAATAAGTTTTACAAAGTCGGTTAAATATCAATATCTCCCACCTCCTTACCGAGAAGCGAGCGTTTCCCCGACGGCACCTCCTTTAAAAATCTAAATAATAAATGGGAGCCAACTTTAGTAGCCTAACAATTTTAGTCAACGAAGAAAATTCTTTTACAGCCGAGTTTCCAAATTTAACGCACGCCTATAAATTACCGAAAGTAACCCAAAAAACCAAAAATCAATTTAATTTCGCGGTCTATTGCGCGACGACTGCCTGAGGAGTGGGTTTTGATCTGCTGTCCGACCCCAATCCTTACGTGTCGGCTTTGTTTAAGTTTCACGTATATTACACCGTACGAAAAATATTTCACGACTGCGTGATGCCCATTCCGAGCGACGACATATTTGACCCGTTACACAATAATTACGATCATCGGAAGTTTATAGACACGTGCCTTTTATACGGAGTAGACCAAAACAAGTCATTTAAACAATCGCGTGATAAATTATCAAATGGACTTGGCACCGCTTATTATTACGAAAATGGTTACGTACCTGTTCCGGGTAAAAACTACGATGCGCACGATTTACAGGTGACCTACGGCAAATACGCGGGATCTACTACATGGGTTTCGGCTGGGCTAAGCCGCCCAAAGGTTCCGGTCACGCGAGTACGTACACGGTCACCTGGATTTCACAGTCGAACGCGGTCACTTTGGCCTGGTGGGACTTTGTTCCTAAACAGAGTAAACTTACACCCGTGGGAATCACCAAGGTAAACGAATCACTTCGAGCTTACGTCTACGCGTTATTAGGATCCCAGGCACAGACCAAGATGAGCGTTTTGGCCACCGGCACCGGCTTAGACGCACAACGGCAATTTATTACGACCGTGGAGTCTTTAATTAATTCGGATCCCGATCTCGAACAGTCGATCGACCGATTTCAAGATTCGCTGCAATACGCAAAAACGCCTTTAAATTTCGTAGTCGCCCCGGGTTTGTATCTGGTACCCTCGGATATGGACCTACGCATCGGTACGTTTGAGGGTTACAATAATAATTTACAAATCGCGACTGAAGACATGACGACTGGTTACGTACCAAGTTTAAATTTGGAGCATGTTCCAAAGCAACCAGAACCAGTTTTAAAGCAACCAAAACCAATTCCAAAGCAACCAGAACGAACGCCAAAGCCTTTAGATATACACAACGAAGAAAAACTGTCTTTAACCGTCGGAGCCATTGCCGTTGGTGTCCTCGGTTTTACGTTGTTTAAAGTTTTGACTTGAACAGTTTGATTAAGGCGTTAAAAAACCTCACCCCAAATTTGAGGTGAGGTTTAAATTTTTTTTCCTTAATTTACATCCTTTGCAAGTACGTCAAAATCAAAACACCCACGGCAACAAACAAGGTCCATACGTGCTCCGCTATCCTCCGACCGCTTTACTCGCCACGTTAAAAATCCAACTCAAAACGCTACCGATGATCCCGGGCAAAGCGCCTAAAGCTTTTAACCCGAGTTTCTTCAACACGTTTACCAGGTTCCACAGTTGCCGTTTGATCCAATCGGTAACGCCAGGTTTTGGTGTTGGTTTAGGAGTTGGTGCCGGTTCGGGTTCTTGTGCAGGACTTGGCTCGCCAACAGCTCTGACGCTGGCCACGATACTACTAACGATGGTGCTCACGGCCAATCCAAAAGCCGTTAAAATGCTGACGATCGTCACACCTTGCTCTCGAAAAAGCGTTCTAATTCTCTCGCGTAACGTCAGATCCGAATCCATTACAGCAGTGTTTCTGTTTATAATTTCCAATCTCCCGGCTCTCTCGATTTGTAGGTCGTTTAATTGCCCCCGGAGTTCTGCCCTTTCGGCATCCGTCGCCGCTTCTTCTAATTCGTTTTTGACCTGTTGGATTTTATCGTCTAACTCGTCTAATTTACCTTGATTTAAAATTAATTCACCTTTGACGGTTTGTAGCGATTTGTCTAATGCGGCTAATTCGCGGTAATTCAATCCTTCTGTTTGAACGTCTACGTCACGTGTGAGCTCTTCTAGGATGTCGCTGACTTGGTCGGCTTTTTCGGGGAGCTCTTCCATTTCGATTTGTTCCGGTTGAATCGTTTTTAACTTTGATTCGACTTGTCGCAGTGTTCTTCCGTAATTTTCAAATCCTAATTCATACCTGATAAATCGTTGAGCCGAGGCATTTTTACCAAGACCATTATAGCTGGCAGCTTTGGCATTTTTTTGCTATCGTGTCAAGGCCAACAACTCTGTCTGGATTTCTCTTGTCGGTTAACAATACGTCGCCATATCCGTTTTGGGCTTTGTAAAATAACCCTTGGCCTTTGCAAAAATCAAAATTTTCATAGTGAATTACCGACGGCACGTCTCTTCTATTGACGAGTTTAAAATATCTGTAAAAATCGTCCACGGTCGGATTGGTTATGAACATCGATTTTGCTTGTTCTAAAGGATCACCCTCGGGTAATTTTCTGTGCGTTGGCGTCAATTTTGGATCGATCACCATCGTACCCACTTTTGTCTCGGTTAATGAAGTCGAGATGTCATCGTCATCCCACGTGAGCTCTTCTTGTTCATCTTCTTGTTCTTCTTCTTCTGGGACTTCGTTTAAGTTTAGATCGTCTAGTTCAAATCCTCCTTCAGCCATTTCACTTTAAAATAAAACGATTTAAAAAAGTCGACGTAAAGGTCGACTTAAGCGGTCGGCAGGCTCGCGGGCAATATGCCTTGTGACACCAACCAACCCTGGGTAAACAGGGCACCGCTTGATATCGCGGTCAATTTCAACGCGTCTTCGGCGGATAATTTATTTAGATCTGGCGGTTTAATTTTAAAAAGCCTACTCGACAGCATGGCATATCCGATAGAAAAATTCCCGAGACGACGGCACCGTGGTAAACCGTATTTGCGATTCCGTTTACGTCGATTGATTTAGCGTTACTCATCTTGTTAATATAAGGAGTTTTAAATTAAGTTTATTCCATGTCCAGGATTTCGGGACGGTCGCTTCGCTCGGTCGGCTTTTGAACGGTCGGTTCGACTCTTTTAACCGTCGACTTTTTTTTCCAAATTAAATACACCGCGAGCGCAGCAATCGCCAATCCACCCAGGATTAAATTTTTGTTCTCTAGTGCCGTTTGGTAAATTTTATTTTCTGATATCGGTGTTTCGTTCGCTTCGCCTAATTTCATCTTGGCGAGCTGTTGTTTCATCTTCTTGTTAAGCTCGGCTAATTTTTTACCTTGTTCTACTCGCCTTGGAGTTTTGAGTTTAGTTACCGTCTGAATTTGGTTGTTCGCTGGTGTTGGGTTCGCTTCGTTGTTGCTCGTTTCCGTTGACATCTTCTTTTATAATAAGAGAACTTTTGTTGAATTCTAGATGTTTTGTTGTAATCAACGCTGCTGTAAGTGGGGACAGGTAAACCCCGTATTTATAACAGATCTCTGTGAGTAGGTGCCCCATCATTTGACTGATAATTGGGTCGTCGTTTAAGTCTTTAGTTAGCGCTTCTTCTGATTTTAAGTTGACGTTGAATCCCAGGAGATCGATCGGAGTAGCTATTCCTTAAAATCGCGTGACCGAGGGTTTTTTACGATCTCTTTGCCAAATTTAACTTCGTACAAATTGAAAAGCTTTTCTTGGACTTTGGGTGATAAAGTTTCAATTTCTTTGACCGAGTATTCCTTGCCGAGATATTTTTTAGATTCGCCAGATGCAACGATTGAACGCAGGCGATCTTTTACGTTTGAGGTTGATTCTGTTTTTGATTCGCTTTTTGAATCGACCAGTATTGATTTGATGTCGTCCATTTTATAATATACGTTTTAAATTTGTTGACCGTTTGCTTAAAGCACAGATATTCGTAGGTGTAGTAGATCAGGTTAGCTGCTATAACTAACTGGGCAACTAGCTGAACGTATTCTAGCAGAGTTATCATTTGTTATAACTAAAATAAAAAAAGTTATAACCAGGCTGATGCAGCCCAGTTATAAGAAAGTTCTAACTAAGTTTTAACAAAAACCAATTAACTTTCAACAAAGAGGTTTTAACTTTTTTAACACACTCGAAACTCTATTTTGCCAATTACACATCCAACAACATAGCACAACGTTTCCCTTGACGTATCAGATGTTACCGTCCAATCGGCTCAAAACACAAAACCCGGGGTGATCTTTGCTCAAAAATTGGAGCTTGGTACCGCAGTAAAAACACTTTTCGTTTTCTTGAATCAGGTCGCGGCAAAAGTTTTGATCAATAAATCGTTTTTTGTCAAAGCGACCACAATTTATATCTTCCGACAAACAATCAATTGTACAAAAGTCTAACCACTTTTGAACCGAGCCAAACGACTTGTTGCAAGATATGCAATGACACTGTCCTTTTTCCTTTTTACAAATTCGCAATGCCAAACACGTGGCATTAAGAAATTCAGACGCCATTGCTTCCCTTAGTAATACATTCATCACAAGTCGCGTTTATTTTACCCGTTTTTTGGGTCTTAAAATGTTCTAGGTCAAAAGGTGTCTGCACTTGGCGCAATTTTTGGGGTTTTTTTTGGTTGGTTCAATCTTTTGTTCGCTGCGCTCATTTTCCATTTTCTTTTCAACGGTGGTGTCTGTATTTTTTCTCATTTTTTCTCAATAATAGAGCAAGATGATTTTTTTTTACCCCACAAGGTAATTCACCGGCGGTTCTGTGTTTAAAACGAGTTTTGTAAATCGAACGTCGCGAAGGTACCTTTTGATCTCTTCTCGTTTATCATCTGGCACCACGTCGATTTCGTCGAGACACTGACCAAAACTATTTCGATCTTTACAATGAAAAATAGCGGTCCAAGCGATGTTTTCGCGGAAATCTTTTAAAACCGAGTTGTACTTTTGGGTAAGTAGCCAACAGCTGTGGAGGTAATGTCGACCGCTAAAAGCCATCTTGCTCAAAGCGTAAGTGCTATTATTTTTAGACTTCTTTCGATATTTAATAAACTGATCGGCAGCACAATCATCGACGATAAACAAAGTGTAAACCCTGTCAAACGCTTCGTTTAGTTCTAGTCTCTCTCGATCTAGGTCACAGGTAAACGTTTTCGTCGGTGTATATCCACAACCGTTCTAAATACGTTTTGTTTTTAAATAAAGTCGGACAGATGATGACGATGGCTTCAAACGCAAATTTATATTCATTTTCTAAAAGATTTAAAATCCATTTGGTCTTGCCATTCCAAGTTTTGCCTACGATCAAAGTGCAATGCGGATTCTTGTACATCTGACTCATTTTAATAAACTAAACTCTTAAAATTCCTGTCTTCCACCGTCAACTGCGCGTCCATCACCAAAAACACGTACATTGTCAGCGGTCCTGCGGTTTCGGCTTGACGTTTCATTTGAATTGCAATGTCCCCACCGCCGCCTAAAGGTCTACCCGATCTGTGGGCCGAGTTGTCGTCGGAACTGCGGAAGTCGAGCCAGAGACCGTACTTGTCTTTTAGATAGTCCGCCATATCTACCCCGGTTAAATTTAGGTCTTTCGCTACCGCGCGAGCCAATTCGGTGTCCGAGTCTCCAAAATACTTAGTGACTTCGTTCCAATGTTTTTGTGATGTGCGGATTATAAAATTTTTGCGGGTTCTTGATCGTCGGGTCTTTGAAGAGGATAAGTACTCCCTTTAAGCTCTTGATCCTTTGATCGACGCTGATGTTCCATAGCGTGTCTGACTTGTTTACCACCCGTTTATTCCACGAGTGAATCCGGTCGAATAGGTAATAAACGATCCCGTTGTGTTTGTTTCTCAGGGTTTGCGCCAAGTCTCGATAAGTAACGACTTCGTATTCTAAGGTCAGGTCCGAAATGGAATACTCCGCGGCTGTGTCTTACGGAGTAGACCACTTTGTCGTGGTCGTTAAAGGTCAGTTGGTAAGTTAGGGGCTCTTTGAAACCCGACGGATAGAAGGGCCGTGATCCGTCAACATCGGTGTGTCTAGTGGAATCGCGTGTCTGTTTTTAAAAGCGTCGGCAATCGCTTTATCCTTACCGTCGTTCGCAGCGGCATTAGCATCGCCAGCCCCTAGACGTATCTTGGCGACGTTTTCCCTTTCCAAACCAAAGTACGCCATGTTTTTAGTCTGCGACAGGGGTAGCCAGTTGTCCTTAAAATTGTGAAAGACGTCGGCGTCGTGGGAACTTACGATGTCCGTGCCTTGAAGATGCACTTTAATTTATGAAATCATGTTTCGAGCCACGTTGTTATGCACGGTCCACTTGACGTCCGATGCTCCGTCTAGATCGAGTTTAAAAGCGAGTTTGGCGGTGCCAGGGTACAACGACGTCGTCGGTGCCTAAGGCCGGGAATTTTACGTTTAACGTGTGACCCGCGGCTATGGTGCTCGGATTGTGGGTAATGGTGACTTCGCGTCTTTCGCCCTTGATCGCTCAAGGAACTTTAAGCCTGCGACTCGGGTTTAACTTTTTGGTATACATTACTTTTATATTATACGATTCTTAATTTACTGAAATATTTTAAACAGAAAAGAAAACGCGATTAAGGATATGCTGGCTGCGAAAAATAGATCTTCGTATTCCATTAGTTGACTTTGCTTTCTAAACGTTTCACTTTGGGACTCTAAAACCATATCACCGATGTGATCGATGTCTGCGCGTATATCACCCAGCATCTGCTGAATCTCCGTTTGATCGGTTTGAATTTCGATTAATTTGTTTTCAAGGTCCGAAAATTGGTTATTCATTTAATATAACTTATTTTAAAATATGGCTAGTGCTTTAATGATGGTCGGAGGAGCGATAGTAAACGCCTTGGCTCTCACGGGATCAAATTTTTTATTCAGCAGTTTAGCTAAAAGTAAGGTCGACGAAGAACGAAAGCGACACGACCTCGCGTTAGAACAACTGGCGCAAGCAAAACAAAACTGGGAACAAAACCGCGTACACATGTTAGACTTTTTCAACGAACGAATGCGACAAGAACGCGCGAGTCAGCAAACATTTGTAAAGGTGGACGAGGCCCTACGAGCTTACAGCGAATTGACCGGAAAAAGGTGTCACGCCGTTGACGGCTTTGGTGGGGTTTTTAGCTTATCGATTTGCGTAACTTTATTTTAAAATGGAGGAAACTTTTAAAAAACTATTTTACAGTCCGCAGGGCTATTGGTGAGGAGAAAGCGCGGTCGATCACCTACACGAGAAGACCGGTGCAGACAAATCGGTTATTAAAAGTTGGCTAAAAAGCAGGCCGTTTGGCAAATATATTTACCAAAACCAAATTACGTACCCAGACCAACAATGTTACAATCAGAATCGGTCGAATCAAATTACGCCCATCAAATGGACGTTTTGTACTTACCCTGGGACCGCGTTAAAAGAAAAACGTTTAAATGTGCCTAGACCGTGGTAGACGTCGGTTCGCGGTTTAAAGAAGCGGAACCGTTGACCAGCAAAACCGCCGAGCAAGTGAGTGAAGCGATAAAACAAATTTATAAAAGATCGCCCTTGACTTGGCCCAAATTCGTAATGGTTGACTCCGGATTTGAATTTAAAGGCGAGTTTAAAAAGTTAATGGTTAAACACGGGGTAGAAATTCAAGTTGGGGAACCTGGGGTACATTGATCTCAAGGAATCGTAGAAAGATTTAACCGTATTTTAGCTGAAAGGTTATTCGGTCATCAATACGCTCAAGAGATGTTAAACGTCGGTGAACGAAACGTGGAATGGGTGGAGCGTTTGCCCCAGGTCGTGAAATCTTTAAACGAGGAAAAAACGCGGTTAATCGATGCCGTGCCTGCAGAAGCCGTCAAATTAGCAAGCGGGGTAAAACAGTCACCGAGTGCACCTGTGAAAACGACCCAAAGAGAACTTCCTCCAAGTGTATTAGTTAGGTACCTCTATTACCCGGGCGAGCAAGAGGGCGGCACCGTCAGAAGGGCGACAGATCCGATCTGGTCAGTGGACGTTTATCAAATTGAAAAGCGCACCGGCCAATTTAAACGGGTGAAAGGCAAGAGGGTCAAAACGGTTCCCACTTTATACTACCTTTTAAAAGGGCCAAATAGGAGTTTCGTTAAAGAGGAACTTCAGGTCGTGCCCGAAGATACCGAATTACCGAATTAGCTTATTCCCGTAAGCCAACGTATCGATTCTGTTCGGTAATATGTACCGCTTTGTGTCTAAAGGTGACGGACTCAATTTATTTTGCGACACGGTGAACATCTGATGTTTGTCCGATCTAAATAATTGTTGTTTATTGAAATAAGAGACCCGGTCAAATAGGCACCTTTTGTACATCTCGTGAGTTAGGTTCTTTTGAGTTACCACTTTTGTGACCCCTTTTGCCTTCTTTAAACTTTGATCGACCGTCAGAATCCAATACATTTTCGGTCTAATGTAAACAGCTTCTAAAATTGTTTTACCACCAAATTCGTCTTTCATTTTACCGATGACTTTTTATTTTTGACGCTGTAAAGTCGATGATCGGTTTGGTAATTACTAAAGTCAAACAAATTGCGCTTTTCGTAGACAGTTAGGTAGACAGTTAAATCGTCAGAGCTGCGCTCGATCTGAACTAACAGAGAATCAGTGTCCGTGTAAAGTAAATTTACTTTTTCACCAAAAGTTGATTTTAGTTCGTTGTAGTAAAAATCGTACATCAACGTTTTTGAGATATCAAGAATACTTACACCGCAATAAATCGGTTTATTTAATTTTGTTTTGGTTCGGTACATCTCCACACACGAAAGCTCGCACTCCTCAAATGGCACCGTCGATTTATAATTCGGTTTATAGGTCCATTTTTTGTATTTGTCAGCATCTTGTACGTCCCCCAATAAATGACCGTCCATTCGATATCTGACATTTTCCATCGTCTTGCCAAAAACAGAATTATTCATCAATTTGAAAAAGTCTTTCTCAAAATCAGACTTGGCCAATATGCGTAATTTCTGTTTTTATCGATGTAGCTTTTCATCCACGGCTTTTGACGAAATTTCAATACTCGGTGAACTTCTTTGATCCACAACCCGATTTTGAGATATTTTTGCAATGTACGATAGTGAACCACGTATTTTTCTTTGGTGTTGAGAGTAGACACGAGTTTGTCTACCACTGCGCTCGCTTCTCCATTACCAATTAAATCCTGTTGGTAACTCGAAAACCATTCGTTTGGTACCAACATATTTTCGGGTGCAAGTGGAAAGTCATTATTTTGTCGTGGTGACGTTCCGGGTAATCCATAGTAATCTCAAACATGTAACCGTAGTCGTCAGTTAGTCGCAATTCTTGGATGTAATAGTACGTAAATTTTTCTAAGTCTGTTTCCCAGGTAAATTCACCTACGGGCAAATATTTGCTCATCGCCCAGCCGTATAAATTATTTGCGTCTAGATACATAATCTGTGACTCTGGCTTATTTGGGTCGTAGTCAGGTAGTTTTGGATTATTGGCCTTTGCATATCGTTTGGCTCCCACAGAAGAAATCCCGCCTCTTTTGGCCCTTTCAAAAAATATGTGTTGATCGATGTCTGTCAGTAGTTCCAATTGGACTCCCGAATGTTTTAATAAAGCGTCCCACGACAGGCCCGGTGACGTGTAATAGTTGGCTGGGTCAAGACCGTAGTTCTTCTTGCAGACTTTACGGAAGTTTCAAAAACAGCTGCTAGCAATAACACGTCCGTTTCCACGTATAGGTCGTGGTAGTCGCCTAGGTTTTTACAACCAAAAGCGTGCCATACTGTCTCTGCACGAAAGTATTCTTGCTCGGTTATTCCTCCCTGCTTCAGAGAGCTATAAAAAGCGTCTACCGATGGCAAATTTGTTTCTTGAAATCGATCAAATGAGTCTATATACTCATAGGGGTAAATTCCCTTATCCAGCAATAAATTTGTGTTTTCTGGGAACCTTTTGCAAAGTAAGTTAAAATCATCGGGTGAACAGTTTTTAACCAACCGATCTAAGGAAGCCGCCATGAAATGAAAGGAGTCTAAGAACCTGAGTTGGCCAAAGGAGAACGAGATGTAATTCTCGGTATTTTTAGCGATCAACTTGATTGATTGTCCGTTAAACTCGTGAGCGCCCTGCATAATCAAGTGCGCATCGTATTTCTCCAAGTTGTGTAAAATCACCGGAATGGCTGTTTGATAAGGCACGACTCTTAACTTGAGATTGCAATTGGCATGCGCTGGGCCTCGGTACTTACCCGTCACGTGACAGTGATCTCTGACCTTTCTAAATTTGTTGATTGGCTTTTTGCAGGTCATACATTTAAAGTCTTTGAAGCCGGCTTCGTTTGTGACACTGTTAGCGGCTTTTTCTTTTTTTTGTTTTTGGTTCGTTTGGTATTGGACACTGACACTGGGTACTGGAGGTTTTTCCAATAAGCTTTTCGCAGATCCAACACCTATTACAATTTTTGTAATTTTTTTGTAACTCGGGTGACCAAATCAACGGCTCTTTGTTTTTAAACTTTTCGTTTATTTTTTCTGCTTCCTGAGAAAGTGACCTTACAAAATTAACAGCCGCGTCATCACCTCTATAAATCTCGCGTGACGTGCATTCACCATCGCATCTGACGACCGCGTATGAGTATCCGCAAGGCTTATGAATCTGTGTTTTGGCCGTGCTCGCTCCGCTCGCTGTCGGCGGCAATTTTTCTAAAACAGACTCAAAATCGGCGTAAATGACAAAAGGCGCGTCTTGTTTGTTTTTATAATTTTTAAACTTGAGTATATTTTCACCTTCAGCCGGCAACTCGACTTTGGATGTCGGAACTTTTAACCCTTGACAATCTTCTTTGTGCCTGGTTAATTTTTCTTCCGTTTGGAAATGTGACATGCAATGGAAACACCAGTGTTTTTGGCCATCGTGATGATCGATATCACCCGTCAACCTAGAAAAAAATTTAATCCAACAGTAGTGACTCTTTTCACCTTTGTTAAAGTAAAGTAAATTGATCGGTTCTTCTGAACGCTTGCTTTTGTGAAGAATGTAAAGACCGTCTTTTTTGGTATAACCAAACACGTTAATTGCCAAATTATTTTGCGATTCGATACGTGGGATTTGTGAAATTGGTGTCGGAAAGCTTACGTTTGTAAAATTTAAACCGTCTGACGCCTTTGGCATGTAAGTCGATGTTCGCTCGTCATGTATTTTATATTTTGGATTAACTTCAATTTGACTTTTGACGTCGTCTGAAAATAACTTTAAAGCTGCCCGCAACGCCCATCGGATACATTCTTCATCTTTATTTTGGACGTTTATGATTGCTTTTTTGTCTCCCGATTCTTTAGGCAACGGAATGTAAGAAGAACCCACTGGATTATATTTAACCACGTTGATGTAAAAAGCGACGACCTTGTCAAAGATCCAACCCGAGCCTTTTTGTGTATGAGCCTCCGCCTCTTTTATTTGTTTTTCCCTCTGTTCAGCGAGTGCGTTTTTAACGTCGGCTTCATTTGCGACTGCATCGTTGTCGCTTGGAAAGGGAAATACACCAAATTCAGTTTTTTCTGGTTTTTCCAATCTAAACTGAACTTTGATATTTGTTTGCAATTTGTACGAACCAATTTCTTTTAGTTCTTCCAAAGCTTTTTTCTCGATGAAAGTTTTGTGAAAATCAAAAAAGTGGATGAGGTCGTATTCAAAGAAACGGGGTATTAACTCCCAATTGCGGAAGTTACCTTGGAAACGATTGATGCTTCTGAAATCTACTTCTGCGAGTTCCTCGGGCTGAGTGTAAGCTTTAATCGCATCGATAAAGTCCTCTTTGACATATCTTTTTTTGTTGGCAAAAGGAATGTTGTATTTTTTCACCGTTTCCAACAGCTGCCGATATGACTGACGCGGGAGATACCTAAATTGTTTTTGATATGACCGTATGGCTTCAATGAGCTCGGGTTTGGTGTGAGATTTACGGGTGATTGCCGGTAATGGAATGTCGTATCGCTTGACAAAATTTTCTAAAAACGCCTTCTTAAATCGATTAAAGGTCGTTAGTAGAGGTCGGTGCTGTGGGTTGCTCATGTCTCTATTTATATATAGGTTTCCAAAATTTTTCTCATTTTTTCTATCGACTTGGCTTGACATGTTTTTATATGTTGTTATTTTTATACATAGGTCATCTATTTAAGGCGGTTATATACATAGCACATTTTGCTTTGAACAGAGCTACGCTTTAAGTAGAGGTCACGAGTTCAGGCCGGAAAAGCGACGGGAAGTCCCTTTTTTGTTTGAGAATAATTGTTTGTGCAGGTCGGCGCACGTCACGAGTTGTTCACAGGAAAAGTGCGCCGGGGTCAAAAGGTGAGTGGGAATCCCCGGCGCGTGTGGTGGGTGAAAGAGGGGATTTTTGTTCAGAAGGTGTATATTTTACCCGGTGTTTTGGGGGGCTTATTTTGGGTCGGGTAGGTATCCAAGGGATTTTGGAAGTTGAGATTTTTAGGGGATTTCCCCGATTTTTTGAGTCGATGTACTACCCAGGGATTTTTGGTGAAAACGGTGGAAAAGGGGGTGTGGACCAGAACTGTTAGTTTCCTACTACTTAAGTTAACGCACAGGTAAAGTTTAAAATCTCTTAAATGCAAAGATTACGCGTGCTAAATAACACAGTGAGAGCAGAAACTGAACAGATTTTAACGGCTAGGTAATGAAAACCCCAACAGAATAAAAAAAGAAAAGTTACAATATTTTTGAGTCCTTCCTTATCCCTGCATTAAATTGAAGAATTCGCTACATTTAAGCCTTGTTTGCAGTTTTACTTAAACAAGGACCACTGAACTTTGTTTTCAGCCAAAGGTGTTTGCGTGAGATGGGATTCGGGCAAGGTAGCTAACTATCGCGCTGGAGGAGCCAGTGGCAAGTTTGATCTACGGATTTATGACAATGCCCAGTTAGGTATGTTAAGCTTTATTTTCAATGTCCACCATACAGCTTCTCGTCAGAGTCCTTAAATCCTATTTGTACAGAGAAGAACAAATGGGTGGATTCACGCCCAGATGTTTTGTCTAATACTGAAATCATGAATACTGTAAAGTCGGGAAGTGGAAGAAAAGTCTTTTTGATCCGTAATCTGTGTTTCAGAAACTTTACCAGTGTAAATGCAGTTTATCGGTGAAATTCAGCATTCAATTGTAATATCAATGTCAAATGGGAAGATGTCGGCAGGAATTATTCTGGGCCCTTCTTTACTCCCCATGCAATAAATAAATCCCATAAACTGTGCTTTGTAGTCAATTTGCAAGTTGTGCCAAGGAATTAGGACCTACTGTTGTCCTCGCTTATTTTGGAGATGCTTGTATTGAAATATCCTTCCGCTGTGTGGTTGCTACTGTTTCGTAAGTTCGACATTGAACATAAATACTGGTATGCAATAATTAACTACGTGCGACGTTGATCATAAACTCGGTTCCTGGTTTTGGTGGTTTGTTTGTTTGGTTTTGTTCGCTGATTTCCAAGACTGCCTTATGAAGCAGTTTTGTATTTGTATCCATTGCCAGATCGAAATGCTTCATATTACGTCTGTAGTTTTCTGTTACGTGCTGCATGGTTGAAGCCATATATTTCGTCATCTTTGCTTTTCCACGAAAACACTTACATTCGTAATGCTATTTATAATAATTAACCGTGATTGTTATGAATAGTTGGCTCATTATAAGCATCGTCGAACATCACTGCGTGAAATCGTACTTGTCATTCGTCGTACGGAAAAAGATCAGGGTTCCCCTCATCAGTGGATGTTGGATTTCACCAGTTCCAGTTTTGCCGTAGAGGGTGGGTGGATTAAAAATTACTTTCTTCTTGGAAATGTAATTGCGAATAGTTCGCCATTGATCTAAACTAGACTATGGACGCATACGACTGACCTCATCGTTTTTAGTAAATTGTTAGAAATGTCGCAACTCTGGCAAACCTTTTGATATGTCTTACACAGTATAATTGTACGTAGGTCTGAATAAGTGACTTGTTGTCAAGTCTATTCGTATCCTGGTGGCGCTGACCCCTTAAACCGTGAAATCCCAACTTCTTTATTGTTATCACAAAACTTGTTTTGCACAAATAAGCCAAAATAAACATTAGTGTATAAAGTGTACACTTAGCAACATGTACCGTATTTCTTCTAAATGGAATAGAAATGAAGTTAGTTCAATAACTCCGATAATCAAGGGGAATTGGGGAGGGGTGAAAAGTATTGGTATCACAATCACTAATAGGAAATAACACGTTGACAACTTTGATCATTAACTATCAGTTGCTTTAGTATGTATGTCTAGCGCCTGTGCATCATAGTACGAATAAAAAGTGGTTACATGGTTAGTTGAACTGGAATGGGTTGTCATGATGGCTTCGTCAGTATCCTCGAAGTGGTTTGGACTGTGTATTAAAAACGTGGCCGCCACACCCTGTTCAATATGGGCGTTTCACAATAGTGCCCCTCCAAGCTTTTGCAAAAGCGTTTACCAATCACAGTGCGCGAAATCTGTCGACCCAGACGCGCATTGGGTCGACATTGGGTCAACGCGTTGCAAGCTCCTGGAGGCGCACTATTGTGAATCGCCTGTGTTATGTCATTTTCTTTTTCGTTCATAAGAAATATCACCTAAACTTTTAGAAAACAAATTTTGTGTTTTCCAATTTTCCATCTATATAATTCAAGATAATGCATCAAAGTCTTGCACATTATCGACGCGCGTAAAACATGAAAAATCATAGTTAGAAAAATTATTGATTATAAACATTTGGGGGGCACACTTTTTTGCCAAAGGTTTCATGTTTTCTGTCACAAGGTATAGATATGTATAAGCAAGGGGCTTTTTGTGTTTAGTGAACTCAGAATTTTAATTTCGGACTAATTCTCACGCCTAGTGATATGTACAGTTTTTATGGAGCTGTGACGTATGAACTAAGCTTTAAGCTTACTGATTTTTACAAGCCTAAATACTAAAATTCTGAAACGATGTCCCAAAGAGAAGTGTCCAAGCCTTTACTCAAGATACACTGGTCCCCAGAATAATGCAGAATAACGTCCTATCCAGTCGAATATCACGGTACTCGTCTAATAGCAAAAAAAAAAGAAAAAAAGAAAAAAAAAGAATGTGGCTTTATCACAAACTTTATCACAAACTAAGATTAACAATCTCACTGACTACAAAATATGCAACACACTGTATAGTGGATGGCATTAATTAAACATGTAAACTGAAGAAGTCTCATATATGAGGGCAATATTAATCGTACTTAACGGTTAGAAGAACGTTGGAATTAACAGTTTAGACAAAAATCTTGCACATTGTGCAACAATTCAGAAAGAAACACCTGTTACCATTAGTTTGTAGGGTAAAAGACAAGTGGAACTGGGAGATAAAACATTTCCAAATATAGCAATATTATTTAATATGATATACCATCAACTATTGACAATTAATAATTGTTATTAATAATTTTTGGTCTGCGCTTTTCATGATGGTCACCTTATATAACTGATGTTTTAATTGTGAATTATTAATATTGTGATTCTATTCCCGATAACCAAGGGGTTGAAAGGATTACTTCGAGGGAAAGGAATGTTGTTGACGGATTGTCATATTACTTTGAGGAACGAATTAAAAAAGAAACTCTTCTGCCAAACCTTTTCTCCGTCTGTCCCCATTGGGCCTCAGTAAAAAGCTGAATAACCTACCTAATTTGTATTCTTGATATCTGGGTTGTAATCTATAATATAAAAACAGGATTTAGAGCTTCCAGTGATCCTCTTCTTGTGCTTCCCAGTTCCTTTTGGTAGGTTATCTCCATGTGCGTCAACTGCTTCACAAAGATGTAGGGAGGACAATGACGCAAGAATAAAAAAACGTTGAACCCTTCTTTTTGGCTGTGAAAAGTTTGAAACTGAACCCCTTTTATTGCTGATGGTTATTAAAGTATGCTGAATACCATTGCTGTTGCCCCTCCAAGGACATAACTATGTCCCTTTCATTAGCCTATTAGCCTATTATTTTGGAGTGTGGCAGACACTCCAAAAATGTTCAGACTTAAGTACTAATGACTGAAATGCATTCGTCACTATCACTGACGAACGGGAAAACAATTTTAACAAGCCATAAATATACCAATATGAACACATATTATAAAATGTACATCAATATAAATATCGACCTCTGTAAACAGTCATATGGGTCACCCTCCCTTCCCCCCTCCCCACTTTTCAAATTTCCATGGCTGGGCAAGTCATCCCCACCCCATGATTCCCCATTCCCATCTGCCAACAAATTTACGCCACTACATTGGTCATTTAAACTAGAAGGTGTTGAAAAATTATTCCCAAACTAATCGAAGAAACGAACAGTGCATATTGATTTCGAAAATGAAGTTATAATAATTTTGCAGCGGACGAAGAAACTTTTCGCTAGGCAACCGAAACGCAGATGGTCACTAAATAATTATTTCGAGGGAACGAAATATATCGAGACAACGAAATAAATAAAATGTGTCCCTTGCGGGCTCCCTTTAGGAGTGTGGGCTTAATATGGCATGATTCGTTAGTGATTGCATAGGAGTTTATGCAACAAAAATATGTAGTTATTACGAAAGCCCTGGAGTGCCATTTTCAAAAAGTAAAGTATACTTTTTCAACTCCGTTTTACTAGAAATATCTTTTCCAAAGTTGGTTTGTTCGAGACATATGTTCTGCAGTTCATTCGCATGAGATCTGTCATTAAAAATATTGTTTCAATATTGAAACAAATCGTTTTTACGAGATATATTTTTAATGAAGACTGTTTTTATGAGATATACATGTACTTTGTCAGATTTCATTTTCAGTAGATATATGTTTTCACGTTTGAATTTATTTCTTGCCAAAATAACCCTCATAAGTACAACTCATTAAAACGACCTTCAAAAAATAGGCCCATCTCCTAAAAACGAAGTTGGAAAATATTCCTCGTAACAGTTATTTGTTTCCAAAAATAAAAATAATATGTGTAAATGTACATCTCAAAACAACGAAGTAAAGGTATAAAGTCTTCAATAAACGAACTTTGCAAAAAACAGATCTCACAAAAACAAAGTTTGAAAAATACGCTTCATTAAAACGAACTTCGGAAAAATATATACTTTATGAAAAAGAACTTTCAAAAGATTCCCCGAGGAGCGATTTTGACGGATACGCAACGCTTGGCGCAAGTGTTGACGCGCATATGGAAAGGGGCCATAATGCGACCAAGGGCTACTGTCAAATCTCGGCTTCATTTCAGAGGAGGCACTGTCTTTCTCACGACCCATTTTAAGGCTCTTAGTAGAAGAGCTAGTAGAACTTGGTAACATTCTTTGAATTTTTTTCTATGAAGTGGTTAATTCCCGAGCAGGAGTCCAAGTCGGAGTCTTGGTAGAACGAGACCAAGTCAGAGTCTTTATAGAACAAGTCCAGGTTAGAGTCTGAGGCCTTCAAAGAAGTGGACTGTGGCCAGATCGAAGGTATTCGTTCAATTCGTTCGGGCATAAAACAATGCATTTTACTGAATCTTCCATTGTAATCCTGGACACAGGAGTGAAGCATCCCAACATCATTTGTGATGGCTGTGGTGAGGAAGGTGTTGTGGGAATCCGCTGGAAATGTCTGGAGTGTCATGACTTTGACTTGTGTCATGGCTGCTATAACAAAGGAAAGCACAACTTGAAGCATCGGTTCAGCAGGATCGAAGCCAGTGCAGTACCGGGGTAATTGCACCGTCAATTCAGTTCCACAACTCCCGTCATGTAGAGTGGCATATCCAGCAAGGAGAGGGGCAGGGGAGCGACTTTCCCTGGAGACATGTTGCCATTTAAGCGGGGGTGGGATTCTTTCACGGATTTAAAAAAAAAAGAATATTCGTGTTCGGAAATAATTTCCATTCCCCAAACCCAAGACCTGGATACGCCACTGCTGTCACACCCGAACTGGCATTATAAAGGCCCCTTTGTTTCAAAATAGCATGACCTTTAACCCTTCAATTACAGTACTTACCCTGCAGGGCAAAAATTCCGCGTTCTGTGCCAAGAATTTGAATAGCAATATTGTACCTTTAACTGTTTTGTTTGTCTTGAAATGTATAAATCAACCTCAAGGTGGTGTTCTGAACCTGTCTGATGGTTACTTTCCTTCCAGAAGCTGGGAAAAAATGTAGACCCACCCCTCTGAATGGATACAAAAAGTGACACGACACAAAATATTCCATCTTTAAGGCCCCACCAAAAGTTTGCCTACCCCCCAAAAAATAGTTTCTAGATCCCCCTATTTTGGAAGATCACAAATTTCTGTACCCTAGACAAAATTTCCTCAACACATAAATTTTGACTTTAAATGTAAACATTTTTGAAATTGCGAACGAGGAAGAATGTTAGGGGAGCTTAAACCAAATGAAGATAGTGCATGTCCATAAAATTTCCCTTGAATGGTTAATGAAGCCCTAGAGAAAACCACAAGACAAAGCAATACGTATACAGCAGCACATACCCATGCGAAGCTGCAGCGCACAGTCTTGTGCGAACCAGTAAATGCACTCAAACCAGTTAAAACGCCCTCCTCTATCACGTGATCAGCTCAACGAAGGTTGAAGTAATGCTTGCTAATTTGGCGCAACCTCGAGGCTATCAGGTAGTGGAGTCAGGCAAAAGTCATCACCAATTATGATCATACAGTATATTCCATACTCTCTACAAGTAAAGCGACATTTCAAAACCTTTGCAGGTCACTGGGAGCAAACCTATACTGTTGACAGCTATTTCAGGATAAGTTTACTGGTTAATTCATTTTTCTCCAGGACTGAGATGCCCTCTCGATTAAAAGCCATGAAATGCCGTTCTATGGGCATTTTTCCAGGTGCCCGAGTGGTGCGGGGGCCTGATTGGAAATGGGCTGATCAAGATGGTAAGGGAATATCAGAATGCACAAAATGCTTTCTAGAAACTGCATTTGTCTTAAACTCAACAATTTGTTTTAATTTTAAAAGTAAAAGATAAATTGGTCAGCTAGACTGGAGCATCCTGCATTCGAGCATGCACGAGCAGTAAAACTTGCTCAAAAGTCAGGCAAATTTGAAACTGCAACTTGCAGGCATTTTAAACGGCATTACAATGACATTCTTTAATTGAGCATCATACAGAATTGTTTGTTTTATTCTTTGCCCCCCCTCGACTAACATGGCCTTTGATAGGAGGGGAAGGAAAAATTGGTACTGTGAAGGACTTGGACGACGGGGAGGGAACTTATCGTTCTTGGGTCACTGTGCAGTGGCCCAATGGGTCAACTAACTCGTACCGGCGGGGCGACGAAGGCAAATTGGATGTCCAGTACACGGTGGAAGAGACTGCTGGAGAGTTTTACATTGATCATCTCCCATGTCTTGGTAAGGTGGTCCAATTGTCATGGACAAGAACATTGTAGGGGAAAGGAAAATGGTCCTCTATCTCTATGCCATGAATAAATCTGTACACGGCCACTGCATAGCAATTACTCCCTGTTCCCGAATAGCACATCAAGATTTTCTGATTACTGTTTTTTATGTATTATATCATTCATTCTGGTGACCTAATGAAGCCAAACATCTCTCAACGCACCCATGGTGCTGTACTTTGATGGGCTGAAAGAAAGCAAAGACAATGACAATATGTTTTGGACATGGGAGGAAAACCCCAGATAATATCCCGTGGAAAATTGACAGAATCAGACATCACTTTATACGTTTTGCAGTTTTAACTTGATTTTTTTTTAAGAAAAAAAAACGTCGTGTGGCTTTGAAGTGCACATCCGCGCAATTTTTGTTAAGCCAAATGTCCCGTATGGATGGAAGTAATATTGTCGCAAGAGTACCTGTTAGCTGTCCCAAATCAGATGATGTCACGTGACTAAATGTCTTCTATGCCAAAACAACGCCCAACTACAAATAATCAGTTTTTTTCGCAATTATACAGATGCAGATAACATCCGCCCTTACTTGGATTCTGGAGACAAGGTCCGCTTGTTAGAATTGGATTTAGCAGAGCTCAAGGGCATGCAAATGGAAAGGTGTGGATGGAACGAAGAAATAAATGACGTAAGTTGAACTCCTAACTTTGATACCGGTGCAGTGACGAAAGCAATAATTGTTGAGGTGACAATGACTGTACGTCGCAAATTAAACCAAACCAAGTCACGTTTAACCAAACTAATAGAATCTTCAATGTCTCAGCTCTATGATTAAATAATAGAGCAGGAGCCCAGGGGTGTCAGCCTGGGATATATATGTATTGCCTTACCTTTTTCGAAGAACTTGTGTGCGTTTTATGTTTTAATCAAAGACCCATTGATAATCGCCATCCACATGGGGTGAATGGAATATCCTGAACGACAACATTTCCCTTTTTTATACTGCCGCAGCATTTAGTGTCACCTCTTTATAGACCGGGAGCCTAGGGGTATCAGCCTAGCTGAAAAGCTAACCAATTGCTAGTTACATGATGGTATGCTAATAATACCATTATAAAGGATCTGGACGTCTGCCGGGTCAGCCATGGTGGAGGTGAGAGAAAAGGGCAGTTTAGTGGACTAAACATATCCGCTAGCTCAACCTAATTTCCTAAAATCTATGTCGATCCAAGCATTCCCAACTCCGGGTCCATGCGGTGCTATTGACAGACAGTTTTAGTGGTGGTGGGGGGGGGAGTGGGGGTCTGACAGACGTCCATGACTGGTACGCCAGAAGTGAGCTAGATCAACAATTTAGCTAACCGGGTGAAAGTTATTGTAAAATGTAGACTGTGATCCTCTTTATCCATATTCACAGCTGACAGACATTTTTAGTGGTGGGTTACCCTCAACAGACACCCCAACGCCCGAAGTGAGCTAGATAAACAATTTAGCTAACCGGGTGAAAGTTGTTGTAAGATGTGGAGTATGACCCGCTTTATTCATATTCACATCTGACAGACATTTTCGATGGTGGGTTACTACTAACAGACACTTCTACTTCCAAAATTGAGCTGATCAGCTAATTAGGCCTACAACTGTTGAAACCTACCACACATTGTCCAGTATTACCACTTATGTTTGTAGTAATAACAATTGAAAGACATTGTGTGTGGTAGGATACCTCTGTAAGACACTTCTTATTCCTCCCTATTCCTGTTGAAACAATCACCCCATTCGGGTCAAATTCGACCCTTTGAAGGTCATATTTTGAGTCAGAAAGGGCCAGGGTCCCTTTGACATTTTTTCCGGCTCAATCTGACTCTGGACGTTTTTTTAACATTGTATGGACATGGTATGAATATACGTTGTGGTATATTATCTACTTTGCAGTCTTAGGAGTACTGAATAACAAACTCACAAATTTACAAATTCATGCTCTCTTTCCATTATTGTGTTTGGCATTCTATTGAACATTGTTCCATAATCATTTTCTTGATGATTGTGCATGATTCCTTTGTATCCTGTGTTTTTATTGTTTGTGTATCTTCTGTGCTTTTTTCTTGAGCTACAGTGTATAGGGGCCTATTAAATCTGACGGTCCTTGCTTTGCTCTTTGTTGTAAACGTACTTGCAAGTAATAATTAAAAACTGATAAGTCGACCTTTTTCACAATATGAATGCCAGATAAAAGTGAACAAAAGTTTGCGGAATCAAATACGCGGTCTGTGGGGGAAATTCTTAAGTTTCTCAATGACACTGTTGCATTCAATTGTTAAAAATATTTTGTTAAGCATTACTCGCATGCTGTTAGTTTCTTAAATGCCTTAGAATCCTATAAATAAGACTCAGATTACTTACTTCTTTAAACTGAAAGAGGATGTTAGAGACCTTTCTCTTTAGTGTGTGAAAGAGCCTGCACACCTCGTCCCCAGAGTGCCCATGTGTAATTGGATGTGCTGGAATGTCTGCTGTGCGTTCCGTAGGCTGTACAGGCAGCCATCTTCTTAGCCATGCTGTCCTTGAGACACTGCTGACTTGTTGCCCCCCATTTCGGTAAGAAACATAGTCCTTTTTGTGAACATGGTTCGAAGCACTTTGGATGAGGTATTTTAAACTATCTGTCCATATCTACGGAGGTTTCAGTACATCTTTGAGAAGATCATCATTCCAGATCCAGTGACTGTATACCTACACATGAACAAAAACAAAGCTATGTTCATGGTATGCTTTTGTGCTTATGCAGAATTAGTTCGTATGTAAATTGAGGTCTTATACAAATTTGAGTAAACGATATAACAGGTTGACTTGTTCGATTTGAAAGTACATGTACATTACAGAAGAATACTAAAAATGCTAAATACTTGCTGAAATTGAATGCATGATTTTGACTTGTAAATGCCAGCGAGAAAGATCATTGTTTAAAAAGGAGTTTGAATGGGCATTGTGTAAAGTAGAATTACTTGGGGCTGAAGTTAGCTGGGAAACCTGTATTTAAGTGATATAGTCTGTACATTGTGGGAATTTAGCCTTTGGGATGCAAACGGGATGTGTTAAATAATTATTGAAAAACCAGCTGAACATAAACCTAAGCTGCCTGTTTCTCTACATAAAAATTAATTTAAAGTGGGTAGACTTAAATGAAACAATGTGTTTTTCACAAACTCCTTGCATTTTGTGTTTCCCTTTGTACGTGTCAGTTATTATTTTTGTAGTTGTATGTTATTTTTTCCAGAAAAGACTGATGGCCATGTAATTACATGTAGATTGAGCAAATTGCTTTGAAGATGGACCCGCAGCTATCACAATCAGTCGACCAGGGATCTGCTATATATTCTGGATGTCAACTGGAGTCAACTGCTGAAGATGCCAAGTCATAAAAACATTTAACGAAGCAACGTGGGCAAAAGTACCAAATGCCGCTAAAATCTGCAAAGACCTGGCTTCTGACAAATATGGTAATGCTACACAAAGAATCTTAGCAGCTCAAAACTAGGACCCTCCCCTGGGATACCATTCATCCTGCCAGAAGAAGTTTACAGTAGTAAAAAGAAGGAAGTCAGCCGAACTGCTGCACGATCTCCCCGCCGAGAAAAAGACAAAAGTTGACACAAGACAGACAAGCTGCTTGCCAAAGTCGGGTGAACGAGGATTGCTGAAGCGTGAATGCATATTCTGTGTAAAAACACGCAAGAAAAGACCTGGCGCAGAAGAACCACTGCTAAAGGTGGCAACAACCTTTGGTACAGAATCACTACGCAAAAGGTCACAACACACGAAGAACGAAAGAATCCTGAGCCTACTTAGAACTGAAGTTGACCTTGTGGCGAAGGAAGCTGTATACCATAAATCATGTCGTGCAGAATTTGACTTAGAAGCCAACTGTGATGCAACTCCAAAACCAGCGACGGAATCAAGAAATTACTTTCACAAAATTGCCTTTGAGGCAATCTGCTCCTACATTGAAGAGGATGTTGTAAAGAACCGTCGATCAGTTTTAATTCGGCACTGGTGGGGATGAGGCTGATATTCAATTCTACACAAGTCAAAATCTGCTTCGGAAAGTAACAGACAAGTTTGGAGAAGGAATACGGGTGGTTCTCGCTGATCAGAGAAAGGGAAATTTCATCTGCAATTCAGCCATGACTGACGAAGATGCAAGGGCTAACCTCTCTGACGACTCTGAACGGCGTAAAGAAGATGACAAACTCAGATGGGCTGCACTTCACCTCCGTGCACAGATAATGAAGCTGGCAAAGACACAGACACCAAGTCCAGCTACGGTTCAAAACCTGATGGAGTCTGCCCGAGAAGTACCACCTCAGTTGGCCTTACTTTATAGACATCTTCTGAGTGGCTTGGTGACTCCATCTGGCAGTGATGCCCAGGAAGCAATTGAGAGGAAGCTGACTGCTATGGCATCTGATGCCATTTACAGTGTCACACGTGGAGCAGTTAGGCCATCGAAGCATACCATGATTGGCCTCAGCCTCTCCTCACTGACCGGATCAAAACTCACTTTGATGATCCTGAACAGGGCAGGGCACTGTACCAATTACAGTGAGGTTAAAGGACTGGAAACAGAATTTGCATACACATTAGAGTTTTACCTACGTGATACTACTGATGGTATCCACTTAAATCCAGATTTGGCCACTGTACCGTATGGGCTAACAACGACGCAACCGTTGAAACTCTTGACGTAAAGATACCCTCCATGCAACAGTTGGACACACGTACCAGAATGTGTTAGAGACAAATTGTAATCAACCAATCCGCTCACAGTCCACGGATTTTCGAGGAGAAAGAAATCGGTGACCATTCCAGGGGCAGGAACGGGAGTTCTTTCATCTTTCGTCTTCAGTAATGCAGTGTCTCTCACAGCCATGGGGAACCTGAAACTTCGAGCCCTGGACCTGTATTGGATGTGGAGGCTGGACTATGGGAAGACTCCACTGTACCATGGGTTCATCAGCAGATATATTAAGGATGTTCTGCCAGTCAAGCAAATCTCATACGTGGATCCAATATCCAGATCTCCGACGAATAATGATGTTGTACGAGAAACGATGGTTCGAAGCATGAACGTTGCGCACGAAACTGGCCAAAGGTATGGAGTAGTGACGTACGACCTAGCAGTTGCTCTGAAGGTCTATTCGATCTAAACTGTGGAAAGTCCACTATTTGACAAGCTTCTGATCACGCTTGGCAGTTTCCACATTGGACCTGCTTTTTACGGAGCAGTCGGTACCATGATAAGCGACAGTGGGATCGAACATATCCTTTCAGAAGCAGACGTACTAGCCGAAGGATCCGTCATGGGCTTTACTAAAGGCAAATTCTACAACCGCTGCACAAGAATTCATGAGTTAGTCGCCAATGAAATGGAACGGAAGATGTACCAACGATTCCTCAACACCCTATCAGTGGAGGAACTCCAGTATCTCAGAGTGGTGTGGAACACCAATCCCATCTGACCCTAGCCAGGTTGAGTTTAATCTCATGGATTCAGTCATTCTACAACATCTTCAAAAATATGAGCAGTTCTTTCAAGATGTCCCGAGAGGAAGTTTGCAGCTCACAGCTCACTTCTGGGGTTTTTATGTCTTCATCATTAACCGACTCCATAGAAAATTTCAGCGAAGTGTGAAGACAAATGATTTCAGTGCCTTCATTGATGTTATCCCGGCAATGTCGGACACATTCTTCGCTCTAAACCGGCCCAACTATCCAAGATGGGGCACACTCTTCCATCAGAAGCTAACATCAGCAGAGCCAGAGATTTGTGAGATCTTAGAGAGAGGGGCATTTTTATGAGACGCACGGCAAAGGATTATAGTCGGTCAGCAGTGGACCTGTCCTTAAAGCAGTCAGTGAACCGCGATGCAGCTTCAGAGATAAGGGGAATCGTCGCCTTTCGGAACTCAGAAAGCGCCATGCGCAGATGGTCCGTGACAATGGCACAGAGGGCAATGGAAGTGACAGAGCTGAGAGCTTATGCTGGTCTTGAGGTTGGAGAAACTGCAGCCGTTCAGAATCAACCATCTCGAATAAGGAAGGACAACCAGCAGATGGCCGCTCTGAATGACAAGCTGGACGAATTTTGTAATCCGTTTTCAGAAGACACTTCTTGTGACTCGCTGGTGAAAATCGCAACTGGTCGAGCTGCATCCAAGACTACTGAGACCTACCTGCTGAATACACTCCAACGAGGCAAGGAATTAAGGTCACAGTTTTAGTGACAACAATCGATTTTTGAAGGCAGTGAAGAGAGTAAAAGTAAAAAACTTCGCATCAGAAAATATGCAGAAAAAGGCCCAGGTGCCAGCTGCTGAAATGGCCAAGAACAGTGCTGAAAGCCTGCGGGATGTCTTCGTCCGTATGATTGTGGTGATGGCCAAAAATGGAAATCTTGACCTTCGCAACGTTCTCGCCCACCCCATCACAGAGTATCCGTTATCACTGTGAAAACAGACAAATCAGCATTGCTACGTAAGCTTGAGACATTGCAGACGGATTCTATCACAGATGACAATCTGCCCCGAAGTTACCTCCAGTTATATGACGGGGGCCTCCTTCGCCATACGACATTGGCTCAAACAAACATGGGCGCATCATTGGCATCAATATCTCCGTCTCTGCGCTCAACTATTTGCATCGGACAGGCGACAGAGGTGCATGTTTGTTTTGACAAATTCCAATAAAGACGGCGAAAGGAAACTGAGAGGGGCACAAGACACTGCTTACAACATAACAGGTCCGCAACAAATCCTACGACAAAGTGGACAGAGGATGCTGAGTAATGGGCTCTTCAAAAATGAGCTTGAAAAATTCCTCCTTGAAGAATGGGGAAAGGACCATTATTGGAACTTTTTCAACGGAAAGATGCCGTTTGCATTCTATGGAGGCGAGTGTTGCCAGTATGTAGCAGATGAGGAGAGCAGGTGTGTTTGTGTCACAAAGCCACTGCATCTACAGGGTGACCACGACGAAGCGGATACCCTGATCGCTTTCCATGCGGTGAGTGCTCCTGCAGGATACATCACTGTACGGGCATCAGACAAAGATGTGCTTGTGATTCTGATTGGGACATTTGGAAATCAACGAGCGGAAGTACGCTCCATGACCAAAATTGTTATGGATGGTGGTCAGGGAAACAAGAGAAGATACATCAACGTATCCAACATTGCTGACATACTTGATGAATGTAAGCCAGGCCTCGCAGCAGCACTCGTAGGGTACCATGCCTTCACTGGATGTGATTTTACGTCAGCGTTTTTCAGGTAAGGCTTGAGACAAGGTATGATGCAGGAATGAAACCACTGTATAAACCAAAGCTGCTTCATGTAGCTCATTTCCCTACAATGCAAATCTCATTTCAAAATAATACTTGTACTATTTTTTCTTTTGCAATTCTTTCAGGAAAGGCAAGGTAGAAGCCTTTGACATTGTTGAGAAAGACAAGTCTGGACGTTATCTGGACCTCTTCATCACGATGCGTGATCCTTACAGCAGTGCTGATCTGGATGTGGCTTCCAGTTTCGTATGCAGCTTGTATGCTCAGGGGAAGGCAAAAGATGTCAATGAAGCTCGCTACAACAAACTGATACAGAAATTCCTGGCAAAATTGACCCGGTAAGTTAGCAAGTGAGTGGGGAACCGTGTAAATGTTGATGATGTAGAGTATTGCCTTTTCTTCTCGTAATAGGAACCTCTTTTATTTCAGAACACTCCTCTCACAAATCTGAAGAAGATCGACGGTGCACTTTTGTCACCATCAAGAAGAAGCTTTCATACGCATCTCCACAGGGCCCACTATGTTACCATATTGTGGAGCCGTGCTTCATCACCCTACCCAGCGGATGGTGTACGCCCACTGGAATATGGCTGGTACAGGAAAAATGACATCCTTCAACCTGTTTGGTTCCAAGGACCAGCATTACCAGATACCTTTCTCAGAGCAAACTCGAAAGAGGAATATGACGTGATTGAGGGAAGAGATACCGAGTCAGAAGAAGATTCTGATGAGTTGGCCACTAAGTCTGACATGTTTGAAAGTGAGCTGAGTGATTCTGGGGATGAACCACGGCCTCAAGACTCCAACTCAGACTTGGATGGCAACTGACTTCCACAATTTTCCAGGACGCTTTCCACTAGTCAGTGCTTGAAGGGAATTCATACTTTATCATTCTCACAGTGAAGCCATTAAATTTTAGTTTAGGTCTGATCTGTGCTCTTCTCAAGTGAATAATGAATGAGAGCTCCTACCTGGGAATCCACCCTTTCGAATGGAGTAGAGTCTTGCAAGTCTTCCCTTCACGCATGTTAATGCACATGTACTTGAATGAGTTCCATCTAAAAATCATCCAATTTGTTGTGTTGTGATCAAACTTAAATAATACATGTACCCGTTCAGTTGACATTTGAAGTTTGGCTGAAACACTGGCCCATGTTGAAAGATATCACGAGGTAGTCATGTGAAGACACATGTATGTGAACATTTGTAACTTTTAGTGATTCGAAACAGGCATGCCTGAAAATCATGTATTCTGTATTCGTTGGTTATTTGTTATAAAAACAAGTAGTTAGTGTGCTGTTAAGTGAATAGTCAATTGTGTTAGGGGATCAAGCTCACTGTGTCAGTAAGGTTAATAGGGGTGTCTGTCGGGCCTATCCCAACACAAAAAGGTCTGCCAATTGTAGGTATAGATATGGGGTCTATAATACATATTTTGAAGCAGGTTGATTTCGATTGGCCACGTTGTTGATCTAGCAGTGATTGAGATGGAGGTACATGTATAAGGCGTGTCTGTCAGAGTTATCCCACCACAAAAAAAATGCAATTGTAATTATAGACGTAAGTGATCATATTGGACAATATGTGGTAGGTTTCAACATGTGAGCTGTTCGAATCAGCTGATTTAGCTCACTTTAGGAGTGTTTGTAGACACCGAAAATGCCTGTCAGCTGTGATATGAATAAACCGGGTCATACTCTACATTTTGCAATATTTCATACAGTTAGCAACATTGTTGATCTAGCTGACTTTGGGCATTGGGTGTCTGTTGGGGGTAACCCACCACTAAAAATGTCTGTCAAATGTGAATATGAATAAAGTGGGTCATATTTCACATATTCCGACAACTTTTATCCGGTTAGCAACATTGTTGATCTAGCTAACTTCGGGCGTTGGGGTGTCTGTTGAGGGTAACCCACCACTAAAAATGTCTGTCAGATGTGAATATGGATAAGGCGGGTCATACTCCACATCTATCAACAACTTTCATCCGGTTAGCTAAATTGTTCATCTAGCTCACTTTGGTCGTTGGGGTGTCTGTTGGGGGTAACCCACCTCTAAAAATGTCTGTCAGTTGTGAATATGAATAAAGCGGGTCATACTCTACGTTTTGCAATATTTCATACAGTTAGCAACACTGTTGATCTAGCTCACTTCGGGCGTACCAGTTATGGACGTCTGTCAGACTCCCCACCACCACTAAAACTGTCTGTCAATAGCACCGCATGGACCCAAAGTTGGGAATGCTTGGATCGACATAGGTTTTAGGCAATTAGCTTATGGGTTGAGCTAGCCGAAATGTTTTGGCCACTAAACTGCCCTTTTCTCTCACCTCCACCATGGCTGACCCGGCAGACGTCCAGATCCTTTAATAATGGTATTATGGGCATATCATCATGTAACTAGCAATTGGTTAGCTTTTCAGCTAGGCTGATAACCCTGGGCTCCCGGTCTATAAAGAGGTTTATAGCGCGATACTAAATGCTGCGGCAGTATAAAAAAGGAAATGTTGTCGTTCAGGATATTCCATTCACCCTATGTGGACGGCAATTATCAATAGATCTTTGATTAAAACATAAAACGCACACAATTCCATTTTACATCTCAGATGAGAGGAAAAGTTGGGGAAGTCATCATGATCGACCGAGAGGGAGATGTCAAAGTCAATTTTGGAGGAGCGTCTTACTTCATTAATCCTCTGTGTCTCGTCTTGGACCAAAAGAAAAAGTCTGAAAAACCCGAAGAACCATCAAGTTCCTCCGGAGGTAAATTGGGTCATGCAGTAAAAAAAAATTAAATTTGTGAAGCTAATATTATCGACTACAAGACATGCACAGAATAGGAAAGACCTGATTTGAGGCACCTGTCTCGTGTCAATAGATTCTGTTCAAATTGCGAACCCGTATTTACTCGCTATTGCCAATGCCATGTACTCATACAACAATAAATCACTAAAGAAACAAAATTAAGGCCAGCAAATGTTTTTATGCAGCATATGAATGAACGTTGAGGGCGTATTTTGGAGCTTTATATTTTTTAAGAGTCTACTGCAGGAACCGGACCCTTGAAGTACCCTAGCTCCAGCTGATGAATCCTAATATTAGAGGTTTTGGGAAATATGTATTTTTCGCATGCTTTTCGTGTGAAAGTGTAATAAGGACAGTTTTTATTTGTGATGTCAAAGGTTCAAGCCCTGATCTTGGGGATTTTCTTGCTGCCCTTCTGCTGAAGTCAGAGCTGGAAAAACTGGGGGACCACTTGGACACACCTGATACATCGCTGGCCTCGCGCCTGTTTCAGGCGGCAGCGTCAGGAAACAGCAGTAGCGTGCGGGAGATTCTTTTGATCCACCCAGAAGCGGTGAGAATAATTTGAAGAAAGCCTGCTTGAAAATAGAAAGTCACGCTTATATTACAAAAGGTATCCTACATTAAGTCACTCCGCTGCTTTAATAGTAAAAGATGTTGTCATATTTACGTGATACATAACTTAATACCTACTCAAGTATTATCACGGCGGTGACAGTACAGAAATTCTGCGGGGGGCACTGGTTAGCGCAAAAGTCTAGAATCAGGGAGGTTAGAAATTGTTTAGCTGAATCCACCCTAGTCTGGCTACCAGATCTAACGATCCCTGTTGAACTGATCGTAGGTCACGTAGCTAACACATGACGTAATGACGCAAAAATCTTCGCTCGTCCGTCCATCCGAAAGGCAGAAATTAATCTTTTATGCAGTTGCCCTAACACCTGATATTGACCTGATATTGACCTGATATTGACGTTTCTCAACAGTTATGATTATACCCCCTTCGCAAAGTACCGAAAACAAGCTCGATAAATTTCTATATTCTGTTTGAAAATGCGGGGGTGGATTGTGGCAAGGTTGAATTGGAGCCTGTCCGGCCTCCATTTTGTCGGAATCACCCACTTTTAATTTGTTTTTGCCCGACTGCAAGGTGGTAACAGACGAACTGCATACTTGATAGTCCCAGAACTGTGGGGTCCGACGTCTGCTCCGCTCCCACGAACCCACGAAAATAAGCCCTTTTTGCAATAGGCTCTACATGACGTTTAACACGGCACGAACATGGATTTTATTCTAGTTGTGTACTGATAGAAATGCTGCTCCATTTCCCCCAAGAATGGTAACTTACATCCCTTTGTTCTGAGTACCAAGAAAAAAATGGGCCAAAACTGTGCTTTTTCAAAAAAGGGTGCTAATATTTCCCGATAAGTGTGCGAGAGTCATGCGGTTCACATGTGTACTTGCGAAGACGAGCCGCGACCAAATGGTTGACTACGGCTGCGATCGATACACAAGACATGGAAATTGGCTGCAGCTGCTTTCTGTGGGTATGTGTGTAATTCTTAGCCGCACTGGTCAGTTGAAATGGCAGTTGGCTGCGGTGCGCTGGGGGTCACACTGGCCAATCACAGGGCTCCTTATTATTTATGCCCTAATGTAGGAACGACAAGCAACAGCCGTTGGCCTTTACCAACTTGATTTTAAGGTTTTTGCGGTGAATTACCATATTCAAAAGCTTTCTCATATGCATTTTTCAAAAATTTCATGTAAACAGTTGAAGCAGATGAGTCTCCGAAACAAACGGCATCAACTCCAAAGCTTACTCAATGTTCCATGTGGTTTCTCATGAGGGCAATAAGCGGTGAGATGACAACTTAGATGCTTATTGGTGGGGGATGGTGCTGACGTTGGAGTGGCACTAGCAAGTAGCAGTTCATCAAGGCCGAATGGTCAAAGCAAAATGGCAGTGCTTGAAATACGGAGCTCTTACCATATCCCCTGGGCAGAAACGAAAACGTCACGCCCGCGTACAGATACTTCAGTAGCCTAATGCTGCAGCGGTTTAAACTCGGCAAGTAAGGTGAAGTTTTCCAGCAGAAGAACTGTCCAAGTACTGCTCAGACTACAGAGCTGCACTCACGGCCGCCGACGCACTTGACACGCTCACCATCTTTCGTATATTTTCAATTTGCATAACGTGTTAATGTATGCTGACCCCCTCAATTATGCTTGGTTAGGATTTTTGCTACACCACGGGGTAGCAAAAATCGAAAAGGCAAAGAAAAAAATTGAGAAATTCCTGACAAATTGGAAAAGGCCTCGTGGCTGCGCCACTCGTGTATGTGGTCTTCGGTCCAACCGCTTTGCAGTTACACATAAACACAGCCGCAACGGCCTTGACGAAAGGCTATGTCGCACTGAACACTTTCTGTTGAGGCCGCACGTGGATATCGCTGCCTGCCCGCGTCCGGATGCGGACAGGCAGCGATCTTTGAGGAGCCCTGTGATTGGTCAGTGTGACCCCCAGCGCGCCGCAACCACGGACGTGTTTAATAAAATCTGGACTTGCAATGCCCTTAATCAGCTTACAGAATCATTCATTGTTACCGAGCCGAATACAAAGCATTCTGGACAGTGTCCGCCTTTGTTCTTCCTGACGTCAATAGAAGGGGCCAACCCACGCATTTGTATTCGGCTCGGTAAAATGGCCGCTGGTTGGCTTCTTTTTCATACAAAGGCGTTGCAGGTCCAGGTTTTTTTTTATATACGTCCGTGGCCGCAACCAACTGCTATTTCAGCCATTGAGTCCAGTCGTGGCTACGAATTACACACACGTACGGAAAGCGGCTGCAGCCAATTTCCATATCCTGTGTAGCGGTTGCAGCCGTAGTCAACCATTTGGTTGTGGCTCGTCTTCGCAAGTACACATGTGAACCGCATGACTCTCGGACGCTGATTGGGAAATATTTGCCCTTTTTTGGAAAACAGCATGGTTTTGGCCCATTTTTTCCTGGTACTCAGACCAAAGGGGTGTAAGCTACCACACAAAGAAATCTTGGGAAATGAAGCAGCGTTTCTATGGGTACACAACTTCCTGTTTGTGCTGTGTTTCCTATGGCGAAAAAGGCTCAGTTTCTATGGGGATTCGTGGAGCCGACGTCGGACCCCACTGTCCTGGGGGTACGTACTTGAACCAGAGAAACGCATCTGCCCATCACTTGCACACGTTAAAACTGCCCCTTTATTTTGTGTGAGAAACCAGTAGATAATTTAATTGTCCTTTTATTGAAACGTCAAACTGCAACTAGACTTGAGGTAAATTTAAAAGTCGTTGAATAAATGTTGTATTTTGTATCTCTCAGGTGAAGCTTTCAAATAAACAAAGCCAAACAGCGCTGCAAGTGGCCTCTCATGAAGGTCATACGGACGTAGTGAGTACTTTAGTCTTAGGTGGAGCACCTCTGGAACATCCAGACGACGATGGAGACACAGCAATTGCTTTTGCAGTGCTTGGGTGAGCCTCGTTTTTTAATTGCCACTACGTGAGCCACCCAGTTCAGCAGACGTTTACTTGAACCGGCAAAAGTAAACTTACACTGGTCAACCCAGAAAGTAGAGATGGTAGCCTACTGCATGCATAAATGACGACATTCACTGTGGCGAATGGCTGCTTCGCAGCGAGTAATACGGGATTTATTTCCGTCAAATATGGCCTAATTTTTCGTTCTCTAAAAAAATTAAGACATCAGTTTTCAACTTCTGGCGGTTCAATCCCTAAAATAGCAACCACATCCAATTGATATAAGGCAACATCGATTTTTAGCGAATAGGCCGAGTTATGTGTGTGGCATCTCCATTGTTACATGGCTGTACAACTGATCACTAATGGCAAATTCAAATGATATCAAAATCCCAAATCGCAGTAGCCATCATCGTCCCAAGTTCTGGAAGAGAATGGGGCGTCTTCATTTTTTTCCGCATCGACGCATGACATTGATCTCGTTTAGCCTAAAATGGATGTTGAATATTTCCCATGACAGGCTCCGTTATGAAAATGAGAGATCTGTGTCGAAGAAAATAAACTATAGGCCTACTACGCAAAACACGTACCGGTAGCCTGCACAGCGTATGCTAACTTACGTATTGCACTACTGGACACGCCTATGAGAGCCTGATTTAAGGTGACTGACGCCATATATCATAAGGAGTTGCCTTGCAGCTTTTGGTGCTGAGGCATAACCTCAAGGTGCTTTCAGGATGGTTGGCCTACTATAAATATCATAACTGGTAACATGATTGTTTCACATATTATTCAATTGAAACAAAGTCCGTGATTCCTTTCCTGAAAACATCCTGCAATATTGTATAATTATAAAAAAATAATTAATAACATGAATGCACATAGGCCTAGCAAAGTTTTAGCCAAACGCTTACTACTTACAGTCTAAACGTGTTCAACAAGCTGTCCTGTTGAGTCAGTTTCGTCCTGCTTGAGAAAGAAAACTTTGACCCATTTTAATGGTATGTAATGCATTTTGTCTCGAACGTTACAGCAAATCTGTGACAGCCAGGTTGCCTTTTTTCTGACCTTGCATGCAGCAATAAAGCTGACACCGTCAAACGTCTATTGCTTGCTGGGAGCAACGTAAACGCATCCAACAACAAGGGTTTGACTCCACTCCACCTGGCTGCTGCCAACGGTCACCAGACATGCGTGGAAGTGTTGCTTAAATACGAACAGAAATGTGATGTCAACTGCCAAGTATGTTGAGTACTGAATTATTTTCGCTCCTTGATCATCCAGTCTTTAAAGAACGTAAACAACATCTGAATGAAAAGCGAACAATAGTAGGAACATTCAGCAAATCATCGACAAGCAGTAACGTGTGCGCTACTTAACGAAGTTCTGGTAATTTTTCCTTGCATTTTACAGGACAAGGATGGAAACACGCCACTGTTTCATGCAGTTGTCAAGAACAACAAGCAAATCATCCACTGGCTAGTGAACAACCCGAGAAGTGACCTTCGTATAATGAACAAGAAGGGATTTAACAGCTTGCATCATGCGGTGTTTTTAAAGAACATTTTGTAGGTCCCCCTGTCTATTTCTTAGACTTCCGTTCTCTTTGTTTCTGCAGGGTAAATAATCGTTAGGTTTTAACTTGATGTGAACTTTGAGTGCATCGACATACTCAACTTTTGTGGATATGGATGGCAAACCTCAGAATTTTGTTTTAAACTTGTTCCAAGAAGTTTTACTCTTCTCAAAATATTGTCGTGTATAAAAATAAACGGAAACGTAATTGTATAAAAATGCAAGTGCTTTGGGGTGTAACGAGCGAATTCCATTTCCCAATGCAGTGCTGTGGAGGCAATTCTGAGTACTTCTCCCACTATGATCAATGTTGCAAAAAACGACGGCTTCACAGCCCTACACCTTGCCGCCTTCAACGACATGACGGACATTACTTTGATCCTCGTCAAAAAGGTAAGGTCGTTGATCACACGGCTTTACTCTAAGACGTGGACAGTTGCGACATAGCTGCCCCAACATTCCAGCAATGTAAATCATTTCTCTGCAATTTGGTTATAACATGTAAAGGATGCTCACGCCGTGCTCAAAATATATTCATGGGAAATTGAAAAATACCGATTTAGGCATACAAACCCAAAACTAAGAACGGGTTATGGCCACTGGTTATATATTCCGGTTTTACAAAGGTTGGTTGCAAAAAAGAACTGAAAACTGGCAGTGGGCAAACTGCATTGCATCTGGCAACGGACAAGACACACATCAGGTGCATCGAGGCTCTCGTAAACAACGGTGCCAACGTGAACGCCCAGGACAGTAAAGGTAACACTAGCCTCCACCTGCTCATGCTGAAAGCCTCTGTGGAGGACATCCTAAGAAGTACACCAATGGGACAGGTAATCATCATTGATATGTTAGCGCAGTCACGGTGGAGCCTATGATGGACAATGTTAACAATGTTAATGAATCTCTTTTCAGTACTTGATGCAATCGGGAAATCACAATCTCCTTTGATCAGGCAATTTGAAGTATAAACACCATTTTGCTTCGTACAGAACCGTATCGCCTTTTTCTGACCGACGTTAAATGCTCTCACACATGACGCAATTTGATATAGTAAGGGAAAGACAAATTGACATCATCCTGTGATGTGCCAACAATGTTGCAGTTAGTAGCTGGTTGATGGTGCAACCATCTCCTCCTCTAGCTGCTGTCAAATTTCATGGATCTGGTAAAATGAAGCAAAATTTCCCACTGAATTCATAAATTTTGTTCATGGAATGCACAAGAGAGGTTAATAAATTTTCTAAATTTTCGGCAGTAGTAGGGACGAATCTTCACTCAAATATCACCATCCCCATTCCATGCACGAAAGTTAGATCCGCCCTTGGAAGTACATGTATTTAATAGACTGTTAAATGTATATCTTTAGTAAAATGTGACTCCACAAGGCCAAATAAGTCATCCTCATGAAATACAATAAATAAAACAAGACACGCATATTAAAAACGAAGTCACTTTATGTAGGACTAGAGGGTAACTGTAGAGTCGTGTAATTTACATAGGAACAAAGTTTGTGGTAGGAATGTGCCTATCAGGTCTGCTCGCCATCTGTAGGATAAGATCCAGATGGCCAAAAAATAATAATAAATTGATACTTGAGATCACTGGCATAGAAATACGAGGAATTATTCAAAGAAAGCAAGTCAGCGTCTCGACAAGGAGGTTCAACTTGCCATAAAATGTTATCATTTTCATAAAATGCAACACTAATGTGTACTGAAACATTTATTCGCACAAAAATTTACTCTTGCCAGAGTCCAACACTCATCACGTAATTTTATGGCTTATGCAGTTATTGGAGCTCGTTGAGTGCATCGAAATAGGCGGTGGGCCATCGGACGAAAGATCCAATTTCGTTGCCATAGCGATCTACCTTGTCACAAAAGGGGCCGACATCTTCATCACAAATAGAGATGGGAAAAATGTTCTTGATGTCACCCTCAATCCTGCTGTAAAGAAGCTTCTTAAGGACTTCTTCGTAGTGAAAAGGTGATACATTATTTATCTTTTTAAAATTTATCATGTGTATACTAATGGGCTTTCATCACTCATCAGCCCCAGTTGCGCGGCCAAAGCATGCAGAGTTGTAGATTGCAAAGAGAGGACACCAATAAAGCAAAATAAAGACGCTAAAGAAGCAGAATTAGGAAAATAGTGCGATAACTCTATATTGCAACAGGAAAGCGAACTTTGCGTAGAAAGTTGACAGACTACAGTCTCTGGTCTGGATGGTCCCCCTTAAAATTGTTTTAAACCTGTACTCTTCCGCAGCCGGGTATACATGAGCCGGTACATGTTTACACTACAGTCACTAAAATTACGAAATGAGCTATTATTCTTTATTTGAACTTGTATAAAGTTGCCGTACCAATAAAGTATGCTTAAAGAAAATTACGTATACTGGCACAGAAACAAAAACATCCCCTATCAAAAAGTGATCACAGGGCCATAGAATATTATGGACATGTTTGTTAATTCTTTAATACCGTTATTCCAACCAAGTTATTGCGTTGTCACACGTGAACACGCGAAATACAGTGCAGCAGTATAAAATAATTTCATGAAGTGACAGATGAAATAATGTTCGATTCCACGAGGTATTTAAAATAATAACAGTAATGTTTTCTTTAATTCTTATTTGAACAGTTTAATATTTGATGCGGCAGTTTTTTTTTAACTAGGTTAATATTCCAAAACATTCTGTTTACGTTACTCCCTTGCTTTCTCTATCCTAGTTAATGTTGGTGGACACACGCACCGCCAACCCAATGTTCGTAACATAGAGCGAAGGGGACGCATATTGATATGCTGTAATTATAACTGTTTTCATTAGTTTATTAAATACTTAAGACTCGCAGCTAGGTAACAAAATATTAGTTGAATAGTGAGCCAACAATGCCAACTTGACAAAGAAAACCGTATTTCTTGTTTCCTGAATGGTTTGTAATGTAAAATTAGTAAATAGTTCAATGGGGGAAAATATGTCGAGCCCGATTCAAACCTAGAGCCTCCTGATTACGTGATTAAAAGAAGAAATATAATAAAAAATGTTGGTAGAACCAATCCAGGTATAGATGCTTCAGCCAAAAGCTGACATGTCTGGTTATCAAAAATTGGAAGCTACCCATCAATACTAAGCTTTAGGCAATCCTAATCTTTTGGGACGTTGCACGGGAATTGACTCACTTTCGATTCAAGATGGCTAAACTCGTGAAAAAGGTCAACAGCCCTTCTTCGCATTGTAACTTGCGAGAATCAATCTAATAAAATGCGTAAACAAATTGCCTGGGATTGAGAGGAGCAGTCTTAAGCCACTTTCAGTTAAAAGGGGGTTGTTCCTTGGCACATTTCAGCGCATAGCATTGTCAGCATTTCCTGTAAAATCAAATTTTAAATGTGATAGTTTTTCTTGTAATATGTATTTCAATTTTATAGTGATCAGACCGGAAAGTAGCACAAACTTAAGTTTGATTGATTGTGTTTTGCAATGAGGTATATCCCCAAGAGCAAAAAGATGAAATACACAACACAATATGACCTAGGGTGTCCGCTTTTAAACCATGTAAATTATACTGCCAGTTGACATTCTGTTTAAAATCTACAATATTCAGTTGCACCATAGTTGGGAGACACACTGTGAATAGGGTCAATAGGGAAAAGGAACAATGTTACTCAACATTTGTACAGGCAGAAAGCCCACCTGCCCGAGGCAAACAAACCAAACTACGAAGCAAAAGGTTGAAGTAAATCAACAGCGCCAGAAATTACGTCCGCCTGATGCTCAGTAAAACACACACAAACACTACGCCATCACACCCTACATTATATGGACTTCTTTTGCGCAGAGGTCCACACTATATGCCACGCCTGCACACCCCCCAACGGAATGGATCCTTTCTGCCTGATCTAAAGTCATTGTCCTTTAATATATAAATGCATTTCCTAAATTGTTCTAGACATGGATATTTTCGTTTTCTTTTCCCAAGTGCTCCCTGAAAAAGGACCCGTAATGTTTGTAACGAACTCCCCTTTTCATGTTACACTTTTGACGTACATGTAGCTTGTACTACAAACTTCCTTTTCAAAACGGATTACAGTATATAATGCAGGTTTTAAAAAGTAAACTCGTATGCTATTTTGGCACCACCAATTTTTACTAAATTAATTATTTTTGGTTCTTCCAGGATCGCAGACGCTCCATCGCCCAGATCACGTTGTGTTGTTAGCTAAAGGTTTGGCGCCTGACAATAGCGACGGATTCCTCCCAGAACAGCCCTTTAGATTGCTTTATTTACCATTTGGATTTTCATTGACAGTGTTCTACAAGTATAATTGTAATGAAAATATATCTACATGTGTCTTCTCTGTGAAATGTCTTTTCAAATGTTACATTTTCAATACAAGCTGTCGATCAAAGTTTTGACAGGTTTTTATTAACGTGCGTGCAAAAACGTGAAGAAGGTGTTTCACAAACGTGTGAAACAAACATTACCCCAACCTGTAGAGTTTGTACAAGATTTATTGATCATTACTACAAAACGCCTTCCCTGGAAATACTAGAACTTTGATGATGCATACAAAGATTCATTTCTTTAATTTATACCAAGTTTAAATATGAGAGACATCTGAAGGCCGGTGGAGTAAACATCCCGTCCCCGGGTATGACTGTGGAGTACAAAAATGACCTTTATGGTCGTAACTTCTGCTGTTGGCAAGACCAATTGTTTTGTAAGCATGAGTATGACGACGATATACAGATTAGAAATACATTGCATCATCAAAATATTGGAATGTCTGATGACACTTTTGAGTTGGGCTCTTAACTCGATTAAATGATTAAATGTCCAGAATAATTTTGATTCTGAATGTAGTTCCTTCGCTAAAATTTAATGAGCAAAAAGGCGGTGTTAATAGCTGCAGTTATTTTTAAATAAAACTTACAGAATAAAAAAAAACAAAAAGGTCTGTTATGACCTTATGTTTTATACCATTATGTTAATGATTAAAATCTACAGTGCTTCTTACCAAACAGGCAGATTTTATGAAGTACATGTAACTGAAGGAGCTGTGTCGTGAAAATGAAAATCTGGCCGTTCGAATGTAGGCCTACATGTAGTCGGGATGGAAGTAAGTTTAAGCTTAAACAGTAGTTAATAAGGCAAGAATATAATGTCAAATCAGTGCTCTGAAATAAATGATTGCCGAGATTTCAGTAACTGAGTACCTTCTTCAGGGCAAGCAGATTCAGTTCTAAATGATGACGCTTTCCGCAGAATGCAGACGCTTACGTCACCGAGGGTATGTGGCGGCAAGCAAAAGTGCTGCGCAACAGTGAGACCAGGTATTTGTTGGCGCACATCTGATGTACAGCGTAAGGAACTGGAGCAGCGCGTCATTTTCGAACTTGGAACGCTGGATCCAGGGGGAATGAACGTGGATTTTTCCGCGTTCATTCAGAACTAAATCTGCTTGCCCCGAAGAAAGTACTCAGTTACCGAAAGCTCGGCAATCATATATTTCAGAGCATTGATTTCATATTATATTCTTGTCGATATTCTGATCAAGGTGCTACGCAGACCTTCCATATTTTTCTGATCACGGTGCTACGCGGCCCTTCCACATTTCTCTAGTCAATAAATCAGTTATTTTAGAAACTTGCTAAATACTGGCAGAAAGTGGCGCAATCAAAAGAATCTGCGGGGCGTGCATAATAATTAACGGACTCTTCTGTCATCTGTAGCAATAGCATATAAAAATTCGTAACACTGTTGTTAAAGCTTTCAAATATTTGTCTGTGATCAGTGAGGATTTTTTTGAAGTGGAGTTGAAAAGCTCAAGTCCCGCTTATTAAATATTACACAAAGAGAATTTCCCTTTTTTAATTTGGTAATGGTGTGTTTTGTTCAGAAATAAAATGTAACTGCATGATGAACCCGCTTGGAATTTGAAATTGCCGTGCGGGCAAATCTATTGTGGAGCAGAAGTTTACATGTACCATTGGCCTGTGTAATCCTCAGAATAACAATCAGTTACATTTAACCCCTTTGGTGGGGGGATTGAAAACCGAATGAGGCTTCGGGATTACTCTACATGATATTGGGGGAGAAAAAATGAAAAAATATCACAAGCCTTACTCGCGGTCGCCAAATCCTAGCTTAATTTCATGGTATTATTTTCTTATAGGGTTTTGGTGCTATGTTTGATACATAGATATTACAATTAACATTCGATAAATATTAAAATGAAAAGAAAAGTGAAAAATTCGTCGGGGAAAAGTCCCCCCCCCCGATGGATACGCCACTACCCCGAGCCCTCCGGACCCACGCAAGATTTCCATGTAGCGCTGTTACAATGGAACATTGATACGATGTTCGCGTACGTGTATCAGGGAGTTGTTACCAAACAGTAGTCCCTTTGCTCGAAGCACATGGCAAAGCTGATGTCTTTGTCCCTGTCAATACCAAGGGCTTTGACCATTTGCAGGTGCGTCTGTGTCGGCATCTTGTACGATGTAAATTCCACAGTTCCTCAAAAGCTATTGAAACGCAATGCATATCCCACTGGTGCGCTATCAGACGCTTGTTGCTTAGCAACGTTGTGCGCGCTGTGTTTATAAGCGGCCGCGCGCTAAGAGTCGCTCTTGTTCCTGCTGCGACCGTCGCCGGAAAGCTGTGCCTTCTGCAAACGTCACCTCCAAGTGCAGTTTGGTTCAGAGTTATAGTGTAAGCTGCAACCATCCAATCATTTACATCCAATCGAGTAGTCGCAGTGGGGGAGCCTCATACTCTGTGTGAGCTTGATTTAGTTTGTGATCGATAATAAATCATGGCACCTATAATTTTGTGATTAGTTACTAGTACCACATGTAGGTGAGGCACTGTGCGCCTATATAGGAGGATAAAGTCCTGGAACAAAGAGTAGGCACAAACTTGCATCCAGTTCCCACATTCTTTCCCCGTTGGTCCCCCCGTCTGTCAGCCCCGTGTGGTGTGAGGGTGTGTGAGAGTGATCTGTCTGTGGCGAGTTACGGGCTTGACGGTAGACTTCCGCCAAAACGGATCTGCGTCTCGGGCCGTAGAGGTCAGGCCGCTTACCGCTATTGGTCGAGACCGACCCGGGAAGTCCTCAGAGGCTTTACCGTTACAAATTTGGTGTCAGAAGTGGGATAGGCGCCGTTTCTTCGCTACTCCAGATCGCCTACGCCTGTAACATCACCTACCAGGGAATCATCACCTACGCCTGTGACATCACCTACCTGCGAATCATCACCTACGTACAATCATCATGGTGACTGCCGAACAACTGGCTGTGGAAGACGAGTTGATGTTGCAGCGGATAGACATACTGAAGGGTGAGGGCGAATTGCAAGAATTCCTTGCCAAGAACCGTGACTTGGAAAAAGTCAAGGAGCTGCTGGTGGTGCAGAATAGCCTGTTGAAACTACAGCTTCAACAGGCGCAGACCAGTTTAGTGGCAGCACAACAAAGAGCAGAGAAGACAACAAATACGTCGATGACGACAGAGTTCGGTAGCCGTGAACTCTTCACGGACACATCAAGGTAAAATGCACAAGCTAGAAACGTGCCGATGCTTCGCACCAAAAGATGACACTAAACTCATCTAGGGTATCTGTTAGTACAAGAGAACTTGTCAGATTTATGCATATAGACCAACCCAGAAGACTCAGTCAATATAATATCATGGTGTTATGAGGCTACCTCTGGCATTATGATATCATCGCGAAGGCCTATGTGTACAGGCCTACACAGTGCCCCTAATATTGCATACTTACCTTTGCACATGAAACAAGCAAATATTTCCCACTATAATTCTTTGCATGATTTCAGGCTAAAATCATCACTAGTATCTTTTTGAGATTCATTATTTTCTGGGTCACTCAATATTCATTCGCCATGAACCATATACATCATTCATGAAGAATCTTGAACACAGCCACTGAGGCGGTGTGGTGTTAAGTTCATGTGCGACCACATACTGTGGCCAGGACATATAATTTCTGAACTGTCGCTACAGGCGTATGGCGTGCAAATGGCCGTATGTCATTTGCAGTTGTTCTGAGAGTGTCTTCTTTATTCACAGTGTTTCCTTTAATTCAAACTCGCCATGCTCCAGTCCACTTCCCTGGATGATTAGAGGTTTCCATACGTACGTGTGGAGATTCTTCACTTTGGAGGGATACTTGAATCTCCGAAGTTCTACGTCGCATAGACGTTTTACCTATAAGTAAGACTAAGGTGAGGTTGAAAGCACGGGCTAGAAAAACCATTACAGAAAAGCAAAAGGTGTGCGTGGTGTTTAGAATTGGACGAGTGGTGACCTCGTATGTCTAAAATAGCATGGGGGTGTGACGACCCTTAATTACCCCAACCTGTTGGGCAAGAGACCCATATTGGAAAGAGGCGATTATGAACAACGCCACCTTTAACAAATGTCCATTTTTATTTTTTAACCCACTTTGAACAATGCCCATATTGTGTCATAACAACAACTGTTCTATTTCAATTACTAGGCAAACTTACAGTCAACATGAATCAAATTGTCAAGTGTTCACCTAATAAATTCACTACAAGATTCAGCCCCAGGTCACACATGATAATTTTGGTGTTTGTCTGAGACTCCTGCACGCTGCCAATCATCTCCTTCGGTTCCTTCAAATGATTCTGCGATATCACAGTCATTATCACCGTCAGATCCATGAGCTCGTTCTTCGTGATTCAGTGCTGCTCAAGTGTCTCTAGTGCCCATCCATTCCAATCCCTTCGACTTCTTTAGCGCGTTGAATTTGACAAGTAAGGCTTTCTGTGGGTTCGTACCACCTATTGCCTGATCCTCTTTCGATTAACGAAGCAGTATCAGGAAGGACACAATAGACAAACAGTTGTGATTGTCAATAAAAATGATTCCCTCTAAATGGGAAGCAGTGGAGCTGTTGAAAAAGAGGTGTGACATGGTTCGACTTTTTGGAACCATATAAAGATTAGTTTAACTGCTCTATTTTGGAGTCGTTGGACTCGTTTAATTATTGTCTTTGCCTAATAAACATTGAAGAAGCGAATTTCCATTGTTAAGCCAGGATGCAACAAGGGCTCGAACTGACCTGATGGCCAGTTCGAGCCCTTGTTACAAACACGTGATAGATAAGTTGACCCTTTTGCACATTGACGAAATATGCTGTGACGTACTCATGGCAATATCAAACACAATACCTACAGTTTTTTATCGGGTAGAGTATTGTGGTATTTTCAAACCCGACAGAGAGTTTGTTAATTTATTTACCCTGGGTTGGACCACAGCAGACAATTCTGATTTAGCATTGTTGAGGAGAAGCTTGTTTTGGGACATCCAGTTCTTGATGTCCAAGATACAGGTTATTCAATACTGATTTTACCTTATTTACAGGGGATGCTTAACGCAATCATCGTAGCACAGTCGTGTTGTCGTCGGTCGTATCGTGCCGTCGTGCCTTACTGTTTCAAAAATAGCTGATGATTATCACACATAGGCCGTACGTGGACACAACAGGGCGGACATATTGGGCGCGTGGACATGATGGGCGGACATAATGGGCTTGGGGAAGTGGGAACACACTCGGGAAGACATAATGGGCCAGAGAAAGTTTTCGGTTTTGGCAGTAGCATACACAGTTAATAGGTGATCCACGGTGAAGCCGCGGTATTCATTATTACTTTAAACCGCAAGGCCTATCCGCTGAATGGGTGTTAAGGGCAAAATCTGCTGATAATGTTTCGAAAGATATTTATTTTTTATTTGTAAATTATTAACTCTCTATATTTCGTAGGATCTTTAGTTTCCCGTACGTTATTCGTACATTTATTTCCTTTGATTTTTTTGAAAACAGGCTAACTGGAAAAGTGGACGTGTTTTGGTGTTTGTTTTGTATGTGGGTGAATAGACTGATATGCTTGGGGTACCGGTAAGTAGAACAGGTTTTTTTTAATCGAGACAAACTGGAACCTTACTCCCAGGGCTTTGTTAGGACATACCTATCACAACCTCTTGTACCTTGTGAAATGCCGCCTCAGTTCACTAGAAGAAACACAGCACTGATGTGAATTAGCAGGATCATTTTTGCACTGTTCGACCACATGATGACACGTGATTTTGCGCTCTTAGGTACCGGTATTGGTAGGTGGATGTGCATATGTCTGATGTTTCTCCTACAACTGAATGGAAAATAAGTTTTGTTATCTTACACTGTTGTTAAAACATGAACAAGACTCAGGCTGTAAGCGTAATTGCTACGGTAGCATTCTTCCATCGTGACTGGTTTTGGTTCAGTTGTTTTACAAGAAGCTTTAACTGACAGCAAATTACGGTCATCCAATTTCTAACTCTGCCGGGCAGGTCCTTATTAAAACTTTTCTTTCTAAAAACCATCATGCATTATTGAACATTCGTAAATACCTCAGACAGTTTTTCTATCCCCATGTCGAAACGTGTCGCGAGACCGTGTATTAACATATGATAATAGAGCCTCAAAGTTGACCCCGATGGCGCGCTTCCCGAACCCTTCATAGGACGATAACGTTTAAAGATTTTAGAATATATTTTTCGTTCAGTTTCTTCTTAAAATCCAACTTGGAAGAATGGCTTTGAAAAATATTTGCTAATATATCAATTTATACAAACTTAAAAGATACATGACCTAAAAGAGAAATATCCTGCCCAAAATTGACCCATGACTTCCGAAAATCTGAAATAATGAAGACCAGTGCAATACGGCAGTCTCGTACGCAGATGAACATTTACGGTTTGAAATTTTATGGTAGTCTGCCGAAATAAAAACAAATCAAAATATTTTACACGCGTAAATAATTTATAAGGTAATATATGATTCGTGAAGAGGGGACAATGCAATACAACATTTAAAAACGGGAATTCGTGAAGTCGTTCGGTAGCTTAGTTGGTACTGATATGAACTACAGATCCATAGTCCCTGGTTCGAATCCGACCAACGTGTGCTATTCAATGTACCAATTTTACCATTGTGTTTGGGATGTTCTTTTTCAACTGATGGAGAAACAAAGTCCAAGCGAAAACCCTCTAAGAGTCTTGAGAAAAATAGCAGACCAGGTTTTACGGGTTAGTGTCTACTATCTTTGTTTTTCAAAATGGCGCCGCCCGTGGTCAGGATCTAATAGTACAGGCCGGGTTTTTCAAGGCGCCATACATCGGAAAATTTAAGATTTTGGAAAGCTTTAGGGTGCTCGTATAAAAGTCCAAACTCTGAGAAATACGCCGGTGTAAGTAAAATTGTCGAGTCATTCTCATTTCGGAAGAGTATGGTCCAATGCCCGTTCCTCTGGAGCTCCGTACCGAAGCCCGTTTTCTCGAACAAAATTACAAATTTCGAGACATTTAGCTTTCTATTTTTCCAAAAACAGTAACGCTCATGCCCAAATGCAGGGATACTATTTGTCACAATCGCGTTCCAGCGTTTGCGTTCCAGCAAACACAACCGGGTTTGCTGTATGAGTACATTGTATTGTATAGTTTACTCTCCGCGAATGACCTGTACAAAGTTTTACCCAATCATCGTTTATCCCGCGTAGCGCGCGTCACAACCAATCGGAATTCTGGATGCCGAGATTACAGTTTACGCGCCACGTCGTCCAGTACAATGTATTGTCAAAGGGGGTTGAGTAATATAATTTCGGTATTGTCCGGGCCATGGTTATCGGTGTAAAACGCGCCTTGGGGTTTTCGTATAGGAATAAGAAAAGGGTGGCAGTCGAGATCGACAGGAAACGGTCAGGGAGAAAGTGGGAGAGAATTTTGGAAAAGTTGAGGTGAATACTGACTGCAACCAGGGGTTCGGCTGAGTTCGCAAGTTCTTTGTGATCATTTGATGATCGCCAACTTTTATCAGCTCGGCAGAATTCTACAGTGCCAAAATTCTCCAGCCGAGGTTGTACTGTCTGTAGAGTAGCACCCAACCTGTGACCACGTCAAGCTAGGACAGAGTCCAATAACCGTAAGAAGTAACATAGAATTTACGTAAAGTTGTAAAATTTGTTTTTGGTAAACGTTCAGAAGGTTCGACCTGTGGGTTGAAAACTGATTTTCGATTATGTGTGTTGTCACTTATTATCCAGATAGCCCTTATTCCTCCACTTTCCACCCATCTACTGGGGGTGAGCCAGAGACAGTAAGATGTAAGGGTTCAGACCCCACATGCCGGGGACAGTGCATACTAAACAGATAACGGGGGCTGCCCAAGACAAAATCCGGAAGTTGAGGCAAAGTCAAAGAGATGTAGGAAACAAGATAGAGACTTATATTTTCTAATCACTGGCAAATTTATTTCTTCACTGCTGAAAGTAATAGATTTGTATGTTCCTTCTTTCAATGTATTAGATTGTTTAATGAAATTCTTCTGATTTCAATTCAGATTCAAACTAATCAGACGATTGTAATAAAAAACACTGTACATATGAAAAATATTTGACTTATAATAGTGGGACCAGACTAAAAGTCTAATTTGTTAGGACAATACAGTCCTCTAATTTAAATGAATCCCGGGGTCACCACAGCAGGTTTAAATCGTAATTAATATACCGTTCTGGCCAAATGTAATTGAGGGTTAATACAGTGGTGATACTATTCATTTATTAATAAAGTGTTTATGATGGGCACTGACGGTGTGTGGACGGCTCTTCACGTCCACACGGAGGCACTGGATGGAACAGTATGTGGTGGATCGTGCACGTGTCACATGAACATGTACATGGTTGCGCAGTGACAGTGGTGACTGCAGCCATTTCACTGTACGTTGAAACGTTGTTTATTCGACAAATTCTCAACATTGCATTGTTGAAGAAAAAACACAAATTCACCGGTACCACGCAGTTATGGGGAAGTACATTTTGAGGGCCATAATCGGTCTGAGGGCCATAATCGTACAGGCACTCAGGAACATCCTATGGCCCATGGATTTTGAGAGACAAATGACACGAGCTGCGCTTCGAGAGTTAAAAATGAACGGCGTTCTTTTTTTAAATTGTTTTTCTCCATTTTTCTCAAAGCTGTGATCTCAAAATATAAAAGAAGTTCGTGGTATGTTGCACAAAGTAAACCACAAACTCCAAAACCGGCCAATTTGACAAACTGCAGTAAATGCGGATCCCATACACTGCCTTTATTTGGTTGCTAGGTTAACAGTGTCAGTCTAGATTTAGCAAATAAAACGCTGCCACGTGAAACGTGGAGCAAAAGACCGTAAATTTGAAACTGCACTGCCTTCCATGTCATTTTAAATGATTTTTCGAATGGTGACAGTGTTGGCTCAAATCCTCATACAGACACACTCCGGGCTCCTGAGGCAGGCTACACTGAACCACACGTTTGAAAGCATTAAAAATCAATTTACAGGCTTTGCATGATATACAATTTTTAATTAAAACTAGAGGTGGTGGTTGCTGCAGCAACAACCACGGAGCTGGTTTGGATTTCAAGATGTTTAAAGGGGAAAAATATTTTAAAAATCAAAATATGATGTCGTTAAAGTCAATTGGGGGCATTTATTGAAAAATCTGTAGAAAATCACACAATGAAGTCATCATGACGTTATCCAACTAGAACAATTTTTGTATCAGGGTCTTTTATGGCTGTAATTTTAACAATGACCAAACATTGTTAGTGATTAAAAAGTAATTAAAAAGTTCATCATAACGTAATATATCTGGAATAATTCTTGTATGAGTGTCTTTGTTGGCTGTAACTTAAAAAGATAGCAGATGCCAATGTTACTGTAATGGTGGCTTGGAAGCATGAACTCTGTACAAAGTCAATGGGCTAAAACACATACAGAAAAACTGCTCCTTTAGGCAGAGCGCCCTCCGTTAGCTACTTAAGGCCATTTTCGAAATTTCTAAATTCTTTTTTTTACGGCCAAATGCAAAGACCTTTACATCTAATCTAACCTTTTCTGATGCTGAATAATCTAGTTTAGTCGCTTTGGAGGTAGGGACTTCCCCTTGGCCAGCCTCTTGCTAAGTTCCATAGGAATACGTACTGTAACGAAACATTGGCCTAGTGCCAGTCTAGGGCTGGTACCCGGCGAGGTGGCTCCGCGCCGCTGCGGCCAGTGCGTGTGTTGCTAGCGGTATATAAGGCAGCGCCGCTGCACGTCGCCCTCTTTTTCTGCACGTCGCTCTTTTTCTGCACGTCGCTCTTTTCCTGCACGTCGCGCTCTGCATGTTGCACGTTAGTCTTGGTACACACGCGAGCTAGCTCTCACAAACTCGCACTCCTGGGTCACTTTAGAGTAATCGGCCGGACCGAGGACCCCGCGGCAACCGGAGCTACCAGACAGGTACGCAGCCGAGTTGGTGAGTGGAATAACAAGTGTTGAGTGAGTTCCATTACATTCAAGTCTCCAGCCACCTGTATCGGAGACGCCTAGATAGGAGTGAATAAATCAGAGTGCACACATAGAGTGAGAAAGTGTGGGTGACTGCGGATTTCATGCGGTGCCTGGGGGTATATTTCTCCCAAACGGAGGTACGTCCCGGGTTTTCCCGATAACCGCTCGTCGGGAGCACGGACGTGTATAATAAAATCTGGACTCGCAATGCCCTTAATCAGCTTATAGAGTCATTGAATCCACTCGCAGCCATTTTACCGAGCCGAATACAAAGCTTTCCTGGTAATGCCCGCCTTTGTTCTTCCTGACGTCAATAGTAGGGAGCCAACCCACGCCTTTGTATTCGGCTCGGTAAAATGGCCGCTGGTTGGTTTCTTTTTCATACAAAGGCGTTGCAAGTCCAGGGTTTTTTTATATACGTCCGTGGTCGGGAGGGCCTAATCCTGAGCGTCTGTCCGACGGCACACCACTGGCGAGTGTGAGGGTCGGCGGCACGCTACAGTACTAATACCTCTGCCACGTGGCCCTTATGGGATTATTTACACGAAGGCTGCCTCCGCCAGCCAGAGCCTGCCAGATATCAATTGTCGGTCTCTCAGATGTGTCTCCGAGCTGTCTAGACAGCTGTCTGGGTTGTTTCATGTTGGAGGGGGTGTCACGTTTTTGTTGACTTGTTCCCCCTCCCCCCCGCCTTTACTGGATAAAAGGTACTGTGAGCATATTCTGACCTTTTTTTCCCTGTTTTATTGGTAGGCATCGGAAGACACCCAGGGACACGCTCAAATCAATTTAAATACCGTTACAGGGTCTTCGGGCTGGGCCGCATGATTTTAAGTGGCCTTCACTCATTGACGGACTTGGTCCATGATCAGTTAAATACAAGGTCGGTGCATCGGAGGAGTTATTAAGTGCATGTCACGTGATTTATGGTGACATTGAAAAAAGTTATGAAATGTTAATTCATATTTTAACTGTTGGGTATGTTTGTAATCGAAGGAAAGGAAAAATATAGCCCGATTTCTATTTCCTTCCCACAGTAACCTTGAGCCGAAGTTGACTACTCTGTCATTAGTGTTAAGTAGAAAAACATGTATAAAACCAATGGAGAAAACTGCAGCTTTAATCTTAGGTCACGTGACTGCTGATGACTGCACCGTAACGATTTTATTTTGAAAGCCCAACGGGTTGTTGGACTACCTATGCTCCATATACAAAGTCACTCAGATGTATGAGTTCACCAGTCTTAGACGTTAGAAAAAATAATGTGTGGAAAAAAAGGAATATCCAAAATTCTATACTAGATCACGTGGTGACGTCATCATGACAATTATTTTCCTCGACCGTCTCTAACTGTTGGGCTAAGAATCTTGACCTAACATATACCAAATCAGGTTGAGAACAGTGTGGAAGTCTGGCTGCTGAAAAACGTGTACAAAACCTATGGAGAAAACCGAAATATTAAAAATTCAGTGATGAATTACGTGATGACATCAACATGACAACTTTTCTTAACCCTCTGTAACTCTTACGCCAAGAATCTTGACCAAACATACATGTATATTAAATCAGGTCGAAAACAGTGTGGAAGTCTGGTTGTTGAAAAGCGTGTACAAACCTACGGGAGAAAATTCAGAATTCAATAATAAATCATGTGATGACATCATTGTGACGAATTTCTTGTAGAACCATGCTTGGATGAGTGTCTGAAGGTCTGCCAAGTTTGAATTCAAACAGATATATAAAACTACCAAGGTCGACTAGTGGAAGAAAATAAGTCTGACAAAGAAAAAGAAACGAGAGCTTCTATGTCTGTTTGCAACACAACATGGGGCTTTTTCACTTTTCAATGAAAAAGTCATCGTCATAATTGCATATCTGCAAGTTTCATCCCGCTGGGACATGTACTTTTGGAGATATAAGGATTTAAACGATACACCTTTCATGCCACGTGACTTGTCACTTGATGAGGACAATTTTTGTCTATCACACATCCCCTTCCAGATATCTGCTAACTTTGAACGCACTGGGACCTTTATTTTAGGAGATATAGGGCTGGAAAGGATGCACCATTAATGTCAGGTGACTTGTCAACTGAGATGTCATCATTCCATGAGGTCAATTTTCGTCAATCACACATCCTTGCCAGATATCTGCCAGATACACATACACATACACATTTAACAGACTCCACAAACTTTAGACTTTCAGTTCAGTTTAATTTGTATGCGAAACAAAAAAATCAACATCTCTTCAATATCTGCTTGGAATAAGATGACCTTCATTGCGATCTCAGATTCAAACGCACTATGTTTTCCTTGCCTACTTTAAAGGATAATGGGCAACGAATTGTTTCATGAATAGTTATTTCAAATGCGAATGCTTAATTCAATTCACCCCATACTTTTGTGCCTCATCCCTGTCAATATGGTCGAACGTAGGGAATTAAATAACCAGTCAGGTAATACAAACGTGGAATTGCATCAAGTGAGGGCGCACTTCAGTTTTCTCGTAAGGGGTTGATTGCCCTATGTGGGATTTGCTGCAGAATGATATACAATGCAGCAAAAAATAATAATAATGCAAACATCAATTGCACATAGTATTTTCAAAAGTAAATGTACATATTTCCTATTGACAGTGACTGGACAAATGATTACTTTAACAACTGTATCTGCGAGTGCACAGCAGCACAAACTCTGATTGTGGAATGAAAGCGTGTGTTAAGAACTAAACTCAAAATATTGAACAGTGAAACTAGTTTAGAAGTTGAAGGATTATCAGTTAATGAATGTTAAACTATCCTTACTACGTGTAAAGGAAAAGAGAAAAACTGCATTTGTGCATTTGTGCCCTACATACTAAAGAAGACATGGGAACATCTTTATAATATCAGGATCTTGTGACCGCTGAAAGCTTTGCATAATGCTTCCGAAACCTGTGTTCACAATTTCTGCAGTAGTCTTGAATAAAACATGCCGGGGACATTTACACATATATTTATATCTCTCATGTCCTATTGGTTGCAGTTTTTTTTCTGATAATCATGGTATTTTGACTAAGTCCTTCTGTATAGCAGTCTTTGGTCCGAAATGCATTTTCATCGACCACACAACATGTCAAAAGACTTCTTTCGTGTATGTGCTGGTAAAATTCTTCTGACATCTGAAGTAAGGAAACTTTTGATATCACTTGGCTACATATAGAAGGAATGTTACAGTGGGGGACTAGATACATGGATGTTGATCAATGAGTAATTTGCATTAGTACATGCATGGGTCCCCCTCCTCTCATTGCTTCATGATTGCAATTATCAAAACTGGCCATCTCTTGTGTATCAGTATCAAACAGCAGGCCTTCTCCCTGCTAAATACCTTGTTATTTTCCTTACTGGTTGCCGGCCTTCATCTTCAAATTGCATATGGGACATCAAACATGTAGACTGTCCTCATGCTGATCGATGAAAATCTATATCATCGCAAAAAGGAAAACAATTATTACAAGTGAGCACTACATGTGCTGATGCATGGAAATTAAAACTGATGTCAGAATTTCAACACAAATACAGCCTACATGTATTCAGTGCCATAAAAGCCTTGGGTTCTCACAAAATGAAGAGTATTTGGGGACCTGAATGTTAAAGTGGGGGACTGGGCACGTGGGTGTTGATGAACGAACCACTTATGATGGTGATACATGGATGTCCCCCCCCCACGAACCCCACATACCTTTTGACTTCTCAGAATACCTTGCTTAACATCATTAAATGTCACCGTAGGCCTTAAATTGTACAGAACACCTACTGTAGTAACTGTTATTCGTACGTCGCTTCCAAATTCTTAAATAAATGTCGACATAATAACAGGTTTCTGTATCGGTGTTTCTTTATTCATGGTCTAGGAATTTTTTACTTGGCAGCTTAAGTTAAAAAAAGATGTTGTTGAACAAAACAAAACAAATAATCCTGGTGCCTTCCCCTTATTTGTAAGAGAAAGTGTATTGATATGATGAGATACAATACATCAATCATTATTACGTGCTTGCAAGAATGTAACATGCGGATCTGATGAGAAATTAAGCGCGAGGCCAAACAGAGAGGAAGAAGAGACACCGTCACAATGGTTGTAGGATCTGCAGTGTTTTATTAAGAAACACGCCGGCGGACTAATATCATTGGAAGTGTGGTGCTGATGAAGTTAACGAGAAGACTAAATTGAAGGAAGACTGAATATTCTGAGGGTAATAATACGGTGCAGGCTGGGTGGTAACTACCTAAACCAATGGTCAAACTTGCGGTCGTACAGTAGACAAATTGTCTGGAGGAGTTGGAGAACTACTTGGAAACTGCTGGCATGGACCACAGAGAAATATTTATAAGGTTACAAATCTACCACGAATGGGAAATTCACCAACGGTCTTAAAAAGAAATTGGACGGACATTCGAACAAGGATCAGCCGGCTAAATTAAATAGTGACGAATTCTGGGCTTACACTTATTATGTGAGAGCACCTACATACGCAGATTTTCTTTTCGATAAAATATGACACAACTAAATTCAATTTGATGAACGGATGAAACAACCCCCCCCCCGAAAAAAAATCAACGCCTACTGCTCAGGGCATGTATTTTGCTAGCGCGTTGGACGAAAGTGTGAGAAAACAAAAGAAATCATTGGCTGGGAAATTAAGGAGTGACGAATTCTGAGCTTTCGGTTTCCACTTATTTCGAGAGAGCAGTTCCTATTTATTCGGAGTTTCTTTTGCATCATTTTGTTTCAATAATATTTGACTGAAATTAATCCCAATTAATGAGTCAATGAGATTATAACAATGAATAATCAACACCAAAGAGCAAATAGCATGTACTTTGCGAGAAAGGTGGAAGAAAACAGTATGGCGCCCGCTATAAACACCATTAAGTAAAGGGCGCCAGCACGCGTCGCGTCGTGCGTCGTGTCGTGCACCAGGTCGCCGGAAGCACGACGCAACGCACGACAGTATGACGCGACGGGCGACGGAAGGGGCGACGTTTAAGCAGAAACAATGCAACAAGGAAAGGACCTTAGACAAAACGACGCGACGGGCGACGGCACGACGCGACGCACGACGCTACCCGTCGTGTGTGTACATACGAAATGGCAAGAAGGCGCCGGTTCGACCCGACGGAACGACGCAAGGGAGTCGCGTCTTTTGTTTTCGTCGCCTGGAAGGAGGCTAAAGAGAGAGAAATGTTTGTCGTAAATAGTGCACCATACATAGTACGCCATACTGTAGAGATATTTGCATCTGGTTTTTCCTTTGAATTACCCATCGAATCAACTTGCACGGTAAAAGAAACGCAAAGACCACGACATTATATAACGCAGATCTCAGTTTTTCACCACGCAAGTTACCTCCGTGACAAGGAGCGAACCGCCGGCCACGGGGGACTGGCCCCCGTCCGCGTAATTTTCTAAGTGTATTTCTAAGTATCGGACCAAATGGGTTCCTCTAAATTGCTCTATGATGCCATGGAGGATGGGTATCAAACAATGGGGATGGGGCTCCTGGCTGTTTTTTAGGTATGATTTCACTCTGGACGGTATTTTTCCTGATTTTTTGAAATGGGAATATTTGTCACTGTTGTCTATGGCAACTTATTGGAAGGTTAGGGGTAATTATAATAAAATGGGTGTATCTTTATCGCTGAGCGTGCGTTTTTTCGTTTGGGGAATAAATGGGTACACAAACTTTTAAGTTTAACACGCACGACAAAATTGCTTTACTGACCGACTTATATCGTAGCTCCGTGAGAAAAACCTTAAACATGTACTTAGAACCAACAAGCCGAGGGTTCGAGTCTATGGAGTAATACTTTTTCTTGGTGAGGAATTAGTTAGTTGCATGGAGGATGTTTTTGTAATAGCAATTACGTTTCTCAGCATGCAAAGTGTCCACTAAATTGATCGAGCTCGCAGTTAACCACGCCCACATATGATAATTACTCCAACCTTCCTAGGAAAAAAAAAATACGCTCCCCGTCCCTATTATACGTGTATAGGTAGGTCTGTAAGACGTCAGGAGACTACGTAAGGGATGGGAATCAGTCTACACTGTCTTTTGTCTGGGGATTCAATTTGTTATATTTATGTACAGGCAACTCAGTGTACACGTTTCAATAATTCGCAAAAGGCTTAGGCCTATTGGCTTTTCCTGTTCTAGTGAAAACTGTTTCGTCAAGCCATAAACAGAAACATGAAACAGCCATTAAATATGCAATCTTAATTAATGCATCATTTTAGGATGGGTTTAAGTTTTAAAGATGAATTGCAAGACGAGACGAGTTACGTGAACATGTATTAATTTTACAAAACCCAGATATTAATTAGCATATTCTCTTATAGTGAGCCCTTCTGAAAGTAATCCCAGTAGGAATGACAAAAGAAGTTTTAAAGATTCCTTCTCGGGTACTGGCCTAGTCTGAACCAGGCTTTCCAGTGTGAAACATAGGCCTTGCTCTAGACACATGATAGACTCACATATGCCTGTCAATTGCCTGGCAACAGCCATGTGGTGCTTTCGAAGACAACTGCGCAGTTATGCGCTAGCCAACAGGTGGTATTGTGAATGAGTATATTGTAGCAGGGACGCGCCCTGTTAACCCGCACATAGGCTAAAGACCAGTGAACACAAGTTGAGCGTCTGTGGTGTTGCCAGCACTGTCACCAGCAATGGGAACCTGATGGTGCCCTGTTCATGTTAGTGCTAATACTTCGCAGGAAAGGGGAATAATCGCCTTCCTTCCTCATGGATTTGCAGCTAAGTGTGGGGGGGGAGACAGTTCTGTTCTGATATTTTGTGTATTATTTTGCTAGTTCGGCCTTAAGAAAATGTGGCCGCGAGTACAGGTATCACGAATTGTTGGCGACATGGGATATACGTGCTTTGACGTGACTTGTTTGGACAACACCAATTCAGACACAAGCTGGCGACGGTTTGCTCACTAGCAGGGAGGTAGGAAATGAAATCATTTAGGTAATGCAACCGTATCCAATAACAGCAACATTGATATCAAGCCCTATATTAACTCTACTGTCTCACCATGTAAACCCATCTTATAATGAAAAGCCATGGTTTACAGCTGCTACAAAATTTTAGCTTTGATTGTGAATTTTGATTATATATCATAGCAAACGCATAAGGATCGATCATTTGGGTATTGTTTGATGGTATTTTGATGAACGTATTGTAATGGTGATGAGTTATAAAAGTTATACCCTACTTACGCTGTAAACAACAATAACTACTTGTACCATACACGGTGACACTAAAATTAGGAAATTAAGCTGAACCAACATTAAAACTAAAAATAATATACATGCAGTGCAACATCATCTTGCAAATACATCATTAAAAAGGTAAGCTCTAACTTTACATTTGAAAAAAGCAAGACTTTGTCCGTCCCGTATGTGCCATGGCAAAGCATTCCATAACTAAGGAGCAGTCATTGCAAATTCCCTGTCACCAAATGTAGGTAACATTTTACCATTAGGATAACTAAGAGGGCCGTTGTTTGCTGACCTTAGATGATATCTGTAACTATATCTGTCAATAATGAAAGGTTCTTGAAAATATCTAGGAGCAAAACTATAGATGATTTGGTATGTTAGCAAAATGATTTTAAAGTTTGTGTTGAAAATATACTTTTTCTGAAACCTTTTTTTAAAGTCTTTTTAATGACATTATAAAAATGAAGAGGTATACAGAAATTAAACAGAGAATGCGTACTCGATAATTTTATACGTATGTTCACCTTTGCCGGGTTAACATTATATTGTTGCGCACCCACAAACCTCGATGGTGAAATTCTAGCACCCCCATGTTTTATTCCGTTTCGTTGCCGATCTTATGTAGCTCAGCCATGCACAGGGAAGTGTAGCAAAGACGCTCATTTCGTGTTACGTTATTTATGCTGTACACTGACGTGATAGCATGTTCTCCCACCCCATTGTCTCGTGTTTTCCCTGCTCAGGTTGGTAAGTCGTTTAATTCCCCCTCGACATGGCTGAGTGGTTGCAAGTTAACTGGAATGCTAATAGCTCGGACTTTGTAACGGTCGGTTATTTTCTAGGATTATTGTGTAAATCCTTTTTTGCACCCTAGACTATACCTCTGTGTGCGCTTCTTATTACATGTATCTACTACACCCTTTTACAATGGTTAGCTTTTTGCACACGACTGTAGCAGGAAGTCATGTGACCCTCGTGCGGCGGTTGGACCAATCCGAGAGTAGTGCAGTAGTTCTGAAATACCCGTTGTTATGTTGTGCTGGATTGTCAAATGGTTTCGCAAAACCGTAGTTTAATGTTAAGCTAATGTATTCAACATAGGGTACCTGCATTCTTCAATTTAAATCAAATAATGTGGTGATGTCCCGGCTGGTGATGTCCCGGCTGGTGATGTCTCGGCCGGTGATGTCCCAGCTGGTGTTGTCCCAGTTGGTGATGTCCCGGCTGGTGATGTCCCGGCCGGTGATGTCCCGGCTGGTGATGTCCCGACTGGTGACGTCCCGGCTGGTGACGTCCCGGCTGGTGACGTCCCGGTTGGTGACGTCCCGGCCGGTGATGTCCCGGCCGGTGATGTCCCGGCTGGTGATGTCCCGGCTGGTGATGTCCCGGCTGGTGATGTCCCAGCTGGTGATGTCCCGGCTGGTGATGTCCCGGCTGGTGATGTTCTGGCTGGTGATGTCCCGGCTGGTGATGTCCCGGCTGGTGATGTCCCGGCTGGTGATGTCCCGGCTGGTGATGTCCCGGCTGGTGATGTCCCGGCTGGTGATGTCCCGGCTGGTGATGTTCTGGCTGGTGACGTCCCGGCCGGTGATGTCCCGGCTGGTGACGTCCCGGCTGGTGATGTCCTGGCTGGTGATGTCCCGGCTGGTGATGTCCCGGCTGATGATGTCCCGGCTGATGATGTCCCGACTGGTGATGTCCCGGCTGGTGATGTTCTGGCTGGTGACGTCCCGGCCGGTGATGTCCCGGCTGGTGATGTCCCGGCTGGTGATGTCCCGGCTGGTGATGTTCTGGCTGGTGACGTCCCGGCTGGTGATGTCCCGGTTTTAGCAAAGGCCCAAAGGTCATACATTTGTGATTGATGCTGTATTTGTTATTTTTTTCAATTTTCAAAAATTAGGCAGTAGGTCTTGATATGTTGTAGATTATTGTAGGTCACCTTAAACAGGCGAATTGTTAATGCACAATTAGGCTTATTTATGCAACATAAGGTACCTGTATAATTCAATTGAAACCAATTTCTACGGAGTCCTGCTTCATGGTAAGGTGTTGCAGCGTAGCTTCAGTGCATGTTTATTGTCGTTCATAAATCGGGTCACAGTATACAGAGCCTATTTGCATCTTTTCTTTCGATCAACAAATCAAAAACACCTGTTATGATGACCGTTAAAACTAAAGTAAATCACATCTCTCTTGGATTCTTTTTTCATTCACCTGTGGAAATATTTTGTTATTTTTCTTTTAAGATGGTATCTATTGGATCTAAGGGTATGGACGTATAAAGCAGGAGGAGGCGAGGGGAAGATGAGTGGCCACTCGACACATAGATGTGCCTAACACATCACTGTCACACATCTGATGAGCAGATGTACGATCCTGACGATAGAGGAAGCGGGCATTCACGACTGATCAGTTAACTTGAAAGAGCAAAAAAAGTTACGGGAGTTCTATTTTAGGGAAAAAATCTTTTTGGAATTTCCCCTTCATTGTCTCTCCTTCTTCATTCGTTCTCCAGTGTGTACCGCGGCTCCTTGTTTATCATATTTCTTTTTTCCATTGTAGTTTTCGCTGGCATAGTCTCTGTGGTGATGTGTCATTTGCGCAGTTTTTGGCTTGTATTAACCTTACGTTTTCTCGTTTTCTTTCTGTCTTTTGTGGTCTAGAAACCAACCTGGGAATAGGCCGAAATGACCGGACACAGGACTCTGACTGTTTTGTTTTTATATTGATGTCTTCAGTAATTCCAACCCTCCTGGATCTACCAAGCGGATAAACTGAAAATAACCACTCAAAGTACGTCTATTTCCATTCAATTTTGGTAGTTTTTCCCATGTGTTGACAAGTTTGTTTTCGCATTCTTGCAACTTGATTCTTGCTGAAGTACACACTTTCTCTTTCATGGATTCTGTTGCATGAAGTATTTATCTGCGATGTTTCTACAAAGGATGTTTTTCCAGTTTCCCTAAAGTGGTGGAAGGTATGCACTGAAGGAGGTTTTGCAAATGAGCCAGTTTGGTATTCCAACAGCGCACGCCCAGCACGAGGTGATTTCAGACCAGCTACATGCGTGTGCAATAGTCTGTCCTATCAATGTAGCCCATTGATACCCATTATGTAAAGGATGATGACCGAGGTATGCGACATAGAGGGATCCCAATACGACGCTTTTAGCGTCGATCTGCGCACTTCCGCGTTTGAAAACGAGGCTGTCAGCTTCAATTCTTAATACGATCAGACGATTGAAAGTAAGGAGTTAAGACACAAAATACATACAGGTATGTTAAATTCAGACTTTTCAGGCTGCAAACAATTGTTGAAGAGCCTTTCAGAATGACTCGACGGGTGAAATCAAAGGAAAAAACAATGGCAATTTACCTCGAACTAACGTACCTGCGATGGCCGTGTATCTTGTGTAGTGGGCGTGGTTTAAACTGAAGTGGTATCACACCTACGAACTGGATACTGCATGTACTGTGTCGACTCCGCGGGCGAAGTTCAACACAAAGAGCCTCGGTTTCGATGCGGATATGCGCAAACGGGGCTAATGTGAAATCCATCCATTCGTGGGTGAGATTGAAAGCCCGAGGGCCATTCTTACCCACGAGTGTCGCAATACCGAGGGTATTATGTGACTTAACTTCCATCCGTGACGTCACCGTATTCTTTTGCCTCTCCATTTTTTTGTACGAATGAAGTGAAGTGAAGTTTGCAAGAAAATAAACCCGAAGGATGTGCTGTTACGTAACTTTTAAATGTAGGTATCGCGATATATAAGCAATTAAGCTGGGTTCATTCTGTATCAAATGGCTTGGAGTAAAAGTGACAGTGATGGCGGTCTATTCCTAACACAGAATGTATTTCAGTCACAAGACAGTGACGAGTATCACAATGATGATGCGGTAGCTGATGCACTAACCTTGCAAAATCCTACCACAGTAAAATTAGAAAACTCTAGCTACCAGCCGATATTATCTGATATATCCTTGCAGCTCTTTGCAGCGTCCTTAGCATTAGAGGGAAAAGTCATCCAAACGAACCGTTTTGAGACGCCGAAAGGAGACGAAGAGATGGCACGAATGAGTACATGCGGGTAAGCATTCCCCCAGAAAAATAAAAAATATGAAGGTGTTTCTTTAACTTTGTTTTATGTGATCTGTTTCTTGTTTATTAAACTCCTGCACAAAAGAGGTTAAGAAAGCTTTGGAACAAAGTATTATAAGTGAGAAATAATCAAAGTGGACTATTTCTTCAATATCATATTTCCAACTGAATCTTAACCTTCACCTTTTATAAGGGAAAACAGCTGAAACTTAAATCGCGGACAGATTTTAAAATTGTACCCCGCCAAAAATGGTTACAAACCCAACAATTTAAGAAAATGGCAACATATTCTTGTTTAGAATTGTAAAACGCATTTCGAAAACCTGCCAGGTTAACAATCTCGTCAAAATGTTGGGTTTTATGATGGGTAGATTGTGTATAGCTGATTGTTTTGGTGGCATTGTGCACAGTGCAGGGTCACTCGGTGTGCAAAATGCATGTTACTTTGAACTAACAGTATGCCATGTATTTTGACACTATATCGAGCGAAATTGGCTCTTTTCTAAGATTATTCGGTTTATGACCCTTTTTGGTTGGGTACAAAAAGCTTTCCAGACAACTTATTTTTCCTTTTGCCAGAATTAATTAATTTGTGTTTGCGTATAAATGTTTCTTCGGTAGGATTTCTAGTTTCACATTGATTTTGTCAAGCACCTTGAGAGCACAGAATTTGCGCAAAGGTCAAGATTGTGCCAAACATATCTAATATTTGGACCCAAAAGTTAGTTGTTATTTTTTTCAGACTTTCCAATAACGCTATGAAGAAGATTAAGTGGGCGTTAGGATTCTATCGTCAATGGCAAGGTCAGCGCAACCAGTGAGCCATCAACTGCCCACACTGAACATAAGTCCCATCGATATTCGTCTTGAGGATATGACCAAAGATGAGCTTAAGTATTCGATCGCAAGATTTCTGTGCGAGATAAACAAACAAAACGGAGAGAAATTTCCAGGAGCAACACTTCACAAACTCATGATTTGTCTTCAGCTTTATTTTGACACCATGAATAAGGCCTACAAATTTCTGCAAGATCCTGACTTCTTACTGATCAAGAATACACTGGATGGACTTTATGAAGGATCGTGCCAAGGAGGGTATGGGGATTCCACGAAAGCAAGCTGAGGTTATAACCTTGGAGGAGGAACTAATGTAGTCCGCTGGCGTTCTAGGAAGCGATAACCTGACCAAGTTGTTGAACACACTGATTTATCTCATTGGATTAAACCTTTGCACTACCTGGGGGTCAAGAGCACAGGAATCTACGACACCACAATTCGCAGCTTTCTGTTCAGACGGGGACGGTGGGGAGTTTCTTTGATACGTTGAAGATGTATCCAAGACAAACCAAGGAGGGCTAAAACGCCGCCAAATTAAGTCCACAGTTGTTGAGGCTCCTGAAAACAAAGCCAATCCGTCCCGCTGCATTGTGAGACTGTATGAAAAGTATCTTCAGCACTGTCCAGCTGACCGAGTAACAGACGCCTTTTACCGTAGACCTCTGGCTAATCCTAAAGGCGATGTGTGGTCCACTGCACAGCAATTGGGCCGTCATAAACTTTCCTCTGTCGTGTCAGATTTTTGCTAAAGTGCAGGTATTCTGGGACATCGCACAACTCACTCCCTCCGTGCAAGTGCAGCATCTCGAATGTACGAGGAGGTAGATGAGCAACTTATCTGCATAGAGACCAGACACAGGTCCAACGCAGTGAGATGATACAAACGCATCAGTGACGCACTCAAACGCAAGGTCAACTGTGTGGTTCAGGGTATTCCAACAGAAGAGAATACAGGCAAGAAAAGGCCTCCTCGACTGGGACTGCTGCAGTGCATCATAATGAGCGCGAAAGAAATATTACACTGACCCTGAATTTAAACAATTAACATCTGCTATTTACATCATGTATTCTTGTACAAAATGCGTAAACTGCATGTATTGATAAACCGTACAGCATAAAATTAATGAGTTAAAGAAAAATAGGATTTTACTAAATCTGTCTCGCATAATCCAAATTACTGTTTACAAATCAGCCGGAGCTTTGAAACATAAAAACATGAGACTTGTGAAGCTTGTTTATAGTTTGGTAAAGTGCACATTGGAACAAATGGTACGTTTACATCTTTAATAAATTCTATTATTATTGGTACAAAAACCAATTTTGTAATGTTTTAAGATTGATTTTCATTGAACATTCCTCCAAAAATAAGTAACCAAAAACTTCATTATTTTGTAGGAATAAAGTGGTGGAGACGTTGCCCTTCCAAAGAATGGAGAGATGATGTCTCCATCACTCCATTCGTACAAAATAATGCAGCGGCAAAATAATACGGTGACGTCACGGGATGGAGATCAATGGTGAAACCATACACAGACTCACGCACACACGTGCGCACGCGCTTTGTTCCCGAAAGACCTTGATATTTTGAAGTAGAGCCTGAAAGTTGACCCTGATGGCGCGCTTCAGGGATCCTTGGATAGAAAAAAAGGTAAATGTTTAGAACTAGTAACATTCTGTCTTTCAATTCCTTCTTAAAATCTCAACTTGCAAAAGGCCTTTTGTAAAATGTTTGCTAGCATATGAATTTATAGAAACTGAAAAAAATACCTGTCCTAAAAGACAAATACAGTGCCAAAGATTGACCTATCACTTCCGAAAATAATGCACGAAGAACATTTCAATGCTGTGGTCTCGAACGCAGGTGAACAGTTATGGAATTATACTTTATGGTAGTCTTTTAGTAATAGCCAAAATGAAAACGGACCAAATATGTTAACGAATTTTTAATTAATAACAAAAGATTCTAAGGTCTAATCTAACCGTGGAAGAAACTTTGCTGACAAGAACTGTGTCAGGTGAACTCCACTGAATCTAGAACCCATCCACTGCAGGTAGATAAATCTGGCCGACGTTGTATACAGTCTAATTTTGACGTAAGCTATTAACTTCAAAGTCAGGCAGTAAAAAAAAAGTTTAAAGCCTGAGACGGAGCCCAAGTCAAAAATTAGAAAACGTCCCATGGAATGATATTCCCGGAAGTGAATATACCAGTGTGTAAGTTGTGATGTGGGTAACAGTGAGGGTGCTTAAACGTGCAAAAGGGGTGAAGTGTGGGCCCCGATAGTGAGACCAGGTGTGGGTACCAATCGCCCTTTTTTGAGTGATAAGCAAAGCGTTCAAATTTGTTATTCGTTGTGCGTGCCCAAACGATGTTGTCATAACTTACATACGGAAGAATAGAGAAATGTACTATAACACCAAAGAGGTACTCGGAATAAAGACACGTTATTTGGATAGGACACCGGTGTTAAGAGAGACAGTTTTGTTTATGGAAGATATATGTTCCGTCCAAGACGGGTTTTGATCGATGATTACACCTGTGGCAGGACAACTGACACCTTTTGTGGCGGACCAGCAGACTGGCCTGATCGGTGATAGAATTGACCTGGCCCAATCCCACAAATATATTTATTTAGGTCATAACCTTACGAAAGAATGAGCGGCTATCCAAACGCAAGGGGGGATGTCGAACGGTGGACTATGCCTTTGGGGCTGTTCGTTTGGGGGACGGTTACCACCGCTCTGTGATTCAGTAATTGATTCCAAAGTCAACAAGGTTATGTGACTGGACGTGGATTTCTAAGCCGTCCCTGGTGGTGGTAGGTCCATCCTCAAGAATTGGATGATGAGGCACCAAGAATGTTCCCAAAGAGATGAGTTGAACACCCAATATTCTATAAAGTATTTATTCTAAATGACTTATCAGTCTCATTTCAGCACCTGAGTTTGCATCTCAAAATAAATCCCCGGTGTGGTAGCTCAGACAGTGATGAGTTCCACGAGGTCTGCTAGTGACGGCCCGAGCATGTAGGCAATTAAGCCCCCAACGTCTCGAGCTGGGCGTTGCACACTGGCAGTTCGCAGTGGCGATAAAAGACCGCACTCTGGAAAGTTCGAGAACACCCAACGCCCACATCCACAAAGCTGTGACTAAATGTATTGCGCTCCGCCATTCATAAAAACGCTCAGCGTAAATACCCTCAACTACTGCATACATAGGAATCAGCACTGATTATCAACAAAAAAATGTTTACAAATTAGTAACTTACAATCGAGGATTAATAGAGAAGTATCGCCCAATTAAAGTAATAAAATGTGGAGTCCTAGAGACTATTTGTTGCAGTGGATGTCGAGGCTCTGTCCGCACAAGGCACAATGTGGCCTGCGGGCTGCACAATTAAGAAGGCGATTATAATCGTCTTCGCCAGACTCTAGTGGAAACCTGCACCCAGTAAACCTCAACGAGGAAAGCAAGCTCCCAGACCAGGACTGCAACCAACCGTCGCTATGCCAACAAGGTGGAACAACGGCACGCAGTCCTTCTAGTCTAAGCTTCGCTGATTCCTCAATTAACTGGTTCACACGGGTTCCCTAACCCTGTAATCTACCACTTCTTAAATAAACAAGACTGTCTAACTATCCCCCAATCATTGAAGAGACCTGATATACTCGGCAGCTCCCGCAACTGAGAACAGGCACCACACTGTGCGCGGGAAACTGCACTTGACACGTGAGGGCGCACTTGCACCATCACAATAAAAACACCAAGACATCAATATATCAAAACATCAGGACATCAAGACACCAGGACGTCAAGACACCAAGACATCAATATGTCAAGACATCATGACATCAAGACATTATGAAATCAAGACAATCAGTACATCATGACATCAAGACACCACACCACAAGGCTTAGAGTTTAGCAGTGTATATTTATCTTAAAACTTCTTTTTCACTATTTTGACTGCAGAAACTGGCTGTAGTCAACTGAGAGAGGGTAGGATTCTGAAAAGTACCATTCATAAGCTCATTTATTGTACAACGAATTTAACAAGTAAAATGTCTATAATCATAACAAGTGGCAGTACTCAAATGATCGATCCTTAGGCCTATGAAATAGTAAAAGATTGCTGTGGTATAGGAACAGTATTGTAGGGGCTGTAAACCGTGGCTTTACATGATTAAATGGGCCTGCATGGTAAAACAGTCAATAGGGCTTGACATTTATTTCCCTGTTACTGGATACGAATACATAAATGCCTCTGTATTAAAAAAATTGTGACCAAAATGTCGCAGCCTGAGTCTGTAGTGTTTCAGAACAAGTCACGTATTGGTATATTCGGGAAGGTGCACAAGTCGATCTTTCGCATGCTCGCATGCCTGGTCGCTTTTGCTTGTTTTAGACAAACTTCGTTTTGATTTTCCGGGTTCGGCACGAATCTGGAACACCTGTCTGAAACAGATGTTAGGTTTAAAAGGCCTAAACCAGGTTTTTCAGCATGAATAGAAGTAGGATATGATGGCAGGTTTTTGCATTTGGACAAAATTTTTTTTAACACCTTAATTAGCTCCAGTGGCCTATACAGAAGAGGCCACTCCCTCTACGCAGGGTTTTAAGGTAAATCAACAGTAAAAACAATGCCAACTTGTGTGAATTGTTGTAGTCAAGCGGTCACAGCGTAATGGTTTGTGATGCAGGGGGAATGGGCTCGAATCCTGGGTCGAAATTGTGGACAGGGAGGTTGTTTTTTAATTAAAATACAAAGGTTTGAAAAAATATATCTCGTAGAAACAAGTTCGTAAAAAAAATTATAAAAATATACTTGATGGCACACTGGGGTTTTACACTTTCGAATAGTACACGGGAAACATTTTTAAAATGCGTTTTTAGATTGCACAAAATAATGACAGAAATGCTTGCCCGATAATGAGAATGGATTACCAATCCCAAACGCCTTGAAACAGCGCATACGAAATTGAATGCTTTTCGGTTACATTGCGTGGGTGATAATTTAGTTGAATCGAATGGCACAACAGGACTTTTGCTTGGCTTAAAACGAAATCAACTGACCGTTTTACAGCTTCATTCAAATAGAATGGAGAAGAGAGGGCGGTGTTGACCAGTTGCCATCTTTACCATGGCTCTCTGAGTTTTGCTTCATCGCTTCAGGTTTTAGCCATTTTGTGTTATATTTTCTACCAGTTGATGTTTAATCTTGATGTTATTCTATTGTGTGTTTTGTGCCAATTCTTGGGAGCTGCTATTCAGCCCAACAATCATGACGGTGGTGAAGCTGTGTCCTTCACCCTTCGAAGTTTACCCCAACCAAATGGGCGAAACACAGCCAGATCTGCTTGTTAATTAAAAGTGGGTGTGCAATATATGTGTCTAAACCTCTGCAGAGTACCCATAAGCGGGATATGAAAGTTGTGAAGTTGAAAGTTTATGGATTGAAGCTACACTGCAAAGTACAAAATCAGTTGTTATTGGATCTATTTATAGATCACCTTCATCTAAGACCTGTTTTTATGGATACTTTAGAAAGCCACCTAGCTTATGTTGTGAATCAGGCAGGTATAGGGACATGATTCTCACAGGTGATTTCAATTTAGATCTACTTAAGTCTTCTAAAATCATTAATCAATTATGTTAGTGATTTCAGCAGCACAACATCATAGATACATGTACACTCACAAGAATCACAGGGAAAGGTTGCTCGTGTCTATGGAGAAAACATGTGTTTTCTTCGACCTCATCATGCAATTTACCGAGGAGCAGAGCTGGGGCATTGGAAAGAGCAACTAACCAACTTGCCGAAACTTTTCAGCGCTCTACAGCAAAACAAGTCAGCAGATGAATGACACTGGAAGATTTAACTGAAGACGAAGCCAAGCAAATCTTAGAGGTATTACAGAAGGAGGACGCTGGTGAAGATAGAAGACTGCAGACACAGGTACACATATACCTGGTTTATATACAAAGAGTGGACATTCCTTTGTTCTCCTGTGGTTAAGGAAACTTGAGGAAAATTCTCCTTTTTCTCCTACTAGGATAACTCCTTCGAGCTTTTGATGATGATTTCCTGGACTGTTCCTCTTCATTTTACCACGATAACCTTGACCCCAAAATGCCTCTGAAACGTTTTTCAGATAGGAGAAAAACATTGTGTGGACATGTGCGAGTCCATACTTTGCCGTCATACCCTACATTATGTGGACTTCTTTTGTGCAGAGGTCCACACTATGTATGCCACGCCTGCACACGCCATTCTCCACTCTTACCAATTATTAAATGGAATGCAAAAGTGGAATTAATTCAAAACCGTTATTGAAGTGCAAGACAAAAAAGGAAATCAGCCAAGACTAATTTATTTTACTGCAAGACACGAAAAAAATTATGCAAGACTAAATTTTCTCATGCAACACAAACCAAACATTTTCATGCAGGATTAAATTGTTTTATGCAAGACTAAAACCTTTCGAAAAAACGAAACAAATTTCTCATGAGACTTTAATGCAAGATTATTTTTTCATTTGAGATCTACATTTTTTAACTAGAGTGAATTTTTATGCAAGATCAAAATATTCGGTCAAGAAAAAAATTCAACCAAGATTAAATTTTTCATGCACGATCTAAATTTTCATGCAAGACCAAAATTTTCCCTCAAGACCGACATTTTCCCGCAATGACCAAAATTGTCGTGCAAGAAGCACGTGACCGTTGAAGATACACGTGACCAATGGATTGGTTACCGTCTCCAGCCTTGATCCTTCCAACCTGAACTCCCAGAATGGCCGCGTGCTTGTTCCAATGCTTCAAGTTAAGATTGCCAAGGCACAGTGGGAACCAATATGGCGCAGCAAGATCGTACCCGTGGAAAGAGATTGCCATCCCCCCGGAATGTTCCGTAGTTTTGTATGTGTGGCCAGTGGCTGCGGTGTGCTTCAACAACCACATCGGAACCAGTCAGGGGTACAGTCGCACCTGCAGCTCGTTATCAATAGCCGGTTTCATTACAGAGGAAACTGTTCTCACAAAACTAATTGAACGAAACACAGCGACCAGACCAGTGCAAGAATTGCCGCCAACAGTGAAATGTGAGTAACAATAACCGACCAGGGTCGTTTAAGTGTAACTGAATTGCGCATGCCCATTGTAAAAAAGCAATCGTCTACGAGTGGGTACTTCCAGAGCTTGAAGACTGAAATAGCCTTTGCATTTAGTCCACTGTATGGTGGCAAACTATTTTTGTTCATACAACGCTCTCTCTAATCGCCGCAAATTGGTAACCACTGGTAGTTTTTCCCTGATAAAACGCAGAGGTTACCAGTTAAAATCTACCATTGGTTGACTATTGAGGCTGATCCATATCGAAGTGATGTGACAGATCGTCGCTGAGAGTGGTTCCGGTATCTAGTTGTTTAATGACATCCACACTTGCCAAGCATCACCTTTAGGGCCAATGGATAACAGGAAAAGTCGTCGAGACATGTTTGACCCTCGTGCAGTAGAGGGTAAAGAAGTTACATGAATACAATTTAGATAGTCAGGTAGATGTATCGAATGGTACAGCTGCCGTGCTATTGTATGCTTCGCATCAAACACCTGTTCGTCCCAATATCACTTCAAACCCTGATATAAATCACTTATCCTCTTCATAATGATGTAGTTGTGTCTTCATCCATCAGTTGAAAATGCATTTAACAAGGTAAAACAACAGGCAGATGATACATTTCAATGTACATTTGAAACTACCATTCAGGTAACACAGGAGCTGTCATGTAACGTCCATAGTGAGGAGTGGTTGTCAGATACAATGTCAGCAAATCAAATCGGAGCTGTGGTACAAACACAGAATAGGACGCATTTCAGCCTCCAATATGGGGCATGATATAGAACATGTTAACGATTCTGGAAAAATCAGTGGCTCTGTATATAGCATTGTTGCTAACATTATGTCTAACTACAAGAACTTTGTTTCCACTGCCACCACATAAGTATTGTAGCGCCGGCGTGTCCGGCCGGTGGGGGCGCCAGCTCGGACCTGCATAGGACTAACTGGCTGTCCTAGCTGGTATGCGAACGGCCCGCGGTTTTCCTGCCTCGCGCCTGCGCAGTACCCACCTAGACGCCTCGTGTCTAGAGCTTTGGATCGACACAGTGTTGTAACGTAAAAGAAATAAAACCTAGGTTTCTTGGCGGGAACGGCGAATTATGGCTAGCTGTGTGTGTCTGTGTGTCACTGAGAACCCTATCAGTAGGATACGCTACAATATGGAAAAACACATGAAAATTGGCAAAATCAAGATACATCTCAGAAATGTGTAAAACCACAAAAAAAATCACCTTAGCAAAGACTAGCCTTTGCATATCTAGTAGTCATCCATTTATAGCAGCAAGTCCAGATGGTTGTGTAAATTGCATGTAGGCCTTTTCAAGATGTATTATGTATTGCAATTTAAGATGTATATATACGCTGGGTAAGGGCAAAACCCGTTGTATAAATTGCACGTGGTGCTGGACTTGTGGTTGTGGAAGTGAAATGTTCCGTTGCAGACAATTCACTTACTGTAACTCAATATGCAATGAAAGGGAATAATTGCCTTACATGGGGATTCATCAAAACCTAGCCCCACACTGAGGGCTGTGGTGGCTCTCTTTTCAAATCTGTTTTTATTCTAGTGATATAGAGACAGGTTTCAAAAGAGAGCCACCACGGCCCTGTATACCAGGTAAGATATGGACGGAGGGGTACCCCCCTTAACCTGTCGTATCCCTATACACACTCTAAACTATTGTTACCTAACACATCCCCCCTAGAAGTCTATAAGGAATTCCTGAGATTCTCCCCGTCCCATATCTTGCTTCAAATGTGGCCCTACGTGTAGGGCTAATCCAGACATGCTTGCCTCCGAGAAAACCATGATTACTTCATACAGGTGCAGTGCCAATTACTCTGTACAGGCAGAGCATACTGTGACTTAGTCTTGATCATAGAAGCAAAGAAGACAGTATAATGATACAACGTATTTGCAGAAGATGAACTAATTAGTATCATATAACGAATGCATCAAGTTTCTGGGTCAATGCAGTGCTCCCTGAGCTTGCAGCCAGGCTAGTTGGAAAGAAAATCACCTCTAAATATTTAAAGGATAGGTTGATTGATTCACTAATGAAAGGCTAGGCCCGCAAACCTCACTCACGGTCCTGACATCCTTGCTTTTAGTTCGTGGTGTTGTTTTCTGAAGGTTTCGGTGCTAAAATTTGGAAAATAAAATACCTTGTATTAATCTTTGAGAAACCCAAAAAATTCGTGGGGGGGGGGTTCCCCTGCCTCCCCCTGTTGGATAAAGACTCGGAAACAGACACCGCCAAATAACCCATTCAGCGCAGTCTCTACAAGATCAGAAGATGGTATCCGTTCCCAAGCGGTAATTTGAACCTCAACAAAGATCATGTGTTCAAGGACAACTGCCGAACCGCATTGTGGTGGGATGTGTCACCAACGAAGCATTCAACAGTCAACATGGAAAGAACCAACACGGTGCACGTTGACAGAGAACAGCTAGACATACACTTAGATCAAAATTTGATTTCCGGCCAAACATTACTCGCTGATGTAATAACTACCTAATAAAGTCACTTCTTGTTCACTAAAGCCTACGTCATTTGTTGCGCCCTTTTATTGTCCATGAATCCTAGTGTGGCAGAGCCAAAATTTCGAGTAGACATAGAACACATGTAGTCCCCCTAAATGTTGCATCATGGCTGTATTCCCTCATTGTTTATCTTTTACTAGCTGCCCTGTGTGCAGATGTTGCTTATATCGGGTACCATGACTCACTCCCAAGGAATTAGTTGCAGACCCCCCCCCTTAGCTTAGAACAAAGGCCCCTCTCAGCCACCCCTTCAGTTGGCAGGTCAGCAGTGTTGGGAGTAGGCATGCCGGTCCTCTCCTCCTCTGGTTTCAGAGTGTACTTGACTGCTAGCGTATTTTCCCTTCCCTGCCCGAGTCATTGGTGAGTTTTGATATGGAAATGTTTTTGTCCGATTATTATTATCTCATTATTATTATTAAGTTGTCTTTAAGTGTTTTTTGTGTGTTAGAAGATAAGGACCTCACAGAAAATTCATACTTATTCATGGAGATTAAGTTCATTGTTTTGTTCACTAAAACTTGTGATATTTACGTTCGCTTCTTTTCTACTTGCTCTTGATTTGCAGAGTTTTGTTGTTTAGATTGCTCAATTTGTTTACCATTATTGGGACACTGTGTTGATTTTATAGTTTCCTGTTTAGATTTCTGGTTTAAGTTTCTGGTTTTTTTAGTGTTCGTTTTATTATTTTCTTTGGTCTTTTAAGTTGTTTGTGGCAGTCTTTTCAAATATAATAAATTCTTTTTGTCATTTTTTGTGGAAGTCTAGAATTAGTGTCTGAGTCCTTATTAATACAGTTTCCCTGCGCCTTTTCCCTAAAAGATCTTTGGTTTTTGTTGTTTGTTGCGAGTTTCCCCCTAGTGTCTTACGTTTTGTTAGGTGAGTCATTTTTCACGGTTACACTACCACAACAGACGTCTAAAATATCGCGGGATTCCGCAGGATTTTGCTTTATAATAATATATGAAACATATGGGGGATATTTGAACATCCAGTCTTGAGATCGCTGCAGTACTTCAAAAAGGGTCGATGGGTTTACGTATCGTCCTGCATGCATGTCAAGTGTTGTTCGTAGATACTGAAAAGTTGGAACTCAATGTAAGACTTGTTCTGTAACAGCGCATGTTCAAAACATAAACCATTAAGCTCTTGTTCTGTTTTTCAGTATACGAATAATGAATGTTAATTGGTGCAGTGGTAAAAATATATGTCATCTGTCACTCCATGAAATTATTCTTATCATTGCACAATTTTGAAACATGCGTTATTTTATTTTATACAACACCCGCATGAATCCTTGACATCTGATTGGTTAACCTCCGATATTTCCTCCTTTGGGCGAAGAACTAACGGTCCTGGCGAATTAACGTCTGCAATTTGGCAAAAAGAATTTGTGTTTAAAGGGCCACTCACTAGTAGTACCCGTGCATCGCTAGACTGGTTACTGTCCTACAGTATTTTCCTCTTTGGGAATTAAATACAAAATGGGGAGTAAACCAGTCAAGTGAAATGAAGTGCACCGCGGAACAGAACAAATAATTCAATGACATGTAATCAAAGATCGACCAACCAGATGACTGAGATTTATAAAGGTATTCTGTTTTTAAAAATGAACCAATGAGCGTCTCTAAAGTCCTCCAACAATTGCCATTACAGTATACTGATATCGTATTTGTATATACATGTAAACAGGCCGAAAACAAATACATATCACACACAAAACTATTTTTGCGCATGGAACCGATGGTCACTTTGAGCTTCAGGAATACAATATAATGCGAACAATGCATGAGTGTTGTCTACCTGAACATCAGAGCACGAGATCCAAACCCGACCTTACAGTCAGAATTGCCGAATAGCATTTGTTACAGCTGACAGCCATGGCACGTATTTTGAAGGGTTACAAAAGTAGAAAACGTTAGTTCACAAGAAATATTTCAAAATACTTCTAGATACGTAACCATTTCAAAAACATCATAAATTTAATGTTTACCCCATTACTTGTGATCCCAAAATGAATTAAAAGTTCCTGCATTTCCCCGCCCACAAAATATCCCCCTTTGGCCGTTCGCGCTCCAAGGCTGATTGGATGACGCCGCCGCTAGAACGATTCATGTGCAGTGTACACGTACTTGTACATAGCGCATAGTGCATGTACATGTACACGTACACGTACATGCAGGATCGCTCGCAATAGACCAACTTGCGTTTGATGTTGCTTTTAAACTGAAACATTGTTTGCCCTGTTGGCATTGGCCAAGCTGCATCAAACTTAAGTACACTGGATGTACTGTGCGTTATGTACATGTATACTGGACATTCGTCGTTTTGGCGATGACGCCATCCAACCAGCTTGGGAGCGCGAACGGCCAAAAAGGGATTTTTTTTTGTGGGCGAGGAAACGCAGGATCTTTGTATTCATTTTACGGTCATAATTAATTGGGTAAACATTAGATTTATGATGTTTTTGAAATGTTTACATATTTATTGTTGTTTTGAAATACTTCACGAAACTAAATGTTTTCTGTAACCCTATAAGTGTCGATTTTACAAGCAAGCATTGGTAACAGCTTCCTTTGGGGGCAAGTTTGGAAGCCAATAGGCAAACGAAACAGTAGTTTATAGTAAATCAGCAGAGCATTAGTTAATGGAAAATCGCACAACCTAAGGAACAAAATGAGTTAATAGCATATTAAATAATCTCGTGAACTGAAACGCCAACGTACGTAATGGAAAATAAACAAGGAAAGGATAGAAGGTTGAAGGCAAAGTGGTGTCAGCCGTCGCGAGTTGTATCTAGGAGACACGAGCCTTGACCGTTTAATTAACATTGAAGGTAAAAATATCATGCCGCTGTGCTGTTTGGGTGTCGGTATTGTGGATAAGGGGAAAGAGCGTTTCATTCATTCTGAGCGCAGCCTGACTGTGTTGTATCCCCTGCCTGAGCGTTATGTTCAGTGGAAAGCAAATTGTATGCCCACCCGCGCAAAATGTTTTAGGAAGTGATGGAGTTTCCAACTTTCGAAATTTCGTTTGTCACTAAAGTTTTTTTTGTCTAAAAAGTTCAACAAAAACAGTAGACCCGCTTTATGTTGATGCCGTTCCTTTTAAAACTAAGAGAAATTTGGGGTAGGGGAATAAAGGTTTTTAGAATTGTTTTCAAAAAGTGTAATTTAGAACCATTGAAAAAGAAGTAATTAGCGTAGTCCTCATGTCTATAAAACTGAAAATTTGATGTAAAATATTTGCTGTTTTCCAATACATGTACTCGATTTCGTCTCCCTCTCATGCTTCGTCTCCAAACCAATCCTCGATCGTAGACCTAAAGCGTCCAAATTAAATGGACTTACCGTAGTATTCTGCTCTTTTGCATCTTATTTGATGTTCCTTTGGCATTATTGCTAAATTATCACTTACATAAAATGCTATTGTTTATCGATCTGGAATTAAAACTGCTCTGGCCGTACGATAACAAAAGAATTAAACTTGCGCTGGTGTAAGATTTCATTCATTTTGTGTCTGACATATGCGGCAATAATTATTATGTGTTTATTTCAATCAAAGAAGCTAAATTAGTCCATCAGAAATGGGTTGGTTTTGAACTCCAAGAAATTTAGGGTAAGAAAGTTATTACGTTTCTAACATTTTAAAATGAGTAATAACTTATAACCATTAAAGAGAACAATAAACGTAAACATCGTGACTAAACATGAAACTTTATTTACACTTAATAAACCAGTTCGGTACTCCAACAGCAACACGCACGCGTCTGTCCTATCAGCGCGCCATACGCTGATGACTCACATGCGCTTGGATCTCGAAAGAACTTGGCATTTTAAGGTGAAATACCGAGCCGGCTCAATGAATGTATTCCGCTTGTCCCCCGGGCAAATGCACGACTGTCACCCATTTAGAGTTCCTTCAAACAATGGGTCAGCACTTCCTAATTAGCAAGACATGTTCGCTGCGAATGCATATTCGTGGATTGGGACGGAAAAGAGCCGACAATGCTCTGCACGGCAGCAAGTGTGAGGTATTTCCTTCACGATTTTTTAAATACGTGTCATATACGACTGTTTAATGTACCTCCCAGTTGAAAAATAAAGCATCCAAATAATCGAAGTATAATCAATACATATTAAAGTTGAAAAAAGTTGAAATTAAATTGAAGAGGAGGTCATGTAGAAGTGTTGTATTTAATGTTATGAACAAATGCAGTGTTCAAATGCTTCAAAATTTCAAACCCTTATTTTCTTGTTCTTGTCAAACGACCTGACCATTCTGTACAATGGTAGAGGCAGAAACATGCCATTCGACATTGATCAGTGAACCCTAACAGTCTCAGATCCTCCGATTTCAATATGATTTTACACATACCCTAGGGGGTTAGGGTTAAAGAGAAAACAGCACACAAGAGGTGAAATGGGAAGTTTACGCACGAAAATGTCAGAAATCTTTGCTGAATTCTTCAAAAAGGTATTGGTGAATGGGAACAGCATTGTGGTTGTCCGATCATATAAAATATGCACAGGACCAGTTGGGCTTTTGAAGCTGATTGTTCCAAGTACTTACTTATTCCCTCGGTAAAGTCATGAGATTAAAAATTGAGACTGAAGTGAAAATATTGCGAAGTAAAGTAAAAGAAGGAAAGACAGTGGGTTATTGAATAGTTGGCTTTGCATAATGACAGCGCCCCTTTAAGGGAGGTAGTCTTTACAGGGGCCGAGGGCAATGTTGTCTCCGGAGGAGCAAATGGGGCCACCCCCCGAAAACGGTATGTGTTTCCAAATACAATTGATTGAAGGACGAATTTTGAATCTTTTAAAATCGTTCAAAACGCCCAACAACTTAGCTTCACCCCTCAAGAAGACCGCAAAGGTTACAAATGAGAATTGATATTCTTTAAAATTAAGCTTGAATAAAAGCAACTTCTTTCATTCAATAAAATCATTACAAACAACGCTTTACAAGTTAATCGTATTTCTATACACAAGAATGCTTTTAAAGAGTAATGGAGAACTCTCTTTTCCCCCTTTTTTATGGCGTTATTCTAAGTGTACACTTTGAATAGTAAGAAATACTTATGATAATTTAACTGTAGTCAAGCTTAGCTACTCCAAACAGTTTTGAAACAAACAAGTTTCTTTGATGCACCAAATTGGAGTTGGAGCTTTTATGTCATTTTGACATATAGAACAACAAACACATTTCACTATGTCTTAACATTAATTTAGATTTCTTGGTAGTGAAATTTAAAGTTTCAAGTTGATGATTTTTCTGTATAAAAATTTAATATCCATATACCTGTATAGAGTAGACTACTAATTTGTTAATCCTGTTATGAAAGTCAAAACGCACACAGGCCTTTCACGCTTTCAATTTAAAATAATAAGGAACCATGAGCTATAGGTTAAGAAGAGGAGTCGCAGTTTGGAACGGGATAATTATTTGAATACGCTTTCCAAACCATTATAAACATTGCTGTATTCCCCCCAAATTGACTGATTAGGGTTTTTAAAATTTATTTTGTATATCATTTCATTGACTCTTTCATCATTTTGCGTTCATCGTTTGCAGAAAATTCAAGAAAAACACTGCTCAGCACTCAAACACTCAAAACTCAGCTCCTGTGATTTGTCTTGCAAAAATTGCATGGAATGCAGGAAGTTCCGGAGTACGAGGATAATGCACAGGCGACGTGTGTTTGTTGAGCAAAGGTAGTCTCCCAAAAATACATGCTTTTCATGGCTTTGAATAATAGTCGGGAAATTTACCTGAAAGTTTGTGTCTCTCCCTTCAACAATGAAATGCTAAATACATTCAATTCAATTCAGCTTATTAAAAATGTCACGTTAAATAAAGGTTGTCTCTTGTGAATGATATAATAAAATACCAAAATACGCATCCTCAGCGGGCCATGTCCTTTATCACCGGAATAGACTTGAGTAAACCTTTTGTACATTCATTCTAACTAAATCAAAATAACAAAAACAGCCTCTGAGACCCAAAGCATAACTTCTATTTACAAACCATCAAAATCGCATAAAGTCATTCAACGATTAAACACCTAACAATAAGAAAGTGGAACGGTAAAAGGACACAACCATTTTTATTTATTTTTTATTTTGTATTATTTTTTATTTATTATTATTTTTAAAAATATGTTTTGCTGACCACCACTTTATTGTGTAGAAAACTAACTACAGCGCGGCGATCAGTCCACGCTGTCAGTGCACGACATAAACACTTTAAAAATCAACAAACGTGGTAACGACTCTTGCATTATGGGCCAAACAAGTTGTTGTCATAGAAAAAGCGTTGATTTTCTGAAAATTGCAGGCCTCGTCACGAGATCCAAAGGTGCGGCCATGTTGTACGGTGCTGCTCGGTTTGGACCAGACCATTATCTCAACGGGTGATTATATGATGTGTTATTTTCGCATGTGGAAAATTCCTTTTTCATACATGACATTTTTCCATATTCCATATTATTTCTCCATATTCTCCTTTAGCCTATCAATTACAGTTGTATATGTCTTTTTTGAAAGTTAATAATGTATTTTGAGCATACCAAAATACTTTTAACCACTAAATATAGACTCCTCCAACAGCTGCACGCGTCATGCATATTTATGTTGCTCCAGTTAATGATTGGGGTAATTTACGAATTTCATTTTTCATCGTCTGTCCAGACGATCGTTGGAAAAAGAAAAAGTTTTTCTTCTCGAAAATTACAGTATCCTGGATGGAAAGATTTCACAGATTGTCTGACGATGTCATTCACTTAGGGATAATGAACAGGCCTAGCTCCTTTCAACAGTTTCGGCCTTTGTTGGTTATTTTAGCACACGTAAAAGCTGTACTCGTTTATCTCACACTTTACCAAACATTTACAGTTGAAGTCCTTTACAAAAAAAAGTTTTTTTCACATGCTATGTCGAGCACAAAATATGGTCGGAAAGAAACCAGCAGAAACTGCAGCCGTGCTGTCTTAATTCATGCACAATTATGTACACTTACCTAAGGTGCAATAAATGCTTTTAGCTCAAATGTAACATAATGACAACAGATTCAAGCAAGCGCTCAACAATGTACAAAATTCCTTGTCATCAAAATGCAGTGTGAACTGTTGAAGGTACAAGTCCCTCGATAGTCGTTTTTGCATTATGTCCCTTTAAGGCAACAAACTTACTTGAAATCTAAAGAAGGGAGCCTTAACAACAAATCTGATGAAGTTTCAAGTTCGGTCAATACTGTATATTCCGAGAAAAAGAATATTCTAAGATTTCGATTTCCGATCAAAAATTGCTGAGTATTTGTATTATTATTATTATTTATAGTCAAATGCAGTCATGCAATGTCACGCACTGAACCGTCGAATTATAATTGCACGCACGTGTGTCATTTCAACGCTTGAGCGTGCTTCTAATAGCAAGTATCCAAAACTGCGTCTTTAGACGCATCGTTGGAAATCGCCTTCTTTCACTGTATTCTTCCAAACGACAACCTGTCAGAAAGGGAGTTCATTACATGACCATCTTTAAACTCAAGTATATATTCAACGATAATTTTGTCTTTTTCTTTTTTGGATATCTGTAAATGATGAACTGTGCCCTCACATCTCTCACGCAATACCATTTTTCATTTAGTGTTATGCTTCACCATTCAACCTTTAAAACCTGGACAGCAGAGCAGGCTTTATTATTCATGATTACATTAGCGAGCTACATAAAAGCATGCTACCGCAGTCATTCATCACTGTTAGTCAGCAAGATGCATAGCCTGTATTGCCTAAGTGCACAGTATGCTGGAATTTGAAACACGATATTTATTTATTTATTTAGTTATTTATTTATTCATTTATTCCATTTCTTTACCCAGGGTATGCCCAAACAGTTACAAACTGGTTTCCATTGGGGCCCTGCGACCATTACAAATTAATAAAATAGTTAATAACTCACGACGACAAGTAAAATTGACAAATACGACAAACATTGATATTTACAAATACAGACCACTAAAATATCATACACATGTGAACATTTTAATTATCAAGGCATTATTTAATTCTGATCGTTGAAATCTGATATGAAGTTCGTAAATTATATCATCATCAAACTGCCATTCAGATGAGATTAGAAGTACGTGCACTTTTTAATTCTAATTGAATATTTAGATAACCAACCACCTTATATTAAAGTTTTGTGTAATAAATCTTATAAATAAATGTTCCAAACTACAATGTCTATGAGCCTTTTTCGTAAAAGGCTCCCGAAATGCATCCGCCTCTGGTTGTCCCAAATTCCGGGAAATTGGACAGCCAAACGCGGAAAAGAGTGACAGTCGCTGAATTTTACTCTACTGACGTCTGGGATGGGTGAACCTTAGTGACATTTCCGGTTGAGACCAAAGCTGGGAGTTTCCTCAGCCGGAACCTCCCGCCATTAGCGTCTCCCTGGTTGTCACCATCACCTAGCTTCTTAAAGATGACCACGTACAGCTTGGGCAGGTAAATACAGAGGAGAGTCACGTAGCCATCCATGATGGGAACCAGGCTCAAGGATACAGCCAGGGCTAGCGCCGTCTCGGCGATGAAGTACACCGGTAATGCTGCGAGAGACAACACAAGCGTGGTGTAAACGCTGGCGGCGTAGAACTTGGCTTCGTTGTAGTTACCAGGCACGTTGCGGGCCTTGTAGGCGTAGAGAGAGCAAGCTAAAGCCAGGACAGCGTTATAGCACATCGATACCAGGAAACCATAGTCCAACTTGCAGAAGTTCTCCAGTGTCCGGGGCTGGTTTATAGTTAAAGGGGTGGGAAACAGCTTGCGGATTGAGATCCAGGTGTTGGGTACCGCTACACCGGTGATGAACATTATCAGGGCCTGGTAAATGCAAAGGAACAAAGCTTTGAATTAGAAATCACTCAGCTCAAGAACGAGTATGCCACTCTATGGATTTTGCTCCATTAGCGTGAACTAATAATGGGGGCTCCTGAAATCTTGCCCTCAACGACTTTTTCTGATACATCAAATAGGAGTTCATGTGTGTAATTTACATGTAAGTTTTACAGACAGTTTTGAAATAAACAGAAACTATCGGAGTGCATAGTGACGGTCGTGGAGAAGCATTGCCGTCCATGGTTAAGGACACGAAAGGCCATGTGGCCCATCGAAAAAGGGATTTCCTTTTTCGTTTTGTGTATAAAAAACCCTAAAAACAAAAAGCTGTTCATTTTACTTTCAGGCCGGTGTTTATCTCCGGATTTCTTAGCATAAAGCGACTGAGAATATTTCTATTCCCTCTGAATGGGATGCCAGTCCATCGCAGGTTGCTTCCCCAGCTAATTCTGGTACCCATTTATACTTCTGGGTGGAGAGAGGCAGGGCAGGGGTGACGTGGCTTGCCAAGGGCCACAACATACTGGCAGCAGCTGGATTCGAACTTCCAAACCCTATGATTGGAAGCCACAGACCCTAACCACTTGGCCACATACCCCCAGGTTGAACTTACCCCCAGGTTGAACATACCCGCAGTTGAACTTTTTCTACAGAAAAGCAGAAAACCAACCAGCCACCCCCCGTTTACCATTTCCATTTTATTATTAAATTATTAGAAACGAAAAACGGCTACAATAAATATTTAAACACGTGCGGAAAGCAAATGGACGAATGTAGACAGACTTTCTTGCCATTACCCTGGCGAAATATCGTGCTGTCAATGTCGCGTGTTGAAGAGGCCACACAGCGTGTGCCACAATACGTCTCATAGTAGAGCCAGTCTACTGGACTAAGTCCTCCGCAGGTTACGAAGGCAGTCCAGTAGATCTAGACTGGCTCTCGTCTGGGGCCCTATAAGCCCACAATACAGAGTGGATGTACTGCGAGGAGTCCTCAACTTGCAGACCAGTAAATGGGCCCAAAGTTGGTGACCAACTCAGGATTTTGATGCTGTCACATTCTCTGCTATAAGAGCATTTCATGGCACATGGACTGGGTGGTTTGTAAAGAAGGAAGATGGAATCTACCAGCATGATTGTCAGCTTGTATTTATGAAAGTATCGGACAAAATGGGGTCGGCAAAATCGTTCTGTCTTGCAAGGGAGTGTAGGTATCGATTTGAAGAACTCTGGGATTGTTTTGAGGGGTGATTATCTCTGGAGGGAAAAAAATCTTTAAAAGTCATCGGTTAGGCCACTGAGAATCGAAAAGAAAATGAAAGATGAGGAATTTCACTTTATGTGTGTCTTGAAAACCTGAAAAACTTGTATTTCTCCTGTTTTTTAGACTGCAGGTATTTCAATTGTTGTCTATGGCAGTTCACTGGTGGAGAAATTTTTTCGGGGGGGGGCTAGACCATTTGCACGTGACGTCACCTTTAAACTTTCGCCACTGCCTTTTCATTTCTGCGGTCTTGGGGTCTAGACAACTTTTGGGGGGCTCGCCCTAGGGGTTCAGTGTCCCAATTCAAGGAAAATTCCCCGCCAGGGCGAGGCGCACAAAAAGTATCCCTAGAGATTGTTTTGGAAAGATGGGTCTGTTTGGGCCAGGTAATAGTGGGATTGTGTCAGTATGGCCCAGAATCATCTCTGTAGATTCAGGGGCACCCATCTGGGGGCAAAGCAGACAAAAATGGGATTGAAAATTTGTCAGAAGAGCCCGAGGAAGGTGAAGGATGTCATTTGAAAAATGGCCGCTGGGAAGACTTGGCAACATTCCCTTTTTGGGGGGTGAGTTTGTTTTGGGCGGATAATTAAAAATTCATTGGTTAACCTACTAAAAATTGAAAATTAAATGAAATCTGAAGGACCAAACAACACATTGTTTTTTGTTTGAGAGGCCTCAGGGACTTCAGTTGCCTGCCATGGGGCTCCAAACTTGGTTGATTTTACACTATTTTCAATGGAGCTTGAATTGGTTCAGTGCACCCCTAGGGGTGCACATGGTCAACGGCGGCAATGGCGGATACCTTAATCATTTCTCCAAGGGGAAATGACCTTTCAGAATGAACCTTACGGTACCACCTCAGATCTAACATCCATGGGCGGGGCAGCCTCACCTCTGCCCTTACACATAAAGTTATTTTTTTTTTTCAAATTTCCCTTATTCGCTATTAGTTCAGTCCATTTTTTTCTGCGGGCAGAATATAAATTCTCACATTTAATTGATGTCATGCGGCTATCGAATGAACTCATTAACGGCAAAGCAACACAATAATATTTGACAAGCATTGGAAATATGATGTTTAGTATTTCAAGGTGCTACAGAATGCACACATTTACCAGCAAAGAATGGAGACAGTAAAGACAAAAGAAATAGGTGAAGCATGAAGCCAGCCTGCGAGCCAACGATGGTGATCCCGCGCTGCACTGGCGGGAGAGAGTGATTCATAGAAGGACAAACAGTAAAATGGCAGTAAGCTCTGTAGTTGTGTTATAGGCAGTGACACGTGCTACACTTCAGTTGTCGTCTTTACACTAAAATAGTTTCTGTTTCAATCGAAAAAAGCCATTGAAATTGCCACGTTGAAATATCACCCATTATTTCTCAAGCAGTGTGTGGGTGTGTGTGGGGAGGTTCCAGTCTACCATATCCTTTGATGTGCATTTGCTTCATGGTATGAAAGCAAATGAGGCAATTTTCGACATACATGTTCCCAGAAGCCATGGACACTTTTCACTATGGCGATATTATTTTTGCTCTCGGTGGAGGACGCAATTAAATCCTCATTTCCTCCCCACCATTAGGAAAACACATTAAAGCATAAAATATCATTTACACTGAAGGCCGAGCCGTTAAAGACGTTAATCTTCATTTGAAAATGCGATAATAAGGTTCGTGCCATCTGTTGACCTTCATTTGTGCATGAGATGCTTGTTGATTTGCCAGACATGGCAAGGCAAGGCTAGGACGAAATTAGTTTTTGATTTCAAAAGACGGAATATTTTATCTCTGTGGCAATTCATTGCGTGACTGATCACGTTCAAGCTAGTGCCATTCATCTCGACAAAGTCGACCGGCATGACGTCGTCCTCTTGAGCAATACATGGTTTCCTGACGTTGGTGCTCACTGCAGGAAAGGGAAACCACCATATTCATGACATATCTCCGCTGTTTTCAAACAGGATAACACGGAAGTTTAAGAAAGGGGTATCGGGGGAGGGGTAGGGAGCATTAAAAAACTCTAGTTTCATGTCTCAAATCATTGGCTCTTTTTGTACATGGCTCTATGGCTAGTTCAGGCACTATACGTTGTGTGTTTTAACGGGAATTATTCTTCCACTTTTGTTCCAACGGCCAACCATACATTTAGCAGCCTTTTGTAGGAAACACAGTGACGTAATCAGAAATGGGGGGAGCCACTGGACTTGACTCTGAAGGTACTGAAAGCAAATAAACTGCTTGTGCAAATATGTTTGTTGAATGCATCGGATGTGACGTCAGTCCGATCCCACAGCTCCAGGCCAAAAACCTATTCTGATCGAAATCCGACGGCTTCGCCTAATCCGATCTGCTTCGATGGTCTTCGTGGTTCAATCCAAATGGAATCCAAATCGGACAAACTACAAACTTACGAACTTCTTTAGCTAGTTTTGCGAGTCACCAATTTTATTGGAAAATTAACAAAGTGAATAGCAATCATTTATTTAGCTATACTGTCTAGAACGGGAAAGCACTGACGAATCCTTCCATATAATTCACGCAAAGCTTCACACAATTTAACCTGCTATATTCGTATGAATTCTTTACATAAAATATGTAGTCATGATTGTAATACAAAGACTGAATGACAATCTGAACGGTTGAACTTTCAGTGTTTCTGCAGTACAATATCTCACCTCAAATATTCTCAGCAAGGTTTAACCTATCTTGGTCAACATGGAAGTGTCACAACTCCAATTTGTCAGAGCATTTTAAAGACACCAGTGTTCAGCGAAGTGTGACCCTTTGGTGGTTTGGAACAGAAATATTATTGAAAAGCATTTTAAATTTTGTTTTATGAAAAGATTTTTTGACAGAACGGACGCACCGTGGCGAAGTACATCAGAGGAGCGTTGATTTCTCGTTCAAATGTATGATCAGCGGAAGGAAATACGTCATAGATTTCCATTAACAGCATTAATGATGGACTTCAATACAGTTTCACAGCCACAACCCCCAAACTGTCAAGGACAAATTTTAATGTCACTGTGTTAAAACAACACACTTTGACTGGAGGTTGTCTCTTATTTTTATACAGTTGAAGAGTCGACGGGATACATGTACGAACGTGCGTTTGGTGTCAAATTTGTGTCAAAACTTATTATCGTCAAAACTGTCAGCTGTTAGTACAAGTGTTGCTTTACAATTTGTGTGACAAATAAAATGAAATCAAGAAATATAAAAAGTATAATTTTTTTCACTAACCTGAATGACAACCAGCACGGCTGCAATCATCAGCTGGGCTCGGGGTCCTGTGAATCTGGGAGATTTGGCAGAATTGATGCTACTTTCAAAGATCCTGTAAATACGATTCACCTTCAAAAGGAGAGAGCCATACATCAATGTGAATGCTAGGACGTACAGGGCCTGTGCTGCAGCGCAGGTGAGAGGTTTCGGGGACTGAAGTAGTGGGAACACGGCCAAGTACCCCATGACAAGACCCAGGATATTGACGCAGCTCAGCTCTCGACTAGTGGCCTTGATTAAGGAATGTTGGCGGTATCGGACCATGCCTGATGCGGTCAGCAGGCATAGAACCAACCCGAGACACGCGAAAAGGAACAGCAGGATCACCAGCGGTTCTCCCAAGGTCACAGTTTTGGGGACCAGAGCCAGACATTCAGTTTGGTTGTCATTGGGCCACTCCATTTCGCGGCACTGAACACAGGTGGATCTTTTGACGATTTCATCGGCCTTGCATTCCCGACACCCCAAGCAACACTTCTTCTTCAGTGGTTCTTCGACCTGCCCTGGTGCACAGTCATCCCTACAAACGGATCTAGGCGTCTCACCTCCAGAATGTCCGTTCCACTGAATCAAAGATTTATCAACAGTTAGTCGTGTTTCATTCCCAGACTCATGCGATGGGGAAAGAGAGTTCCAAGAACCAATTTCAACCATCTTAGACGCACCGTCAATTTCTTGCATATTTCTGATTATGAAATGACCCGGTACTGACCTTACATACTCGGTGAATTTAAAATCTCCTCTCGTTCCTCGAAAAGATACATTGTGCAACATGCCAGTAAAAAGAGTATTGGCGCCTTGACTTGCAAGACAATTTGCTACCGTGCCAGTGCAGTTCAACCGGCGGATTACCTCATCCAAAGTAAACGCCAGAGCATAAACTGCGTCTATGGTGGCAGACAAAGTGGGTATCGCCTTACTGAATCCTTCTGCACTGAAAGAGAGGCATCTGTCCAAATCACCACAAAACTCGTCAAACCATGGGTTGTCTGCGTTTGCTCTTTTACTGCCCATCATGGAACGGAAGTATTGCTCGAATTCGTTCAATTCCGGGGTACCGTACTCGACAAAGAGATTGCCCCGCGCAAGATCATCCTCTAGGACGTCCTGGTTCGCCAGCGAATTACCTACAACCCATGTAAGGTTCACCGGTGGGTCTGCCTTCATAGCAGCCGAAAACACTGCATTTGCTGTCACGGCCGATTGAGCTAACAACACAACCACCTTCGCATAGGTGTTATTTTGCAACAGTTTGACCATTTTGTGCAATTCTTTTTCTGTTGGAGCTTCACTAACCATCGCTTGTACGTGCACGCACACACGCCGTCTATTTGCAGCTATCTGTAGTTCCCCCATCATGTTCAGCATGTCGTAGTCTGCTGCGTATACTAAAGCCACATATTGCCACTCGAACAAGTCCAGCAGATCAAGGATGGCCGTAACTTTATACTGATCGGATGAAATGGTGCTGAAGTAGTACAAGAAAGCATTTTCCTCCAGCAGCTTTTGGCCCGTCGCGCCGTAGGACACCAGGGGCCTTTCAAACAGCCCTGATGTGCTTGCAACCACCTCGCTGGAGGAAGTCTTGCCGGTCCCCACTATCCCCACAACTGACCTGACCTCAACGTCAGTGGTCATGCCTGGAATCATGCAGCTTTCCCCTTCAGTAACTCCCTTGGCGCCCATGAGAAGCGCCAGCGATCCCCACATGGCGTACTCGTCCCTGGAGCAGTCATCGTGGATCATGAACCCCAATGTGACGTTAGGAAGGACCTTGTCGTCGTCGTTAATTGCTTGCACCGCAAAGACCATTGCCTCAACGACATGAAGGGCACTGATGGGGAGGCGTGTCTTACACCTATTATCCACACCCTTAGCATCCCCATGAAGGGAGAATACACCTCCGATGTACACATCTCCCTTCTTGGCGTACATCGAGCAGACTTCAGGCGGCAAGTGGGCACCATGTGCAAGGTGAAGACAGACAGCAAGAACAGCCAAACTGCTTCGGTCCATTATAGTAGTAGCACAAGGCATGGAGGAATAAGATGTGCACTGCTGGCTGAACGGATTTTGAAATGAGCTTAACTTGTCAAGGTGCTCCAAGAGGTTGAGATCGAGTGCCGAAATTTCATTAATCGTGACTGGATGATGAAGTGGGTCGACGATCGACGGGCAGCGTCTTGTACACTAGTTTTAGTTACATACCAAGTATAGCACGGCTATCAGTCTGCCTACGAGACAGGTCTGTTGCTCAAACTGATCACGAGTCTCGTATCTATACATATCCACAGCCCCGATCGCCATGACAACGACGGTCATTCCAACTGGGAAAGTGGTACATGCGTAAGTAATTGAATCAAAGGTAAGACGGGCGGTGTTAGGCCTACTATAGTTAACTATATAGTCGTCACTCCTACTATTAATGATTTTAAAAAATCTCTTATTTATGTAAATTATTGATCTGTTTAAAGAGTTCCCATTCTCGACAGGCTTTGCTTCCTCCACATATGTATTATTAATATTTTTTCTTCAGTTATACGCTATATATCCAGTATTTTGCCGTACGTGGAAATAAAGTGAGACTGAGATTGAAACTTGGCCGTTGCTGAGGAAAATAGCGCCATTTCTTTTTAAATCTGGAGGCCCATAGCGCTAGCACTTCTGAATGCACGCAACACGCACACCAGTATGCTCTTGCGCACAGCACCGGTGGTCATGCGCATAGCTCTTTGGTTGCTTTGGGTATGTTTTTTGGTTGCTACAGGAACAGCTCTTTTGGCCGTGAAAAACAAGATGGCAAAAATTACATATACCATGTGACTGGGTCTCGGCCGATCAAGACACAGAATATTCAGTTGAAGTGTTGTAAAGAGTTGTTGCATGTCACGGGCCTGTAGGCTTCTTCTTGTCGCACGGCCAAAATCCACGATAAAGCTTGGTTTTTTAGCTCATTATCTATATCTGGTTAACGTATGTTGTCGCTGATGCTAGCATTGTTATGTCCCATCATAGTTAAAGTTGGGTTCCCTCCCTTGGCAGTGCGAGAATGCTCCGTAGTTGTAGAGTGTTATTGCACGTCATCAGGCAGTTCAAACAGTCAAGATATTTTCTTTGTCCTGTCGGCGTGGGCGTCCCGAAGGGGGTGAGTAAACGGGTTCCTTTGATAAAAATTGAAAATTCAAACAGGAAAAAAAAAGAGAAGGCAAAAGATATTTTTAAAAAGAGAGATGAAAGGGGTGGAAATTATCTACCGTAGCTGTGTGCTTTGCCCTACCAGAATTTCCCTCTGAAAAAGTGGTTTGCCCCCCACCGGAGAAAAAATCAGTAGTAATAGTAACTGCGGCATACCAGTTGAGGCTGGTGTTATGATCATATCAACCTTTTGGTTGTTCAGCAAGACAGTCGTCTTGCATTGTGTCTGTATTAAATGTTATACTCGGTACAACACGCAAATTGATGGGTTCACTTTTGGTACTTTACACCTGAATTAGCGTGGTTTAAAATGGCCACTCATAACGTTATTTTGTATTATATTTAAAATCACATTCGATTCTAAAAAAAACTGTTCTCCAGGATATTCTGTACGACTAAAAGAAAAATATTAAACAAATTCATGACTAGTAAACTTGTGCAATACCGTAATCAAGAATCTTCGTATACAATAATAATTTCCAGTCAAGGGCGGATCCAGGGGGCCAGTGGGTGCTATTATCTCCAAGTGCAACATATTTTTAAAACAACAAAAAAGAGAATTTTGTCCTGATTTATTTCTGTTCTTTCTAAAAGTGTATGAAAAGTCCAGAATGTAGCCTCCCTCCAAGAGGTTACGTGAACCCCCTCCTAAAATGTGGTTCTGGATCAGCCCCCGTTATCGCTTCAAATGGACAGAACACTTACAAGAGATCAAAACATGTACATCAAAATATACAAACCGTTTGTGCCAATAACGTCTCTCTTGATTTTAAAGGTCTGTGTGTTCTTCGTCCATACACTGAGCTCCGTCACTGTTGATTCTGTGAAGTTTTTTCTCTTAATGATCACCTGTACGTCCACCGATACCAAGTCTAGACCTAGCTTCGCACCACCCTTTTCAGCAAGGCCATCCATATGTTGTGGTCAGCGTGCAAGATACACAAATAGAGACGAGTTAACCTCGAAGATGAACATAAAACCACAAGCACAGGAGACTATCCAGCTACCCCCAACGGAGGTTTGTTTTTTGTGCAAATGATACATTATAGGTGGGTAGGAAAGAAAGTAATCAGTACATTTATTTATTTACTAAATATTAGCGCCCAAGCCTTAAGAAAACGACACCAGCAAATAAAAGCAAGGATATCAGGACCATGAGTAAAGGCTTTTGATTTTTTTCTCCCACAACATTATGTTGACTAAGCCCGAAGCCGCATTCGCTTTTGAATTGCCCCCCCCACACCCAAAGCTGCATACGCCATTGTGATCCTTGATGACAGACGAGTTATGGCAAGAGTATCCATGTTTGCAAGATGTGAGGTCTCTGGAGTTTAAAACCCGGCGAAATTTTTTGGACTCCTCAGCAAAAAGTTCTTAATCTAGGTTCAGATAGGCTCCTCGCCAATGGCTCTTCATAACCCACGGTTCTGTCCGAGTTCTGCAGCATGCTGCAGTCCTAAATGAATGCATGTCCCCCCCGGACACTTGGATTTGGATGAACTTTTGGGCGTAGCCATTTTATGTGTCAAATCATATGCCAGGGTGGATCATGACCCACTTCCACCCCGAAAAAGGAAGCGGGGGGGGGCAATGAGGGAAAGGCAATTTTGGTCTCAAAGCAAGCAAAATAGTAACTTCCTGAGGGCGCCATTCCATAGACGCGTCTTCAGAGTATCTGAATTTAGAGAGTCCGTTGAAATAGAACAGGATTGCAAAGCATAAACGGACCACAGGTGGCCGAAGGGTTTACCTTTTAGTGTAGTTTTCTCTATCCTCGATGGTAGTTGGGATGGCTCTACCCATGGTCTCCGGCATGAAGTCCCCTATGAGTATGGCTGCCGAGATCTTAAGAATCCCAAAGATGAGCACGGGGTAGCCGGGTTCAGAAGTCCTGGATAAGTGTCATGTAGGGAGGTAACGTAGTTCCGAGATCGAACCACATACCAATCTAACCAGAGCCGACGTCCTTTAGGTAGAAAAATATATAACTGACGATAGTGGACATATATGTACACAGGAGGGTATAGCTGCTGTTTCCTGAATCAAATATGCAAGTCCGAGGTTTTGCCGCTTCTTATTGTAGCATGAGCTAAGTCGGTGACGGTCACTCTGTATGTTCGTTTATTCGTTAGCTGGACATTTTTGTTGGTTACTTTGGAAGTGGTTAAATTTATTAATGCATTAATGCCCAGCACAAAAGTACTCACAATTTAGGATGCGGCAACCGTGAATCCAGCCTTGTATTGAAAAAAAAAAGTATCTTCAGTTTAGGGGCTAATTTACCTAATCTGAGTAGGTAGGAGTTCGACTACGTACAAATCCAAAACGCTGAGGGCGCCCGCTGTACCAAATTTTCCTACCATGGCCGGCTAGCACCGTCTGAGCGACTGATCCTTGCTCTACAAAGAAACAGCCATGAGCGGGTTATCGAGAAGTAACTCAAGCGGGAACAGAAACGAACAGTAAAGAGACTCTGCTATGTATATCTTACCAACGAATGCTGCGAAAAGAGAGCCTCCTGTCCAATAGTCTGGAATGTGTATAGGGATTGGACATGTTGGGGGGTACCCCTCGGTCTCATTTCTTGCTGGGTTTATCGGGCCCATATCGTGTACGGTATCTCATTATGGTTATTATTCCTAGACTGGTTCCTGTCCTGTACGTAGTCTCCAGACGTCTCACAGAAGTCATCCGTACGTAGGGACCGGTAGCGGGTAATTTGGAAGAATTCTACTGCTTTTTTGGTTTTTAGGCTAATGAGTATGTCCATATTCATATGCAAAACTTGATGTCATATCCATTCGAAGCCCTCAATGCTACATTGGTTTACACAAAAAAGTTCTGCATATTTGTAGAAGTTGCTGGACTTACTTTTCATTCTTTGCAGATTCTTTGTTGTTTATATGCCTAACAATAAGCAAACGTCAATTCTCATAAATGTTTTCAGAAAATAAATTCTGGGTTCACAATTTAAACAGAAACCTTTGAACTGAACTACGTGTTTGTCTTCCCTTGATGACATCATAATGGCAACAGCCTCAGTTGTCCAAAAGCTTGCATAAGTTTACAAATTTAAAAAAGTGCATTTTCCATTGTAATTTGCCAAATAGGAATGTCAAAGAGTTTCATACACTGAAGAAGAGTGCAAAGTTGCAGAAAAACGGTTTCTTAGAAACATATATTGAGGCTGCATTTTGGTACCGTTCTGCTGATACAAGTTTAAAGTCTAAACGCAGTATCTACAAGCTGAATTGTAGTATCAAGACAGAAACCTCATAGTTGCAGATATTTCTGCATAAAAGTTGTTCATTGTTTCCGTTCAATGAGCAAACTTTGGGTTAACATTTTCTATAGATAAGAGCCAAAATGAACCTCCAAAATTACCTGCAGCAGCGCCCTCATTGTCACGAAAAACATGTTATTAAATTCACATCATGGACCCTATATACAGTAGATATGAAATTTTATTATGTTATTATGCCATGTGGTTGTCTGATGGTACGCGAACGATTTGCATTTTACACGTGCACATCTTAACACAGTCAGCGGGAGTTTCTTACATGATTTCGATGCCCCCTCCTTAGTTTGGCTTTTAAGAGCCTTTTTTTTCTATTATAGTGAAACCCTGTTGGAAATGTAACACTTTACACCACTGCTCTTAACAAGTGTCGTATTACAGTGGCTCTTGTAATACACCTTATGCGCATGACGCGTGAGGGTATTTCTTCCTCCAGGATAAGCTCAAGTAAAACCTTTTGTGCATTCATTGTAGCTAAATCAACACGACAAAGAATAACCACTGACTCCGCCTTAACGCATAAGGCGGGACTTGTGGCATACAAGTAGAACATCATAGGCCTATGTAATAATGATTGATGTGTTTTATCATAGAATGGATTTAAAAATAATAAGAATTAGAGCAGGAAAAGCTAAAACATTGTTGGGGTTGAGGTAAATATTATTTATTTCCTGGAGACAATGCTAACAGTTCGACGCACTTTCTAATTACATTTTATTTAAACAAATTTTCTTCAAAAACTCACTCTTATTGAGGAAACAAAGTTAGAAAAAAAGGCATGAAAAAGAACAAAAGAATCACGGCCTGCTACCTAGAGCTAGTACTATGGAAGCATGGAGATGGAAAACAGTAAAGGCGCTCTATAAACACAATGAAGCAAAGGGCAACAGCACACAACGCCTTGCGTCGTGCTTCAGGCGACGTAATACGTGACGTGACGCACGACGCAACATACGACGTTGCTATGCGACAGGCGACGGAAGGAGCGACGTTTAGGCAGAAAATTATGCAACATGGAAAGGACGCAACACGGCACGACGGGACAGCTCGACGCGACGCACGAGGCGACATGTCATACATATACAAACGTAATGGTAAAAAGGCAACGGCGCGGCGGCACGATGCAAGGGAGCCATCGCGTCGTGAAGTTTGGTCACCACCGCTCCGAGCGGAACAAAAGAGGGCGTGTTTTTTGGTACTCACCGCACAGGCGCGTTTATAATGGGATCAATGGCGCGTTTGATGCAGAGAACACCAGCAAGAACCTGCTTGGAAAACTTACTACCATATGTCTTTCTTTTGCCGCTTGGGGATGCTCTTCAACTTGGGGCGTACGGAGAGAGGCAGTTGCGGTATTATAACAACCGAACAATAGCGATGGGCGTTATCTCGACACCGAAATAACGACCAACTTGGTGTCCGCCTAGAGCAGAAGCCCTTTGCTAGGAACGTTGCGCCCTCTCATTGTCCAATTCGAGGCTCGTATAGTTTCCTGTTGTAAGTAAGCAGATGCAAAGCTGTAAAGGATGGTGAAGCGAAGAGAATAATTCCTTTGCTACTGGGGATGTATTGAGACTTAAACCCCAAACATAAAGGTGGCGCCAGCCAATTGGCTCTCCAGCCATTACCTTTGTTACGTCAAGAATCGGACTGAGAAAAGAGATACGATGATGCTCCTGATATCATCAAAACAATGTTCTTTCTCGGCACGATGAACGAAAAATGTTTTCAACTCATGTGGGGAATTATGATTAAGTAGGCTTCCCGTACACTCACTATTCACACTAAACTTGATTTTGTACCATGGCCCTCCATACTCTAAGCCACCCTATCAAAACCCAGTTTAATAACGGCTCAGTTCATAGTTCGATCATTGCATAAGAATGAATTACCACCAAAACAACCTTACTCTGTTAGTAATTTGATTCTTCATTTGTAATTATAACTGAATGTTGTGGTGATGTTCAATCTCGTTGGGAAGTCCCTAGAACAATATTTACGTAGCCCAACAATACTGAAGTTGGGTTATTTACACTTTGTACTGTGTGGTGTACATGCACCTGGCCATATGCGTGTGACTTGGACACAACACTCGCTCTCTCATGTCATGTACAATGGTGGCCAGACATGTGGCGCAAGTTTCCGTCGGCTTTATCACCGAATTTGAGAGGTGTACGTGGGTGAAGCGGCCTTCAAGTTGACTTCCCCTGGGTTTCACATATGTAGCATCAGTAACGGTGATACTGGGGTTGTTTTCCCTTTTCTGTTTAATGGTAATCATGTAAAATTGTGCAAACTTTAAGCTGTCTGATGTTGTACACGCACGTTCTGTGCATGTTTTATTTTTCAATTCTCCCCGTCCTGAAGAACTCCAATAAATCAGTTCATCGGGTGATCAGACTTTGAAGGTACATGTCTGGGTGTATGTCTTGTCGTCCAAGTGAATGATACACTGGGGATCTTGCCAGCGAGGCTCAACCTGTAGGCTCAACGACGGACGGCGAGCAGCGAGTGCCTTCCCCGCTACATTAAAAAATTGGATTTAAGATTTAAATAAGTTATTTAATCATCATTGACAATGTTAAGCGTTTGAAAAAACCCACAAACTTGTGAAGCAATCCCTGGAACATTGTTTTTGTAAACGCTCCATAGGCCCTATTTAGTTTATTTAAAGTGTCGTGTGTGCAAATTATGGTTGCAGATCCAGCTTGTACACCCACCCACATGTGGCATTTTAGCTGACCGATGAATGGCGAACATGTGCTTGAATATTGAACTGATGCCGTGGTGGACGATTTCATATGCTGCAAGGTATGAGACGGAGAGAACCCCCCCCCTCCTGCTTTGTGTTGGTCATTGTCTCGCAGGAATCTGGGGAATTCCTTCAGACATCTTGGGGGATGTGTTAAATAACAATAGTCTGGAATGTGTATGGGGATTGGACATGTTGGGGGGGTACCCCTCGGTCTCATTTCTTGCTGGGTATAAATGGTCAATATGTTTTGTCTTCTGCGATAGACGTTAGCCTGGTCACTACCAGGCTAACTGCGCCAGTCCTGCCTATCAAACCTGTCGGTGGTGATTGTCACACGGGCACCGCTGGTTTACAGTAAACAGTGACACACATACATTATTATGGATATACCAATTACTAACCACACATTCTCTCCAAGCACGATGTACATAAAAGTATCACTTTCTATTTGACGACCTTATTTTTTTTACCTGTTTAGAATTTAAAAAGTCTCCCATGCCACAACTTTTGGTCGCCGAGAGACAACTATGCCCTATTCACAATTTTGTCCGATGCAGCCATCTCCCTGTTCAGACTTCCAGCCATATGATTTCCTGTTAAATATTGGTATGAAGGTTTAGTCATATTGAACAGGGTCTGAAAGTTAATATAAATCATTACAAAGAATGCTAATTTCTATCTTTTGCTGTTGGGCATACCGGCTACCTCTTAGTTTCGGGGACCTGGAAATAAGCTTAATACCTCATAGTGTAGAATGCGATGTCATTAAGAATGAATTTCCCCTTCTTTTTTCATACATTTTGCATCCAAATAAAAAAAATCTAAAGTTTGACATTCGATCGAAAATTCGGCACAGCCCCAAAAGAGACTACATATCTCTTAAAACAATTAGTCACGTGTGCTCCAGGGTGCACGGTTTACAACATTGGTTTAAAGAAAATTCGAAAGCCATCTCCGGGAGTATGAAAAGTTAGTGGAGATAACTAATTATAGGACAAGACAGCTATCAACATCACTGATTTTGTAACCACATACAACCAAATAAAAAGAAAGAAAGAACACTTCATCAGAGTGGTCCAGCAGACTAGCCCCCAGAGGCAGGGTTGGGCAGGGGAAATCTTAACTTCGCCCCTCTTCAATACCTGTCTCTTCCTGGCATGCACCATGAGACCCAAGAAGGGACAGGGTGAGTTGTTTTTACATCGCTACACCTATTTCGTTCCTACGCCGTTACCTTTCGTACGCATGAATTACTCCAGTCATTCGTAAAAACGAATTACACATCAAATGTACATTCACTTCATACCATTCACAAGAATGGGTCATTCCTTTTTGTCTCATGTAATAGGGGGGGACTTTAAATGCACAACGGACAAGCTTGTTTAATTAAAGAAACTTCTCCAGGAAGCGTCTACTGAAGAAAAAAAAGGAAAACATAAAAGTCTACAAAATGCACACCTCTGGATGCAGACTGTTTATGCCAAGTTTCAAGTTGTGTGTGTTTTTAAAGTTGTAGCAGATGCTGCATTATTGTCTTACAGGGTGCTGTTTTGGATTTTGTTTTATGTTGTATTTGTAAAACCGCAAGATGTGTCATTTACTTTTCTTTGTTTCAACATACAGTCATACATCATGTGTTAATAAAAACAGGAGGGAGAAACATTTCTTTTTTTCTCGAGGCCCTTATTTAATCAACAGTTGGATGAATATGTACTCATTTGATGGTTAGATAGAGCACAGTAATAGCTTTTGAAAGGGATTCGTACCCAACAAATTGTAAAAGTGAACGAGATCAACCAACAAGTGATCGTACACTGGAGACATTTGCTCAACTATTGTATGACTAGATCCCAATTAATGAGGACTCGTTTCAAATTGCGCCCAACTTATGAGGAAACTAGTAGCCAACAGTTGTGCAACTCATATTACCAAATGCAAGGGAAACATCTAATTACCAAATCTTGGGCATAATATCTCAACCAAGGGTTGGGCAGTTTTAAAGAACCAATTATTGAGTGGGTAGTTTGTTTTAAATATTTAGGAAAGACATTGCCCAACGATTGTTGGGCAAAACTTTCCCAATAGATGTACATGTTGACTATTGAACCAACGTTGGTAATAAGTTGGGCATTTATTTGCCCAATTTTCTAACATTGTACGCTTGTGGTCCTGTTGTTCCTTTAGAGCTTCTTTTTCCGCAATTTTGATGCTCTTCAATTCATCCGAAGATATGTCCAAGTTTTCGTTCCATTTCTTATTTAGATGAGATATGGTTGCCCGACCCGCCTTGCTACCATCAGCAATACGAATCTTGCTCTTGCGATCCGCGACGAGCCCTTGGGCCTCATCCAAAGCTTGAAGGGCCGAATCCGGATCTAATCTGTCCGTCAGGGCGAACTTGGCTTTTTCCAAAAGGATCTCCACATTGCCACAAAATTCAAACTGTGCGACGTTGCCTAGTCTTCTTCTTCTAACTTATTTTTAAGTTCTTTGATTGAAGAGGAATAATTCGCGGAAATTGGCAAGGCATTAAACCGACGATCAAAATAATCTTTGAACTCGGTCGACACATCTCAGAACGGATCAGTCAGCAACACATGAAGTGAAAGAGAAACAGCGATGGATATTCGGCGAGTGTATGAGCCTGAAGTGAAGACGTGCTGCTGTTGTTGTTTTCATGGCGTTTTCAGCAACTCAGGCTATTTGCGCCAATAACTGTACGTTTATTCATACACTTTATTAATCAGCATCACATTACGGAGTTAGGAAGAAGGTCCAGTTTTAGAGGCAGGAGGAAACCAGAGTGCCTGGAGAAAACCTGCAAGAGCGAGTGTGGACTGGAAACCAAATGCACTTAAGGCCTGGGCCAAGCCAGGACTCGAACCCGGGCCTCATTGGTGCAAAGCGAAGGGTGAAGCCAAGTGAAGACGTGCGGAGACGCAAACTTTTATGGGTAATGGTCCAGTGCTCAACAAAAGGTAAAACACAAAGGTAGAGATAATGGTGCGAGGAATTTGGTCTATGTAGCAAACAGAACTATATTGAAAAAAGGGTAGCGTTGTCCTGTGCTGTTCAATATCATTTGCCCGTAGACTAATCCGATGGAACGACGTAACAGTGATGGCACTGCACTCACAGGTGCGTTCTTATTTGTCGATCACGACCCCACTGCATGTGGTCGAAGAGATATATTAATGCGCGCGCACCTCCTTTCCACTAGCGTTGTGCCATCGCAGTAATAGCCTGTAATCAGCCTTTAATTAGACCAAATTCCTCGCACCATTAAGCTTTAACAGTGTAATCATTATCAGGGCTCTACCTTGTATTAGGTTACACTGAAGAAACTGTTTACAAAACCAGGTACCCGTAAGTAAACTTAATAATCCTAGAGGCTCCTGTGTTTGACATTCTGAAAAGGACCGAAACAAGTTCCTGGCCTTAAAAACTACTTTATTCCCAAGCCTGGTCAGATTTTTTGTCAGATATGAAAGGGTCTTACGGCGGGTCTTACGGCATGTAGAAGATGTCATACCTGACATCTTATACGTGTATCTCAAAATAAGCATTACCTAGGATTTTACCTGAACGGATTTGTAAATTTTAATTCACTGGCACTTCCCGTGGCATTGATTCACCACAATGAATACCTATGTAATACAGCAAGACGAGCTTTATACGCACATAAACGAACGTCCTTACATGGGTCGAGATTACATAGGTTTACAACTGGGCCTTTCGTAAAGCTTGCCCATGTCTGTGACATCATGCATGAAGTCCCTGCCTCTTGCTCCCTGGCATTCTAAAAAATATTATATTCCATACTAAATATAATTGTATAATTTATAAGGCTCATCAAACTGGTTTTTGTTATATACAACGTGACAAGCGATTCAATATACTTTTGAGTGACATAAACGTCATGCAATCAATCTCCTAAATTTTAAACGTTGACATCATACCGATGTCTCGAAAAGTCCACTTGGTTAGTTTGTAGTTGCGTTTGCACAATTAATACTCTATCTCAAGCTCCGACACCAAAATAGCGTTCTCTTGTAGCTTGAACGGAGACAGCTTAGCTGGGCAATCAAAGGACCTCGTAGTTCGTGTCACTGTTGTCACTGGCGCGCTTCGACATGCCACAGCATTGCGTTCGGATTGTCGATTTGGGGGGACCGCATGTCTATGGAAACGCGGTTGCTAAGGCTAATACCTTGACTGCTCCGATTATGCTGTGAATTAGCAGATAAACAGATCAAACACAGTACTGTCAGAAAAATCAAGCTGATGTTTACAAGAAATTTGGATTCAGCCTAGATCGTAACATACCTATCCTCACTCTGCTCTTTAAAAAGCATACAGACGAACATACTCTGGAATACGTACAGATGGAATTATAAACAACAGTACATCTGTTATGATACTCACAGGCAAAAACCATTTATGCCGCGTTGGTGATGTTAGCCGTGGACACACATTCAAGAGAGACAGAAAGATAATGGCGAATTAGGATGAAAGACAACACGGAAACAACAGACAGACAAACTGACGAATTCTATTGACAAACTGATACAGAAACTAGACAGGTGGCAGTAACATTATGCAATAAAATGGAGAGGAATATGAGCGTGAGTAAAACCAGCAAAGCCTCCAATGTGAATTCTAAAACATAACGTAAAGGTTAATTCGAAAATACACCAGAGAAAGAAACCCCTTTGGAACAGCCTAATCCATAAATTACAGCGGAGAGAGCAAGCGGTTGAAACAACATAGTAAGAAAAAAAAGAAAGGCAGTACTTACAAGGACAACTTCGATTATAAGTTTGATTAATAGGAAGATGATAGGAATGGTCAATTCCACCTGAGCAAGTCAAAAGGAATTAATTATCAACAAATTAAAACAAAGATTTCATGATGTCACACAATAGTGATTGATGCAACACGTTAATAATAGGGACAATACTATAGTGACAATGTGGCTTGTACATTCGGAAGATGGTCATGGGAAGGGGCTTGTATGTTTAAGGAGTATTGAACACATTTTGACATTTGTTTGAAAAAATATACTCAATAGCTTGAATGGATCACTTACCGCATGAATGATATTAACTTTAAATGGGGATGAACCGAATGCAGAGCAGAATATGACTAAACTAAAAGAAAAAAGGAAAAAAACAAAATGAAAAAATCCGGCTCTTGGGCTGATAGAACATAGTCAGTTAATCAAAATACCCTTGTAATCATTGTCACCCTCCCCAGCAATCTTCAAGCAACAACTATTCTGATACTATGACTACTCTTGGATATATATCACTACTCTAAGATCACCACCACAACCCCATCGTGCACCACCCACACCTTCCTTACCATTTTATAATCATTTTCACAAACAACCATATCTACAATGAACCTCGTACCTCATGATTGGATAAACGAGAAGAAGACACATTATTCGTCCTATGTGCAATCTGTCCGGCCTTGATGCCAAATGCTTGTCCCTGCCACGCCAAAAACCAACAAACAGGAAACAGACACATGCATAGACGACACCAACTGATAATTCATGAAAAGAAATAAAACTTGAAATGAAACTTATCTTTCAATGAAATCTAATTTGATAAATCCAAGCCGGACACCATCAATATCGCTGTCTAATGGTACTTGAGTCAATCCTTGCGTCACTGTTGACGTGGTAATATATAAAAACAGTCGTTTTGTGCCAACGCTTACCGTTTCCAATGTGCTGCTAACCAAAACAGCAACTGACAGACAGATGTGAAGAAGATAAGGACACAGTGGAACTGCACGGCTATGTTCTCATTCCTACCCGCCTTCTATCAGTCAGAAACAAAATATACAAACAAACGAAAAATACACGCAGAGCTGAAATCAATTCATTCTAGTAGTATTGGTATTTTAACATAAATCAGGGAGCTCAATCATGGACACATTGTAAACACACGTGTTAATGTATAACGCCTTCCTGGTAATACCTTATGAACGTGTTACAATCCAAAGCTAAACACGTTGTGTTTTTTCATCAAATAGGTGTTGATGTGTTGATAAATTTAGACGCAGTGAAACCTTTGGGTGTTAATAACAAGACACAAAAACGTGTTTATTGGGTGGTAACTCTTTCTGAACACCGAAATACCCTTATTTTCAAAAAGTTGTTTCATTTTAAACGGTTACATGTTTGAAATTAACGCAAAGATGCATTTATAATGGGCGTTAGTTTTTACAGTGCAAATTGCATGAGAAATTATTTCAGTGGTTCAGTGTCTTTAATATTGTATTTTCATTGGCCACAAAATGCTCACTTGATCGAAGAGAGATAAATACGTCACCCTCACCACTGGACAACACATTGTGATATTAAAGATTACTCTCTACACCACAATCCAAACAACAATGTTGGGGGGACTGCTCCCTAGACTATATCCATTGGTACCTCTGTTACTTTCACCATAGATTGGATAATAAATGCAGCAAACTTTGTAGGAGCAGCGAACTGGCACACAATACAATCAACTATTGGAACACTGGGATTTTTGTCGACGATTGAAGTTCGTTTTTTCGTTTAAGAATTCCTTGGCACTGTGTCTGCTAAGCTTTCACTAGAGCTTGGTGTTACCGTAGGCTATGTGGTCACACCCACGATTAACCTAGACTATTTGGCTGATTTCAGGCGGCTTGATCTCGATTTGTTATTCGTTGGACGGTCGCTCGAACGCCGGGAACGTAGGGCCGTTATTGCTTGTAATAAGTGACAAGCAGCATGCAACATGGTGGTGTCCTAATGCGTTATTTGAGAGTTAATGTTTGGGTAACTCTAAATTCTTCGTCATTTAAAAAGAAACATTTATTTCTGTGTGATGGAAAACTACGGTATTAATGCTAATTTTGCAAAACTTTCCATTATCTCTGGCTTTGTAAGCCATCTCGCTAGCTTTTACAGCTGTTCAAAAACCAGATCTCACGCGTTTTTCCGTGTGTTCCTGTACAAACCTGACGAGGACGTGGTGTGTGATCCTGTTCTGAGAACAGTGTTCTTGGGTCGCGCGAGAACAAGAAACCCATGTCAAGAACAGTCCACCTGAACTCGACCACTGAATGAATTCATCAGGTTTTTTTTAAAGAGCACAGCAACCTAAGTTAAAAGTATTCAGAAATGAATCTGTTCGTGTCAATGCGGCATTAAATCCCGTTTTCTGCTCAAATCGCTCTTACCTCCACTGAAAATACTGACACCAACTGGAACCCAACAGGAACAACGCTGATGAACAACAAAGTCTACAAAGAGGTGGAGAAGATTGCCAGTACTGTAAATTGGGAAGAGAAATTAACTTCGCAATACTGTCTGGTTCTTTTACTACTGACTTGCTCGGCCCCGCTGTGTCTGTAATCACTCACTGTGTCAAACTTGAAAACAGTATGCACGAAATCTTGCAGAAACCCAACAAATACAATATTGGTAAACAGGGTAACCGAAAATAAAAACCACTTACCAATCGGTTGAACAGCAAAAGAAGACGGCTGAGCCTCTGAATATACTACATGGGAAATAAGGAGTGGGTTGAGGAAAAAGAGACAACTTGGAGCTGATTTAACTCGGAATGTTCAAGGACAAATAAATTGACAAAAATTCCAAGCAGATTTACTCTGGGGAAGAATATTTTCCAATAGCACTAACAAGAGTTGTAATTCTTTTCGTGTAAAGGTTCCCCCTTTAGCCTATCACAACTGACCGCTTTAAGTTTGCACAAGAACATATAAATGTACATGTACAGCACAAGACATAACTGCATTGCTGTGGACTTAAATGCAATTCAGATATCACCCAACTGAGGAACAGTCACAGACATCGGTAAATTGACCATTCTGACTCGACGTAATTCGACAGAAAATGACAAGGAAAATCCGTACCTTAATTGTTTCTTACATGGATGTACTTACGTAAAACATGGAGTAATTGATGTACCAGATCATGCCTGGTGAAGACAAAAACACCGTCATTATGTGAACACAGAAGTATGTGTACATTTCAAACGGATGACTTTTACTTTCACAAGTCATGAAGTCTAACTGATCATGCCTGATGAAGACAAGAGAACACCTTCAAAATTGCGTGAACAAGAGAACAATGTGTGCATCAGTCTAAAGGATGTCTTTCCGTGGTCGTAAATTCTCACCGATAGTTAGAAAAGTCGATACATATGCCAAGAGGGCCTCCTTCTTGTCCAGTAGAGATTGATACAATTCTTCCTTTTCCATGTTTGGATCCAATGGCAGCAAGGAATCAGATCTGTCGACAACAGAAAGGCAACATTATCAACAAACAGTAATGTCATCTGTCGTCATCACCGATGATGCCATGATCAATGTCTCTATCCCCACCTAGGAAAGCATCACACCATTAGCATCAGTACCAACGTATTTATCTATGCAAGTGATATTCTTGGCTCTGTTACCGACGGTGCAAAATATATGTATACTGTTGGTAAGTGAAATTTGAAGCTTTGCATGGTGGAAGTTAGATGAGATATAGGCTTGCGGGTATACCATGGAATATAAATCGCTTTTAAAAGAGGTGTGGATATTAGAAGAACCGGTGAGAGCTAACTCGACGTTTCTCCTAAGGACGGCCAGAGCATCGAGTTAATTGTCACCAGTTCTTCTAAGGTCTTCCAAAAGATGTGGATTCCAGGGTGTACCCGCAAGCTTAAATCTTTTGCTGATGGTACTACATTAATCGTAAGTGGCATGGATGTTCATAAAATAAAAGGAAAATCGTCAAACAGAGTGACTCAGTCATGAACTGGATAAAACAAATTACCTTGTAAATTCATCTTAACAAGATAGCAATTATGTTATTTGGTTCCAGGGCTAAGCTAAATAACATATTGATTTTTACTTTCAATGATTGTGGCAATGCAAGTCAGGGTTACCAAGTACCTAGGGCTGTTACTCGATGCAGAATTCATGGAATGAGTTGAGAGGGTTACTAAATATATTTAGACTTAGCTTTGTATGCTTCCAAGGGTCAGACCATATATTCCCACAGATTCCTTGTACTTTCTTTATGACTCATTTGTTCGTCCTCATTTTGATCACTGTGCTGAGAGTTAGGCAGACAGATTCCAAACGCACACACAAACTTGAAAACTTCAGAAACGGGATGCGAGAATTATCTCGAGTTAGAAATATAATACTCCGTTCACTGAATTATTTCTTGGACTCCAATTAATGCCTTTAAATAAAATAAATGCCTACCGCCGTACTGTGTATTGATTTATAATGAACTACTTAGCCCAAGCAAGCTTAATGGATGATTTAATTCCATCAAATCTGGTTAACAATTATAGCAAACGAAGTGCTTCAGCTCTCTGGTGGTTTCAAAGTTCAAGACAGAATGTCCATGGCACAACCCCCTTTTGATGGGATTTATATATGGAATAACCTGGACCAGTCTGTGAAATCAACATCATCACTTGGCAGTGTAAAATCATCCCTGTTATCTGTCCTCCGAGAGTTTTAGTAAGAGTGTGTTTACCTTGTCTTGTGCTCCGTATTCAGATGTTTTTGACATTCTGTTTTTACCCTTTTTAGGTATGTCTTATTTTCGTTTAATTCCCTTTTATAAATAAAACTTGAATACTGTCATTACTGTAACCTTCTGCCCTAACCATTCCACCCCCTCTCCAGTTATGACCATCACTGTCATAACCATGTCTCAGTCATAATTGTCGTCATTTCTCGCGCTGTGATATCTAATTACTTTCGCCACAGTAGTCTAGCCTCTAATAGCATGACTGCAACATTTTATCCAAAGCTGCATACAGTGAGCATGTTTGCCTTCGATTTTCTACGCAGGTTCATGATGGTTTATGACATCCTGCGCACCAGTTGCTGCGGCGAAATAGAACCACTTACGTGATGTCTAGAATGATCAGAGTTGCCACGATGATGAAAACACCGTCCGTAAAAGCTGTAGACAACACAAACTGGATGAGTATAAGCAAGCATATCACCAGAGGAGTTATATGAATACTGTATCAAGTGTGCCCAAACTTGTAGCATTAGGGCAATTCCAATAAGTTAGTTCTTGATTATTTCAATAATCCCTCTTAAGTCTGTCTGTGGCAAGTTTTAGGGTCTAACGGAAAACGGTGCAGGTAGAATAATGCATTTTAATAACTGTTTTCACTTGTATGTGATAAAAAGTATTCGTAGATAATATTATAGATCAAATATTAGAAATGTAGTCGTACATTTAGAATGATTGGATTACAAAATTGCCCGCAGATGAGTGAATCGATCAGTCAAATCTGTTAGTGTGTTTGATTACCTAAACAACTGTTTGACCACTATCATCTATCGGTTGGTTGTGTGGTGCTGCGTTGGTTTAGGTAAAACACAACCACGATCATGCTTACTTTGTGTTCGGTCTATGTCCACATCTTCTAGAACGAACCGTCGGCATACATACGATCGCAGCCCAATGGTGAATGTGTTATCTAACCAAAGTGGACATTGAAAAACATCAAATTTCCAATTAAGAAAAATCTTTCGACACTTTTTATTGAGCTTTACAATGCCTATCAAAATTAGGAACTGTCAGAAAATCTTTTTGAGGCAGCATCAACACTGAGCTGCTAATATAAGCACAGATCACTGCAGCACCAGTGTCTTAAATTTAGAGTGCTGCTGCTAGGGCTTCATGGAGAAATACAAACTATACATCTATCCCTCGCCTTGACAACTCATGAACTCTTGACAATTTCACTTCTCCACCTGAGATGTATACGGCAAATTTCAGCCCATGATGAACTCACGTCTTAATGTATGCTGACAGAATCCAACGAAGGAAATAAATTAGAGCATACGTATACCTTTGCGACTTCTGTAGATGGCGACTGCAACGATGCATACCCAATCCGTAAACATGATCAAACCCAGGAAGACAAACGACTGCACACGAATGGAGCAAGCATTAAAGGGAAAATGTAATACAATTATTTCAAAAAGAAGGGGAAAAACACCACCAACATAACAACTGCGGTGGTGGCAACACCACCACCACCACCACAATAAAACTAAGGACTGAGAGCCCATAAAAACCAATCGGTAAAAACAAAACATGGGTGTGACGGAAAAATCCTCAAAAGCCACGATTATAGATTCTGTTGAGTTTCCCGAGTGTGTTGTACGTGTAATACAAAATTTCGCTGCCTGCAGCTTAGATATTACTACATGCGTATATAGCGCCTCATAACGCTGCAAATAAACTATCATAGGAGTCAGTCTGGTGACAGCGCGGCGTGGCTGGCTGTTCACATGTGATTTTTTTCACACAAAATGCAGGGATAACAGATTCGTAAAAAGGCTGTGATCGTGGCTCTGGAGGTTTCTCCGAGAAGTAAGGTCCAATATTTCATCGGTGAAAACTCCAACGAGGAGTAAAGACTAGCCTCCTCTCAAGACTGACAATAAATCATTTTCTTATGAGTAAATACTTGTGTGCCCCCAGACTATTGATAAATGAAAATCATTGTCAGCCAGGTAACTGACTATGCAACGGGAAATACTGCTGAATGAAACCATTTCGTCTTACATCATGGTGGCAAATTCTGTCCAAAATGGTTGGTGTTGAACCAATGGATTTCATTAAGACGACTACAGACTAAAATTATAAGCCTTTGAGAATATTTTTTTCAGGAATTAAAAGGAAATGCTAAAAAAGCATTTCTTCAAAACAGATCGTTTTTGTTCATGGCTTTTAGGCCTAAGAGTTTCACTGGAGAAGCGATGTACATGCTCACGAAAACAGAAATTCTTTCCAGAATCGTCTTGAGACAGCCGGCTCATATACATATTTAGATAGAATAAAAAATTATTCATGTCAATATCGGGAAAGTGCGAATATAGTAATTTTATTTAATTACAATTTTTCACAACCCCCTTTTTTACGAATGGAAGAGGCAAACAGACCACGATTTACAGACTTCAGCTCTCAAATCACTCCCCTGAATGTCACTTTTGACAATAAGCCGTTGACATTATTCGTTTTTGTTAATTTTCTGGCCACTAGAGTAGTAACCCACACTGCTTAACACGTTTCCACAAAATATTGTATTTCTACGAACAGAATATGGCCTTGTGATTTAAAAGTAAGAAAACAGAAACACGGGAGGAAATAGAACCCACATACGGGAGCCCGTTTCTAAATAGCACAACTCATGCAAGCAATAATTTTACTAATTTTACTGATCATAGTTTTCAAAAGCAATATTTTACCGTTGGAACATTAGCTGCCGCAATACCGATAGAGAAGGCAGACAGAACGATCTTCAGTCCAGCCGTTAAGAGGAACTCCACACTCAACCACTTCTGTTCATGCAGTGAAAACAAACGGCGAGAAAATTGCTCTCAGGAAAATAACTTTTTAATACCACTTATCTGTTTTAAATGCAAACCAGACAATTTACCTTTGATGATCCCTCTGCTAGCTGATCTGACAACATCTTCCCTCTACGGAACGCCAAAGCAATCATTATCCCCTGCCAAAAATAGCAACATGCTGTTACATCACACCCCACACTTACAAAAATGGATGCTTATAATTAGATGAAGAACGTGCACAAGGCACTTGCATGAATACGTGAGGATATCACCTGCTATACATGTAATAGAAAGACAAACTTATGCTCTGTACCTGGATCACTGAGAGAGCTAGAACACATCCTCCAAAAAGCTGCGAAATTAAGGAGAAGCGATAAAAATCACCCACCAGAGCGACCTGTAGTAAGTAGAAAAGGTTATTTGAACTATCCATTAACTGTTCAAGTTGTTTCAGTCCAGAATAGTGAAACAACCCAGAGAAGCGAATTGAAGAATAACAAAACTAATATTTACAACAATATTGAAATTGGTTGAAGGACCAAAGTGACACTGACACCGTATTTTTTAAACAACTTTTTGATGAAGTGCCGCGCGAATGTGCCGAGCACACACGGCCGACTATAGGCTCATTTTCATGAGGTTACATTTTTTTCTAGTACTTTCTAGTACGGCTTCTTGACGGGTGAAAGGTTACCGATTCATACTAACCAGCGCACAAACTATTGGCCCTGGAATTATGCACATAACAATTAAGCCATTTCAGTGAAACTGTCGCGCACAAATGTTTCAATGATAATTTTACTAATGTTTTGCAAACCCAAACTGGAGCAGTATAAACTTACCAGAAATGGGATTAAGGAAGCCACAAGTAGTAAGAGCTGTAAACAAAGCAGATGAAAATAAACGATCGAGAAAGAGTGACACAAAAAATGACAGAAGACTGTATGAATGGCCTTGTCCAAAAGTCGGCTATAAGGCAAGGTTAACGTTTTTATTTTGAGAACCTGTGGATAAAAATAAAAGAAACGATTCTGGCACCAACCATAGAGTTGATATTGTTATATCCAAGTCTATGGCACCAACCTATTTGACAGATTACCTCATTGAGGTAGATTAAAGAAAAATAATTTGAAAAGCCATTTCCCTCAGTACAAAGGTTCATGGCCCCACTTGAGGGATACATGTAGGCCTAGTACAAAATGAAGGTTTCTGGCTCTGAATATTCTACATCTGATTTTTGTGAACTGCAAAACAGGCCCCTAAATTGGAGGATTTTTGAACGAAAGACCCAACATTGGAATTCATATGTCCCAAGAGCTTCACTTACAGTTATTTTTTATTTTGTCATCGATCTTTATTAAGGCACGTTGTAAATAACCCGCGGGGTCACAAAATATCAATGAGCTCGTGCACACGTCGTGTACGTGATTTACACACAGCAGTGAAGAGGGCGGGTCTAGTGAAATCATACCGTATGGTTTAATGGTGCACACCATCCTGGATTGCACAATGCGCTATATAACGCGTTCGTTATGAAATGATATTTAGGAACACCGGTTGAAAGTAAACTATAATTGTTGACACCGTATTAATGAAAATGTCTGCTTTTCTGTAAGACTGTCGAGGAATTCGAGGGCCAAAATTTTGACTGAAAATTAAACAGTTAGACAGAGTCGTTATTCTAGTCGCAGTTTCGTTCAAACACGTTCACATAAACGTGTATGTGCTCGCGCTCTTAGAGGGGAGGGAACGAAGTGCATGTTGACGGGAAAAATGTTTAACTCTTATTTTCAAAAGCATTACATTGGCTCCTTTTAGGGGGTGGGGCGGAGGGGTCGTCATGGCCTCTATGCCTCCCTCTCGATCCGTCCTTGAAATGAAGCACATTTCTGGACGTTGCTGAGTTGAACATCTGCATCACGGAAGATAGACTACCAGTACATGTACGTGTACTTTAAGTCAAAGACAAAAATGCGTAAACTGAAAAGGCTATAGGCCTACGCCAACCGAAAAGTCGTCAACTAAAAAGAGAAATCGCTGACTAAGCTTTCAAGGAAGAGAATACAAGGAAACTTTACTTGGTTTGAGTCGTTATAGCGAGGTTAACCATGCAGTTGCACATATAGGCTAGTTTGATGGTTTGCACGTTCACCGTTGAGTCAGATGTTAACAAACTCCGTTATTTCATTAGTTCCCCGCCACTAAGACATTTGGTTGGTTTTATTTCATTTAGAACTTGACGTACATGCAGGCAAAGCAAACAGTGTAAAACAACGGATATTTGGTGATTTGAGGGCAGTGCGGAGTGCGTCATCAAGTCTTGAGTCTTTTACATTCACAGCGCTATGCACGCGAGGGTAGACAATTTAATTATCAGCTCTGGTCACCTCGATCTACAATGTCGATTCCAAGACTGTTAAGCAGTCCAGAGACAGGATAGCTAAACCCTATCAATCACCGCCGCTGAAGGGAAGAGAGAATCGGAAGCCAGAGGACCCGTTTCAAAAAGAATCATTTATGTCCAAGAGTGTATCGAAGGCGGTTGTCTGCGCAGTCTAGTTGAGCTGCGTCAATCGGATACACTTATCAAATTGATATCAAGTCCCGACTAGACATCAAGACAGTCACTGACCAAGTCTGTCCTATTACTAATGAAAACACTATTGTGAAGTTAGCCCTTGTTCAGACTGCGTGCTCATGACATTAATGGCTAGAGAGCCTTTACTGTATGTGTCATCTTATCTGAAAATCACCTAAAATGAAATCAGGATTTGTATCGAGGAGGTAAACAAAGATTAGTAGTCAACCGATCGAAAAATTACGAAAGAGGCTCGTGCACCGTAGCCGTGAAGCTCGGTCAGCGTCAGAGGGCTTTAATGTACGATGTCACTGACTGTGTGTACATAGGCCTACAAAAGCATAACGACCATACTTAAACCTGCAGGACATAGTCTGAAACCGTGATGAGTCTGGCTTCAGATTTCAAACATAATATAAATATATAAAAAAAGAACGGGAACTACAAACAAAACTAGCCTTGGAATCGATCCTGACATGATATCCATACGATACATACCACATTCAGAATAAGTCCGATGTCGCCTACGTACTCAACTCTCTGTAGGATCCTGTGAATTCAGAAAAAAATAATGATGACATTTTGAGTACAAAAAGTTCATTTTTTAGACCTAATTTGACCTGGGTATACATTGTATAATCGTACCACACGGCCCGCGTCCAACTTTGGGGGAGTCTTAAGTTTGAAATGTACAATAAAGAGGAGATATACATTCTTCACAAGTAAAAATCCCACCCCCCCATGATAGACTGAAACTAAATTTCTTTTAACTGCATTTGTCTTTCAATCGAAATCGGCGACACAGACATTTAAAGGCAAGTACAAGAACGCAATTTGTCTGGACGAGATCCGCAACTAGAAATTCCCAATTTTTTTTTTCAATTTCGGGGGTTCCATGATGCCTATACGGGAAATGAATTACTATAGCTTGTAACCACAAACACGGCTGCGCCGCAGTAGAGTTTGTGAGCCGAGGCAACAAAATTAGTGATGAAAAATGACAAAAGCCGTGAGTTAATAAAGACGAAGGAGATTAATCTTCCTGGCTGCCGAAAAACTGTATTCTGGCCGAGACCGTGTTGGTTTTCATTGCATCATCGCGTGAAAATCTCTCGTCCATCCATCTTAATAATGCGCATGCGTTTTTTTTAAAAAGAAAGACCGGATTTTAATTAGGCCCAAACTAAAAAATACAGTATTGCAATAATATGCACAAACAAGCGCAGGGGAAGCTCCTGGGGGGGGGCAATGAAGATTTCCATATTCAAGAGCTAAAGCCTGATGTTATTCAAGGGTATAGCTTTGTGTACAATACATCACACTTCAAAACACTATAAGTGCCTTGTATGACAAAATAAAACAGCGCACTTGTGCACACGTTGATGAAAGTATTTTCCAGGAACTGAGAAATACCACCTTCCTTTCACTTCCCAGGAAAACAACCTGGTTTGTATTGTTGCAACACATATAATATGCATAAAAACATCAATCTTTCAATGTGTATCTCTTACTTGGTATCAGTATCGATGTATTCAAGTGCTATACGTGCATGTAAGCTTTCTATGTTGTCCAGGGGCTAGCACTGATCAGCGGAGAAACTAAATATTTGTGTCATAAACAAGGCCGCCATCATTAGCAGTACCGTATCATAGATTGGAAGACTTCATTTTAATGTAATAATTTACTTACATAAGACCATTAACTGGGATTTTATCATATAGTCATTCTTCATTTTTGCAAATCAAGGTCAAAGGTTATCTACCTATGTAATATTTTGTGGTACGTGGAAGCGGAAGCGTATTGCGTATTATTTTATTTCGTTCAAACGACTTGGTTATCTCGTTTAAACGAGATGAATTTTTTTCGCGTTGGCAGCAATGCGCTTCCGTACTCCTTATCCTGAGATACCTTTTCACCCAATTCGGCCGAGCACTTATTTTGCTACCGATGACAACCATTTCTAAGCGAACAGGGAGATGACACACAAAAGAATGTAGGCCACCTGCTAAAAGGTTACAGCTCGATAAATAATTTTGATACGGCCGTTGTAGCGTGACGCTTCAAGTTACATGAACACATTTGCGTAGGCCTATGCAGACTGAAGAATAATTTCACTTCACATTTTTCCAACGCATGCATAATATTCAGGGTGTTGACGTTTTCGTTACAGTTTCCCGTTTCGGTTGCAATTGCGTTTGTCACGCATTTTTGTAACTTTCTTCCCGCATGTGATTCTCTGTTCAGTGCAAGTCCTTGGCATACGCAGACCGCCCCAATAGAGATGAATTTCAGTTTTCGTGGAATTTCAGGGTGAAAAATTATTTCAAAAATATCAACAATGCAAACTGCCGTTGATTGTGATTTATACTCATGGGTAATCAAAATTGCACTGTTTCACTGACTCATTTATTATTCGATTCGGAATCAGTTTACTCGAAAAGGCTGCCTACATTGATTCTGCAGTAAAATTGGAGCCCAGAACCATTTGGGAGGTTCTGGTCCAGGCCTGCAGCTATATTACCGTTAAATGAGCAGTACACTATACTGTATTTCACAGAAATAATCCATTGTAAACAAAATTTACACGAAACGAACTTATTGTTACACATGTTTATCAGAGCTTTGCAAAATGCAGTAAAATACTGCAAACGGTCGTGTTTTACAGTATAAGCTTTAAAATAAATTTGTATGACTTGTTCACTCAAATCGGGCGTTGCTTACTTCTCTCAAGTAGTTTTGCCATTTTTCGTTGTTTTATACAAGCATTTAACCTTATATCGATAAATGTTGGTGCTTTATCGATGTAGTTTTCGCATCAGTTTTGCATTTTGGGGGGGGTGGGCTAAGCAAAAGTGGGGGGTGGTAAAGCCCACCTAGCGCCCCCCCCCGAGCTACGCCTGCCATAGTCAACGTGTGGCTATTTATTGTGGCTGAATTACGATCCAGTGTAAAATGACAGTAATTTAACTCCAGAAAACTGCTGTACAGTATAATTTATTAACACTTGACGCCCGCACTGCTAGTAATATACTGTAAAAATTCACAGTAAACTGCACAGTGTGTCACAAATCATGTTTTTACATGAACACATGCACCGCGTTGTACAATACTGAGTTTCGAATTGTGCAAAAAGGCAGCCTATAAGTTGTTTTCATCACGAAGATAAACCGATGGTCGTGTTCAGAACAGGAATAAGAATGATATATCGCTGGGCCAATTTCACACCTGGGTAAAGAGTTGCACCTGTGACTCTTACATTATGAAGAGAGATTGGCGTCACGAAAAGGGGGACGATGAATTTGGGAGATACGACGATAGTGAATGACAAAGAGAGGGGCGTTTAATACTAACAATGATAAGGCTGACCAAAGAGGGGGTATGGTGTCCAGTAGCCTTTTTTGAAGCGTGGCACATTAGCAGACGCAATAGGAGGGAATTATTTGAAGCGGGTAAATTTGGAATAAACACAAAAGCTTTTACCCAAAACCAAATAGCGCCCTCCTGTTGTGTATGCCATACCTCGAAATAGGCCAATGGCAAGGGGGATATAAAAGTCATGCTTTCGGTTTTGTAGGCCCTGTTACGGCCGAAAACAGTAATAATCGTCCGATAATGTAACACAAACTGAGAAATAAAAATCGACCAATAATGATAATGAAATAACCCAAATCGTCCGATAATGTAATAATAAAGAGAGCGATAATCTAACAATCATAAAATAGCTTGTATTTTGTAAAGGTTTTAGGATTCATTTTTTTGTTTGAGTTGATCCTATTTACCTGTTTTAATGCATGTTGATTCACTTTTGGCACAACCCTGTCTAAGGTGCTTTTTTCTGCAAAGATATCGTGATATGGGTTTGAACGGGTACCAACCTTGATAAAGATAGCAAACACTACTGAGAGGTCTTTTTGATGTCTACAAGTGTTCAGCTCTTCCACCATAATGTGTTCATAGGGAAGGGGCATAATCATAGTACATTTTTATAGCGAAGCCGACGCATTATGGGTACTGACAGGACAGAGTGAGGGAATGGAGAGTAAAAACCATGAGTCACTCTTGGTGGGGGTTTCTTTTTAAAAGCTTGTAGGAAGAGACGTGTTTCTGTGCAGGCAAAATTATGTGAATAAACCATTAATTTGAATTGTTAGAAATCTGAAGTAGAAAAGCTTAAAAAAGACAGGAAAAACAAATTCTGTGGTGCACTGCCAGATTATCCATCACCTGAGGTCATGTCACGTGACACTGACCTGCATTAATTAGAGTACATCCCCACCTACCTGAAAGAAAATGTAAGGAAAATGAAAAAAAAATGTCGTCAGACTTACACCTTGGGATAAGGACTGTTGTCCATACCAAGTTAGAATTTGACAGGAACTACGGTCTTGAAGAAATATTGTGAAGAATAATCAACAACACCGGTCACTTTAAATGCATTAAAATGTGGATCGGCCATGAACACTCGAATCAAACTTAATCCCCCAAAAGCTGCACAATATTAGCAAATATAGGATCATTACATCACCGGTTGTTTTGGGGCTATTCCATTATCGGTCGATTTTTATTACACTATCGGCCTGTGTTACATATTGGACAATATTAAATAGTGTAGTTCAGTTGCCGGTACATAAACAGACAAAGAATTGGCTACATCGACCAAAATCACACTGTATATGTCAGTTACATGTCTTTAATTTGGGTTCTTTAGCCCGCTGCACTTGCGTTTCCAAATGTAAACAAAACGAGGGCATGATGGGTTCATTTTAAACAACATAACAACCTCGTTTTGCTCTGTTTTGCAATGAAGTCGAGTACATTAATTTTATTTTCAGGATATGGTTGGAGTAATCAGCTTTGTAGCTAAATTGGACCAAAAAATCATCGAATGCCTTCTAATATTAAACAGAAATGTATGTCTCTATAGCAAGCCTGGGGGAGTCGTGATTGTTTACACTGCTTTTTGGTTAATATCCGCTTGTATATGCAACCGCAGTGACGGTAATGTATTCGATGAAATTTGGTGGTCGCATATGGCAACAAGAAGGTGGATGACGGCGGTGAAATGGCAATGAGGGGCTGTTTATGAAGATGCCGAGGAAAAGGAAGATGGCAATCATAATGACATTCAAGGCAGTGATAGCATTGACAGTCACGAAAACGAAAACCATAAAGATGACAAGTGGGACTGTCAAAGCACGACTCTGGCTGTTGCAAGTCGTTTTCTTAAGAAGAATTTATTTAAAGTTATCTTGGACTGTAGTGTTAAGTGCCATCCGACTTGTTGAGATCCTGACATATTTTTTTTCTCGGGATGAAAACATAATAAAGGCAAGATGTTGACATCTTAGGATAATTTATCACGGGATGACGACATCGTGAAAGTTGGATGACGACATCGTGAAAGTTGGATGACGACATCGTGAAAGTTGGATGACGACATCGTGAAAGTTGGGTGACGACATCGTGAAAGTTGGGTGACGACATCCTGAAATAATCATTATCTCAGGATGTTGTCATCCAGAGACATCCAGTAAGTGTGATGTCTACTTCACTACTTGCAACAAGCGGTGAGACATAATGACGTTTTATCAATCTACTTAATATTGTGTATGGTAATACGAAGACAATGCTTTAAAAGACAAAAGCACCTCAGGTCACCTGTGCGTTTTCAAGGTGGTTTGTCAATGCACCCATTCACAAATAATGTCATTATAATTCAACTTTTATGATGTCGTCATCCCTGATAAATTATCTCAGGATGTCGACATCTTATGTTTAATATGTCGTCATCCCGAGAAAAACATGTCAGGATCTCAACATGCCGGATCTCACTTCCAGAGCTCCGTAGTTATCGTTAACTTTTATCCACACGAAATGTTTTCAGCTGTAGGTCAGGTGTTTAATATACATGTGCAGCCTAACAATGACATTCATCTCGGGTGCACGTCAATAATTTAGCTCATAGAATTCATTTTTCCACAATAATGATGTTGATGACTGATACGGGGATAACTACTAAGAGGTAACAGAGATAGCTTGATCACTGTTGGCAAGAGATTCTTCCAAGTAATTGCATACAAGTTCAGGAATTTCTTTGATGAACAGAACGTCGACCAATATCGTTACTTGCGGATGGAACGTTGCATTTTCATTGCACGTGACAAACAGTCCAAAAGTCATAGAATGGTGATTTCTCGGATGTAGGCCTAGCCTTTGATAAAATTTAAACATCGATAACGTGTGGATGATGCATTTACATACGTCAGGGTCAACACGTGTGTGGTGACGGTGCCCATATATTTAGCTTCCATTCAGCCTGCATTAATTACGATTTAAAACCAGAGTGTAAATGAATTCTATTCAATGACTCGACTCAAGTTCGACTCGAATCACAATTTTTGTGAACAGGTAGATGATTCAACTCACTGCGAGTAAACGATTCGACTTGACTCGAGTCCTTCATTGCAAGACCCGACTCGAGTGAAAATTAATAAGACTCGAGTCCCAAAAATAAAAGCAGACTTCTTCGCAAAAAAGCTTTTGCAATGACTTACAATGCCGGTTTATAATATTGATGCTTCGTGTTATTATCAAGAGTGAGATGTAGTGTGGTTAGGGGCTACAAGTAGAAACTCATCGGTTTAAACATGCCATTGCAAAAAGTGACTTCCTCGTTTGCTTTTATTTATGCTATTATGTTCAAATGTTTGTGACTCGAATTAACTCGAGCTTAACTCGACCTTTTGCCTAATTACGATGACTCGATTCCACTTACAACTTGAATAGACTTGTCAAGTAATCGCCTCACCTAGCTGTTTGAAAGTTGTAACGAGATTTACAAAATGTTAAACTGAAACTCTATCCATGTGCTCAAGAATTAAATGCAAAAAAACCCACAGGATCGTAAAAAATAATACCATGTTATGCCAAATATAGCCATGAAACAGTTGCTAAGGCAGTACTTCCATTGTCGACCGATCTCTTGTTCTTTTCTACACTTGATTTCTCAATTTAAAAGTTTTCGTACTTCGCATGACGGACCAGGACTTCAATTACACAACACAGTCAGTTTCATCTAACTAGAATGTTTTGTTTGACTTTCATGCATGAGTTACTAGACACCGTCTATATGGCGCTGTACGTAATTTGCTAAAGAACCAATCCAGCACCGTGCACGGCACTGGCACCATACTGGGATCAAATGCCAGTTATGTGCTGTGTCCTGGTATGCGTACATGTACATAGCAGCAAGTGTACATATACGTACACGTGGTTCGCATGTAGTACAATGTACATGTACATGTCAATATAATCATGTACGTACACACACATGTAAAGGCAAAACCGGGGTTGTATTAGTGGCGTATCCAGCGGGGGTGGGGATTTTTCATTTATTTATTCATTTTTACGAAGAAATACTTCATAGGTGAGTAGGAAAGAAAGCAATTAGCATATCTATTTATCAAATATTAGTACCAACACCCTAAGCAAACAACACCAGCAAATAAAAGCAAGGATCTCGGGACCGTGAGTAGGGCTTTTGATACCCCCCTACGTCATGTTGAATGAGCCCGAAGCCACATTCGTATTGAATTTGCCCCCCCCGACCGTGACCTGCACACCAAAAGCTTGATACGCCGCTGGGCTGTATACTGTGAGTTCATAGGTCTCCTTGTCATATTTTAATGGCAAGTAGACCTCGGTTTCAATAACGAACTTTTTGTCTTCTTCTTTCACCCTGTAAGCACTAAATCATTACGCCCACGAAAGGACAGACGATTCATACGGTAATGAACGTGATCAGTTTTGTTCGATATGTTAACACGTCTAGTCGACTGCCGTCAGGAAGACAAAAAAGTCTAGCCCAAACTGTCAAACCCTTAAACCATACTCCACCGCTGCCACTTTTGAAAAATTCTGGAAAACCTTCAAAAATCGTTCTTTTTCGGAAACTTCTGTTCCCGAAAAGAGCTTTGGGCAAAAAATAACCAGTTTTGTCGACACGGTCACAAGTCACGAAATGCGTCGGGAATTGACCTAATACTGCTATGAAAATAATCTCCGCCTGGTATAATTGCTGTTTCCCCAAAATACACGTATTTCATGAAATGAAATAACTCCTTGCATAAAACAAAATTCACATAGCCTTCATTACCTATGCAAATTATCCCCCAAATCTGACATGCGCAGCACCAAATTTTCCACGTGAATGAAACACGTGAATGCATGTATTGATATGGCAAATAGTAAAAATTCTTAGGTCATCCGCACAGAGTTCAACGTACTAATGTTCTACTGATAAATCAAACAATGTTTTTTTGAGAATGAACACTTACCACACATGATCTTGCCAAAGGGTCGATACTACGAGGAAAGATATAAAGAATACCAGGAATCGATACCAGTCGGTCCCCAGGCTGCTCCATAAATCCTGCAGAAAAACAAAAAACTTACACTTCACCCGAGACTCCTGTCATTGGAGTGCAATTTGTACGTTTGTAAATTCAACCTCATGTTTATTTGCAACAGTGTGGTTAAATGAAAATATTCTGGCTTAGAAACTAAGGAAATTAATTTTGGAAGATTTCAAAGTTTGGTACCATCAACATAAAAGCTCGGAATTCTAATTTTTTTGTTGCACTTTGTCCTTTTCACTTATACAGATATATATTTTCACCCATTTGTCCTCATCCTGATCATTCCCAAGGAAGGTTTTGGGGTAGAATCATAGCAGATTGAGACGGATTCCTCGAGTCTGTGAGCCTGAATTCGGGTCCAAGTCCACAAAAGCCGAATGGCCGAGCCCGTCAAAAAAATGGGGGGGGCTACATTCAATAAAATTAAATACATTATGTTACCTTTGTGACGTCATAATTCTGCACTTCCTCTTTTATTGGGACAACCTGAAAAAAACAAAAAACACGGAAAAAGAAAACTTCAATTTTGATTTCTCATCCAATTATAGCTGCGATTTAATGATGGATTGTGAAAGACCTGATTTCTCTTCAGACCTAGAAAAGGTGATGATGAAGGTTATGGCAAAACATTTCTTAACTGGTATGGCATGAGGGTCACGTGACCTTATACAATGGCCGTCCCGTTTTGTCCCTGGTTTGACAGTGAATCGGTGCTTCTTTAAAAGAAGGAGCTCTTGTAGTTCTTTTATATCTTTCTAAGAGATAATATGGAGCCACTAAACGATGATTCAGTATTTGTTTGTTTCGTTCACATATGCTTTTGCCCCATAATAAATTATTGTATGTCTACTTTATGAGTCTGTTCCTCTTCCTTGGACGTGAAAGGGTAACTGCTATTCTGCCTTTTAAGCTAATGAGATTTCCATATTCATGAGCAAAACTGTGATGTCATTCTGGAAAGAGACTTTCCGAGTCGGTGTTGCATTGGATTGTGCACCAAAAACTTATGATTTTGTAAAGATTTTGTTGGCCTCAATTTCCTTTTCCTTGTTGATTCACTGTCGTGTCAGTTTATAGCAATTAGCGAGCAAGTAACCAACTCTCCAAACTGTTTTCAGCACGTTAATTTGACGTTAACAATTTCAACAAGTAAACATATGCATTGTAACATGTCTTCCCTGTATGACATCACAGTATGCAACAGCACCATCAATTTTTCAGGAGAACACAGGCATTTTTCAATCGTGCTTTAAAAGGTGCATTTTTCATGGTATTTAATCGAAAAGCAACGTCGAATAAGTTTCATACACTGAAAAAGTTTCCGGAAAGTAGGACTAAAAAACATTTATTGCTGCTACACTTTAAGTTCGTACATTATTCGTGATAATCTGATTAACATAAAATACCGATATGGCTTCTGTAATATAATTCTCTTCATTTGAGCTTAATTGTGCTTACTTAAGTCCACGTCAATTATTCAGTGAAGAGCATGTCCATGTTTATAATACATAACTTATACTTGCTTCGACTTACATGCAAATGAGGTATAAAATATGAAGAATCTTTCAAGTCTTTACCATGAACGTGGTGATTGTGGCAAACACGGCATCGCTGAAGATGTTGAGCCTGTCGATTGGCATGAATCGATGTTCCCTAACGCTTGTCTCTTTATCCAGCCCCTTCACCTCGTTGTCCAGTTCCTCCCCTTCCCTTTCTGGCTCACCGCCTCTGTTCTCTGCATTCTTGTGGCTGTCATCATCTGCCGCTGTCTGCTGCACGGGATCTCCATCACAAGCCATCTTGATCTATACGTGCAAAAATGGGAGATCTGCATGCGATTACTCGAAGTTGGCGAAGCGGCAACAATTTAAGCTCATCACGCTCGTTTTAACTTAAAGCAGAATATGTCTAAAATCACACCAAAGTACAGCTGATGCCTGGCGCAATCACACAATGCCTTGGCAATAATAAAATGAATTTCTACTCGAATAGTACTTGTATGCAAGTGGTATTACGCTCAGGAATTCTCTTCAATTGCTCAGGAAAAACCCTTGGCTCTGACGGTACGCTTAGCCTAAATCTTCAACTTTGCAACCATGTCGAGTAGGGCCCATAGTACATGTAGATACATGTATACAGTTTACCACGCACAGTGGAGTTGTGGTCTTTCTCAGTAATGTGCTCGGCTCGCTGTTGATGGCCTAACTGTTGCACGTAATAGGATTATGTTGTGACCGAGTTGCACCACTCTACAGTAATTAGGACAGCTCGTGTATTTTCTCTCCGCCGAAAACGGAGAGCTGCGAACCCGATTGGACTTCGTCCTCTCTGGGAGATCGCTAGCGTAGAGACAATAAAGTGGCTGCCTCCTCATTAATTGACAAATGCCTCGATCGGACCCGATATTCTAATAGAAATGCAATACATGTATCACGTTTAACCATGGAACTATAAAAAAAAGGTTAACTTATAAAACCACCGGTCCATGGCGTTACCTTTTCCTGGGCCTCTGTTTCTACGGAAAGCCTTGGTTCGACCGTCTGCAGTCCGCCTATTTTCCCACTGCATGTGCTCACAGCAAATTAAATACGTGTACGTGTACTCATCTGGTTCATTATTATGGCCAATGTGGTATCGCAATGGGGGCCCTGTGTGGCCGTTTAGTAGCTATGATCCTGCTCGGACTAGCTAGCCTACTTCGGCAATCCATTGACAAGATGGGCATACCCCCTATTGCTCCTATGGGCATACCAGTCAGCGCAACCGGCTGTCCAAGCTGTTCAGTGTTGACAAGAAGCAGGATGTTAACGTACATCCACGCACAACTTCATTAATATTTCGTAAACTACGGCTGGCAGTCGGTAGCAATGATAGCAAAATAATTCACTACATGTGAAAGAATAATTCTGTACGTGCCAACATCTCCTGCAGCTATCAAAACACCCAAACATTCGACACTATTTCTAAATACTGAATGAAAACACAACCCTTTTTGGAAGTAATTGGATAAATCATGCACACTCTGATATTAAATCTGACACAAACTATTTTCTGCGAACACTGGCTGCCCATAAAAATAGCTGGGGCAGTTTGGGATTTCCATTGTTAAAACTTCCGTTGAAGGTCAGACAGGCGGACTCCGTGGGGGAACAGCCTTTGTATTCTCGTATAGCGTATATTGATTTTTGTGGCACAGTTCACACTGCCAAAAACCTGTTATTTGATGGATCCTCCATGGATGGATCCCTGCAGGCCTTTTGCTTGTTCAATATAATATATCCTGATATCAGAGGCCACGATAGAATGGACCTTATTCCTGAGGAAGCCATTTTGATCTTGTCATCTAATCTGTTTTCTTAAATTAACTGTTGAATGAGATTGTGTCAGATGATGCAGTTCTCCGTAGGAAACTTTAAAGGAAGCAAGCAAATCAACAACAGGATGTCCTTTAGTTCAGCGTTGGCTTCAGATTTATGTATTTCAAAATCTTGGGAAAACTCCGGATGCATGATTATCGTGATTATTTTTACAGTATCACTGGAAATCAACGAATTTCACCTCTAGAAAAAGGCCACTGCTTCATTAGACGACTAAAACAACACAAGAATTACACTAGACATCGCGTCTCCATCACAAAGCCGCAGTGGCGCGCGTTTGACCCTGAATACAATAAGCAAATCGGAGTGGAAGGAGGGAACATACGTCAGCCATATCAAATACGCGAAAAAACGAAAATACCTATCCTTGCTAAGCCTCTGTTAATCACAGTTTGCTAATTTATTTTTCAATGATTATCATCAATCAATAATTTATGGTGAATTTATTTCAAATCAGTGGTTATTGTGTTAAATTCTAAATGACTGAACAATTTATGGTGAAATTATTTAAGGCAACGAAGAAGAAAAAGCAAAATGTGCCATTAGCTCCTGCTGGATTTATGCATTGACCGGGCAACGTTTCCTAATTTACATACACCCGGCAGGACTCTGCCGGATTCATTACCCTGCTATCGGTTCCTACGTTCGGAGGACCTCTGTAAGACGTCTGCTGTCTAGACAATACTTACGGGACGAAAACCGGTCTATTGCCCACCGAGAATGGTACCCCAAACTTATCGTACAATTTGTGTTATAGCTCACAAAGAACGGAACCCTTCTGATTTCTTTCGCCCTCGTGCGCTTCAAACGAACGAAAGTTTTCATTTCTATTTTGCTCGATCTCCAAACATTCCCCTTACACCAAAAATTAATAGCTATAATGATTTTACAGGGTTTGTAAAGACGAAAGTGAAAAAAAAAATGCAGAAGCTGAAAGAAAATATTGTAATTTGTGCCCCTGTACAATTTCAATGGGCCGCTCAAGCTTTTTGCCTGAACATGCCATTTATGCGCATGTGCACATAAATTAGCCGCCTCCCAACAAACTAGGAACACTTTCCATCACTGAATAATATATCGAACACAAACTGTATATAATTACACGTACATGAACAGGAACGGCGCTATAATGCAAACCGATACATTGTTCTCCGCTATAAATTATCACAATTATGTGTCTGGGTCCATCGACAGTTCTTGTCACAACTGTTGAGTGACTTGATGTTTGAATAGCGGTTGTTTACTTACCCATAGTGCGTATGTTTGTATAACGTCAGCAGGCCCTCAGCAAATATTAAACACTGCCGATCATTCCGAGCTAGGGTTCACGCTGAACGCGACTCTTCGGTGCTGTCAATCTAGACTAAAGACCGACTCTCCGAGTAAACAACCAGGATCACAAAATCGATACCAGGACCGGGACCTATTGCATGGGCCCCCGACAGCCCAAGACCGAAAAATAAGTGTAGTATACAAAATGCATGCCAGAATCCCATGTTAAATGATGCCAAATTAGCTTTTCCCCTACACTAATCAGAAAACGACCGGAAAAAGTTTCTTGTTAAAGTTACATGTATTTCTCGTTGTTTTCATTACTTCAAAGGTTTTCCATGTTGTGGCCAGTGGCGCCAGACCTCGATGGCTGGTGGGTGCAAGTGTGGGGCAAGGCTTAATTTGCTATGTAACAAATTTTGGTGGGTGCAAACATGGGTGAAAGCGGCTGTTCAGTATTTGCGCTCACATGACACCACGTAGCGCCACCAGTGTTGGTGGCACATCGCAACACAAGGTTTGTCACAACAATGTGGACCCGTACACGCATGTTTCTAGCTACATGTCACGGAGACGCGCGACCAGAAGACTGTGAAAGTAGCGAGCGCTTTTCGCGGCAACAATAAAGGCGCACTTAATACAAGAACAGCCTGCAGGCTGCACGTTTGTAACAACTTACGACTCTACTTGTGTGACGTTATCGTTAAGTTAAATCACTTTTTAATGTGTATGTTTTTTGAGTGAAATAGGACAAGGTTGACCCTCCCAAGACCAGTCTCGGTCTGCAGACCAGTTCATTGGCCCTTCGAAGTATGACGGACACAATGGGGGGGGGATTTCTGAAGTGGATAAATTTCACAGACATATGAACGCATGCACCTGCGGTCTTAAGCGTATGCCGGGATAAGTCTTATAGACTGAATCCAAACGAATAAACTTTGGGTGCTTTTGAAAAAAAACCCAAAAAACACATGTTTATTCGTGGGTGTGTCACTGTGTGATTTATTTCTACGTTGAGACTAAAATGGAGCCTTGGGTGGGTAGAAATAATAAGAATTAAACTTGTATAGACCGAAACCATGTTTAGCCAAGCTGTGGGTTGGGTTGTACCTGAGAAAGTAGCGGGAATGCATTTTCGTCCCTTTGGGGACTCATCAGCTGCCTGATTCAAATATGAATCGGGGTGTACAGGTATGGTTAGTGAGCGGCATGACACTCACTAGACGGAAAAAGTGATTCCCGTTCCTCTGATCATGATATTTGTGCGCAATTAGTTTGAATGGGTTTGTTCATTCAAAAGTGAAATGAGAATATCTAGAGCGTAATCAGATTCCTCAGGCGGACTGATCGTCCTCCGGGTGGTTGAGTTTGACTCTGACAATGTTCTCCTTGATATTTTGGCTACCTTGTAGGCAACTAAAGGAGGTTTAGGGAAAACTTCCTTTAATATTGGGTTACCAGAGATGAGGTGCCAGTGTTTAAGAAGAGCTCTTTTGATATCTTTGTGTTTCTCATGAGGATTGTGCATAGTGGTGAAAACGAGTTGAAGTTCTTTTTTGTTTTTCACATTTCGCTCCTTGTGAATCATAGATTCCCGTTGCCAGCAATCAATGGACTGCATTGATCTTTGAATCTCGGCTTGATTACAGCCTCGTTTCAAATGTTTTTCTGCGAATCTTTGTGTTCTTTGTAGAAAATAATTCCCATTATTTGTATTTCTGGCATATCTCAGTATTTCTCCTTTGATAAAGCCGTGGAATACGTGTTGTGGATGAGATGAAGTTCTTTTCAGGTATTGGAATGTTTCCGTTTGTTTCGTGAATACTTTCGTATCCAGGGTACCGTTTGCGAGGAAACGCGGACCTTTGAAAATTGTAAGGTCCAGATAGGTAATGGAAGTTTCGGATGCCTCAAAAGTGAATTTGAGGGTAGGGTGCAGTTGATTCATGTGGTAAACGAATTAGGTGAAAGAATCGAGTTGGCCATCGTAGACGATGAGAAGGTCGTCTCTGAATCTAGCCCAGAATAGGATTTTTGATTTCCGACTCAAATTCCTGTAAAGCTATGTCGCAAATTTCTGGGCTTGCTACTGATCCCATTGCACATCCGATTTTCTGTCTGAAGGATTTACCTCCAAACTGAAAATAGTTGCAGCCTAGAACAAGTTCTCAGGAGAGTGCGGATGTAGTTGGATGGGGGTTTGGTTATGGCGTAGCTGAAGTTTGTTGTGTTTAGGCTTTAGTTTAAAAGGCCTTTGTTTCAGAACTTTGTTATGCATCAGAAGTTCAATTCTCATTCGTCTTTGATATTTGTGGATATCATGAAGAAGTGAGAGGCGGTCCGGTTTAGCCAGGATGGGAACAAAGTTTAAACCTTGACCCAATGCTATTTTCTCCGTTGGGGAGAGTAAAAGCCTGGAAAGATTTGTAATAAATTGTTCGCTTTTTTTGGCTTGGTTTTTCCGCTGAGTCGAATGAGATAGCCTTTGGAGATTTGAGCAATTAGGGGCAAATCTATTGGCTTTAGTTTTGTGTTTTCCTTTTTTAGGGAAAGGGTGAAATTTTCTACTAGTCATGGTAACTGACAAATAGGCAGTTATGGCAAACAGCGAAAAAAATGTCTTTAATGGTATAGAAGTAGTGGCTCTGAAAAGAGCCGTTGTGTTTGTTGGTGACTAGTTAGCGTTTCCGCTGGAGCGCGTTCGGGATGCATTCCACCCAATGGTTGCAGGCCTATTTCTCCGCGTGAGCTCATTAAGTTTCTGATCCCAGGGGGTTCATGGGTTTTCACGATAAGACATGCCATAATCAGGAGGGATCATAGAAATATTTCTATAAATCCCAAATTTGGGACTGATAGTTTTACTACTATTTTTCGGGTATCTTCAGGGAAAGGTAAATAAAACAATTCGTGCCTACCCCTATAAAATCGAAACGAAAGGTGATTTTCTGGCCATAATCTTGCATTTCCAGTGAAAAAAAAAACGGAAGCAGCTCTTCCTAAGAGTCAGCAGGCGGCGCTATTTCAGTCTGATTTTGCACTCTTTTCTATAGGCATGTATTTGGTGTATGCAACTTTCGGAGCACTGCGCATTGCTTTTCTTTTAAATTGACAATGAATACGTAGAATGAAAGGATATTGAGAAACTGAAAAGGGTTTCGTTGCTAGCACTGGTGCACCGTGATCAAATACTGACAAAAATATACAATCATTGCTCTTAATTTATCTTATTGATGAGCTTTCGGTAACTGGGTACCTTCGTCAGCTAGGCAAACTGAATCTGCTTGTCCTGACAAAGGTGCCCAGTTACCAAAAGCTCGGCAGTTAGATAAATTAAGAGCACTGATTGTACATAATGATCAATATATTGAAAGCATACTGAGGTACGCGCCAGTTTGTCACGATTATTTTATTTACACATACAAGACATGAAGTCCCAAAAGACGATAGATATGGCCACTCCTCTAAGTGTGAGCATAATGCCATTGAGACATATTTTGCAGTCCAAAAATGAAGTCCAAAATGGACAGAAATTTGGTTAAAATCAGTAAAGTAGGTGGGGGTCTAGACAACATATTTTTCCCTAGCGGGACTTACCACCCGGGATTCAACATAATCCAGGTAATGTGGCAGCGAGTTCGATCTTTTGCAAAAAATACCCTATGTTGCGAGTGTAGACCTATCAACTCTTTTGGACGGGCTTCGTTCATCCCAAAAATGAGACCAAGATATATATTGTATTGTCGATGGGGGCGAGGCAAGTTCCGCCTCCTTCGATAGATGTTGCCCTTTCTGATAATTTGTTTTTAAGGAATTGAAAGCAGCAACATTGTAAAGTGGTATTGTTGGGAGGGGGGATTCTTGCAATCGTATGCAGTAAATTACGAAGCAATTTAGATATTGACACGGATAAACCTCACTAGTTGATAACAAATCTAGGAATGAAACGACGCGCATAGACAACTTTGTGTTGTGACCGATGGATCACATGAAAGAGAAATAAATTAATACTTCTAGTTTTTACACTTTAAACCCACTTCCTAATGAATCTAAAGCTAAATGACGTCACGCTGTTACAATGTGCGCATTCCCATGGGACTCCTCGGATATGTCCAACGTAGGCCTCGCTACCACATGAAATTTAAAGCGTGCATAAAGCATGACATCATTGTGGTGTACAAGTCTATTAAATCCAAAATCCTCAATCTACCACCTTGGCAACTGTTTGGCAATCAGAGTGTTTTCTTGTCACAAAGCTTGGCAAGAAGAAAGTTTCCATTACCAGATCTTATTTCAGTGTTCCTTTCAGTGAAAAGCTTGGAATCGAAACTATGTCCAAATCATTTCAACAACAATTTTCTCTTTTCAAAAATTAAATGGACTGAATGGGAAACTGGAAATCAAGGCACATTTCATTACCAACTGGAATCCAGCATACATGTATACTGCATGAAAACAAGCAGTGTTGTAGTCGAATGCCATCCAATCTCACGGCAACTCATGAGCTATCTGCCACTTGATAGACTCGAAAAGGAAATTTCCTTATAAAATACAGAGTGACAATTGTTTAGACAGTATTTCAGTTAAGATGCAAAGTACTGACAGTGATACTTGATTTCATGACTTATCAAAATTCCTTTTGAAAATTTAAGAAAAGTAGTGGCAGTGGACACAGACGTTAGTTACAAAATAATTGTAAATGCCAAGAAGACGACATGATTCATTTGAAATTTAAGACATCAATGTTTGTGGACCTACAATAGATAAAAATTGCTTAGTACAAGTCAGTTTTGCCAAAAAAGAGTAAGTGATCAACTGAATTGCTACTTCTACTGGCAGCCAGCTCCTCTTGGCCAATTATAAGGCATAACATAAATCCCTAAGCGAGCATGTAATTGACTATTTGAGATAACACTATACCTATTCCATCACTGATGCCTGCCAGGAAAAGTTACTAATAACACAGCTGTTCTGTTATTGGCTCAATACATAATATGGAAATAGCTTCATTCAGAAGGTCTCGCATATAATTTTTTTTATCAATCTGCACACAAAGCATGTAAAAGTTAACTCAGACAAGTAACATTACGCTGTAGTACACAGCAAACATCGGGTAAAGTTCAGTCTGAACAAGTTTTATAAAATTGTTCCTCTTTATGTGGAATGGTTGTAACTGTCGACTTTCAATTTAAACACAATAACTCAATATGCAGACATTGTTTGGTAAATAAATCCATTAATCAAAATGTAAAGGTTGAATCTAATGCAGGATCAGCGTAAACTAACACAGCCAGTAGTGAACATGCACAACATCACTAAAAATGTAGGGTCGTTTTTCCTGTGACTAAAGATTTTCACATGGTTTTAACCAGAGTCCAGTTTATGGTACTGCTAAGCAGAAATGCTCTCTTGCAACAACACACGTCCAGCAATAATTGGTTGACAGCCAGTCACAAGCAATGTGCTTTGCATGGAAGTATGGTTGGTCACCAGCTTTTGCAGTGCTTGAATAAATAATATCATTTAAACACAGATGCATGATATACTGGATTTTTATGATTCAAAGTCGGTGATACAGCCGGTTCATACCTCAGGCAAACTAGAATTTTGATGTCACAAAACAGTTACAGTTCACTTACACTTCACTTGAAATGTGTTGAGATTTTGTGAATTCACTGCATGAGCATTTGATCTGATGTCACAGTTTTACATTCGTATTCACTTTTGCACCAAGTATGAAAGGCCTCCAAGCATACCACAAATACACTGTCCTTCAGTGAAAGTATAAATCAGAGGAATTGGCAAGATTCGTACAAATTCTGTAAACGAGGGAATGAAGACCAGTACAGAGTCAACACTACAGTCATTAAAAAAAATGAAGGAAGTGGACGTTATGCTTGGTGTGGACTTACAGCGGCGGAGAAGCAAGAACTACTGATATTATGCAGAAAGGACTTAAGCTTGTGGACAGTTGAAATGCAGGATGGATCCCCACATATGAACATGACCAAAACTGTCTCGCTGAAGATTTGGACGAGAAAGGTGGAAGCTAGGATACAAAGGAAGAGCAAAGACAAGACAAAGAGACGATAACGGCGCGGATGCTACACACAGTTTGAACTGAATGAGCTGAAACGTGCCGTCAACAGACTTGCTAATCCAACAACAAAAAAAATCCGGAAAATAGGTGAGACAGGACGATGCAAGAATGAAACTCATTATACTGCTCGACAGCTAGCAAGACATGAAAACAAGTTGGAAACAGTAACCTTGGCTCTTTCAGATTTCAAACATGACCAAGAACCCAGGATAACGCCAGTCAGCAAACATTTAAATATCAATTTAATGAAGAGTTGGTGTTGTGTTTGAAAGATGGGGAAACTTTAAAACCCTGTGCATTCTAATAAAGATTAAAAGAGACTGTGATCACATTTAAAATAGGTTATTCCTAATATTTATCTTGTTAACAGCGAGGAAACAACCGAGGAATGATGACACAGAACTTACAAAAGGTAATCAAATGAAGTTGAATAAATAAATTTGAGAGTAGTTATGCAAATTCAATGCATCTTCAGTTTTATTTGTTTTTGAATTTGTACTTCTTTCATGTTTTTTACAGTGCTAGGTGAACAGAAGGGTGTTCACACCCAGCTGGTGTCTAATTCAGACTGTAAGTTATTTGTTATATTTACGGTTCACCAGGGAAAGCGTGTTCAGCAATGCATAGATGTAAACTATTGATGTATTTTCAAGAATTTGAAGTTATATATACAGCGGCAAACACTGACAAACTGAAGACTGTTGTGCATATGAGTTCATCTGATCCAAAAGGTTACTTGTTATTCATAGTTTTATTTATTTAGATGTTCCTTATTCATTAACGAGTAGTTTCTGCAGTACTTTAGTATTAATGTACACTGTGTAATAGGTAAATTTATACAAAAATGTAGTTCCTACTGACAACAGATTTGCAACAGTTTTATTTTAATTGCCCTCTGTCATAATTCACACAGATGCAAACAATGATGGACTGAATGATGCTCTGAGTGATGTTGACATGGAGAGTGAGTGATTTGACATGGAGAGTTTGTCCAATGCAGAGGGTATGTTGTTTTTGTTATTATAGAGAGAACTTACTGGCACTTCAAACACCCTAACTCGGAGTTACTGCAGAACTTCTCTTCATTTATTTCAAAAGCTGCAATGTAGCAGCTGCACAGCTGAGTACTGTTTGAGTTTGTTAGCAGCACAATGCACGTGTCATACCTTTTGCTTAAATACAGATAATTGCAGACAATTTTCAACAGGACATTGTGCTGATATGCAACTCAACCGAAAATGCATTAAGTGAGCTGTTAGACTGCATCAACAACTCTGATCTAAGTAAGTTGTATTCATTATTCCTTGAATTTATTATGCCAAGAGGTTTAGGTAAATTTTCTATTTATTTTATATTTGTATTTATTTCTTAAATGATAGATAATCCCCTATGCAATCTGAACAAAGATGATAGCTTGCATTTGTCTGATACAGACATACTTTTGGAACAGGTGGCAGAAGAGGAGAGTGACCAAGGTATAACATGCACTTTTCATTCTATTTACACCCATGCATCAAATGTGTTCAAGTTATGGAAATACTGGTGAGTGCATTGAATTGACAAAATCATATGGCTCAGGAATGTTGACATTTTCAAGGGCAATGAATGCCACATTGAAATTTGTCCCTTGCACTTTATTGGAGTGTCACAGTGGCATTATTTCTTTGGTGTTATTAATAATTTTGTACTTAATATTAAATGATAAACATTAAAAAATGCAGGCACCACATCAGATGCTGGACAAGAACTTGTAAATCAACCTCCATCCAAAAAAGATGGCGGTCTGCCATTGTCTGATAAAAATGCAGGCACTGCAGCAGATGCCGGACAAGAAGCTGTAAATCAACCTCCATCCAAAAAAGATGGCGGTCTGCCATTGTCTGATAAAAATGCAGGCACTACATCAGATGCTGGACAAGAAGTTGTAAATCAACCTCCATCCAAAAAAGATGGCGGTCTGCCATTGTCTGATAAAAATGCAGGCACTGCAGCAGATGCTGGACAAGAAGTTGTAAATCAACCTCCATCCAAAAAGGTGGCAGTCTGCCATTGTCTGAGAAAAATGGAGGCACTGCAGCAGATGCTGCACAAGAAGTTGTAAATCAATCCTCCATCCAAAAAAGATGGCAGTCTGCTTTTGTCCAATAAAAATGCAGGCACTGCAGCAGATGCTGCACAAGAAGTTGTAAATCAACTACCATCCCAAAAAGATGGCAATCTGCCATTGTCTGATAAAAATGCAGGCACTAAAACAGATGCTGCACAAGTTGTAAACCAACCTCCATCCAAAAAAGATGGCAATCTGCCATTGTCTGATAAAAATGCAGGCACTACAACAGATGCTGCACAAGAAGTTGTAAATCAACCACCATCCCAAAAAGATGGCAATCTGCCATTGTCTGATACAAATGTAGGCACTACAACAGATGCTGCACAAGTTGTAAACCAACCTCCATCCCAAAAAGATGGCAATCTGCCATTGTCTGATAAAAATGCAGGCACTACAACAGATGCTGCACAAGAAGTTGTAAATCAACCTCCATCCAAAAAAGACGGCGGTCTGCCATTGTCTGATATCGACATACTTCTTAATCAAGTAACAACAGAAGAGGATAACCAAAAAGGTAATGTAATCATCAATCTATTTAGTTATTTAATTTTTCAAGTACTAGTATTTCCTTAATAGTACTTTGAGTAGTACTCGTCACAAAACACACAGACATATCTCCATCTATCACTTATGCAGGTATTGCTGAGCAGCTCAAAGAAGTTCCACGAGACTCTACAGATGAGCCTGCACCAACTCCAGAGGCTGTACATGAGACAGGGATAACTAAATCTAAAGGTGAGGCTGTGGATCAATCTTTTTGCTGATGATGATTGAAGAAGTGCAGTTTTATGTAGTGACATCATATTTGTTTCACACATACAGCTCACAATATTGACAATATATCATTTGATTGCCAAGTTGCAAAACTCTCCCTCCTCACAAACCGAAAGAAGGTACACTGTAAAAAAAATCGTTAAAAAACGGGGATTTTTTCCCTGTGAAAAAACATTTGTTCCCGTAAGTCCGTATTTTAGCAGTTCCTTTGGTGAAATTACAGAATCGCTAAGTATTTATACTGCCAACCAACCGTATTTTTGCTGTAAACGTGAGCTGCACAAAAAATGATGTCAAATTACAGGACATTCGTTTCAATTAACAACCGTGTTGTGTTTTTACAACTTCTTGTCGCATTTTTACTACTTTTTCTGTTTGGTTTGTGTCGACTCTTGTGAAATAACAGGCATGACAGGACGTGTTCCTGTAAAACTACATTTGTTCTTATATTAACAGCTTAAGTCCTTATATTAACAGTTCGATCGGTAAAATCACTAGAATCAGGGCGATGTAACATGTAAATGATGTAAATATACAGGACGTTCCTGATCCTTTCCGTCATCGTTTTCTTTTTACAAGTTTTTCTGTTTTCCAGTACCTGTCTCTGTCGGAGATATTATTTTCTATCTTGTTTCGGGTTTGGTTCTTTATATTAAAATCTATAGTTTTAGAAAGACTGTAAAAGTCTTAGGTGTTCAGGGTTTTATTTCGATTTTATATTATGTAATATTAATTTTAAATTCCTTCATTAGTTGGAAGATCTGGGAAGTTTCGCGCTTCAGTCTGGTTTCAGCCTACAAGAAAAAAAAAACACTTGTAAGTTAGTGATAACGGTTGCACTGTCCCTGCCAGACTACTGGTAAAGACGGGCCGGCTGTACACACGCGCGACCCGCATTCATTGCCACCAGCTGCTGACAACCGGCCTACTTCTTGTTGTACTTCACTTTCAAAATTTCTGTGACAAGGTTGGCCTTTTAATTCATTTTTTTAATTATTGGAATTTTATAACTTGGTGAGGTATTGTTACTTGTCAACTGAGCATATGGAGGACCCATGACGTGTTTTTGCAAAGATTGATCATCAGATCATGGAACTTTTGAAATCGCATGTTGACATGTCATAACATGACATGTCCACATGACTCATGTAACGTTAACTAGGCCTATCATGACTGTAAACACACCGTACTAGAACCCTATCCTAACGTCATTTGTGTTACTGAAGATTGAACCAGAGCTGTAGGGAGGCAATCGGATTGACGTCATATATCTGTGTTTCTATGTGGATTCCGTGTTTTTAAGTGTACAATCTGACAATCAGGTGTTGGGCCAAGGCTAGTTTCATTCTGAGAAAACTGGAAAACGACATGTCCAACCACCCTGTTTGCCACATTTGTAATGTACGCCTGCAGTGTAAAAAATTTAAAGGCATACACAAGACATTATCAAATTCACAGGCATGAGAGAAATATGCACTTTCCCTGCTGTGTCCCAGGATGTATGAAAACATGTTTTACTTACAAGGGGTTGGTGTCACATGTATCAAGACATCATGGAACAGGCATAGCTCATGGCAATGATGGAATTAGTGCCAGATATCAGAGTGTAGGTGTTAGTGTAAAATGCATGATGCAGTTTTGTCAACAGCAGTGTTCTGATATTCAAGAATTTTTGGCACACATGAAGAATCACATCAAGGAAGGATTGACTGTAGCATGCCCATTTGGAAATTGTACAAAGCAATTCAATGTAAAGTCTTCCTTCTCTTCACACATATCTAGATATCACAGACATTATACAGTGCATTCACTAACACCAGCACTACTTTGCTCAAATGTGGACATTGACAGTCATTTTAGTAATCCACAAAGTAACACAGAACCATGCACTGATGCTTGTGAAGACAGTTCTGATGAGGATGATGAATGTGCAGATGAAAAAGGTGATAGTGTGGCCGAATACACTAAGGCAATAGCATTGTTTTTGTTGAAGTTGCACTCAAAGTCACTTGTTCCTGAAACAACTATTCAAACAATAGTAGATGAAATGAACATTTTGCAACAACTTACTCGTGACAGTGGCAAGAAAAATGTCAAGTGTAAACTCATGAAAGCTGGGGTTTCTGGTGATGTCGTATGCAAAGTGGCAGATGATATTTTGGATGGCATAGCTGAATTGGGATGTAGCTTAGCACCATCAGAAGATTCACACCACTTTCAGTCCCAGCAATGTGGTACACTTCGCTCAAGTTATCTCAGGAAGAATTACTACAAAAATACATTCAAATTTGTGAGTCCAGTAGAAATCAACCTCGGGATAGATTCCTCGGGCAAAACACATATCTGCCACTATGTTCCAATTTTAGAAACTCTGAGGGTTTTGTGTGAAGACACATCAGTGCACAGACATTGGGTGCCAAATAGAGAAAGTAACCAAGGAAACTGCCTGAATGATATTCATGATGGGAAAGTGTTCAAACAGAATGCATTTTTCCAGAGCAATCCCGATGCTTTGCAAATACTGCTGTTTCAGGACAGTTTCGAGATAGTGAACCCACTTGGATCAGCAAGATGTAAACACAAGGTACTTGGCATTTATTACACGCTCGGTAACATAGATCCTAGATGTAGGTCACAGATTGACACTATGCAATTGGTTATGGTGTGCAAAGAAAAGTCAATCAAGGAATTTGGGCCAGAAGCAGTATTGTTGAGACTTGTTAAAGATATACAGCAATTAGAATGCGAGGGAATTTCTGTACATGGTGGGAAAGTTGTCAAGGGCACTTTATTGGCTATAATAGGTGACAATTTAGGATCTCATTATATCGGAGGTTTTACTGAAAGCTTCTGTCCAAGTTACTACTGCCGTTACTGCCTCCGAAGTAAGAGTGATTGCAGATAACCCACCTTACATTGAGGGATTGTACTGAACTAAAGAGATGTACAATAATTCCATTCAAGTTTTGAATGAAGGTGATGCTGATCATGTGCAAGGCATCAAATTTAATTCAGTTTTCAACTCTCTGTCTTTCTTTCATGTAATTAACCCTGGGTTACCTCCATGCCTTGGTCATGATCTTTTTGAAGGAGTAGTAGACTATGACTTGGCACTGTATATCCAGCATTTTGTTGTTGGCAAGAACTGGTTCACATACGAATGCTTAAATGCACAGCTGGCAGGGATTCCATTCAGTGCTTGTGATTCAAAGAATATGTTGTTTGTTGTTAGGAAAGGAGAAAGGGTTGGAGGGCATGCTGTCCAAAATTGGTTTCTACGATTTTTTCCAATTGTGATGAATGACTACATTCTTGACACTGGGAATCCCACTTGGGGGTTACTTATGAAATTGAAGGAGATTGTGGAGATAATAGTACCACCTAGTGTTGATTCATCTCAAGTAGCCTATCTCAAGGTCATTATTGATGAGTATCTGGAGCAGAGAAAGGAGTTATTTCCCCAGAAAAAAACTTCGACCAAAACACCACTTTCTCTGCCACTACCCATGGCTCATACTGATGTTTGGTCCACTAATCAGAGTGTGGACATTGCGTTTTGAAAGTAAGCATGCTTTCTTCAAAAAGTGCACTCGGATCAGTCAGAATTTCAAACATGTAACTTCCTTGATGTCAGAGAGGCATCAATTAATGCAGGCATATTCTTTTCATGGGAATTTTTTCCCAGATGATGTAAAGGTGAAGCATGGAATGGCATTTGACCCATATATGTATGCAGACAATATTCAAAAAGCTGTGCAACACATGGATTTACATGAGCATAACTGTAAAGTTTCAGATGAAACATCAGTTTTTGGCACGTTATAAGAAGGGCATGTATGTCTTGGTGAAAGATACCACTGGTACATGTGGCTGGGCATTTTTTATGCCTTTTCATTTTCTATTCATTCCTTGAGCATCTTAAGAAAATGGGCGTGGAGACTGTAAATGACCTGATGAGAAGGATGTATCCCAGACCCTGACACCGATCGAAGCAAGAAAACTGCTAGACCGTCTAAAACGCATTGGTGAGTCCAACATATGGTTTTTGAATCCCAGTGCCCTGAATGGGTTATTAAACAACTCTCGGTCAGCACGTTTGAACAATTGGCACAAGTGAAATTCCACTTGGTCTGTTTAATTGTGCCTTGTGAAGTTTTGCATTACACCCAATCTGCCATATTTGCCACCAAAGTAAAATACAGTCACCTGTGTGCATTCCTGAGATGTGCACTTTGCCATTGTCAGGGAGAGCCTAATTGATGCGGTAACTCTGCACCATGAAAATTCACGCACGTAGGAGTGCGCTTGAATCTTTCAAGCATGTTTTTATTCCATATCAACTGCCAGTTAAAGGATATTGATCATGGCTGAAGCATGAAAAAGGGAATAAGGTATACTGCATTCCTGTTCAAGTATTCCGCTCTGCCCTGTGGGACATGGAAACCCCCAATTATTCCGATTTCTGCTATAAAGAAGTGGGAGTCCGCAATTAATGGTGTAATCATCTAGAGGTGTTGGGGGTGTTTGGGGCAGGTAGGTTACCACAGATGCTTGCCAAGTTGGGGGCTCATATGGTGGCACTCAAATACATGTATCAGAAATGCATTTGTGGGTTCACCAAGGTAGTGCAGAGTGCCCAAGAGATGTGGGGGTTGTTTCACATGGATGGCCCCTAATTAGCAGAGGTATTCCAATTGTCAAAACTGAAAAAAGTATTACTTTACCCTTTTGATGTTTCCCAGATGGTGGCTCCCAAAATTGTCTTGTCAAAGCAACACATCCACTTGATGATTCACCATCCTCAAAAAGTACCTCTTCAGCAACTGAGAGCAGCCAGTCCAGTGTAGAAATTGCTCTGGGAAACCCTATCCCATCATCCTCATCAAGTTTATCTGCTGAAACAGGTAGAACCCCAGGCCGTGTTCCATGGCAGAAGATGCCCCCACAGCTGATGGCAGCATTAAACGCAAAGAAAAGACCAGCACCAAGTCTTCGCAAAGAAATGATTCCGATCATTGTACATGATCTGGACAAACCATCTGCAGCACTTCCCCGTACAAAGGAGCTGCGTGCAGTAAGTGCCGAAATAGTTGGGAGGTATCCGGATTCTTTTGTCGATGAACTTGGTGGAGAAAAAATCGGAACTGGCTATGACAGCCCACTTTCACAGTTGGTCAACCGTGTGGACAATATAAGTGGTCCTTCAATGAAGCGGAGAAGATTCTCAACTGAGGATGAAATAGCTAGTGGCTCGGCAAAAAAGCCCCGGGATTGCTATGGTTGCATCAACTGGCAACCCACATCACTCCCAGAGGGAGAAACTGAAGAGAGTCAGCAATTACTAAAAGAGGAGCTGAAGATTCTCCATGCATCTGAGCCTAACACAGACAAAACCCGAATCACGAAAATGATGTCAGCTACATATGCAACACAAAGAACAGTGCTGAACAAAGCCAACTGTGCTCTTCTGGATGTTATTGAGGACTGGCCCTATCTATTTGATGAACAGTGCATGCTAATGCACTTCAAAGAGCTGGTTGGTACTGACATAATGCACAAGGTACAAGAAAGCTTCAAGGACAAAATTCCCAAGATGTTGCGATTTCTTAGGCAGCACCCTCCTTGTCTACGAAACAGACAACTCCAAGATACAGTCCAGCAACTTGAGGCAGCTTTTGATGTTGTGGGCAACAAGTCACCACAAGTGATTGGCTTGATTGCTGTTTTGTGTGCCTACTTTGGTGAGGACAGGAAATGCTACGTTCTTTCTACGGAGGTAAGCAATTAAAACTTTAAATACAGAGTGTTCACAAAAAAGTATCCCAAATTTCAACTTCATGCATAATTTTGCTTCTTTACTTCTGGATATAAGGGGAGTGGTGAAGGCTTTGTTTTTCAAGTAACCCCACAGGAAAACATCGCAAGGTGTAAGATCAAGAGATCTCAAAAGGCCATTCAACATCACAAAACAATGCAGTTACTCTTGTGGTGTCACAGTAAAATAAGGTCTATGTCACTCCATTAACATCCAGGTTATGAGGTGAAAAGACGAGCAGTAAGAGCAAATTTTCCTCTTAAATTATGTATATTCCCTAGAGAAAAAGTCATTAAAGGAAATTCAAGGAGTGAAAAAATGAAAACGTTGTACACTTGGATTTCTGGGACCAGTCTCATGGAGTTTGGTGTCAAGTGGCATGCCTGCATGGAACTCTTTCCATTAGGTCTCAAATTTCACTCATATTTTTTTATACCCCAATCCAGTAGTATAAAGTTAAATCAAAATACCGATCAAATTCTTGATTTTCAGGAACTTGAGAAACCTGCTTTCAGCAAAGAGGATCTGCCTGGTAACCCCTGTTTACTCGTGTATGGTTAAGTGCTAGATTACATGTATTTCATCATTAGAGCATGTTTGTGTTAGTCTGTCTCCTAGCTGTGTGATGTATCATTGAGTATTGTACACTGGTGACCATTTTATCAGTGTTTTTCCTCTAGGTTTCCAGCAGAGAAAATAAATAAATGTTACTTCCTGAATTGGAAAAGACATACCTTTAAAATTTGATAGTGATATTTTGGTTCCAATTTAAACTGTTGGATAACTAGTAAAGCTGTTCCACTCATGTGGGTTTCAAAATTTGTCCTGTCTAAAATTAATTGTTTGTTCTGAGGAATCATGAAACTTTGTGACGACATTGCCATAGGTGCATGCAATTTGAATATGGCCGCCATTTTCCAAGATGGAGGCCATTTGTCAGCTGACGTAAGTAACATGGCAACAAGGGTAATGTTTGTTTGTTGTTATGTCAAATATCATGTAGGTTTATAGGGCCAAGGAATCAGATGGTGATGGTCTGGTGCTGAAAATATGTAGTATTAAATTTGACACCAAGAAAAGTTTCCACACTTCTTTGTTTCCAAGTAATTTACAGCAGCTGATCTTGGAAAATGGCAGCCATATGCAAATTGTATGCGCCTGCAGTAATGTCCACCAATCATGTCCAAGAATAAAACAAAAGGCATCTGACAGCTACATCTGCCCCGACAAAACTCCCTTTTGTTGGTCAGCAATAGAGCAAGCCTCTAGATTAGTTTATCACTTCACACACTCAGGTTTTTTTTATACTGATGGAGACAAGGAGCAGAACATCAAGTTTGATTCCCTTCATTTTTTCAAACTCAGACTTTCAAGAATGTAATGTCTCCTGACGCTACCATACACCTTGCTACCATACATCCTGTTACTGTCTCCACCAGGTGTACCTTTCAAATCGGCCCAAAATGTAACACCCACCTCCATCAAAAATTAGTTTTGGTTTCATTTTGATTTTCAGGAAAGCTACTGGAGGCTACCAAATGGTCACTCTACTACATATTCAACTTGCAGTACCCAGCAAGCTCAGGGGGAGTTATGGAGTTCATTCAGAGGTTAGTAAAGTGAAGGTAAACAAATCAAAGCCATTGTTGTTTTGGAGATCTGCACATGACCAACATGAGACCAATACAAGACTACTACAAAACCAGCAGTCTCAATTCAAGTTGCAATCTACATTCAAATACATACTGCAACAAAGGGATTCTATTGTCATTGCATAGCTATCACTTTTCTTGTCTCATGCTGGTCTCAAGTTGTTTTGTGTCCATTCTTCTGATGGTCTTGTGATTGGGGTTCATGTGTTCTCCCATCCCTGTATTCTCTGATGCAGTCACTGGCAGGATTAACTAATTTGTGTCAGAGTTTCCAGCTCGCTAGTGTGACATTCTCTTAATTTTGACTGTGGGACGTCCATTGGCTGAACCCACAGCTTGCACATTAACGTCCAGTTCTAGCCATACAATGACTGGAGCCTCCAGCTTGAGCATTCAGGCAATGGTCCATTCCCACCTACATCACCTTTTTTTCCCACAACATGAGGGATTCACCCAACTAGTGTGACACACATCTGAAATTGAGTGAGGAACTTCTTCAGAGGGTCTAAATGAATACAAATTGTACAGTGATGGTGCGTTACAAAAACCCACTGGAAGGTCTCCAGAGGACAAAGCCTATTTTTCTGCAAAATAAGCATGATTGAAAACCTTAAAATTTGCAGATTAAGAGAAAGTTTTCAGCTTATTAGGAAATTCTTCCCCAGAAGTGCAATTTTGTTTGAAAAATGCATAAAATATAGCTTTCATCCTGGGGGACCAACCCATTATCTTATCCTGCTTAAAATTGTCTTCTTCGCCACACTTTGATGTAAATACATGTAAGAGCTGTAGCTAATATTTCTATTAAAAAGTTATTACTCCTTTTTTCATCTTTAAAGATGCATTGTGGGAATCAATCCGCAGGCAGGAACTAAAGGAAGAAAGAAGAAGACAGCAGTGCATGCCGGGCTCTTGAAGCTGACCGGTGCATTAAAGGCCTTTGAATGGAATGTGTAGACCCCCCACAATGACAGGCAAACCGTAAATCAAACTGTTGTTGCTAGACAATAAACACGTGTAATCAAAAACTAATTTAAAAAAGAAGAGGCGTTGCATACTTACATTTTTAAAACTGACAAATAAAAAAAAAACCACACCTAATTTGGAAAAGTAATTGTCTCAATTAAAGGGATATTCTGGTTTGCAACTGGTCGACCTTGTCACTGATTAACTGGCAATCCTTGCCGTTATTTTCAGTTCGGTATTAAATGAGGCAATTGTTCAAATTAAGTCGCTCATTAAGCTTGAAGTGTGATTGAAAGAAAAAAACAAGTTTACACTTAAAAAAACTAGCAGTCTCTGATCAAAAGTGCGGAATACTGAAATAATGGAGAAAGCAAATTATCTTCGACATACTACACCTTTTCTTGTTTGAGTTCAGTGTTAGTGAGGTTACTGTTGCAGTTAAAGTTGCCCAAAAGGCTTGAAAATATGGTTTAAAGAATAAAACAGATGTTAAATGGCAATAAATCTCAAGAAAAATAACGAAAAGAAAGTCCAACTAAAGACTATGTTGAATTGCCATTTTTCTTGTTATTATTGATGACACTTACTTGTCAGAAACCATGCAAAATTAATCTGATGACAAGCAGATGTTGTCATTGTCATGTTATGCGTTCTACAACTATTTTGTAAATTACGGAAAGAGTTCTAAATTGGATGTAAACAGATTTCTCCTGTACCACACAACGTGTATGAGCCCTCGTAAACCCACATCAGGTCCCAAAAGTCAGATGTAGTATGACGAAAATGAAGTATTTTGACAACAGTTATTCAGACTAGGGCCACATAGTTTGTGCTAAGTGAGTCATCTGAACTTCTATACCGGAACTCTTTCCTAAATTAATGTTGCCCTGATTATAAGGTCAGATTAAAGTAAAAAACTTGCTAACTTTTTGGAATTCAGATATTGATTTTTTTATAAGTTTGGATGGTGCTAAAAGGCAGACTTTATGAGAAGTGTTTTTGTTAGTATTTTTGTGTTGATTATTCAACGAAACAGGGTTTCCCAGTGTTAAGCATAAAATACTGCTATAGTTTTTCAGTGTTATATACAGGTTTAGGATGTGCGTGAGGTATTGTGTAAAAAAGCCGTTAACAAAATTTAATTCAAAATTTTTTTTTTTTTTTTCAAAGGGAAATCTCACAAGCCTTAAGATGCTCCATATGATGTCAGCATTTATAGGCCAGCCATCCAGTTCAAGGTTTGTCAGCCTCTTAAGCGACAATGTGAGAGAGAATAAACCAGACAGTGACTGTAAAATAGCAACTGTTGTCTGTTTATTTACCACCACTGACGCGTTATAACAAACTGTCCCTGTGCTTTAACAGTTAAAAATGTCCATAAAACTGGATTTGTTCTAAGATTACAGGTTTGATAATAATTTTCTACTAATACACTTGTATTTTGAAAGAGACGAACCGTTTAATGACGGTATACACACTGTGAGAAAACAGGTTTGGGCATTTACAAAAAACGGGAAGTGGATGGAAAATAACGTGGTAAATACCGGTCTTTTACTGGAATATCAACGGCATGTCACGTGAAAAAAATGCTAAATAACACCATAGATAACACTAGATAACGGTTTGGTGTACTGTTATAAAACAGGAATTGGTCAAAAAATGACAGGGTGGATTCCGTTATTTTAAAGGAACAAACCGTTAATTGACAATATATATAGAACTTGTTAATTAACAGAACGTCCCGTAATTTCAGTATAACCGTTTTTTAAGGGACGGTACTGGCGTCCCAGCTGCCAGGACATTCCTGTAAAAATACGGTATTTTTTTTAACAGTGTAGTTGTTGAAAAATTGATTAATCTGGATGTGGGGTGCTGTAGTTGGAGCGCACGGGGATGGATGTGGTCAACATGCACCTTGGAATAAATTTGATGAGGGGTACCGCACACATGTTACCGACCACATTGAGTCTTTTCACCCTCAGGTTTGCCATTACAGGAGGGAACATGCTCCCAACAGAAGGTACCTTCCGTCCAATCTGTCAATAAGTTCAATGCATCAGGTCTTCAATGAAAGTCAACAAGCATCTGGCCAAGACCAATGTTCCAATACTGCTATAAGATATTCAACTCGATGGATATTTCATTTTGAACTGCAGAAAATGACCTGAGTAAAACATGCCTCACCCACGAACAAGCACATCCACTAAAAGAAGCACCAGCGGATGACCTTCCCCATGACTGCAGTACCTGTGACTGCCATGCTTGCACTGGATATGTTAAACACAAAACCAGAGCTATCCAAGCTCAAATAGCTCTTGACACAGACGTGGAATGAATAGGGCATGATGAACAAGTCCTTGTAACAACTGTGGACATGCAACAGATGATTTGCATGCCCAAATTACGCATCAAGGACTATTACCTAGTAGTAGAAAGCTGATGCTTTTCTATGAGACCTTCACATCACTAGGCAAAGATGCACCAGCACAAGCTGTTCTGTGGCATGAGGGACAAGCTGGGAGAAAAGCCTTCAATATTGCAAGTGCATATTTGACTTTTCTGCAATTCAACAAGGATGTCCAAGAGGCCATACTCTTTGCAGACAACTGTAGCTCTCAAAACAAGAATTGGACGCTGTTTTCGGCATTACCGCGAATAGTCAACAATGCTTCTGTTGGCACCAACCTTATAACTTAAAGTAACCAGGCCACACATTCAAGGCAGCAGATAGTGTGCATGGGTCTATCACCATGACATTGGGAAGCAAGAGCAAGAGCATTTACGACCTTCAAGATGATGTTGAGCTGATAGAAAAGTCATGCAGACAGCTGAAGTGTGTGACTATCGATCACACACAGATGTGTTTGAAAACCAGGCCAAGAAGACGGCAGTACTCCTCAAGGATATCAAGGTCGTGCAGTTTAGGTTGGGTTCCATTAAAATGTTCTACAAAATGGCTCATGATAAGGAAGACTTCTTAGAGCTATCGTTCCTAAAGGAAGTGTGTGCACGTGAATTGGCATTGTTGGTAGCGAATGCTGAAGACCCACTAGCCTCAATTCCACTGACGGAGAGTCCAAGGGGAATACCTACTTAGAGGAAAACTGACTTGATGACGCCAGTTTTATCCCCAGCTAGAAGGCAGCTTTCTTTAAACAACTACCAGTAAATGATGTTTCAGAGGATTTGGAAACCGTTGAAGACTATTATCAGACTTGCAGTTTTGTGCAGTGAGCACAGGGAGCTTTCATGTTAATAAAGTACATGTACTTCCAGAATACTGCAATGGGCTATTAAACAGACTGTGGCGAACAAGTATGAGAATAGTTGGCTTGTTTTCCTGAGACAATGTAGGAAAATTTAAATGACTGGGATTGCTACCTTTACTTTTGTCAAAAAACCCTTATAGTGGAATGAGTGCATGAATACATGTACGTTGGACACAATCTTTATGTAGTTTTTCAGTTATTTTGTATTCCTTTATTTATTTCATTATTAATCTAGAAACTCATCAATATTCAACTTTCAAATTTCAGTCTTATTACTGAAAACAATTTAAAATACACTATTCAGATTCATTTCAAATCATTCGGCACAATTTAAGTGATGTGCCTTTTTGAAACTTATTGGAAGAGCATGATTTACTTGGACTTAAATTTATTTAAAAACTTTCCAATATATTTAATATTTCCTGACATAACTTGGCGGAACTCTTCAGTACACTTATGGATGGGACAAAGAGTTGTTTTTATTGACAAAGCAGTTGTTGTTTATGATGATAATAATTGTTCCAATTATAAAACGTTGTTGAAGTCTTAGCTTACAAACTTATAAATAAGGATGAATATGATATGAGGCTGAGTTGAGTAAAGAGCTGTGGAAGCACCAAGAGAAGGGTCGTGTGGGAGTTTTTAGTCTTCATTGTTTAGTTAATCCAAATGTAGCATTATCATTATTGTTCCTATCAATCCCATCATTTAACTGTCGTCATCACTATCCTCCTTTTATCACTAACATCATTATATCCAAAATAATTATGTTATAATTACAGTTACATTTTCCTTCAATATAATATTTGTTCAATAATTCTGTTATTTCACCAAATGAAATTTTATGCATTTTAATGAAAACAATTGAGATACATAGTTTTGCCACAAAAAAGTAACAAAAATGAAATCAATAACTGCAAGTTATATTTATTTCCATACAAATGTAGTGGCATTAAGATATGTCACTTGAGATGCCGTGTTTTGCCACAAATACTGTCTCATGGAAATTACATATAACTTGAGATACACCATTTTGCCATAAAAGGCTTAGAAAACTTGCTTGCTTAAAATATCAGCAAAAGAACATATGTTCATTAAATTTATCTCATTTTAAAAACGACTCGACGACTTTTGCAAGAAATTTGCAAAATAGCAGACTAAAATGACCTCAATGGTCATGCGTTATTCCATCTCCAACAGAGTTACGTGTTTAAAAAGCACATGCTCAAACTTTAAACTCAATTATCTCAAAAAGCCACTTTTCGAGTAAGGTGGTTTTGCCATATAAGGGCCGCCCTGTTGACGTCACTGTGACAATTTTGACAGCCCCACAGGTTGATGGACTATGTATGCTCCCAATACAAAGTCACTCAGATGTATGAATGCAGCTGTCTGACTTCAGAAAAACATGCACAAAACCTATGGAGAAAAACTGCATTTTTGAAGTCGTGTCACATGATTTGTGTTTATATTGAAAAAAAAATCATTAACTATTATTTCATATTTGGACTCTTGGGTAAGCCATCGCGAACTGATTGGGTTATGTCCTTTGTTCCATCATGTACATTTATGCTTTACTGTCTGTTTTCTTTACCTGTATATCCTGAGAAATGAAATAAATAAACAAACTAAAAAAAAAAAATCTCTTTCGTTTCTCTTTCGAAGTTCAGGACTACTCTCATTAAGATCGATAATATTGCGTGGTAGAAAAATGTGTACAAACCTATGGAGAAAAATTAAATGCAAAAATGCAAAAAATAAATCAGAAGATGACTTCATCATAATGTCACTACTCTAGTATCTTCTTAACCGTAGGCTAGTTTCTTACTGTAACTTTGATGAAGATCTAAGATTGCTAAGTGACGAAAATGGTACCTCGAAAATCAGTGATAAAAAACGCGATGACGTCATCATGCCAAATTTCTTCTATGACCGTCCTTGGATAATGTTTTAACATTGTGCCAAGTTTGAAGTTGATCGGATTTATTATGGTACCAAAGTCGATTGGCTGAGAAAAAGAAAACGTCTGAAAAAGGAAAAAAAAAAGGGGAAAAAATTGAACGTTAACAAGAGCTGTTTCGGCAGGAATGCCAAAACAGCTGCATGGAATTACATAGTACGAGGTGTGTACTTGGTAATTAATACTTTGGTAGTCTTTGTTATGACAACCAGAAATCGAAGGTACATTCATAGGTAAAGAAACAAAACAAAACAAGAGAAAAGAAGTTAGCGTAAATAGCATATTAATTTCTGTTAGGTTAGGGGGGACACCCATTGTGCAATAGGCTTTGACCAATTGCTTGAGCAGCATATATATTCTGCATCATGCAGGTAATGAGGAGTCTCAAATTAATTCCAGGAATTTTCAGTTCTTGTTAAAAAGAACTTTGAGGCAAGGGTTTTATCCAAGATATACTGGGCATGTATCCCCCACACATTGCTTCACGAATGTGCTCTGCTCACCACTGGCTACACAATCTGCCCTGAATCATCAGTTGCCAATTTGTAAATAATTTTTAAAAAATGTTGTGAATTCAATATTGTGTGCCTTACTATTTTCACAGGCCTCGGCCTGCATTCAACGTTTTTGTGTACAGGGAGAGTACCAAATAAGTCATGTACATGTATGTAATTTGTCCAAGTTGGCTGATCGGTCCCTCAATCTTTCCGTCATCCCCTCCATAAAATGGAACATTCCAAAACAACCCCAACATACTACTGGCACTGGGTGTACATACACACATCGCATCGCATGTGGACGTTGTACATGTATGTTCATGCACGCACATGAACAGTAAGTACATGTACATGTACGCACACGTGGAACTTTTGTCCGTTTGTCTGTACAGACTTTTCAATATGCTGAAGGCCTTTTATACAATATCAGACTCTCTCCGGCCAATCTCTGACAAATTTCTACACAGACTTGAAGAGGAAAACAACATAACTAAACTACATCAGAGATGTACCACAAAGTCTGGAGAAAACCCAGTGATGACTGCTTAGACTTATCAACAGTGCATATAGAACTAGCGGATGGGAAATGGTTAGAAATAAGGGGGGAGGATGAACTTTGACAGGGAAAAGATTTTCTGTAGTTGAAACTAGTACGGTAACTATATCTGGTCTCCTTCATAAACTTGCAGAGTTATATTCGAGTCCATCGCAAGGCCAGTCACAAGTCCCTTTACAAGGCCAGTCACAAGTCCCTTTACAAGGCCAGTCACAAGTCCCTTTACAAGGCCAGTCACAAGTCCCTTTACAAGGCCAGTCACAAGTCCCTTTACAAGGCCAGTCACAAGTGATGGACTTACAGGGACTTGTGATGGCCTTACAGGGACCTGTGATGAACTTGTGATGGACTTACAGGGACTTGAGATGGACTTACAGGGACTTGTGATGGACTCGAATACAATACTGTAAATGTGGCTCTTGGAGGTTCAGAAGTTCAGTAAGAAAAAACAATAAAATGAAGAACAATACTTCAATGTTGATTGGTTTTTTAAATGTAATGAATGGGTGTGCAACAAGCACTAATGGTTGCTCTTTCTGCAAGAGTATTGAACTTCTCAGGACATTACAAAGAAATGATCAGAGGTGAAAGCAAGGAAAGGAGCCTGGATTATCTGTGAAACAAATGAAATTGACAAACATCTTCGTCTGAGGAAAAAGAAGTGTTCCCTGGCTACCTTTGCAATCATTTGAATTATGAACAATACTCAAGATCCACTACATCTGTACATGTACCTACAAGTAAGAAGATCAAAGGTGACAAGAAAATTCTTCTAATAGCTCAGTACAGAGGACAACCAAATTACAACCAGTACGTATATAAGTTATAAAGACAATCCACATCCAACATGAAGAAATTTGAAGCATCATGAACTAATTCTGTTTTCTGGACAAGAACCTGAAGGGGAAAACTTATACGAATCAATTTTCAAGGGTGAAGTGGTTCCTTTGCCAAAGAATTTTCCACATGTAATCCACATGTAGAATGACTTTGCATTTGAATGAGCATGACCAAGCCTGCCTGTAACGCTCTTTTAAAAAGTCTTCCACCTTTCACAGAATTCACCAAAATCATAGATACCCATGCAGGATTGGAGTCACTTTTATACTGTTATGTATCAGAGTGAAGATGACTTAAGTTTACCCCAAAACTCTTTTCTGGAAGTATGTGGTATGTACATGTACACTTCATGAACAGTCAGAAAATTCCACCCTTGGCAGTAAAATAACAATTCCCCTATCAATAAATGGTATGTCTCACTGGCTTCCTGTATGATCCTTACACTGATAAGGATTTCATGTTCAAGCAATGTCTAGCCTAGAATGTACCCTTCACGTCATTTATTTTTGCTTTGTTTGGGTTGCCCTTGCATTTTGTATGCCCTGCTTTTCGTTAATGCTGGATCTGCCAGGGCAGTCTGCTGTGCACTCTACCCATGCAAACTGAGACGTGTACCTTAACAAACACTGGCTCTCAAATACCTTCGCCTGCAAAAGCAGTGATGTTGACAAGTTCACTCCTGCAGAGCATGGTTGTGCATAGTGGAAAGGAAATTTTAGGTCTAATTTAGAATGAAAAAAAAAGGTTACATTATCTTGAGTGTGCTGCGGTAGATCTGTGAGACAATATCTTGGACTCTGTCTTCTATCGTCTGATAGGCAGCTCTCCATGGCGAGGTGGACTCCATTCGATTAGCCAGCCTGATTGAGTATAAGGCCAAAGATTACCTTCAGGTTTACAGAGATCAAGCCATGTCCACTAGTAATTTTGTACTGCAGAAATTAAATTCATTTTGTAATGACCACATTGATGGTCAATGATTCATGTTATAAATTTTCATAAAACCTATATTCAGCCTTCAGTTAGGTGAAACCAGGATTTTGAGCATTATTAGTAACTGTATTGACACTAAGGATTTGTTACTGTTAAGTGTCAAACAACAGCAGTGAACAATTACTACTGCTATTGCTTGACTGAACACTGTGTGGGGTATGCTTATAATTTTCTCAACACAAGTGGACTTTCATAAATTTAATCACTAATGTTGAATTCAATTTTGTAAAGTTTTAAAAACACATTGTCCTTTAATGACTTCAATCAGTGCACAAACACCTGAGTCAGTGCAAATCTTGATTCTGTGAAGTTGCCTATTTATACACCCTGGAACTAGACCACTGTTTACATTGGTACATCTGGCTGATAATATTCAGAAGGGTGGACTGGCCACCTGCAGTATTCCTAGCTTAAGCTGATAATGTCAAGGTCCCTGCGGCCAAGATAAACAATGAAATCCTGGTTTCAGAGGGGACTAGAATATTAAAAGAGAATTTGTCCCATGCAATTTCATCTTGTCAGACTTTCTGATTCATTTTCTCACTGCTTGAAAAGATCACAGTCATGCATCGAATCTTGCTTTGTCTCCATGTACTAAAAGACCCAGTATTGCTGATGCCACAGTTTATTGGTGTGCTTTCCTAAGGTACTAAGTACACGTAAACCATGGGCCCCATACAGCTAAATTGAAAAGGGCATAAAACAAAATGTGAAATCATCAGTACATGTACATTGGCCTATATGTCACCAATAATCAGGCATGCCAGGTAAAAAAGTACAATGTGATATATTGTGACTGCTAAAATTCACCCTACAGATTGACTGAGGTACAGATCTGGTATTGGAGTTCGTTAATCTTACTTCATCTTGCAAACCTGTAAAAGTTACTTGATTAATATGGACTGGAAGTACATATTTGGTTAAAAGGAAAGTCTCTCAAAGGTATAGAAGGGAAATATTATAATGTATATTTGTGTATCGTGTGAAGAATTACTTTTCATGAGAGTTAAGTAAGTTTTCGATGATCAGTCCATTTTAGAAGTCAACAATTTTGGCAAATTTAAACTTGCCATGAAGGTTTGACTATTGCACTTCTTCAGTAAAACGGCAAATATCCGGCTGAGTGCTTAAGTAGCAACATTAAGTAACCCACACAAGGAAAGTTGATTGCATTGCCCAATAAAGAACAACTTCAAACTGGTGTGGCCAATATCTCAGTAGATGACATATATGTACCTTTTCATGGCTCGAAGGACCAGGTTAGCCATTTCCAGGTTTCTATCCAGAACAAGATCATTCAGGTATTGCATGAGATACTCAATATCTTCGTCCCCTGGCTCTGATGCAGTGGAAAAAACACTCAGTCATTGCAATGCAAGATCCTGATCTTTTGCACCGATAAAACACACTTGCAGCAGTAACCGTTTTTCTCTAACTGGCATAAAAGTAATCTTTTTCAGTGATTTCCTACAAATTAATGCATCAAAGAATAAATTCAGTAAGATTTGATATCAACTAAAGCTCATCTTAAGACGGGCTATACAATCCTGATAAAACAATCCTGTGAAAAAATGCTTGGTATTGTGAATTTTACTTTATTTCATATTTGAGAGCAGGGAACAATTTCTTTGGCTATTTGTCCTTATTTGATCTTTCGAAATGGATTTTATTTATGTAGGAGTGCTAACTGTTCATACTCGAAGCTACAAAGTTCAGCTGATGAAGACAAAAACTGGCACATGTAGCCCATATTTGGCCACAGAGCAGAGCCAGAGATGAAATGTGTAGACTTTTTTAAGAGAGAGGCAAACTGGAGACCCTGGAAAAAAAGTCATGGTACAGGAGAAAGCCAGTGAACAATTCTTCTCAGGTACAGTGTGGGAAAGGAAACCAAACTTGGATCACAGTAGTGAGAGGTGAGTGCTGTACCCGCTAGCCACCCAGGCCACCCTTGGTGCTCGGAAATGGGTTCAAGTTTATAAATTGGTTCCACCAACCTTCAACAGATGTAGTCCATTCTTTCAGCAATGCTTTGACATCCCACAATGCCACAGCACCACAAAGATTCACCGTCTCCTTAGCTGCAATACTTTTAGTATTACCGTCCTCATGCACGTCACGATCTATTTCATTTGCATCCTCTGCATAAAATAACGAGAGCCAGATTCTGTAAAACATCTTGCACTTGAACTCCCAGGGAATTTTTTCAGCTACAGAGGTTCCTGGATATTCCAGAAACCTCTAACTACGCAGGAGAATTACATTATTTGTACATGTACCAACCAAAAACAGGGCCGCTATGGCAATAATGGTGGAAAACCTTTACAGTACGGGGGAGGGGGAAAGGTCAGTGTTTGTTCAAAAGGTAGTGACTTCAGGTGCCATTTCTGATCTCTCCTTTTTTTGATCACCCCCCCCCCCGTTGTCTTCCAAATTCTTAAAAGTGTTTTTCTTTGCTAAGAGCACAAACTTTGAAACCCATTCCCTGTAAAATGTACATTGTCTTTCATGACAACCTTTCTGCAGCAGTTTGAGAGGCAACTTAATGGCAAGCAGGAGTCTTTTCCAGTGTTTTTCCACCTTGCGAAGTGGCATGGTGACCCATTAAGTGTTGCTTCTCTACCACCAAGATTAAATAGTAGCCACCAAGGTTTAACTCGATCTAGCCACGTTAATAAGTACTGGGTGCAATGTGTATATTCTTCAATACTCTATTACAATCTCTTTGAGAAAAAAAAACAGAAAAAAATAGAGTTGTCTTTGAATGTGTAACATTACTTTCAGTTTTTATGACATAAATCTACCTCTTGTATGCCCAGAAATGCACAAGACCTGAACGAAAAAAAAATTGGAATATCCTTAAATAGGCCCTGAACTCCACTCTTAAGCCTTGCCCTGCCCTCCATCCATTTCAATATTTGTCATCAGTCATCATCGATTTCAGACATTTATGATTTAGAGAACACTATTCTCAACCACACACTACTGAGTTCAGCCCTACATAGTCACTGTGTATGCTGAATGAATTTCCTGCACACAAGACCTTCAATGACATTGTGTTGGATGCTCACAAGGAAACCCAACAATGTACACAGGTTTATGCATTTTCAGGTGGGAACTGTCTGCATGTGCTCTCCTCCGTCAACATTCGCAAACTAGTGCACGAACACATGCACCTGTGTCACTGGTAATTAAAAGCAAGTTCATAACCCTCCTAAGACCTTCTAACCACTTGCAACCAGAAGGTTTTGAAAGGGTGAAAGAGATTCTTTGACAAGCTTTGATACAGCACAGGGCCTACAGTCTAACCCTAAATCGCTCTCAGTCCTCCTAAAATCCTTGAAGTGGTTTTGGATTTTAGAGGACTGATGCTGTATGGCAGAACTGTGGCTAATCATCTGCACTGCTCCAGGATACCATTGTCACTGCCTAAACATACTGACAGGAATTACCGTAGGATTTTGAGAGAATGAGGCAGTGGTCACTCCTCTAAGGAACACGTTTCAGAAATAATGCTACTCCTGAGAGCTAATATACCATGGTGGGGTGCTTACTATTGGCAGAAGACCCCTCAGGGCTTCTACAGACATTTCCAGCCTTCCCAACTGGTGAACTCTTGACACCAGTAACCATCTCCAGGATGTCTACTGTTCCTGGTATCTTGAAGCCCTGCCTGGTACCCTTGCGAGGACTTCCCTTGCGTGGTCGCCCCCTCCTCCGATGCAGCTTGAAGGGGCTGGTCTTGGAGACAGATACAGCCTTCTTTGGGCTTGTATCCTGGGGTGTCTTCTGCTGCCTCTGATAGGCTAGCTGCAGTTCCCGTTGTAGCTCAGATGGGAGGGCTTCCATGCAGGCAGGATCGATCTGAAACATTTGCAACAGCTGTACTGAATTAAAACATTTCACTGGTTGAAAGATTTTATCATCACAATCACACTGCGGAATTCATCATCCGTGTAACCTTGGTAGATCACTTTGCTTGTCCCCAAAGTTCCCAGCAATATCACTCTTTCTCTGTATGGCATTTAAACAGACCCTGCACTGTGGAACTTTGCCCTTCACGTAGTGTTACTTTAGCCTTAACATTTATTTGTTCAACAGAGCCCAGTGCTGCAAATGTCCACCACCCTGTTTACTAGCAAGTTGGAGCTCAATGTCAAAAATGACAGCAAGACTCATAATTGGCCGATAGCTGTCAGCTGACTCCACTGCAATTAAAAACATGGTGGCCTCCACAAGTGAGTGCTTACAGGAGTTCTGATGTGGCATGGAGACCTCGCTATATGCATTGTTCCAAGTGCCAAAAAGGAGAAGTATGCTATGTGACAAGCATGCAAGAGCTCCCTTCTGGCTACATGAGAAATATTGGTGCTTTAATTCCCTGCCTGAAACATTCCCATCATTTCTCAACAAGTAGCATAACAATTTGAGCTGCACGTATCAAGGTTTCAATCCACGATGAACAAGATTTTTTTTAAATTTGAGAACTCAAGGCTTTGATTTAGGGAGTGGAGGACATGACTTTCAGATTAAGTGTTTTGTATTGTTCAGGGAATACTACTTTACGTTCAGCATTTTTTTCTGCCAAAATATACAGGTCAAACCATTCTGATCAAATCCCATACTTGCGAAAATGATGGCAGAGCCTCTACGGGGCCCAAGACCTTTTTATCTTCATGTTCTATCAACTCAGAGTGGCTTTCAACTTGCTCCCGTTGGATGTGCTCAGCACCTCCTTGCTCCATTAACTCCTGGATAATGTCTGGTGGCAGCTCTTTCAGGACACTTGGGTCATACCTAAGGCTGGAATGGTCTGTCCCAGATGAAGTGCTGGGTTGGTTTTGGTCTTTGCTAACATGGGATGTACCAAATGATGAAATAGGTTGGTCACAATCAGCTGCTTTGTTGCTCATATTGTTCTTAGAGGAATGTGCAGTGACAGGAATTGGACTGTGCTCAGGACATGGCCTTTTCATCTTTACTCCGGGTTCAGCAGCAGCTGAGCATCCACCACCAGTGAAGTGGTCATCTGTAGTGTGCAAAATTTCTTCTCTGCTACTGGCCTTGCTTAGCCTTGATGGTCCAGCATCGGAAGCTAGCCCACTGCATGAAGGTTTAGACGACTCAGAGTCAAGGGATTTTGTTCCGTCAAGCGGTGTGCCATTGGTGACAGAGCTCGATGTATGCACAACTGACGGGCCTCGGGCTTTGCTGCAGACACAAAACACACAATTACATCTGTGTATGAAACTGTACCGTGCCTTTGTTGAAGGCATTTCACACTTCACCTTATTATGTATGCTTTGTTGCTGTGCGACAGTTTTACAGCTTGTACGTACAATGTCCTCTGGAAATTATAGAAAAACATTTCAGAAAGGTTGATTCCAGGATGTGTTTGATGATACACAATGTACCTCCATATTCCAATTTGTAATTTCACATAGCCATTTTCAGTGGCAACAGTACACGTACACGTAAAACTCGAGATTTAACGCTGACCCTCAAGTTCCTGTTTTTTCCAGGATTCTTCCTAAAGACCAAAACAATAATTAGGAAAACAGCCACATTTTCTTTCATGTAAAAATGATGCTGGTGTATATCTATATTTCTTACTCCTGAAAAACCCACAGGACGATTTTAAAGGACAAAAACCTGTCCCCATTTACATTTTTAACATCCATATTACAATTTATTTGTATAAAACAAGTGCATACTTGATTGACTTAAAGGTTGACAACATTCTCCACTGCAACGTTGACTTAAGAATTTAGGATTATCTGGTGGATGGAATTTATTTCTTTCATTTGCATCTCTCCCATTCTTCCCACCTGTCTTGTTGCTCCCTCTTGGATTCGTAAGTCCTTTCGATCGTCCGCCTGATGTCTTCAGGGAGAGCAGCAAGTACTGAAGGGTCCAGCTGAGATGGGGAGGGCAAGCAGAACTGCTCCAGCTGCTCTTGTCTTGATGGCAGCGTGGGTGTGGCAAGTTGGAAAGTAGGCAGAGGGGGAAGCGGGGTCTTCTCTGGCTGGGGTAACAGAGGCTTTGATGCTGGGACTTCTTGGACAGAAGAAGCCAATGATTTCTGGGAGGAATCACATTTGGGACTTACTGTAGCTGGGCAATTTCACAGACATGAAAACCACTGCAAAAATTATAAAATTTGTCATCAGCACATTTGCACGTGTATTTTTGTCAAAGTGATTGAAATTAAATTAGACCATCCATAATTATAGGCAGCAACACCTGCAAACTGATGGACAAAAATAACAAAGAACCAAAACAACGTAGCTAACCTTCAGCTATAAAATGTGGAGGCTTTAAGTTTGAATCACAGTACATCACATGAACAATTTTGTTTATCTGAAAATGCTACCTGGCAAAGTATGCTCTGTATACTCCAGGCATGGTTTCACAAGCAAACAGATTATAACCAAAGCAACAATGCAGGACAATTTTTCTGACGCCTCCAACCTTTAATTGCCTATGTATTAATTCATCCATCATCCACGATATTCTGGTATACTCAAAATCAACTACATGTAAATCAATAGAAACTCCAGATGAATGAGTCAACGTTTCAACATCAAATCACACATATTAAAAATAAACTTTGTTAGTTCAGGCAACTACAGGAAAAACACCCTTTGGATGCATTCTCTAAATTTAATGATCTTGAAATGAAATAGTACTTCAATTTTCTGCTCTGACTAGAGAGACCTTCTCATCGGTAAGGATGAAACAGGCTGGTGCATGTAAAGTTTGTACATTTCAACAGAACTTAAGTCATGTGGAGCTCAGCACACCCTGCCCAGAGTGTGTGTGAACCTTTGCTGACGTGAAGCAAGTTTCTATCCAGGAGGGACATCATTACTATGCAACCCACATGCCAACTCCTGATCGTCCACATAGTGGATAAGAATGACTCACCTGTTTGGAGACAAAGTCAAGTATTGTGCCTGCCATTCTCTTCTCTTTCACTGCTTGGTCTCTGATGGGATCTGTCGCTGTGGACGGTGGGTTGGTTGACGATTTTGCCAATGGTTTTACAAAATCCAAAAGCAACTTGCTATTGGATGTGGAGGAACTGCCTGTGCTACTGGCTCCAGAAAGTCGGCTTATTTGAATGCCAACCTAAGGATAACAAGAATGGACACTTTTCGGCACTTTTCCATGGATGACTCAAGAATGCTGAACACTTGGGAGAGAAGTTTTTCAAACCACGATGTGATCAAGCAAATAAGTCCTTTGCTGGGATTTTCTATTCTGAGATTAAGAATCTCCAAGTAATTTGTAAACTCACATCTTGCTATGTTTGGTCTTCCATTACTTTTGAACCAAAGGGCCAGAGGTATCAACACTGGGCTTTCACAGCAATAAAAGTTGATACTGTGTTGTTTAAAAAGTGTATAATTTGTTGACAAGGGTCAACAGAGCACTCAACTTGGCTTCATTGTATAATCCATGACAAAAAGTAGATGGACGGCTTCACAGAATAGTGTCAGAAACGCCCCATTACCAATATTACAATGAATCTCTATTGACAATTACTGGGTCCTTCGAATCTCTGCGACTGTAAAGGTTTCATGGATTACAATTCTATTTGGAATAAAGCATGAATCCCACAGAAGTGGGAAAACCAAATGCCATGACCTTTCCAGGCCTCTGTAGGACTCAAACAATCTCCTTGGCATTTGATGTCATTTTGCAGAGAACTTGTTTGGTATTATGAACAGGAAGACTGCCATAGCCACTAGATGTACTATGGACTGACAAGGATAGCTTATAAATTGATCGCTATTCCGTTATCATATCAAAAGTGACCCACCAAATATAACTCTTGCATGATCTTAACTACCATGACTTTTCCATGACCTGTTTCCTCAAACAGGACTCACGGGCACTGTTTTTCTCCCAGTTTTCCGTGATGACACAGTGATTTTCCAGCACATTTATTTTTACATGGATTTCCATGATTGTGGGAACACTGATAGAAACTCTTCCATTTAATTGCAACCTTAACTCATCAACGTGAGTGCCTCCCCTGGCATAATATGCACCTGCATAATTGGTCCAAATGCCACTGGTCAGATGATGGATAGGTACATGTAGCGGGTACCTCGGCCTGAAAATTCTGTACTTCCTCATTAACCCTGAGCCTGCTACATGCAACAGACTCAATGCGTTGCTTTTCCAAGAATCTGATTTTCCAAGGTAAAGAGTGCTGTAACCAGAATCATTTCACATGCTGTAAATGGTTCTCCGGGCCGAAAATTGTGAGCGTTATATCCAGAGAAGTGTTGTAAACGCACCATAATCACACAAAAATGTACACAGTGAATGGGCGTACAGCTGGGGAAATGAAAATAAAGCGTTACATCGGTAAGAGTGTTACATCAGGGAGCGCTATAACGGGAATCTACTGTAGCAGGTTGGCTAGTCAGCTTTTCCTGAGAAAAAAACAAAGGACTTAAAATCTGCACTGCAAACAATATGGCCTATTTTAGCACTATGCAGATACGTCAGTTTTCTGGTCATTTTCACTCACCCCTCTTAGGTCCGATGCCTCTGTCTTCATCTGGGCCAACAGCACCTGGCTCTCCTGCTGAATGATGCTCAGTTTGTCCGTGGCCTGTGCCAAGGTGGTGGACTTAGCCAGGTTATCGCAGATCCCATGACCCATGAACTTGGATGTTTGCTTGGGGGCACTTGCCTGCCGCACTTTCAGCTTGAGCGTGATGGTCTTACCTACCATTGCGATGGCGGTCAATCGCCGATGGACCTCCTCAGCCAATTCACTAACAAACCTTGTGGCTTCACTGTTCTGTTCATTGAGATTGAAGATGGGAAAGTTTCATACACATTAAAGCAAAAGATCTCAACAAATCATGCATGATTGGGCTTGGGATTGGAAAAAGAAATGTGCAGCTTCTTTCAAAAGCAGTCACTATGTATTATGAACTCATGCTAAAAGACTTAACTGTGGCCTTGCAGTTTACGAAACCACCCTTTAAAGTATACCATTGTTAGGTTTCCATTGGACCCCTTCAAAAAACAGAAAGACCCATATGCATGCCTTTCAACCCATAGTGACCTGGACTGAGTGAAAGCTGATGAAGAAAAAAATCTTTTAAGAGGCTAGTAAACCCATCCAGAGATAAAGAACTCTTTCCATATGCTGGCCTGGGTGGGCTTCAAACCTGGGTGACCAAGATTAAAGTGGAAAGTTCCATTTTCGGCAACCTGACCCCAGGTGCCTAATAAACAAGCCACGCTGATAACAAATAGCTTCCATTCTTCAAACTTAAGCAAACAAAATGGTCAACTGCTTAAAAATAAAATTTGCATAGGTATAAATGTGTACATTATTGTGTGTGCTACTGCCATGGTTCATGTGGAACACACCTCTAGAAGACATTAATAATGATTGTAGTACAATGAATACAGTCAACTCAGGTTATAACAAGTTACACAGACCGAACAAATTACTCTGTTGTAACCACAACTTTATCCTAAAAGGAGTGGAAAAACAATGAAAACACGAAAATTAAAGAAATTCAGATTCTGAGAATTTGCGCTTTATAACAGTATTTTGTTACAACACTGTTCTTTATATCAAGAGTTGACTGTACCACAAGGTTTCACAAATTTATCCCTCATATGGCACTAACTGAATTTTAAAATGTGTAAACGACAAAATTAAGAAGCGAACAGGCTAATATTGAAAGCAAAAATGTGGACTGGTAGCGATACAAACTTCACAATGACCTAACAAAATGATTCACCTGAGTGAACCTAATTCCATAATTGATCTCCGCTGAGACTGACTTCCTTTCCCTTTCCGCTCTGATTGGTCGATTGTCTATGCCCCGACAGTAGCTGTACAATGATTGGCCAGTCTTAGGTCCAAACTCCTTCTGTAGGGCCCCAAGTGACAGGTTCTGCAAGTCGACACAGGTTTCTATGCCCATTGTCCTCAGTCGGGCACCTGTGGACCATCCAACTCCTGAATCAGTAGAAAGTCATACATGCACATAAATGAATGTACAGCGAGTAAATGCAACATACTACCAATGATCCATGTATGTAATTGGTTTAACATCAAGAAAGAAAAAAGAATAACATGCAAGCACAATGAGCCAGATTTGCATTTCTAAATGCCAAGGTCCTTCTGGAACAAAGCGTGCATGAGTCTGTAGGGCCACACCAGCGCTGTACAGAGAAAATTAAAATGAGTAGCCACTGGCTCCTAGAAAAAATTCATTTTGGGCATGTGCTGTTGGAATACTGAACTGATTCATTGTGACTGAAAATGAAATACCGGTACCAACTCAGAAGGACTACAACTTCTTGTCCTGAAAATCTCTAAAAGGTTCTGGTGAAATTCAAGCTTGACATTTAGTTAAAGTTTGAGTCAGACTTAACTGAAAGTCAGGCAATCCCTGGAAAGTTAGTGTGTAAGAACAAAGATGATGAAGTAGAGTCAAATTATAGATTCCTTATGTCCTGATGGGTAGTTATAAATAATCAATAAAAGGTCAATGCACCACTACTATCCTGGTAATGAAGCCAAGGATTCCTTTCATTACATGCACAGAGATGTAATGTTTATAAAATTAAGTTAATTCAGGAAGTGTGATCTAACATGTCCACCTTATAAGAACCCTCTCGTCACATAGGAAGAAAAGACAGGTTGGGTGTTGGACCAACCCAGAGACCATGCATTAACCACTTGCTGCCAGGGGACCCGTTTTCGCGCACATAGGCTTTATACACGAAGACGGGGAGCCTAAAACCAGGACAAAAGAGCTGGGTCTTGTAACAAAAGACCATGCTCGTCACAAAAGACTGAGCTGCTGGGCATTACCGACATTTTTTCTTTCTCAATAGTGGAAATAATCCAGTCTTGTTTTGAAACAGTATACCACGGTTTTGGGCATTTAGTGTGAGCGGATTACCACCGGGGACAAAAGCGCTCCACCACCGCAGCGATGAGCCACACAGCACTGCTGCAGGCTAATCTGGCCCCTATTGAAAAGACGTCAGCAGCGCACTGTGCCAGGTTCATGAACAAAAGAAAGTTACATAACACCGCACAATCTCGGCTCTTTTTACAAGGCTGCAGGCCTGGCTGAAATAATCGTGCATCAACAGATTTTGTCTGTCAGGCTACAGTGGCCACCAGGCAGTAATTCATGTGTAAAGAGCCATTAATTGAAATGATGAATTTTTGAAGATTTTTGAAAACTGATAATCTTGAAATTCGACCGTATGCGTGCACTATATTTTTCAAACCACCCCGCAGCATGTGGTTTAAATGAAAATTGGTCATGTACGCTCCATGCAAAGTATGCACGAAGGTCATGAACCTACAAGCATACATGGTCATGGTGTATAACATCCCCCAATCTTCTTTGCATCCCCTCGAGCTTGTGAAGTCTCACCAGGTAGATCCTTGACTGGCTGCTGTTTCATGAACTCAGCGGCATCCTCTGACTCCAGGAAGAACTGGCCGTTGGGTTTGGCTTTCCTGGTACTCATGCGGGCCAACAGAATATTGGCAGCTAGAGGCAGAGCGTTTACAGTAGCAGTTAGTATTAAGTCGACCATCAAAATTAAAATTTACAACCCCCAAAATTTCTTAACGAAAGAGACACCAAAACTTTATCTGAAAAAGTAAGGTGGGATCTGGAACAGACAACTTCAGGAAGAGGGTGCCTTCAACAGGCTTCACAAACACATACATGTACATGTGCACAAACGCAGTGCACAAAACATCTTCTCATACATGTCTGTTCTAACAATTCTTTTTTGCAATCTCTTCCAGACATGAAGTAGGATCAGTAGAGGAGACTGGTCTATTTTGTAAAATATGTCTTTGCAATACACATTTGATTGAAACATGACACCAAAGGGCCATTTTGAAAATGAAATCTGTCCAAGAATTTCTCAGCAGATTTACTTACCGAGTCCCACTGAAGCACTACACTGGGTCTTGTCCTTGATCTCTCTACGGAGTACCCGTGCCAGATCTAGGGGTGCTGCCCCTGTGTCTTCTAGGATGCTGGTCACATCAACAAACATTTCATCACAGCTCACAGCCTCTATGTCATGTGTATAACTAGAAAAGAAGAAAAAGCAAGCATTTAACTGTCAGTTAATGAATGGCAGATTGATTCATCAAATGAGCAAGACTTTAAAAAGCAAATTATTATACGAGGATCGTTCAGGATATTTACATGTACACATGCACATACCAATGACAGTACAGCTTCCAGTAAATAAACACATGAACACGCACAGGTATGTATTAACATATCATCATTGTACATCATCATTAATGATTCTGAAATATCTCCTAGTAGTTATGCAATGCACGATGCATGCGTAAAATGTGTACAACTCGTGTCAATTGGTTTTTTAGAAAGTAAACACTTACCTCGCGACAGTCTCATACAAGGTTTGTGAGACACTCTTGTAACCCTCAAAGTCATAGGGTATGGTCAGCAGGTCTGGGCAACGTTTCCTGGCCTCTCCCATGAACATACCGTTCTTGACGCCAGCCTTGCGAGCCTCGTAACTGCAGCTGGCTATTTCTGCCATGGAATTGAAAGTCTCTGCATGCACGTGTACCCTGTTTACTTCTGGCTTGGCCGCAGGGGGTGGCATAGCTTGGGAAGGGGATGGTGCTGACTGTTTGAGACACTTGGAAGGCTGGTCTGGCAATGATGACGCTTCTCCGAGATATGTCTGTGCACTTGGCAAATCTGATTCCACAGGAACCGGTGGATTCTCTGCTGACGTTTTGCCTTCTGAACAACCCTCTGTCTCCTGTATGTAAGTCTTGGCCAGATCCACGTGTCGACTCTTCAAGCCTTTGCTGCCATCTTGCTTGTACTTGCTTGAATAGTAAGCTGCCTCAAATTCCCTTGCTTCTTGGTTTCCTTCAGGCATCCCCTTACCCTTAGAGTGGGTCACAGCGACTGGTTTCCCTTGCAGGTCAGGTCGATTGCGGAGTCCAACAGATACAAAGAAGCAGTCCATGTCAATGTGCATGATGACACGTTTGGGCTTATCTACTTCACCACAATTTGGTCTTGCAGAATGAGTTTGGAAGAGCACTGGGGTTCTTGAGATCTGATGTTCCTCGTTTACCACGTCAGTCTGGGGTTTTATATCAAGTAGTTCTCCTGAGCTTGGTGGTGAATCGTTGTGATCCTCGATAAATCGTCTCAATTTCTCCCGTCCTGGGAAGCTTATGTCGCCAAGGCTCTGCAACTTGTTGACAAAGGCCTTGAACTCTGCCCCCCAAGTGGATATGTGATGAAGACGCGAGTTGCTGTAAAACTCTGACACAAAATTAGGGTTGCCTGCCTTGGCAGGACCTTTGCTGTTTCCAAAGGATTCACGAGACTGATCCTTCACGGCACTGGCTCTCAATGGCGGGCAATTCATGGAATTGACATTGACTCCATTTTCAGACAAGGAAGTCTGAGAGGCATGGGAAGCTGAAGAGCGACTTTCTGGTGAGCCAATTGATTCATAACTCTTGCCTAGAAATTCCACCATGCTGTGACCTTCAGGACTTCTCAGTGTGGTTCGCTGATAGCTGGAAACATTGTGAGTTGTACTCTTGGCTTCACCGACCGTTTCTTCCACTGCAAATGTGGATGTGTTGGGCTTGTTTCCCATTGTTTGAGGACAACTCTTCAAATTCGTGAACTTGAGTGTATCCTGAGAATTTGTTCTGTTGGTGTACAGTTGGTAAGGCCCATCTGGCAGTAACCTCCCCACCTTGATACTAAAAATGAACCGAGAAATAGAAATGACTCAATTTACTTTAACACAACCCCTCCAAGATTGCTCAAAAGCAACTGCAAATTGAATCTGATGTCTCAAAACATTCGCAGCAAAAATTTCACAAATATATCCCATTCAATTTTGTGTCAATAAACCGGCCTTAACAGTGCACTACGTACAGTGTAAATGCATGCTGCTTTTTGATAAAAGTTTGAATCACGTCTCTGCAAACTTGTAAGACCATGAAACTTTCTTGTAAGCAGCAAGCTGGATTTCAAAACAAAAAGAGCAGATTCCAAGTGGGAAACACTCCCCCAAAAGGAAATGTTTCCTTGCCCCTACAGTACACAAGACGTTACCTACATATACACACTGTGCTCTAAATCTCACACAACTGATGCTCGAATAGGCAACTGAAAATTTCATGTACCTCTGAAAATTTGGAGGACAGCATACACTTAGAAAGAATCAAATATGGAAAATGAATTTGACACCGAAGTGACTGAAACCAACAAGCAAATACTGTGCAACTTGGCTTAGATTTTGAACAGAAACATGCAACTTGTATGAAATGCATAGGCAGGTACCTGTCTAGAATCCACTCTGGTTTGACTATTTTCTCATCTCTCAGTTCCTTGATCTTAGCATAGGGCAGTCTGGTTGCTATGACATGGGTAACTTTGGTCTTACTGTAGTAGTGATGATACATACCACCATGCAGCATCATTAAGTGCTTCAGCTCATCAGATGAAGGCACTGTGGGTAGGTGACATGCAAACAAAACATGAAGTTTTCATAAAGAAATATTTAAATTTCAGTCAAACACAAAGAAAAAGGTCTAACCAAAATTGAAATATCTCTTAACCTTTTTTCTGAATGTTAGCAAACTAGACAGTGAAATTACATACGGAAGTGGCAACATGTACATTACTCAAATGGAACCCTCAAGAAGACAGTGTTTGTGTGTGCCTTACATCCTTAGGCATCAAGCAATGGAACCCTCAGGAAGACAGTGTTTGTGTGTGCCTTACATCCTTAGGCATCAAGCAATGGAACCCTCAGGAAGACAGTGTTTGTGTGTGCCTTACATCCTTAGACATCCTGCAATGGAACCCTCAGGAAGACAGTGTTTGTGTGTGCCTTACATCCTTAGACATCCTGCAATGGAACCCTCAGGAAGACAGTGTTTGTGTGTGTCGTACATCCTCAGACATCCAGCAATGGAACCCTCAGGAAGACAGTGTTTGTGTGTGCCTTACATCCTTAGGCATCAAGCAATGGAACCCTCAGGAAGACAGTGTTTGTGTGTGCCTTACATCCTCAGACATTACTGCAATGGAACCCTCAGGAAGACAGTGTTTATGTGTGCTTTACATCCGTACACATTTTGAATGAATTTGGCATTTCCCAACTAGCAATCTTTTTAGATAATGAAGGGTGCAGATAAGTGCATGTGGTCTGTGGCAGCCTATCTACATGTACATGTAATTCCACAATGTTTGTTCCACTCAGAAGTTTAACTTGAATACAGGAGAAAAAACCCCTGAAAAACACATGGCCAACTGAGGCTTCTGAAATGAATGAAACCTTACTTCAGTCCAAGATCTTGTTGTGGTTCTGTTGCTGCAAACAATGACTTACTAACACGCCAATAACTCTCCCCAAGCAAAAAAAACTGTGTAATGTTGAAATGCAAATTTGACATTGATCAGTGAACCTGAACACTCCCAAAACCTCCGATTTCAATACGATTTTACACACACCCTTGGGGGTTAGAGTTAATTTAATGCATTGTTAATACAGCATTCTGCTAATAACAAGGATATTTGTAGGTCCCAACCCCTGTGTTCTTTATTGTTTTCATTCCAAATGCAACTTTCCTGTAACAACAAAGTCATCTGCAAAGTCTAGGGGACCTCTCATTAATGACTGTATCTTGTTCGGTATGCTGAATATTTCTTAGTAAGAAGTCTTTACCTGTATACCCGTTGACATGAATAGAGACCCCATCAAAGATGCGTGAACCAGAAGCACTCCCTGCAATCTCAATATTTCGTGGGGTGTCTGCAGTAAACTGCTCTGCTAACTTCTGTTTCTTGGCATTCATGTATCCACCCTGGTGCAACCAAAGAAAGAAAATCAAGATGCTATCATACTTGACTGCATACCATGCAAGAAATGCCAGCGCAATAAAATCTCACCCTGGATATCCACCCAACTAAAGAAGTTGATTTGCCTCAAACATTTTTTTTGTTTAATTAAGCTAAATGGACTGGTTTTAGTAATGTATGGAATAATAACACATTCATAACCAGGTAAATAATTCTATAAAACTGGCCTACTCCAAGTACGTGATGATCTCTTTGCCACACCAGACAACAAATGGAGCTTCTGGCGATTTGTGAGAGACCATTGAAAATTCCGCTCACTTCCTGTCTTTCACCATGCCAGGAAGATGATCAACAAACCTGATGTCATCGCCGAAGCTTTTAACAACTTCTTCATTTCAGTTCATTAACGTGCTGTCAATAGCCAGGAAATGCCTCCTCCATGTCCACTTGCTATCCTCGAACTTCCACCTGTTCAGCTACATTTGAGTGATTTGACCAAATCACTGAAGAAACTGAATCCTTGGAAAGCCCCAAGCCCCAACCGAACATCCCCTCGAATCCTTCAAGCTACAGCTACATTTATCGCTCCACCCTTACTTCGTCTTTAAACTCATCACTCTCTCAATATCTCAGAAAGCTGGAAGCTATCAAATGTCACACCAGCTTACATGTCTGACAGCCGAAATGATGTAACTAACTACCGCCCAATTTCTCTCATGTCAGTCATTTGCGAGGTGCTTGAAAGAACTGTAGCAGATGCTATCCAAGGCCACGTGACACTGTACTGCATAGGCAATGGCAACCAGCATGGATTTATAGCCCAAAAATCTTGCGTAACACAGATGACCAATGCAGTTCATGACAGGGCACCATTACTAGACAAGCCTCAACCCCCTATAATTGACATTGCCTGCTTGGACTTGGACAGTAAAGCATTTGATAAGATGCCTCTCCCCCTCCTGCTTGAAAAACTAGCTCTAAAGTTCAACATATGAAGCCAAACATGGAACTGGATCAAATCATTTTTGACTGGGCGAATTAACGTGCAACATATCACGGCTTGTTTTCACCATGGTCACCTGTAACATCTGGCATTCCCAAGTAAGTGTTCTTGGTCCCTTATTATTCAGTTTATCAATGACATACCCAAAAACCTGTCCACAACATGCCTCTAGTTTGCAGATCACGCCCTCATCTACAGGTCTATTATCTCCCATGACAATGACCACATCTTCCTAACTGATCTTGACAAACTTGATAACTGGAGTCAACAAAATGGAATGCAGCTCAACCACAGCCTAAATCTAAGACTATGCACATGACACAATCTTGGAAAGCAGGTACCTACCCACAGTACACCCTTCAAGGAACCCCCCTCCATGAATTCTCCACCTTTAAGTACATGTAACTGTGCGTAACAGTCAACAGTACACTTACATGTACATGTACCTGGCAGTGTTGTAGTCGAGTACATGTACTTTCCGAGTATCGACGTTCTCCGCAAAATACTGAACTGGGTAAGAGGGAATAAAGCCAGAGTGCACAGGCATTTGATGGTAAATGTGCAAAATGTAAGATTGCAAAATAAATGTTAGACTTCAGACACTCCAAGTTGTGTAAAATTTAAGTTTTAAGGAGAAAAGTACTCGGAAAGTACTTGGCAGAGTACTTTTCGAGTAGTTTTGTCCTAAAAAGTTAATTTTAATCAAACAGTGAAGGTCTGAAGTCATTATGTTGCTTTGTAATCTTACCGGTACCTTTATGCATGTACCATCAAATGCCGATGTACTTCAGCTTTGTTCCCTCCTAACTAGTTAAATATTTGGTAGAGAGCTTGGTTCTCAAAAAGTACTCGACTTCATCACTGGTACCTGGACAGATCACCTCAGTGCCACTGTTGCCAAAGCTAACAAAACCTTAGCATTTATATGGCATGTTACAGAAAACTTGCATGTATATCCCACAGCTCTGGGATCACTCTATTGCTCCTTTATACACGTAGTTCTCCTACTCGAGTATGGCTTACCTGCTTGGTGCCCATACACATCAAGACTAGAAGCTAAACTTGAACATGTATAAAGGAGGGCTACTAGAAGGATCCTCAAGCAACACAGAGGTGCCATGTTGTATGAGGACATATTGAAATCTCTGAACTGACTTAGTCCGGATGCTCGACGACAAAAACTCACTGTGCAGTTTGTTACAAAGTGTTTCTTTGGACTTAGCGAATGTGACATTGTTAACTCCCTCACATTAGTCAACACCCAGCATCTAGATAGGGTCCTGTTTGTATATCCCTATCCGAGAACCTTAAGCCTGAAGAATTTATCTATTCACACTTTCCCCGGATATGGAACAATTTGCCAGTGCTCATCAAAGAACCTTATCATACATTTATTAATATTCATCAATATCAAGATTCTTAGAGGTTGCTTTCCCTGCCTAATTTTCATACTTATTCAAGGTTCGGTAATTAACTTGTTTTCTTTTTATAAACTGTTTAAATTTTTAATTAATTACATGTACATGTACTTCACTTTTTATCTCTTTTCTTTAATTACTCCATTTAGTGTTTTAGATGCATAATATTTTTGCCTAAGTTTATTACACTTTATTATATTGAATCTCTGTGGAAATGTGGAACAGGTTTCACCCTCTGTATTATTGTCATCGTTAAACCTGTCTTTTCCTTGTGTTGCCCAATTTCTTAGTTACATGTATTTTAAGTTCTCCTTTTCTCTTAAGGTGAATTTTATTATTTTTCTTATATAAACTGATGACCATTTTTAATTATTCCATTTATTTTGTTTAGTTGCGAGATCTTATTGCTTTCATTTACCAACACTCTAATGCTTTGAATTTCTTTTTCATTCTAGGAACTTTATTTTTATTTTCCATTTTTCTTTCTGTACAATGTACATGTACTAGTGCAAACATACTGGTGCATCCAAGAGCACAGTTTTTCCACTTTTGAATTATATTGCGTTTTTATATTAATTTATTTTGACACATAAACAATATTAATTCAGAATACTATTTACATGTATTTTAATTTTCATGTGCTTTTTACCCCAGTCTAGGATTGGATGAGCAGGCCTCTGGGCCACAGTGAATTTCATTTTTGTTCATCCTGACCGACTTAGATTGGTTTGTCCTAGCGTCCCTGTTTCAATTCCCCTTCCTTTCCCTTATTTTCAATTCTTATTAATTTATTCATTATTTGCATGTACAGTATTCATTGTTAACATACTGCAATGAATATTCTTCTGTGTTGTTTTGTTTTGGCCACATAAATAATAATAATATCACGTACATTCAGAACATGTACACTACACGTACCTGAGGTTGATGTTTTGTCTCGAGATATTTCTGTCAGTGTTGTCGTCCAGACCTCTTCTGACCATAACAAGACCCCACAAGGCTATCACCAAACCTCCAATCTGAATTTAAGTCATAAGCCATTTAACTGAACTGAAAAAAAAAAAATGTCTTTGTCACGGTCCAGCCAGTTGCTGAAGATCAATCTGATCTTGTATCTGGTTTGAAATGCGACCTGATACCAAAACTAAATGATATGGTCTAATATTTCATTAACTGTTTTAAGGCCGGTTCAGGCTTCAGGCAAATGAAAAAGCAAGGCAAATCTGATGTCACAAAACACTTGTGGCAAAATTAGCTTGAGTTGAAATGTTTTCCTTTTTTGCCACTTCCAAGATAAATAGGCCTACTTTGATTTGCCTTCACAATATGCATGTATGTTAATCTTCGCACCGAATACCGGTACATGTACATGTACATTCACGAATTAGCCTTGGATCTTTATCATGTTTATTCCAAAGAGTAAACTGCACTCTTTGTTTTGATACATCACTCTTGCTGGCATCTTCAGATTAGTCACCATACATGTCTGTACATTTTACATCCATAAATTTGTGTGTTTTGGTACACGTACATTGTACTTCTTATAACCACCGTGCAAGTTGCTTGTGTATGCTAACCTGAATGAAACTTTTATAGCTATTCCTGAACTCTTTTGACCAAGGATTTCGACCTTGCATGTGCGTGTGCGTGAGGTCAATGCATCAGGAGCTGTCACTCTCAACTGAATGGTGGTGCAACACCACCATTCACAACACAGTCAAAAACAGGCCAACGGCTTGCCCACTTTTGGGTGCTTCATTTTTAAAGTCATCCTCCGTGCATACAGTGTGTATGCTTAACTTGGTTTTTGAAATAATTATGATCGATTAAAAATAAAATATCTAACATGAATGTGGGGGTTTGGTTAAAATGCTAGACCTAAGTTGGAGGTGAAGGCACCAAAACACAATGGTATCTTTACATGTAGATCATTGTGTGCTGCAACTCTCGTCTTATGGGCCATTCCATGCTGAAAAATGGGGGGGAGGGTCATTCATTGATGGGAAAGGTAAATAAAAGTTTGCTTGCAAATTTTCCGTTTTCAATTGCTTGCTTGAACTTTCTAACCGATGTTTTTTTAATGATTGGAATAATTATGTCCTTACAAACATTTAAAAGGGTTTCTCCCCTCTCTCTCTTTAATAAAGTGAGCAAGGCAGTCTCATCTTTTCTTAATGATATACTTTTTCTGCTTCTTTATTAATTCTTTCCATTTTATTGATTTTTTGTTCACATGGCAACCACTGGAAATATGTTAAATTACACATTTAAATGTCTCATTTTTTTTATCTGCTCGGCCAAGTCCATTTCTTGTCACACTAAAGACAAAAATCTTTAAAATATTTGCAAAATATAGATTAAAATAAGGGTCTTTTGGGGAAAAAAATCAGTAATATAGCCGACCATATGCCAATACCACGGTAACTAATGGAAAATGCAAAGCAACGTACCACTGGATATTTTATTTTATTGAAGCTTTTATGTAAAACTTTATGTACTGCAAGTTTGGTGATGATATATAAATGAATTCTGTAGTTACGTTAAAGTGCGACTTTTTACTTGTTCTTTTAACTTATTTGGGGCCACATTCATGGCTTAACCTGTGCACTGTAAATGTCTTTGCAGTATATGTCTCATCTCGACACTAAAAATTTTATAACTCAAAACGTAAATGGCCATTTGAGTTCATTAAGAAAGCATATTAATGTAGCTTTCATTTCCTATCATTTGACACAAAGCAGCTCTGTACTCCCTATAACAATTTTGACCTGAAAACCCTAGTAGGCCTAGTACTAGTAGTAGCATGCCAGCACGCATGACAGGACTGTCCCCACCCCCCTCCCCCGACCCCCAAGTTGGTGCATAAACTGGCCACAATTTTTCGGGTATTAAAGTAAAATATTTCGCACAAATCAACTTTCACTAGCTAAAGTTAACGTTCACCAGTTCATCATAATCTAGGCTACTTTTGCATGTTCGTATACACATACGAGACGTGTTCTAACTATAATAGGCCGGGCCCATAGCATGCAGGCCTATATTACTGCGAATCCATAAATTTTCACTCGGGTCTCAGCAAGCTTGAAACTTAGAGTTACATGGAATCTCACCATTTCTCCCCAGCCATTGTCACCCCAGGATCTCTTTCCTCCACGTCCTCTACTCATGTCTCTCAGTTACATTCAACTGACGTCCAACTTGAGGAAAATTTTGAAACAAATAACGACTTTTTTTTCTTAATTGTCAAACATGACGCTCCTAGCTCCAGGCCTGTGGCGGTCGCGCCGTTCCTAATTCCCCGGGCGCGCGCGACATTTGCGATAAGATTGTACATCGCCCTCTATCGAGCGACGATTTTTTTCTTCAGACAAACGTCTTGGCATTTTTTTTCTCAGTTCCTTCTTCATAGAGGCTATTGTCATAGAGAGTGAGATAAGTTATTTAAAGATTAAATTGATAGTTGTACTTAATTTTCAAATTCTCTTTGAAGGCCTACCAAAACGTAGGTAATCTGCCACAGCGCCGCGAGTCAGCGAGCGCGATTGGACCGCTCTGTTTGCTGCCCTCTATTGACATTGTCAATCAAAAATCTCCCATTATTTTCTGGAAGTTCAGGCGCGCCGCTGATAACTAAGATCCAGGGGCCGGCAGGTCGGAATCCCCTGCTCTAAGAAAAAATACCCCCCCCCCAAAAAAAAAAACACCCCGAAAGATAAAAAATGGGGAAAATAAAACAAATAAATTATACAAAGATAAGTGCACCAATACCACTATAAAGAATTTGTGTCACGTAATGTTTCAGAATCGTTTCCGCTATCGCTAGCGCTAGGTCGCAAAAAATGAGACATTGATCTTCCAGAAAACAACTGAGGACTGTCAATGGCTGCTAATATGTCCCATCTTTGTCATATTTTACTCCAAGTAGCATGTAAGTAGGGCCCCATTTATGAGACAAAAAAGAGAATGATTGGGTGTGGCAATTCCTGGATGGGATATTTGATGGGTTTGTTGCAATTCCAATGTACTTTTTTCGTTATTATTGCTTTTGGTTGTGTTCCTATTTCCTAAATTCTTGGGCCCTTCAAATGCACATTGCACATAATAGAAAAACTAATGGAGTGTTTTACTCTGAAATTTGTCTCAGATTCTGCGCGTCCTGCATCAATTTCGTATGTAATGTAATTGGACAATAATTCACAAGCTGCACTCGCGTGATTCCACTGTGATAGGTGAATTCCAAATAGGCATCAAAATACAAAGTTTATTCTTGGAAATACTCTTTACTCTTCACCCCAAGTCAGTTTAACAATGCAATAATAAAGTACTAACAAGAAACTACTAATTGGTGTAAGTTTAACACAATTTGAAAAATGCATTAGTCTTGCAAAAGACACCGCAAAGGAGATTTGACATTAAAAAATGATGCTGAAAACTGGGGTCAAAGTTGACAGAGACACAATGTTGCAGCATTACAACATTAAATACCCTGTATATGGAATAGTGAATCAAATGATATAACATATGAAAGACATGTAAATCAACAACTTTAATTAAACAGATGGCTCTATGGAAACACGAAGCCTTTGACGAGCAAAACCATTATCCTAACCATGCTGAACTTAACAAGGTTATGCAGGATTTCAATGGTCACTAGGGGTTAGGGTTAAACAAACACTGGACTGCAGTGTCAAAACATATCTTTGTATATTAGTGTAGTCTATAGAATAGGAAGACTGTCTCAAGTCATATGAAATTCGTAACAAACTAGGATCCTGGAGTATAATCTCTGGAATTACAATGTTACAATACTTGGATTAAAGTCCTTTTTAAAAACCCTTGTTCTGTAATGGTACTTATTCTCTACAGAGACTGGAGAAAACCCGATCGGACACACTTCACCAGGCTTGGTATTACAAATTTTACACTATGAAGAAAGAGGAATAACCCACCACACACTTCAAGGGAGTTCTTGTCAAAATGGGAATGAGCATGATATACAAACAAGCATTCATATATACAATCCAAACGTCCTGGTAAAAATCACTATGTGGCATTGGAAATTCTAATATATGCTGGTAGTATTTACTTCTACATTCTCTTCAAGTACATCACACAATGTTAATATAACTAACAAATTATAAATTTGATTACATGAACCAGTAAACTCTACACTGAAAAAGTCTACTTCAGAGCTGCATTATTCTTAAAATATGCTATGTTCCACAACAGTAAAACTGTTACCTACATGTACCAGTGAATTTGAAATTAAACTAATTGTTATACACAGAATACACACACACCCAAGTGTGTATTTGCCTGCAACTGGGGACCCCCTATTGTTCCTCTTTTGTTTGTACTTTAACTGTTTTAGAAGACCACCCACATGTTTTGTACACAGTTGTCAATCGGGGACCCTCTGTCAATCGGGGACCTTATTGTCCTCTATTGTTTAGGGTCCCCAATTGAATGCAGAAACAAACTCATGTACACCCAGCCATGGGTCCAGTCAACATGTGTGTAAACTTTTACCATGTCACATACAAGGTTTTTAACTCATTAAGTGGCATTCCCACTCTATGTATTCTTCAGAGGTTTTTATACACTGCAAAAAAGGTCACAACAGAGTACAAGGAAACTTTTTCTGAGGAATTTAGCAATTAGAACTTGAGTCTTCCTTTTTCATCTTGAGAAGTGTCTGCAAAGTTTTGTAAGCTGACCAATCAATCACTGGGCTCACATATGATACACACATTGATACAGGAAGGAAACTTCCTGCAATCTTTTCCGAGCAATACTTGGGAGAATGGTTGTTTATACAAACTACAGCTAGAAATCTTAATAAAACAGTGAATAGACAGCTGTTATAGTGGCTACATTAAGAGAAAGTCACCAAACGGTGGAAATCTAAATTTCAATAGATATTTAAATTGAGTATTAACCACTACCAGCCGGGGACTCCGGGATCGGAGACGTATGGTTTATATGCGTGGCCGAGGTTTCCGAACTCAGACAAAGGAAACAGTGCCCTGTAACAAAAGACTGTACTCCGAACAAAAGACCAGGCTGCTGGGCATGACCGGCATTTTTCACTCTCAAAAGTGGTGATAATCCAGCCTTGTTTTGAAACTGTATACCAGGCTTTGGGGCATTGAGAGCGAGCGGATTACCACCGGGGACAAAAGCGCGCCACCACGGCAGCGATGAGCCACACAGCACCGCTGCACGCTAATCTGGCCCCTATTGAAAAGAGGTCAGCAGTGCACTGAGCCAGGTTTGTGAACAAAAGACAGTTATATAACACCGCACAATCTGGGCTCTGTTTACAAGGCTGCAGGCCTGGCTGAAACACTCTGATGTCAATGAAGGTCACCTTTCAACTTAGAATAGTGCCTGAAGATTACTTTGTGCGGCTATAAACGACCGTTAAATGAAATGATGAATTTTTGAAGGATTTTAAAAACAGAAAAAATGATAGTCATGCCGGCCCAGCATCATCAACATTGAAAACGCCCCGGCACGAAGTGGTTAATTCTTGTACTAAAAAACCTTAGTCAAACTTCTTGTTACGAACAGTGCTTCAATTTAAAAGTAATGGGATGCCTTAGATGAACTATTTTTACAGACACAAAATACAGTGCAGAAATACACTGTTCAAATGGCTCAGATACCCTGTTGAAGAATATTTAATACTTAGATACCGTGGTCAAGAATATTCAAGTTACTATGTGCGTTTCAATATTGAGGTTAAAAAGCAGAAGAAAGTGTGTGTGCTGGTACTTTGTTGCATTATTAGCACATGTTCACATAGTAGTATCTGATGCAATGTGTGCACATTAGAAGCATACATGTACACGTTACTGCCCCACTGATTATGCAAATCAGCTACAATCACACAAGATGACACTCTGGCAATCAATAACTTGATCAATGTGCAGCATAAACAAAGCAACAGTTTTAGCTCTCGCTTTCATGTATATACCTTTTTATCTGTCACTTTAAAGTGGCCTGCTCATTTTAACTCCCTGTGCTTCAAAAAAAACCAATCAGAACTTTTTTGAATGTTGTATAAAAATAGGGTTTCCCACTGCTTTTTCTTTATCCCAAAGAGACATGACTCCATGCTGGGATTATCATGATGTGAATACAGTAATTTACAAATTACGAACAGGCACAACTGCAGGAAAGTCTACAGTGTAAGTGAGCATGTACACGTGTGGTAAAGTGATGTAACTGTATCGCAGATTTCAATGGCCAGGAAATGCAGAATTCATGTATATGAATGAGAGCCCACATATCATTGGTTTGTTTGTACTACAAATGCATCAAGTCCCTACCATTTACATGCACCTGGGAGTGATAAAGAGGCTCGCTGACATTTGTTGCCAGGAGATGATTAAACCTATCTACCGTAAACTTGTCCATAACAGATTCTGCTCCTCCCAGCATAGTAAAAAGAACTCTTCAACATTGAATACTTTCATTCTCAGTACTTAGGACTGTTTTATTTCTCTTCAAAAATAAAAAAATATGAATTGCTTCGTTAGTTAAGCCGCAATTCACAAGTACAGTTTTCACTCCTTCAAAAACCCTGAATATTCAGTCATATAAAACTACACTTTTTGCCTTGAGCAATTGCAACTATTTGTGACATACATGTACAATAGTAAGACCCTGTACTATACTTGAAAGGCAGTGCATAGAAAATTTCTTTAGAAATCAATGACATCAACTTCAATTAAACCAATGAGTTGACCAAATGACGTCAACTTCAATTAAACCAATGAGTTGACCAAAAGATGGAAACAATGGAAAACATGAAAATGAAGACAAATTGCAGCCAAGAAAAAAAACCTGTGCCATCATCAAAAGGTGAGAATCGTGTCTGCCCTCCTCTCCCTGATTGTCTCAGTGAGTATGAAACTGGCTGGTGTGTGGTTTCCATGGTAGAATTAGGAATTGTTGTCCTTCTGCTCAAAGAACATGTAGTCCTGAAAAACAATACAAGAAGTAAATCGAACGCCGAATTACTCATTTACGTATCAAGTAACACTAATTAAGCTTACCGATTTTATGCTTCAGATGTAAAGATATGCAGAAAAAGCACAAAAGGAAACCAAAACAGCTATGCCACTGAAGCGTTAAATTGCAATGGATTACTGTAAGTTTTTGCTCTCTTGCATCTTATTTGATGTTTTGTGGCACTATTAGACTGATTACTGCGCTTACAGCTTTAAAGTCAGTTAGTAAAAAAAACAGTTGAAGCCTGAGACGGAGCCGAAGTTGAGTATTGGAAAACGGCCCTGGAAGCATGCCATCTGGAGACCAGGGTTCTCCCCCGATATGCAATTATTTCTGCCCAACATGCAAAAAACGGCCGATAAGCATTTTTTCATCCCCGATACGCACAATATAATTATGACAGTATGGCTCAGAATTATCTTACAAAATGCAGATTGGATGTCCGGAAAATCTAGACGAAAAAGCAGTTAATAGTCCTGCATTTTTCTGTGTACATGTACAGACTATAGGTAGCCTACACAGTACATGCATTGTGCACCACTTGACGGCGGCCACACTGCACACCATCGGCACCGAACGTTCCTTGTGGCCGGTGTCGCATGAAATCTGAACTTCCGTCATCGGCGTCGTACATGCACCCGCACGCATGTGTGTTTTCTCTGTGCCGTGTGCTCAATACACTAGTGGGGCTGCATTTACGAACGTCAAAATTGTATAAGTCACCATTCGCAGAACTTACAACATCGACCCCACACACGTTTTTTTCATGGCGGCAGCCGTAGCCCTGTGTAACAGTATTAATGGCATCTACGACGGGGACGATATTTCTCTTTGCCATTTCACCTCGTTTTGTCTCGCACACAAAGGCAGAAACTCAATCAAAAATCCAAAATGTAAAAAAATTTTTATTGAATCTCTGATGTGTTTTCCTGAGAAAAGCTACTTGAAAAGCCCAGGAAAAGCTCTAAAATGCAGCTGAGAGCATCTAAAGTCCAAAAATGTTAGGGGCCCGCCCAACCTAACAATTTCTGTTTTATTTCAGTACACGGTAATAAGATAGCACGCAACTATTTCCAGAAGTCTTTTTAAGTAAACAAGGTTTGCGTTCACAATTTGAACAGAAATAACTACAAACTGAGCAGTGCCTTTCTCTGTTGTCAGATAAAGCATAGATAATTTGAGACATTTAATACGGTGAATGTTTGACTCCAAACATGTCATTTATTTTCATGCATCCAGGAAGAGTATAAATTGCACAAGAGGTGTGTGATTAAGAAAACTCTTATCACCTAGACCCTTTAAAACTAAGTGCAAATGAAGGCACAAACTTACAATGAGGAAAGTGGCTCCGATCATATTGGCCTTCATCTTGACATCCAAGTCCATCGGAACTGGGCAAAAAAGGGAAAAAGAACAGTCCAATACATACATGAAGGGGACAATAGAGATATTTTTGAGTAAGGATTACTGAGGGAGACAAATATTCCTGCCACGAGTGCAACTTTGCTTTTGGAATTATTATCTACTTGTAGATATCATGGTCCACAATAAATCTGTCCAAGCGTGGTACTATTTTCAGCTGAAAGCGACAATGTTAAAATCACCAAATTCCACAGCCACAGTCCTTTACAGGGTTGGCAGATGGTAGCCTTCTGGGGTTGTCAGTCAAAGGTTTGTGTGGCATTTATTTTGTGCTTTGTCACTATGCTGAAACTCCTTGTCTTTTACATCACCGAATGATGTACATGTTTTTGCTACAACACCTAGCACATTGATGTACAGTACATGTACATGGGCTCAACACAAACTCACCCACCCATGGATGTTGAACCTGTTTGTGTACCCACACAACAGAAATCACTCATGCATGAAAACCACCATCTATATATGCTGCTGCATATAGAACTGGACGATGTGTTTATACAGCTGCCTAGGTAATTTGTACAGAAAATTCCAGCATGTTGACATGTAAATCAAGCTTGAAGTATTCAACAAAGCACAATGTTCACAATGTGTCATGCATTTGGGTGACAACAAATGGTCATAGATTTTATGCTTGAACCTACATGTACACTGTGTAAGGGACTCAAACATCAATTCAGATTTTTGGGGGAGGTGCTATTTCTTATTGTGCATTTTCATCAAGTTACAGTTGGATACATACTGCGTGAGAAGTATTTTGAGAGTAAAAACGCAAAATTTTAAACGCCCTTGGATTTTTTTTATGAAAGGGTATCACTCACCATACGCTGAAAAATGAATAGGATTGGCCGATACCAGATGAATGAGCTTGACTATCAAAATCTAGTTTGGGATTCTAATTTTGACTGGCCACATTAACAACTGACATACATGTACATGTACCCACATACATGTGCATGTACATACATGTACATAATAGCCATAAGTACATGTACTTGTAGCTCTTATAAAGTGCCTAATATAATTAAGTATGTGTGTGATAAAAAATTGGACGGAGGCATTTTGAGTTGATGTTTAAAATTGTTCCAGGGTGGGGTAGTTTTGATGTGGTATGGGAGGCTATTCCGAAGTTCAGGAGCAGAAAATTGGAAGACACTTTGGCCACACGATTTGATGAGAACTGGATTTGGAGTGAGAAGATCTTTGTTGCTGGAGTGAAGAGTTCTTTAGGGATGACATACACTATGCTATTTAACTCTTGGGAATAACTCTGGGCAATCATATGCAGTGCATGCACTTGTCAAAACCAATATTTCAGAGTTGTAATCTGGGTTAACTGGTAGCCGGTAATGTACATGCATTGGACTTCAATTTCAAATGGCCCATGTCAGAGTGTACTGATAAGAGTGATTCATTACATCCATACAACAGTAAATAGAATGACTGCTTGCCGATAATCCAATCCCATGATAAACTGCATAGTCAAAAAGGTTTAAGTCTCCATCACTTTCACCCTAAAATAGCCGGGGGGGGAGGGTTCAGGATTAAAGTTGTGTGCATTATATAGAACTTTGCATCTCGTAAGTCCTTTCAAAAGTAAGCCTATCATGTCTTGCACTGTTCCCAGTCAACTGCAAATTGGCAACTTCAGGTGTTTCACATGCTTCCCTGCACAGCACGGTGCATTCAAGTTGCAGAAATGGGAACCTGTCTTGGATTAGAACATCATTAGAACATGGGGCCAGTACTGAATACATAAACTACATCTAAAGGTTTCCACTTACAGGAGCAGCTGAAGTTGTCAGCACTGGTGATGACCTCACGGAAGAAGCCACCCCACTGCTTGGAGATCTTACCCACTTCAGTCACTCCATCTGTACCCAGCACCTGTGATGTGACCAACACTTAAGGATCAATCTCTAAATGCACATACTGCAAGCACATATACATGAACAGAGGTGGTTGAAACTTAACCCATACTGACAACTACACTGTGTTTGATTGCAATTTTTCACAATTTAATGGACTCATTCCTTGGAATCATTCCTCTCCTGTAACAAACCAATCAAGACCTCCAATTCTGAGCACTTTACATGGGAGTTTATGGGTCATTCTTAGAGGAGAGCATAATTCCCATCACAACAGTCAGCCACTCAGAATGAACAGAAATTATGAAAAGACTTCTCCATTTTATGTCATGTGAAATTTGTACTGCTTGGCTGCTAATCTAACCCAATGGGCCCTGTTGCTACATGTGTTGTAGACACTCATCTAACCCAATGGGCCCTGATGCTACATGTGTTGTAGACACTCATCTAACCCAATGGGCCCTGATGCTACATGTGTTGTAGACACTAACCCAATGGGCCCTGATGCTACATGTGTTGTAGACACTAACCCAATGGGCCCTGATGCTACATGTGTTGTAGACACTAACCCAATGGGCCCTGATACTACAGTACATGTGTTGTAGACACTATTATTTTCACACAAAGTACAAAATGATCTGAGAGATGGTCAGCCTGGGAAGCTCGTTTACAATATGGCAAATCAACTGAGCAAAATACAAATGTAGAAAGCCAGAAACGGAAAGACAGGTAATATGTTTGGTTAACGTTATAGGCCACAACATGTACAGATAAATAAATGAAAAGTGTAGAATGTACATATATGCTCATTCATTTCATGGACCACTTTGCTACTTGTAAATTCTCAAATCTTGCTGAATCCTATGAGAAAAGAAAAAAGTTAGGTTTTTTGGGAGGGAGGATATGATCACCTTCGCCCCTCCCTCTTTCATGGATTCCCTTCACTGACAATACAATGATACATGTAATGCCGAGTTGGATTTGGTTGGATTGAGCAAGGTAAGTTTATAATTTCAAGTCGAGAGTTGATGAAGAGAGCACCAAATTCATAAAGGAACTGTCAGTTCCTGATGGACGTGAACATATTTAGCAGGGGATTCCCAAGGATGCATTGAGGGGTAAGGGATGAGAAAATATTATATATTTACAACGAAATCCACGTCGCCCGTGCAGCAGATGGTCTGACAAGGACAGCAGGGTCCACGTATCTTCAACACCACCGACTTGTTTGCATCCAGCACTTCATACATGCCCTTCCACTTACTTCCACTGCCAACGCAACAAAAGTAATAAAAGGTCACAACCAATTTCAGCACACTGCAAAGTAGGCTGATTGTACAAAGCTTCAAAGACAATGGGACTGGGTCTAACTTCTCCAGGTTCTTTTTTCCAGCCACGCTTCCATTGTCAAGTTAGTTTCAAGAAGTTCTCCCATCTTCAACTCTAGCAGAGGCTAAAGTGAGAGAAACTTGCTCTCGACACATCTACAGCTTGAGCGGCCATCTCAGTGCCCCAATGCTCCACTCACATCTGTCTGCAGTAGCCTATGACCTGCCCCGGTGGAGACTGGATATGGATCTCCTGGGAACAGCAGTCAGTGTCTGCACACCAGCAGCAGCCAGCACAGTACTTGAATGGACGCTCCAGACGGATCACCTCCTGTACATGGACACAGAAACCTTCAAAGTCACTGCCTGAGTTTTGGCCGCCAAAAATGATCCAAACCATGATAATCCACAACAGTGAGTGGTATTTGAATACCGGTACTTGGGTACATGTACATGTGTAGTACCTCTATGGTGAACTGGATGCATGTTACGTACATGTGCGGTACATACAGGTATGTATGTGCAGCATACAAAAGCTCATGAAAGAACATCAGGTAATTAACTTAAATCAGTCTACAAGAATAACAACAAAATCATTCAGCTATCCTGAAGCATAAGGTTCTCAGTATCTGTTCAAGGTCTCCACCTCGTATGTAAATTCACATGTACATGGATTGATTTGTGACTCACCCGATGTTGGTTGTCCACAATGTGCATTGTGAATCCGCGTTGAGGCCCACAGCAAATGCGGTGGCAAAAATCTGACTCTGAAATAGGGAACACAAAACATTAATATTCAAAGTGTGTGTGCCATCCCAACTCTGTAAGCTCATAGATTATATCACAACTCTACCAACATCCAAGCTATCCAAATTTCAATCTGGAAAGTTTCATTCCCAGTACTTTTGCCCCAAGAAGTCATGTTCATCTTTGGAATCCACAACTTGCATACATGCATATGTATGTTTTCCAGTTTCAACCTACAGCACCTAACACAAAATGCAGAGGCATCAAAAACTCATTTCTGTACCCACAATGTCCAAAATGCTCTAAAACAGCCAAATCCGTTCTAGACGAACACATTTGGTGTAAAGATGTAAAGTGCTATCCAAAGCCTCCCTGCTGATAGACTTCCACCAATGTAAATGTACTTATAGACCTACATGTACATGTATGTACCTACACACAGAAAATCAATTACCTTCGAAGGCAAAATACACCTGTTGACCCAAGGAGTTCTTGACAGCATAGCGATTTTTGGTCTCTATATTGGTCAGTGCCTCAAAGAGCTCAATCTGCTGGTGCATGAGAAGTTGATCAATCTGAGCCAAGTACTCCAGGCCTGGCGGTACTCCTGGAATGTTCAGCTGGGGCATGGCCATCCATTGCTGGCCCCCCTGGTTAGGAACTGGTTGCTTGACTTCCACCTGTAGTTTGTTGGAAAAAATCCTGTAAATCTGTGCTAGAAATTTGGGGGGGGGGAAGGGGAAAGGCGGGGAGATGACATGCCTGGCAATGGAAATTTAAAAAGTTGGGTGGGGGCTTCATTTAATTACACTACATGTACATCAAGGCGATGTTCAGGATATTGATGGACACCTGTAATGTGTTTCAAATTCATGCAGGCTGACCTTCAAAATTCCCCAGTCAGGTGATGAGAACCCGACATGTTTGGACTACATGTACATGTACTGGTATAAATTGAAAATTAAAATGCCCTCATGAGAATAAAAAAAATCCCGAACACTTAATTCAATCTTTAGAAATGGCGTTTTCACATTATACTGTGTACCTGTAGCCTAAGCACCAGCTTTTCACATGTGGGAAAATTCTTTTCCACGTTTTCAGATGTACCTCAGAGTCACATGACATACATGTACATGTACCACAACTTGGATTGAATACCCTGTATACTATCAGTGCATGTACAGATGTACATGTAGTGTTGTGGGAATCCACATTAACCCTAACAGCCCTGAATCCTCCAATTGTAATATGATTTTGCACACACCCTACGGAGTTAGGGTTAATAATTGATACCAATGCAATCTGAGCTAAATTTATTGTACAAAATGTAAAGAGACTCAGGTCCAAGTCCTTTTACAAACACAAGCATACATGTACATGTACATTGCTCTGTTGATTCAAATTCAGTTTCATAATAAAAATATTACAATGAAGCTGTCTAGTAGTAGGCCTGTTTACAAGTTTTAATTGATTGATTCAGACTGCACAATGTACTCTTATATATTTTGAAAGACTGGACACAAGTACAACCCACTAGTAAATTAAAATGTAGGGCAATTCCACGAAAAATGGGACATGACACCCTAACACTGAAACTTCGGTGTACTACATGTACATGTATGTGACTACATGTATATGTATGTGACTACATGTACATGTATGTGACTACATGTATTTTATACTTGATTTCAAAAGAGCACGTACTGAAGTTCAGAAATCCCAAATTCGCCTGTCTTTTGTTTCCTGTATATAAGAGTTTTTACAATTTTGAAAAGTCTGTATTATTTTCTTCATTTTTCACCACAAATTGTAAAATTTAAAAGTAGACCCTTTTTCCACATGTTTGATTAAGGACCACATTCATTTTAATATTAGACGAAACCTAGTAACCTTCAAGGTAATGTCTATAACTCTCTCTGCTTTTTTTTGACCAGAGCCCCAGGATTATGTAACATGAGTGACAAAAATAGAATATCTTTAACAGAAAAACATTTTACAAAAAGCAGGGTCACTCAACTAGAACACTTTTATTTTTCCTTCTCCTTGTGGTGCTACTTACAATATTATAATCTCATCTGATCTGTAGAGTTATCTGGTCTTTCAATATTAATAACCAAATTTTGTAATTACAAATGTAATGTGAGTGACATGTAATAAAAGTGACAATAGGTAATGCCAGTTACGTAATGATTTCATCTCTTAGATATTTAGAATCATACAAGCAGTGTTAGGGTGTATAGCACCTCATCAACCACAGGTCATGCAGGTCATTTGAGTATGTTAACTCATAATTCTGTGTAGTTTACCCACAATGCTTTGCTCTTAGCCTCCAGTGTTTTGCTGCAAAAAAATCACTGTCTAGCATGCAGATGTGTTTTAAATCCACTGGCATTTGATATTTGGGAGCATCATCCTCAAGATTTATAAATGTATTAACGGTCAGTGTCCAAACTACTTAAATGAAATAATTGTTAGTACTAGATCTGTTTCCCACAGATCCACTCGCCAGTCCCAAGATGCAACGAGGTTATACTGTCCAAAAGCTAAGTTGTCTTTGTATGGTGACAGAGCGTTCTCAGTTGTTGCCCCACGACAGTGGAACAAGCTGAATAGAACCCTTAGGGAAGCTGAGTCTGTCAGTGAATTTAAATCCGGATTAAAGACTCATCTTTTTAAGCAAGCGTTTTTTAATCTAATTGTCCAAATTCCCTTTTTGAGGTAGGCATATTTTACAGATCTTTGGATCATTTTAAAACTTTTTAATTGCTAGTTTTTATTGTTTACAATGATTTGTTTTACTATTTTTTATTGTTTTTCGTGTAATTGTATTGTAGTTTTAACCAGTGTCTTAACTTTTTGGAAAGTGCCCTGGAGCACGATTTTATCATGGACGGGCGCTATATAAATACTAACTTATTATTATTATTATTAAGATTGAGAAGTATTAAAATGAATATTAATGAACAGTAACTGTGACAAATTCAAATAAAAAAATCAAGCTTAGCTTCATCATCAATAAAAATTCATGCCATACATACAGACAAGCTATATTGCATGCTTACAAGCTATATTTTTTCACACTAAATGTACATTTAAATGGCATCTAAATGTAACATACGAAGTACATGTACATGTATATCTTCCCCACTTTTCGAGTTGTCCTTGTAATTAACCCTAACAGTCCCAAATCCTCGAATTACAAAATGATTTTACATATACCTAGGGGGTTATGGTTAAGCAAATGTATGAGCAGTTTTACATATCACCCATGGACCTACATGTATACACTTCCCTCCCCGGCCAGTAAGAATCTGGTTACATACATGTAGATCTGTCTCACACTTTATAAATAGGTACTTTGGCTACCAGGATGCTTCCGGTATGCTATGAAATACTGAAAAGATAAACTGTACAATGTTGCATTTCCTTTGTTTATTTCCTGATTGCCAATCACTGGTACTGAACGACAGAAGCTCTACATTGAGAAAAAGGAGAAAAAAATGGATCTTCATGAATTGTATAAAGCTGATCATGTCAGTCAAGTGAAAAAGAGTTGTGAAACTCAAAAAAGGAGCTGTTGCCAAAGTCTGCTAAGAAAATACTTGAAGTTGAGGAAAAGAGGAGAAAGGCTAACCAGTGACCGACCAGTGACCGACCAGTGACCGACCAAGTACACTGATATCTACACTGCACAAAAATCCAAATTCTGATTTGTTTTCATGGAGCTGGAGTTTACAATGACCCGCAGTGAACATGCTACATGTATGATTGCTATCAATTGTTTTTACTTTGATTTTTTACTTAAGTTTTAACCTCATGGGGTACTGGAAAAATGCTCATTTGACCCCAAGAAGGAAGACCAGAAAGTTTTTAAAGGATTTTTCATCCCTAAACCTGTTGTAAACCTCTTTCCTTTCTGAAATGTAAATTGTCTGCACTGCTACAAAACCTTGAGGAGGAAGTAATGTGAGAGAGGTTATGTGACGGTACCACCCTGTAATATAATGTACATGTACTTTACATGTACATGTACATGTACATGTCAATCAAAAGTATAAACTTGGCTGTATCTACAGCAATGGGATGGACCAATCGAATGACAAGGTACATGTAGCCGTTGTGTTTCACAACACAGTTTGAGGAGACTTTAAAAACAATCCAGCATGGACATATATCCATGTCTTTTTTTGTAATATGAGTGACGACAAAAAAAATTTTTTTTCCAAAAATCCAAGAACTGAGCTTAACTGTCACAGTTACCAGTACCTGGATTTCTGAGTACCCCTTACCCTAATGTCATTGCACTGCTAGCTTGGCTTAACTGGATCAAACACTGGAAGATACATGAAGGTACCCATGTATGTATAAATGTACTGTGAAGATGGAATTGCCCTGTAACACATATGTTAATCAGTATTAATGTCATTAATGTATCAGAGCGCTTTATACATGTACATGATGGATGTACAATTCCTTTGCCCATACTGCTGTCCTGAATGAACAATTTGAATACATTTACATGTGGTATGTTAGTAAAGAAACAAGAAGGAACAAATTCTGGCAAAAGAATTCTCTAAATGCAATTCCTGAAAGAACACACGGGCAACAGGTATCCAAATGTATGTGCAAAGTTGTACATACTGTACATGAATTCCACACGGGTGTCGGTCACTTCACCCCATTTCCACAACACCCCCAACCACTTCGCCTCCTTTCCACAACACCCCCAACCACTTCGCCTCATTTCCATTTCACCCCACCCCACGTCCATCGCCCCATCCCCACTTTTCACCCCATTCCAACTTTGCCCCAATGCTTATCATTCATTCTTAAAATGCAAACAGCCAAAAAAGTTTTTGAAATATACAACCAATATGTGTACATGTACAGAGTGAGTTACATTCTTTCCTACCTCCATGATGTCAGCAACAGCCTGATAGCCAGATTATGTGAACTGATAACAGTCAGTACATAGAGCTTGGGTACCTACATGTGATCAGAATTAATCACTTCTATGCTTCAACAGTGTTATGTACATAAGTGACAGCAGAGGAGTTATGCAATATTACATAATGCCATAACAACCTCCTACCATTAAGCAAAGAAATGCTCCCCCCTGCCTGTGCTGCCCAGTTCTGAAATCTAGTCACACCCTCTTAAGCACATACATGTACATGTATATGCTGCATCTGTGTGGCATGTACTATTCATGTTGTGCGGTCTGGTACATGTACTGTCTGTACAGTGCATGTGCATGTACATGTATGTACGTACCACTACATGCATACATACCCAGAATGTACATGTACACATTATGCAAGTTACATGTCATTATGCAAGTTACGTGTAATAGGAAACCCCTTGAAGATTACCTGTACCTTTGAAGTCACAAGCTACATGTATGTGTACTCAGGTACACTGTATAGTCTATCTGTGGAGGCAGGAAAACCAGGTTGTCCCAAAATTGTAAGAAACAAAAATAAAGTTTATAACTACATGTATTTCTTTATCATGAAAAGGACTGAAGTAGGTTTTGATTTTTCACTAACCATTCTTGCATCTTAACATTTTGCTAGAAGAAATTAAAATCATGAAAACTGGTAGAGCGAAACTTAAGATACACCCGGTTACCTGTACACTGAAATAACCTGTACATGTATGTAAGAGGTGGCATTTTTGTACTTGAAACAAAGTGAAATTGCTTTTGTTGTAACGAAGCTTTTGTCCAAATTAAGTTTACAAAATACGACCAAGAGTATTTTCAGTTTCATCTGATCAAGGTTTGTGATTTAAAATTGTTAAGGAAGCTAAAAATATAACACAAGTTGCCTGTTAAAAAGAAATATTCGGACAGCAGTTATTTTCGTGGTAAAAAGATCCATTTGGGCATTTGAGGTACTAATAATCCTGGAAAACCCGCAGGCTGTATGCACATGACACATGTACAATGTATGCATTCATGATTCTTTGTTATTTCCCTGTGCACAACAGCAATCTGGGTGACTAGGACCCTACAAATTGCCTTTTTTAACATTTGGATATGGTCGGGTGATGGAACATGAAGGCTGACCATATCCAAAGATTAAAAAGGTGATTTGTAGGGTTCAAGTTACTCGGACTAGCACAACCTGACAACAGATACATGTACATGTAGCAGCCAAAGTGCACAAACCTATGAGGCTTGTCTGAAAAAACCCCGAAACCCAAGTGTTTTGAACATGTCAAAATGCTTGGGAATTTTTTTTGCTAAATTTTACTTCATATTTTATAACAAAAACATACGAAATGTTACTACATGTATTACTTTCTGATGGCTGTTAGGACATTTTTACGTTAAATTAATGTGTGTACATGGAACTCTTTCTGTAACATTTCCTAAAAAAGTCAAATTTCCTGTAACATGTGTAGGGCCTAGGCCTGGCACTGATGAAAATGAACTATTTAGCCTACAACTTTTAGGCCTAAGTACATCATGATAGGCCTAACACGGAATTTTGCGGACCATTCCCATGGTTTGCTCACAGGGTGTCACTGAATGACTGATGTCTATCTGGATTAATGACGCTCGTTCCTTTCAATTTTTCCCGTCCAAATACCCCCTTTCTAGTTCCCAGTATAAGCCTAATAGTACATCAACGTAAAACAGCATGCATGAAGGCTTATTAAGGATAACCATGGAGGTGGGAAAAGACCACCACGGAATAACCCACTGTACTGAACGGTGGAACTTGAAGGAAACGTTATGCAACCACTTAAACCATGGAGGTAGAATCTCCTCCTTCCATACCTCCATGTCACGCCTTGTGTACTCAAGCTGAGCGAACCAGTTGGCCGACAGTGAACTTCAAGAGGTATATCGACCAAGTATAAATGGACAGCCTCTTCAATTTGAATTGCTTGTTTACTTTCCAGACGTTGCTAGCCGTTGAAGTTGACCAGCAGCCGTTGAAGTTGACCAACAGGAACCTACACGGACCGGGCACGTACAAAATTGACGCATAGGCGCTGGCCTACATACACTTTCCTGGCTCTTGCTAGCTACAATAAAATAATGACGTACTGCGCAATACCATAACAACGTGCGGGCGGCGCGGCAGCATACCGTCACGTAGTCTTGCTACGAGACGTCTGTAATTGTCAACCCATGATTATCGTCACTGTTTTCACGAAGGGGCAATGGCAAAAGAAGTTCTCCTTTTTTAACTGCAAAACTACTAGTTTAACTGTGTGTTGTAAGGAAACCGCATCATTCTTTGAGAGGGTAACAAAAATGAACACAATGTGTTAGCTACTAAGTAGTAGCTGTGCCTGTCCATTCCTGAAAACGAAAACTTCGGTTGACCATGGAGGAAGGAACATTAACCTACTAATTTAGGCAGTGCATAAATTAGCTGTCACTGGCAAAATTATCTATACGATATTTTGTCGGGGACATGCGCCGAGTAACTCTTTTGGGGACTTAAAATTCTCACCGTAGCAAATCTTAGTCTGTTTTTTTTTTTTTTTGGGGGGGGGGGGGTTGCGCGTGTATGCTTTCAACGGCCTGTGCGCCTATTCCATTCTTTAGAAAGGGGGTGTTCATACATATTTCATTTAATTAAAGGTACAATCTCCTGGTCCAGTTCTGCATGTACGCCAACACTCTCCTTGTGACTTCCCATTCATCAAGTGGTAATCAAACCATTTCATAATTTCAGCCCCCCCCCAGGGAATTATCCCCTAAAAAATCCTCTAGAGCCAAACATCAGGAAAGGAAAATGTGATATTCTGTAATTAAATGTTGGAGCCAATTTAACAAAAGAGGAATATTTCATTTTGGGGGACGGAAAATAGGACGACTATGGTGTTCTAAAGCGGACAGGCAAATTTCGTGAGTGTGAGTTTGAACGTCGTGTTTGTGAGTTTGAAAGTCGACTTTAACATCGTATTTGTGAGTGGTCAGGGTCAATTTTATGGATTATTCGCATGATTTTTTTTCCTTGATAAATACAGGTTACCAGCCAAAAATCCATGTCATTTTTACGATAAGCGAACATCAGCTGAAAACCAGTCACAAGTATCCCAGGTGGACTCCCTGACCGTACTACGTTGCGGAGGGAGCCCAGGATATGACGGGTCTAAAATGGGGCGAAAAGTTTAATAACTAAAAGTTCCAACACTTCTACCTTTTCCAAGGAGTCAGTTTCATGTGTGTAACTCCTATGCGTCCTTATCTCCATAGCTGGTGGGTTAAGAAATTCGACACATCACCACAAAAGACAAAAACGGGAAAATAAACTCGGAAGTAACGTTACTTTTTGCCATTGTTATAGTAGTAGTATATATGAGAGTTCTGGAGACTCAAAAACTTCGGGTACCTACCCAACCCTTTTTGTGGGTACCTACTAGACCTTTTTAAAAACCTTAAAATTACTGTAGCCCTTTAATCTCTTTCAGTGGTTTCATCTCTAGACTCTGACAGGTCGAGAGTGGGGCGGGAGTGTGGTGAGAGTGTATACCTACTGTCGACTTTTTGAACGCACTCAAATTTAAAAATTGTAGACCAAATGGGGCTTGAGAGCAGTAGACTGGGTAGTTGGTCAACTAAAACAATAAAAATCCCGAGTACTAAAACCGGAACTCAGGAGTTTAACCTTTTTGCCTTTAAAGAAATGTGGCATTATATTAAAAAGTGACAAAAATATGAACGACAACAAACTAACAATACGTTTTGTATATATTGTATCGATTGTGATAGCTGTATCGACTGCAAAGATTGTAGGCCTATGGACTACGAAGGTTGCTATAGATGCTTAAGGTGTACGAATTGAAAAATGCGAATATGGTTATAACTGTGTGGCGAGTACCAATTGCGATAAATGCTCGGAATGTCAAGCGTGTAGTAATTGTACCAACCGGGATAACTGTTTATATTGGGTTAATTGCAACGGATTGACCAATTGTGAATATTATAAAGACAACGCACCGGATGAAGATTCAATAACGTTTATGGTTTAATATTAATCATTTTTCGGGTGGAGCCGTAGCAACTGACTTGCTTGCTTCAGGATTAGTCTCTTGGTACCCCGGTGGCTCGCTCGCTCATGCAATTCAAGGTCCCAAATACCATCCATGTTGGTGTTTGACCAATTTCAAGGACCAACCACTCACTCGCTTCTGCTCAGCTTCTTTAGCATGGCTTCTTTTCTTTCTCAAACATGCCTCTAGCCAGCGTTTTAGCCCGTTCTTCGATCTCGGATTGACTCTCATCGGAGTATCTGCCTTGTTGCGAACTTTCTCTTTTAACTCATTAAACTGTTTTAACTTACCGCTAGCGATCAACAAGCAAGGACCCACTGGTGAAACTAAAGGGCATCGACGCGACAGTGATCCCACCCTGTACTGCAGAAATTTCCCAACATAGGACGGACGTCGTTTGTTGCAAGAATGTGGGCAAAGCGGCGTATTCGACAGAGATCCAGCAGCGCATCCTACAGGAGATGATGATTGGCAAGTGGAAGACGATTTGTATGAGATTGTGTGCTTCTGCGGTCATTAGCTGTCAGACGCATTGGTACCAAGAGGCGACCAATGATGAGGAAAATAATGGTGTTTTCCAGCTGTCGTCTTCAAATGAAGACGAAGAGCTTTCTTCATCAGACAATGACAAAGAACTGGAAGACTAATTGGAGCAAAACATACCTTATCCATTACTACAGAGGGCTACGTTAAGCCCAAACCTACCACGCGTTACTGCCTTGACAACTTGTACCGTAAATCGTTTGCTTCTGAAGGCAACAGTTTGATCAATATGACAGGAAAGGTCTTCATGTTTTGTGTAATTTACATGTGAACATACGAGACAACAATCACGAGAGTGCTTTTTTGTATTTCATTTTAATTAGTATGGTTATTAGACTGATTTCAGCAAGAAACCTTGTTATCCTGAATTTAGATTCACTACTGTTTTCATTCTTATACTTGTGAATCTGAATGAGGCCACCACCCTTTAACTTCCTGACTTGGTTTCAAACTTGAATTTTCATGTTAATTAAAACCCTATTTAGCGTCGTTCCACCGAAAATGTTTTTCTTACGTTGCTGATTTGCATTAAGAGAAGTGTCCTTAATCATTTAGCATAGAAATGGAATGGAACCTTACATTGGAGGATTTTCAAGGTGCGCCCTCTCCAACACCCACCACTGGCGGAACAGAAGTGGCAGTTCTGTGTAAGGGTAGGCAACTGCTACACCCCTAGCGTCTCAAACCTTTGTACCTTCCATGTTACGTAAACCTCGCCTTGCTAGCTCCCGGACTAAGACTAGAAATCCAAAGAACAAGAGCGTTGTTGACATAATGCATGCATATAGCCGCCAAAACTATGGCGTGCAAAGTAAACATTTAATCCCGGAATAATAGAGATACCTCTACTAAGATTAGACATATCTGTATCGCGGATTAAATTTAACTTAGCACGCCATAGCTGTCTGCAGCAACTGAGTACTGAGCTTGTCAGTTCTAAATCAGCTAAAGGCCCGTTTCAGACGTCGTGCTTCTGCCGAGTCGAACTTTAAAAAAATGATTTTGTTTAAATTTAGCACGGCAGAAGCACGACGTTTGAAACCATTCGACTTGAACGGTACAAGCACGGCACGGCTTCAAACCTCGTGCTTCTGCCGTGTCGGATACAATTTAAATTCGAAGTTGGGGCACCTAATTCGAATTGTGCATGCGCCAACGAGCGTACCATCGCGAGGAAGGAAATGTGAATAAACTATCCCTATCAACAAACATGACGACTTACATGGAGGACACGCAGGGTGCACCACTGCAAATAAATTCCCATAGACAGCAGTGATAAATCCCCATAGGTCCTACTTCAAAAATATTTTTAAAATACTCACAACTCTCACAGGTGTTCAGGGTGCTCATGTTCCACATGTCCTCTTTCATTTTCCTTTCAATTTTTATTGGGTTAACCATTGACTTTTTGAGAAATTCTCACCTAAAGCAGACCACCCTAAACATGAAGGAAATTTAACTTCCCCGGAAAGTAGCCATTTTGAAAATGCATCCCCTGCAAAATTGCTCAAATAGTGCCACTTTTGGACCCGATTGCATCCAAATTGCTCAGAATTTGAAGCTCTGAATCCGGCCCAGTGGTTCAGTGCCACATTTCTTCATTTCCCCAGTTCCATGGCTCTCAGGACCCTCTAATATAGAATAGTTGAGTATAACTTTTATTCATGAGCTCGGCGGACAGGTTTCTGGCCTTTGTGCGAGGGTGCACCCCGCACGATTCACAGGCGGAGGACAACGAAACAAGTAGGCCTACATTAAGTTCGACGTTTGAAACCACCACCGTGCTTTTGCCACGCCAGGTGCAATTTAGTTCGACACGGCAGAGGCACGACGTCTGAAACGGGCCTTACTTATCTCTGCAAAGATGGTACAATCAAATGGCCCTTCTGCCAGGGCTATCGCTACATGGTGACTGCCCTTGACCTTAAACTGTACCCGGACAGGCTCATCGATGGGTCTCAGGGTATACGTAAAGCAGGAAATAAGACAAATATTACTTTTAGCTTTACAAAATTCCCATCGTGAGAACAAGAGTTCTTTCAATGCGTTTAAGCTCGGTTACAGTTTGTAAAAGCAAAAATGATGCAGTTCTGTAAAACTGCGTGTAGGCCTAAATGGATAAAAATCAAATTTAATGTCTTGCAATAATTTCCCTTTTTTGCACATCTTTATCATGAACCGTGATCTTTGCTATAAATAAACAACTGCTGTTGCGATGTGGCATCAGTCCCTAAGAATTGTTCGATTAAGCTATTTCGGCATTTCAACAGTACGTGCTCAAAATGAAGTGCCTTTCGGGTCACTGAATCTAGGCCTACAAGATCTATACGGCTGTGGTCATGGTGCGCTACTAGGTGGGGATTTTGTACTGGTCACAAAAATTTAACTTGTGGAGGTTTGACATTGAAACTTTCAACCTGCAAGGATGACGAAGAAAGATCGTCCGGGAAGATTATGCATCTGACATGGAAACGTGTTCACTATGCCCACGAGAACTTCAGGAAATACATTCGTTAGAAGTGCCAGTAGGAGTGTCAAAATAAGATTCTCGTCAGAACTACTAAGACCATTGTCACAGCTGAATCAGAGTAACCATTTTTTTTTTAGTCTTTCCCTGGCAGGACCATGATTGCTGTTGGCTATTGTAGTTTTGTATTTATTAACTTAGTTCACCTTTGTGTTAGCCCTAGCCCAGGTTCGGAATGCAGGGGCGTGCATGAGTGCACCCTTGGCACTTGCTGAATGTGGGTGTGAATGTATATAAGGATTGATTAAACAGGGTGTGGTGTGAGATTTGCTACATGTTGCGGTAGAGGGAACACGGTGTTCTGATTTATGCTGACTTAGCCATTTTGGTTAGCTTGTGCCGTCCCTTGGCTATTGGCACAGATGATTGAGGCTCTGTGAAGTCTTGGGGGTGGCTCGGACAAGCATATGTCGGCGGAATAACGGCAGTCGTAAGTTATACCTTATGGTTTGCTATTTTAATTGCTTGGAATTGATTTAATGTGCCATCTTGACAGAGTTGTTGTTGTACTCGTTTTGGCAAGGCATAGTTTGATGATTTTCTATTGTAGATGGTCTTTATATGATGTACATGGATCAGCGGATCCCTGATGTTATAGGCAACCATTTAATCTGTGAAGCCTGGAGAGAGTTTTAGCTGCCGGGAACTCCATTGGCAGAGTGAAGCCTCGCTGTTCCCGAACCTGTGTAAATGAAACTACAGGCGGTTCTCCACAGCGTCGTCCTGCTCTGGCAATTCAACTAGCCTTGGCGATCTGGACGATGGGTGTGGAACTACCGTAGCTGTGACGAGCACCACTGCAAATCTCCCCTACATAAATAATTTCTTATTGTTGTATAATATTCTGATTAATTTTTTTGATTCCCTCTGTATTTGGCCTTATCTTGTGAAGAGGATTGAAAGTTCGAGAAATTGATTTATTTGGTTTGTTGCACCTGTTTAAAAGTCACACGTCGTGGGAAATGTACTGATTCTTTGCTGTATAAATGTCCCCCTTGTGGTGAACTACTCGTGGTATTGTGATATTTTGGTTATAAACGTATAAATTGTTCGACTTATTTGACTTGTCTAGATATTAAGTAAGGAATTGCAGTTTGAAGTAACTCTGGCTAATTTACTATATATATATCCTCCACAGTGCGGACGGATTGTGTGGTTAGACGTTTTAACATTGAGCCTTGAGAATTGATCGGCAAAATAAGGATTCTAGAACTGTTCATATGAAGAAAGGATGTACAAGAAACTGACAGTTTTTTTAACGTGAATTGATGGTTGAGCATTGCAAATATTGAATAATTCGTATAGCGGAATTTGACTGTGTAAAATAAGAATTGGGCAGGAAATTTAATTGTAAGATAAATCTAGTACGATTGATGAATTTGCTGTTCTATGGTCATGGGCCAAGTTCTGCATTGAGGGACATTTTCAGATATTTCCCCTGCAATTTCAAGTTGTGCATAATTATTGTTTTGAATAAATTTAGATGTATATGGTGTAAATATAAAAATTTTGTGTGAAGTGATCTCCTTGTTAAAGTTCCCATAGACTGTGACAACCATATTTCATAAATATGGCTTTTTCTGCACATTGATTTAGGGGTAAGGCTTAATTTACCAGAGAACAATGAGAAATGTTTATGTGACTGCTTTTCTTATCATTTTAGAAAACAGAAACTGAACTTCCTCCATTTGTAATTTTACAATGCATTAATAAAATAAAACAGATATCTGCATGTCAGTTTAATGACAGCCCTTTAAAAGTTTTTTTTTGCTTAAGCTTACTTTTGTGTTTGCATGTACTGTTCTCATAAACCAACTGTGGAAAAATATTATGCAAAAACTATGTTTTAAGTATATTGGAAATATTTGATTAGTGTTACATAAATTGTAATATTCATGGACTGAGAATTAACATACAGTTATACTTCAATATCAGAAATTGTTCATGTGTTGAGTTACTTAATGTCTGAGAAACTGATTCCATTATTTAGAAAGAAATAAATGTAACTTTACGATAGAACCAGGTAACCTCCAATTATTCTACATAGAGTCTCTGTACTTTTTAACAGCGGAATTTTATCTAATTGCTTTTACCAAGTTATAAGGTAAAATTACGTACCTGTTTTCAAAGTAAAATTTTACCAAACCTTTAAGAAAAAACTTACCTAACAGCTGTTTTGTAAAATTTACGTAATTAGCAGAAGGTTTGTAAAGCACATTGCAGCTGTGTAAACTTTTACACAACCTGTGTATTTTGTTTCTTTGTGTACTCAAGAACAACCCGAACATGCTTCGTGTAACAAATTTTGAAATTTAGATTTTTTTATGGAAAAGAAAAAAATGAAATAAGAGAGACGAAATGGGTGGAAATCTCAATCTGCTTGAAAACAATCCACCTATTTTTTTATGTTTGTCACGTTGTATTTGTATTTTTCCCCGTCTCCCAAAAAAATAGTAATAATAATGCTAAAAAGTGTTTTAATATTTTAAGCAACGGGACCAAGATGATTTCGATTGTACGAACATGCAGATAGCAGTAAATCAATTCATTCAATAAAAACTGCATGGTGAAAATGATTTACGCTTTCATCATTCTGCCTGGAAAATATCCAATTCACCGAGAAACCTATATTAAACTGTACAGGAATAAAGCTCTTACATCCCAGAGCAGTTCGTTTTTAGAAAAACATCGATACCTTATTAGACCAGTGTTAAAACCGACCATCTCCTTTTTCTTCGTTTTAGTTTCTGGGCTTTTTCAGCAGCGTCTGGTCCTTTAAGGGGTAACATTTTGTATAGAGTCACTAGTAGAAGTAACGATTACATGTACGTGACGATGAACACAACCATTATACCTGTATGCTCCTCAACAAACCGCACTTCATATGTTATTAGTAATGTATTTCTCAAAAACATGTCCACCTCGCACGTCCAGCTCTTTCCCCGACATTTACCGATATTTGCGTACTTCAAACATAGATTTTCTGTCATACAGATTAACTACCAAGGCCTTCATAACTCTCTCTACAGGGAGGAGCGAGCAGCACAGCCGATGATACAGTGGTGTACCAAAAAAACTACAGATTATTGCAAATAAAATTAATTTTCTTCTTGATTTTCTAATTGTCTTTAGGTTGTGTAGTAGATCGTCATCCATCTTGACAGTTTGGCCAAAATCGTAAAATATCCTACCTGGTAAGGGAGTTGGGCGATATGGTGTCGACGGTAAGACTTGCTGAGATCCCCCTGTTGACGGAGAGAAAAACAAACTTAATACTAACCTGATCGATATACTTGTACCGGTACATGTCAAATGTAATTTTACGCAGGGTCAGCGTCATGTGAATACAAGCGACTCACAACGGTGCGCCTCCAAGAGCTTGCAACGCGCTGACCAATCACAGTGCACGAATTTGTCGACCCTTTCCAAACGCGCATCGGGTCGACATATTTCACGCACTATGATTGCTCAACGCGTAGCAAACTTTAAGTAGGAGCTCTTAGCCTAAAAAAAGGCAATGTCGTGCATTAAATTAAGACTCACTATGTTGAAAATCTCAGAAAAGGTCAAAAATGATGCAAGGATCAAATTTAGGGTAGGAGAAAAATTCTAGCTGGCCATTAATTAGGCCTAATCAACTAAACGAACAACTTTTATGTACAGTCCAAACTTCTCAGACCTTGGGATCAATTAAATAATTAGTTAATTATTGACAATTGGGCAAAATTGTAACTTTTGATCCATAGGTCCTAGAACAATGGGACTAGGATTAAACTGTCACTCTACTCAATATAAACAACTTTTGTCTAAAGTCCAAACTTCTCTGGCCTGAGGATCGATTGGATAATTAGGTAATTAATGTTAATTAGGCCAAGATTGTAACTCCTAACACAGTACAGGAATTTTGTATTTTGAGAAACTTTGCTTCCTGCTCAGTGGTTCCCAAAGACAGGAGGACTTTGTGACCTACTTCGCTGTGTTGCAAGGTTTAGTGCCATTCATCTTCATCGCTGATCACTGCAACTATAGTTGGTGGCTAGCTGTACACCTTCAGGATCTACTCCGACGTGAGAAGGCATCGCCATCAGTATTTGATGAGTTTCTGCAGGGGGACTTTGTGGTAACAAAGTCAAATCGCTTGGATTCGTCAATTGCCTTTGATCAGGCGCACGAGCAGAACAATGCTGCAGTAAAGTCTGCACATGGAGTACTTGACCTACAACGACGATGGCAATGCGATGGAACGTGTTGGCACCTGAGTTTGTCAGGATCACTCAATACAGCAAGACGGTTCTCCCTAAGCTGGATACCACCAACACCATGAAGGCTATGATGCATTCCAGAGGAATTTCAAGTCTGATGTTGAGAAGCTTGTAGCGATGATTGAGCCGACTTTAGCCTCTTTGGCAATGTCCCAAAGAACTTAAGGTACATCAATTGCGGCCAGCCGATGGGGAGAGAAGATGAAATGTCGAGATCGCTTAGGACCATGGAGGCTGAAGGTAAAGTCTTTACCACACGTTTCTATCAGAGTGCCTGTTAGATGTACAACGTTGACAAGCTAACTAAGAGAGTCCTCCTACTTTCCATCAGTGCCTCCAAAACATCAATATATCATCCTGTGTTTATCGCCCAGGGGATACAAAACTGGTACAGAACCTCAAAGTGGTGGTTGCGTACCGCAGATATGAGGTTGTCAGAGTTACAGAATATGAGCCAAAAACGTGCTGCCAACTTTTGTAAATGATGGTAATGTGTATCAAGCCCCCAAATCGAGCATCCTTCGTCGGCTGAAGACGATGTCTCAATCTCCCATCACTAATGCAGCAGGTCCTCTTCAGTCACAGAGTCTTCTTTGACCCTGCCTCAATCTCCAATCAATGATGCAGCAGTAGGACCCTTTTCAGTGGTGCTGCAGGACTGTCTTCAGTCCAAAAGTCATCTCAAACCCTGCCTCAAGCTCCAGCCCCTCATGCCAAATCCACACAGTCACAGTTAGTTTTTGATCGGAGCATTGGTGAATCTCATGCAGCACAAGGCAAAAAATGCAGAAGTGTCAGGGATTTTGCGACAGGGTGTGGAACAAGGTAACGGGGATTGGCACTTTTACTTGGAGACAACTGTAGATAGCCATCCCCTTAAAGTGCAGACCCGGAAGAACAGAGGCCTAGGAACTGTAATGCCTTTGTCACTTGATGGACCACCTCCTGGGAACTTTGGTGACTTTCTCAGGAGTGGTCGCAAAAAAGCCTTCCCATATCACATAATGAGTCAATGCTTTCTTGTAAAACCTTCAAAAATTGCTGACCCCATTTGTATCTTCAAAAAGGGCAGAGAGGTTGTAACTAATATCATCAGTATGCTTCCATTCTCCCTTCTGGAGGTAGACTACCACATTAGATGTGGAATTCAAAAGCTACATGTAGTTGTGCAATCCCAGCCAGTTAAAGAGTAGAAGAAGAGTAATTTACGGCGGCAGTTCAGTCCAATGGTCTCATTTGCCCCGGCAGTGACACAGATATCCTCTTCATTCTTTTGGCTTCCATGCCTGCATTTCTCTTAATGAAACAACAAATGAAGCTAACCTTGATTTTTGGTGTCGGAAATTCAACCGCATCAATGAACTTGAATCATCTCTGTGAGACCAAGTAGGACTAAACCGCTGCCGTAAATTACTCTTCTTCCACTCTTTCACTGGCTGTGACTGCACAAGTAGCTTTTTTGGTGTTGGGAAAGTGAAGTGGGACCAGTATTTGTCAGAAAAGCAGGAAGATGGTGTGAATGAGGTTTTCAGGGTATTTAACTCAGCGCCATCAGAGTTAACCGAAACACAAGAAGATGTTATCGTCAAGTTTAACCTGAAGGTTTACGGCTGCCAAGAGCTGGCCGCTGTCCATAATGCTCGATTTGATACACTCATACATCATTGTTTCACTCACCTTCACATTACTGCCTCCATCACGTGGGGTACTTCAACAGCATATCCAAAGGGCTGTTTATGTAGAGGGTCATTTATTACAGAGTGCAGATCAATCAAGCCCAGTACTGCCAGAAAAAGATGAGTGGGGCTGGGAGGTAAAAGACGGCGAGCTGCAGCCCCGATGGACCAGCAAGATTTATGTCCCTGGGAAGGAAAGCCCTACACTTTGACAATAAATGCATGTCAATGTGGTGGAAGAAAAAACAAACAAACACCCCCAACAAGCCAACAAACAAACAACCCAACAAACAAACAACAAAAATTATTACCCTCAGCGCAATTGCATGCAACTGCAGTACGACATCTTGTCTGCCATTTTGTAAGTGCCGAGGGAACTGAAGAAAGCACGACTTCGCCGTTAACAGCTCCTACAACGCGCACTTTTAAGAATTGCACGTATTGTTTCATGTTCATGTTTTTATTTCCTATCCTGAACTTGGGTTGTTTTTAGATCTGTGTTGTGTTCCGAGCAAAGCAATGTATCTTTTGTGTGCGAATCTTGACAACCCATGTTATCTTGTGTATTAGCTGGTGGGTGGCTTTATCCTCGTCTCGAGCAGAAGCACCCCCGTCGGTTGAAAAGATCTATATTGGTCAGGATTGTTCATTTTGTGAGTAGCCATACAACCGTAAGGAAGCGAAGTTAAGTTCCGACCACAGTAGACTCCGTTGCTTGAGGCTCATTTGGAAAATGCAACGTTACAATCAGGTCTTCAAAATTTCAATTTTTTAGTAGTACATCTTAGGCAAAGTCTGATCGACACAAATATCAGAGGTTATAGAACCTATATGTAAATTGCCGATCACCTGTTTGTAGTGACATCTTCATGTGTGGATTGGTTGGACTTTGGCATAGGTATCAGAATTTTTGGACGAATATATCGAAAGAGTTTGTGTGTCGTACAGTGATGATCTGAAAACATCATCAAGTGATATTTTCCATTTTAAAAATCCTTTTGCAAAATTCCGTGGACAATATAATTTATACATGTTTCCTGGCCGATACCTTAAATGCAACCGTCCTTGTACACAACCCGTCATAGTCATCTAATCCCATGATCACTTGGTGATATCCCATATTTTTGTTCGTCAGGCTCAAAGGTCCATTATTTTTCCGTGAAACGCCTATTGAAGAGCCAGATAGGCATTAAGTAGCACTGAGTATGACCCACATGATCTTTACCCATGCACACTCATTTAATTGATAGTTGTTTAACGAACTCAATTTTTAAGGTGTTTCAAACAAATTATATCCATAATATCAACCGTGAAGTACAAATGGTGATATAGATTAATTAAAGTCTAACACCTAAAATTCTTTCAATTATGGCAGTTGAAGTCAAACATGAAAAAGAACAAAACCTGAAAGACAAAAGCACCAACTTAGCAGAAGACCATTCTTACCTTTAGTCCCTGTGAAGAGGATAATGAAACTGAGCGACATGAAGATGAAACGGGACATCATCATGATTGTATTTCAAACTAACATTTCACTTTCTAACGCAGTTGCTCTCACATACAATTACTAATCGAGGAGCACACTCTTATATATGCTGAAATATACTTCCGTTCCATACTGTCATCATTAAAACGCATGAACCCCACGCAAGCCTAATTCATCCGAATATTAATAATGTACATTTTTGCATATCTTTTATTAACACTATTATCAATCAGCACTAAGGTGCTCTTTGTGACTGTGTTTTTTCTCTGAGATTATACCATTACTAAGTAACTTCTGTCATGGTGGTGGTTAGCTCACCATTCACTACTTTTCCGCTGAAGTTTGAGGGGAAGGTCAGTTTATATGTTGATATTCGCGTGTACATATAAACCAAAAGCGCCGCACATACTGATCAGCATTACGGCTTTTTAACACAGTGGTACTCACCTTAAGTTGTCTAAATGCAGAATTACTGCAAAGTTCTCAAAGGCTAGCAGGTGCAAGAGGAGATCAATGGTAAGGGAAGGAAAGCTAGGCCCAAAAAGTTATTGTACAAAATTGCCTACGAAATATGGGAGGTCTGTGGAAAAGTTTAGGATCTACGGAAAACGTCAGGGAGTTTGTGGAGCCTTATGCGGAGTAGGGCCCAACGAACACTGTTGCTTTAGACTTGTGGAGTGAACCCATCCCTCATTTTGTCCACCCTAGCCAACCAAAATAGGGGATCACGATTGGAAGTTGACTGGCTAGTTCACTCGTACAGAACACAGGAAGTTCAATTGAGTGCTCAATTTCATTGAACTGCTTAGCACTTAGCAGAGAAGTCGTGCTTTCTAAGGCAGAAAAGTTTGTTAACTTATTTCATAGTGGTGCTTGGCGTGGTTGTGTTACGGTATAACCCAGGCAGAGATTTTCATTGTTTTGTCACTATGTAGGCAAGTTTAGCGTGCCTTTTGCCTTGCTTACTGCTTACGATCTCAGTGACATACACCCGGTGTTCGTGTAATAAGAATCTCCATATAGCCTAATCGAGCCCACATCCCAATGGTTCTGAGCACAGTGGGCCTGTAGGCTAATTTTTGACACTGCATTTCGGACGACTTTGAAATATGCAGTCTCGCTGAAAGTGGCAATATGCCATCATAGTACTTAATTCTTACCAGCCTATAACCAAGAATTCCAGGCAACAACTAGAAAGGCATATGGTTTTCCTAAAGTGAGACCGATGTGACTGGCATTCAGAGCGTGAATGGCCCCCGTGGTTGACATTATTGTCTATTTATAAACGCATTCCTCATCGATATCGGTTTGTGAGCATGCGTAAATGCGTTGAAACGTAACAAAACATCTGGAAATCAAACAAAGAATATTTGGTTCCTGCTACAGTGAATTGAAGAAGCTGAATTAATGAACCTTAACGTCTGCCATCAAGGCATTACAGTTAATGCATGTTGATTTAAGACATTTGTTATGATACCTACTACTTTTATGCATATGCAGACGATTTTTTCACATGGTTTTCTCAAACGTAAGCTGTTGTGGCTGACCTCAAATGTGCACTTTGTCGGAGCGTTTGGCGCCTTTGCGCCCACCGTTATAGTAATTTATGTCGACTTACAAATGCATCCGTCGTTGCAATCAGTTTTTGAACATGTATGAATGCACTGAAAAGTTACTGAAATCTTTGCCCGTGCAGTTTAGGCGATCTATAATGAAAAAAGATAAAACAAGAAGAAAGCATCTTCAGTGAGAGTGGAACATGTGGTTTCCCCTGGAATGTTTGCATTCTGTAGGCGTCTGATAACGAGTACCCCCGTGAAGATCCCCTCACCGACCTCGTATGGTTTACATGCTCTTATCGTTATGCATTAGCAATGTAGTGATTTTTGCTAGGCAAACGCTTCAGCATATTAGCATGTTAATTCTGTAACTAAACAAAAATAGACCGTTGCTTTCTTGTATCTGTTTTTATTTTTATTACATGACACCCTCTGGGATATCTAGTGACGTACACTCCGTCGTGCTCCCCTCAATAATTTGAAACAACTGTGTGTGCGTATGTCAAGATTCGAGGAAAGGGTTTCAGTACTTCACAGTTATAAATGTTGATTAATAATCACATTTTTGGGCTGGGCTTTAGGGAAAGAATCTCCTGAATTATTATTTAAACTCGGTATACAGAATCTACTCAAATTGTTGTGACCAAGGGAGTGGGGGAAGGGACAAACACTCAGCTTTTTAGGTCGCTTTCAAGATGGTTTATTTTGTTAACTAGGACGCAGAATAAAAATTAAGGGTATAAATTGGGCTGAATCTGATTGTTGAACAAAGGACAAAAATTTAACGTGATACTGGTGTGATGGACATCATGTGATGGCTATACCTCCACCCCCTTTGACCCATCACCCCCCACACTTTTAAAGTCACTGACTATGCACATGTCACCCTTAGTCTGCACCACCCACTACGCACGTGCCGGCGTCACGATTTCACCTGCAATGGCGGTCGTGCTGAACTTTAAGAAAAATCACCCCCCCCCACATGAGAAAAGAAATCTCCGCCCATGATTTACATAAGCCGGGGAAACTGACAGTGAAAACTATACAATTCACTACTTAGCCTAGGCTAAGAAAGAAATTCCTATCACCACATGTGGAGAAGTAAGAGAACAAATGAATTCACAGTGTGCGAAATTCGGTTGGTTTAACCACTGCGGGAAAAAAATATTCGGGTAATATTTATTTAACCGCTCCATCTTACAAACTGCTTTTAAACGTACATTTATTTACACTGACTTGACCCTAGTATACACTTACGCAGAAAATTCCAACAGAAAGACAAGTTACACATGTACAATGAATATTAATCTAATCGAAACTACAATAAAACTAAATGCATATACAAATTCCATACGCCCTCACCTCATAGATGAATTCTTAGGGTCACTTGACCTTAACGGCCAACTGAATTTAGGTCTTCTAACATATACGTACACCGCACAGATATTAATGTGGTTTGGGGCCTGAAGCCCGGTTCATACTACGCGCAAAGCCCAAACGAACGCAAATTTGTGACGTAAGATCAATTATTCGCACGAAGAATTTGCGAGAGTTGAGTACATTTTAAGCTCGAGCAAATTTCCGCTTCAAACTTTTCGTGACGTCAAAGTATGAGCCAGCCTTAACCCTGAAACCGAACGAAAAAACTCACACACAACAATCCATCATCAGATGTCAATAAGAGGAAATTGGGTTAAAAAAAAATACTGCAACATGTGCCAGAAGAAAGCAGCCCTCAGAATTTTAGACTGTGGGTACACTGCAAAGTTGGTGAGACATACGAATCAATGTAAAGCCTTAATTGCCTTACTAACTAAATCACCTGTTAGGGAGGAGAACAGCAAGCAACACAAGTAAAACAACGCCTATAACGATTTCATGCGGAGACTCTCTTGTAATTCCATACAACAGACTATGTATACATATCACATAAAATAACAAACGAGAGTATTCTCATCTCAACACTTATTGCGATCTTGCAATCTTGACAAGTTACACGAGAGACTTGCTCCTAAGTGATAGCTGAGCCGGCAAGTGGAAAATTGCTGTGTTCTCCGGTTGTGGACCTGGTTGTAAGACGCACAGGTACGGCAACTCCTGTTTCGTGGTTCAGGGACGGTGGCATTTGGTGGCGCTGTCGACAAATAACAATTAGGAACCATCATGATTTCCGCCTCCGATTCCAAATTAGACTAGGTAATTTGTGGAGCTTGTGGGTGTCTGGGAGTTGTTGGTTCCAATGTTGGGGGACAGCTCCGTGACCTTCCTCGAACACTTCAACAGAACTGGCTTCATTGAAATTGGTTTCCGTATCCTGATCCTGTTGAACCTTCCCTGAAATGGGTACTTTGTTTCTTGCCAACTTCAGCTCAGCGTAGTGTACGTTCTTGTAATCTGAAGCGTCTAAGGACTGAAAAGCACAGACAAGCTTATCGGGATCTGGTTGGCCGATGACTCGATAGAGTTGTTATATACGAATAGATATCTTGAATCTTATGACGACCTTAGAGTGATGTTGCCTGAAGTACACAGAGTTTCCAACTACAAACGTCTCCAACAACAAAAGTACACGAAGTCGATGACAATCGCTTCAAGAGGTCGGTATGCGACTGGGTGGCCTGGAGTGTTTCTTGGTTTAGGAGAGGGAGGTTTGGCAATGGCGCACCTCTCACATCGCTGTATCCATTTCATTCTTTGACTTCTCTAAACCAATGATGAAGTACTGGTACTGGAATGCGGGTACAACTCGAGTACCAATAAGTACTTGGCTCGTACTCGATCGTAAGTACTCGAAAAAAAGTACCCGGCAAGTACTCGTAATTTTGTACTCGAGCTCGTCCCTAAACTCGAGAAATTGTACTCGGTTGATTCGATCCCAGTCGCGCAGTACTCGAAACAAAATTGAGTTTTTTTTTCAATACTAATTTTCAATGCTTAACTTTGACAAAACATTTCACATAGTGGTAAGCTACACGTTACAAGTCACGCAGTGTTTTTTATCGTCCCTACATCGAGTATTCGTGAAGGGGTGTTGGCACGTGGCAGCACTCGCAGTATCGCTGGTGTACATTAATGTTAATTTCCATGTTTTAGTCTAACCATGTACTCGTACTCAGCCCGTACTCGGACTCCGAAAAACTCGTACTCCGATTTTTGGCCCCGGACTTGTTTAAAAAGTACTCGGACTCGGCCCGTACTCGGCACTGTGTGTACTCAGAAAACTCGGTATTCGAGGTTTGGCACTCGACTACATCACTGCTCTAAAAACCCCGGCCAGTAGCACCTCTTCTGTATCATTGCAAAAGTTCGTTCAACATCTTGATGACCACTTTTGTCGTGGAGCGACGGCCATATCGCGGGCTTCAAGCAAGCTGGCTGTAAAATTTGTTTGACCTTTAACCCCATTGTGGATGGCTCCTTGTATAATATACCATCTTGTTTCCACAGTTTACCCTTTGGTCAAGGTCCAGCACCGGTTAGGATTCAAGTTTCCTCTCTGCCCTTGAAGAATCTTTACCCTCATGGAAGTACGTGGCAAACTTCTAGGAGGGTTTGATCTTTCTGCTGTAACAGGCTAAGTTGCTCTTTGGATAATGAGGGGAATGCAGATATCTGAGAAGATATTGCTGGTTGATTCTTGGTTGGCGCCAACTCTAGATTCCTGCTGTAGACACAACCTGCAGTTCTGTCGGTATGTTAGACGGCACAACGGTTTACATTTTGGAAACCATACGCGAAAAAATGTTTGTAATATTATGCATAAAAAAATTATCAGGCCAAGACTAGACGCCGTATATACTACTCTCGTGCCAGTAGTAACCGCGGAGACCAAGAAAAGAACTGTTTTATTTTTGTGTGTGATGGGTCTTGGTTAATTTTGAATTTTTTTCAATCATCTCTGATACGGGCGTGGGAAAACCGTGTTAAACAATATGCCCAAGACACTCAAGTTTTCTAGATCCAACGACACACTTGGTTGGCCATGCAGTCAAATTCGCTTCTTATGGTTCTCTTCCACTACCGTCAGGTTTTCTTCCCATGCGACTATGTCGAAAGCTGACTCTGAGATTGCAAACTCTGAGTTGACACAAGCCTCACCGAAACATCTATAGGTGGAAAGGCTTGCGGTAGCACCATACGAAGGAATATAGGCCTATCTCTTAGGAGTATGTGTGGTTCTGAAAAGAACCGGGGTATACTTTCGGACTGCGTGCTCAGTCCGTCGTCAGGAGACTGCGACATCTGCGGCAAGGAACACCTCGCCGAAGAACTGCACCACATCTTCACAGCACTTAAACGCAACGGCTACACGCCCCAGCAGATAAGACACAAGACCCAAGACCAAGCCCCCCCCCCCCGGCCGAAGGGTCTCCTGTACCCAAAGCCAACTAGATGAGGCCCCTGGTTCTGTTACTCTCCCCTACCAAGGTTGTACTTCCCACCATATCCAGTGTATCCCGAGCAAGCATGACATCAAGGTATTCCGTACAGCCCCTCTCAAGATCCACGGCATGCTGACATCCCACAAGGATTGACAAGATCCGCACCACCGAATAGGGTCGTACAAAATCCCCTGCCAATGCAACAAAGTGTATATTGGCAGGACTGGTAGGGACCTCCCCACCAGACTCAAAGAACACCAAGCCCATGGCAGGAAGGGAGAGTATGAGAAGTCCGTGATAGTCAAGCATTCTCACTCTGAAGACCACCGCATCAACTGGGACCAAGCCCACCTCACCAGCATCGAGCACTGGTACCCGAGACGCTTCAGAGAGGCCTTTTGCAGACGTTTCAGCAAAATGTCATGATCAAACTTATCGAAGGCTACACTGAGTTCTAAAAGAACAAGTAAAGTCACATGCTGAGAGTTCATCTTCAGCAATATATCATCTTTTACCTTCAAAAGGGTTTGTATCCGTACTTTGATGTTTCCTGTAAGATGATTGATGAACCGGAAACAGACAATGTTTGGACATGTGACAGTGCAGTTGGCCATACACTGCTTTCTTAGTTAGTTTGGATATAAATGGTAAGTTACTGATTGGCCTATAGCTCTCAACAAATCGGGTCAAGGTTGTCCTTTTTAAGCAAAGGGCAAACCAAAGTTTTCCTTCCGTTCATCAGGAAATGTACCAGTCTCAAGAGATAGGTTGATCATTTTAGTAAATACAGGAAGCAGAACATCGAGGCACTCACCCACCAAACTGGTGGGCCTTGGATCTAGGGCACAAGACTTCTTTGCAAATGTCATGAGAAGCTGCCTTACCTGTAACTCGGTCAAGGATGTGAATTGGTCAAACAATAAATCACAAGATAATGTTTCTGATGTGAAGTAAGATCTTCTAGCAGGTGTATTAAAAACTAAGTTGTCAAGTTTTAGCATGAATATTTGATATCTTTTCCATAAAGAAGTTACCCATCTCAAAGTCAATTTATTAGTAAATGGAGGAAGAGGAGCAGTAACAGAGTGCCTAAGCAGTGATTTTGACGCCTTGAATAATTTCGCTTGATCAGAGCTATTATTATCAATAAATTCTTTGTGAAAATCACAACGAGCCTTGTTCAAGACAGAAATGACCATAATGTTGTCTGTAACCTAAAAGGTCACAAGTGTTGTTGGTTCGCCGCCACTGTCTTTCAGCTCTCCTTCTCAGCTTCAAAGCCAACCTGTTTTCTTGATCAAACCAAGGCAAGCGGGGCATGACAGGAACTGCCTTCGTCTTCAGTTGGGCATGTTTGTTAAAAACCCCATGTAGTGTAGTTTCATAACATTTAACAAGCTCCTCAAGACACATGAGGAGTGTCCGTACACATCTTGGAAGAACCCAAATCACCTTCCCAGCAAATCGATGTTTATGGATTTGATGTTTCTATAAATAACCTCCTTGACAGGAAAAGAAGGTCTCTTATATTTCAAATTACGCAGAACAGAAAGGTGATCTATAAAGAGATGATGTGGTGTTGGAAGACTGTCAAGAAACATCTCTGTTTGCCGAGTAATGACAAGGTCCAATATGTGACCCAACTCATGCGTGGGCATGTTGACATGTTGCTGAAGACCCATAGATTCAAGAAGTGCTAAAAACTACTAGTGTTCGGATTATCAGAATCATCAATTTGTATGTTAAAATCACCAGTTATTAAAATGGACTCCGGTGATAAAACAATGGATTCCAGATAAGTGGCAAAATCACTCAAAAAACGGTTAACTGTATAAGGCTGATTTACAGAGTAAGGTGGTTGGTAGATAATAATCAATCGCAATATGCTGGAATTAATCCCTATAGACCACGCAGAATACTCAAACGAGTCTGTTTCACCCAAAGCAATTTCTTAATATTTAAATTTTCTCTGAACGGCAGCGCCGTTCCGCCTCCGACACGATTCTGACGAGGCTAATCAAGCAGCCTAAAACCAAGTGGGGTGGCTTCACCCTTTTGGGCAACATTCATTTCAGCAAACCTTGTCAATAAGTTCATTGCGTACTATGATCCGCCCTCCCAATAAGGGGGCAGGATTCTGACAACGACGTTTAATGCGTACTCTGCCCTCTACGAAGCTTTAGCTGTTTTATACGAAGCTGTACTAGGGACACGGTAAATTTTTTGTTTCTTTTCTCCTTAAGTTAACTCGTACGCACGACATGTAGTCGGCAGGCTGCTGAACTCGGGTTTGAGAATTCACTGAATAAACCAGCCACTTTGATTGTTGTATGTAAGTCAGGTGTCCAGACGAAGTTTTTTTCAAGTCAGGTCTGTCCGGGTTGCGTCACTATTTTTTGGCCAATCAGATTAGGCATAATCTCAACGAAGACCAAAGGTTCAGAACGGGAGCGTTATTGGTCCATTCTTCTTTCGCAACGACATGAACGGTGACATACAAATGATCAATGCCAACATTGTTCCAGTCATTGATCAAATGCTTAGTTAACGTCGCCAAAGAAACGGATTGTTTCAAAGGGCTTGGTGGGCAGAGGATGGTGCTCCACCACACAGGAGGAGAACGGTTACAGAGCGCCTGGCAGAACTGTTTGATAACCGTGTGATTGCATTGCATCGGCCTGTGGAATGGCCACCGAGGTCACCCGACCTGACGCCATTGAACTTTTTCCTTCGGGGACATTTGAAGTCCAAGGTTTTTGTTTCTCCACCAGTGGACCTGGATGACCTTGAAGCAAGGATCACTGCCGAGATCTATGCTCTAGCTGTATTTTTATTTTGCAGTTAATTTTCTGACTGTGTACTTTTTTGATAAACCCTGTAGTGGTTTTGTTATCCATTATTTCATCGCATCACTAAAAAGCCTCTTAGAACAAAATGTGATAGTTGCGACTTCATTCCATTGTTTCCCGAAAACAAAAATAAAAGAGTAATTGCAATTTGCCGCTCTAGCTTTTGCTTTCGTGGCCACTTATGCGCATGCGTGCATGCATAATTGTGAATTCATATTCATCCCGGAGTGTTAAATTAGATAGGGGCCTATATGGTAATGTGAAGACCTTTAGATTAGCAATCGTCGGTTAGAGCATGTGTGGTTAACCGTAACGGAGATTGGGTGGAGGGGTGGTGCGTTTCAGTATATAGAAGAGCATGCTCTCTGAGTGATCGGTCAATGTGAGACTAACTTCAGTGTGTACCATGTGTACTATCATCTTCGTGCTGCTGGGTTATAGTTTCCTGTTTGAAGGGACGAAAGGTGAGAGAAGAATTCGATTTTATTATTTTTTTTTACATTTGTTCCAGTTGTGGTTTGTAATTCTACTCTTGTTAAAAAATCATACCTTTGCCAGGCTTATTTCATATGAATATATATATATACATATGTACGGTTGCCCTTAAATTTTCCAACCTGTTTCGGTCAAATTCATAAACGACCTAACTTAAAACTCTTCACCTTTGATATTCCATGTTAGAATTCGTCTGTGGTCGCTTGCACTTTGTTCAAATAATGTCATACAAACAAATGTAGAAAGAAATGCCAAAAGGTAAGTCGGCAAGCAACCAAGCAAGGAAGATGCCTTGTGGAAGTCACACTCTTGACGTCAGCTAATCTGTCCTTGTATTGTTTCCCCTTCTCAGTCTGGATGGATGACATAATTTTGCTGAATGTTTGGACACATAAAACACTGATTAAAATAAAGGGGAATTAATCAATGGTGCATCTAAAATGCGTTTGATGTCTGGTTTTCTCCACTGCATCGGCAGCTAGTGAGGACCATCCAGTGGTTACCACAAGCCAGGGTCGCATCGTAGGCAAGAGGCTCGAGTTTAGCCCCTTCGATCCCGCGCTCCGCAGGAGCGTGGACGCCTACCTCGGCGTACCGTACGCTGAGGCTCCCGTCGGTCCGCTGCGCTTCAAACCTCCCGTCGCCAAGTTATGGAGCGGGGAGCTTCAGGCTACCAAGCTGGGCAACCGCTGTCCTCAGCCCCTCTTACCTCTGGGAGAAAATATCACCATGGCTGGGTCTTTCAATGAAGATTGCCTGTGTGTTGACGTATTTGTGCCTCAGCCTGGCGTAAGAATCCCTTCCATCCCTTATCGTACTGATACTTGCACGTATATTAACTGTGAATAGGACTCCCCTTCGGAATAACTAGCCCCATAGGGTCAAATGTGACACAGTGTTGGTGTGGTAATAGTGATGTGGTGCCCTTCAGAAGTTCAGTGCTGATCCTTGGCTACCTGAAGCCTTGATTTTAGGGCCTTAGCCTTAAGGATTGAGGACAAAAGCCTTGGCCTTGACCAATTGTTTGAAATGTTGCTGTTCCCAAGGGTCAGCTTTGAGTTGTCTGCAAAGTCTGCAGTATTTAAAATATTAATAATGTTTGCCAAGGACAAGGGAATGCCCAAGATTTGTTTACGTTCACGTTTGAGAGAACATTTTGCTGCTTCCTCAAAACAAAGCTGTGGTAATTTTATGTATTAAAACATTGTTTGTGGCCACAAGGCCAGGGAGATTATTTTTAACTTCCATAAAATTGTATGGAATACTGAGGTAGATAGAACATCTGTGTTGCAGACTGCTAATCGCCCTCTAACAGCATACTGCTCCACGCAGGAAATGATATTTTGCTAAATAAAATGCACGTCAAATTATGCGTTTCTGTCTACACTCGAACCTCATTAATAAGAGGTCTTTCGGACTTGGCAAATTACCTTGTCATAACAGGAACCTTGTATTATCAGGAATGAAAACAATGAAAAAAAAAGAGTGGGACCGAATAAAGTCCTTGTTATAAGCAGAATCTTGTATTAACAGTGCTCGTATTACTGAGGTTCGACTGTATATGGTCTGATCTTGAGCTCGTCGTGTACAGAATTCATTTTACTTGTCAACATGGAGTTGTCAACCCCCATCTCTGTAATAAATAATTAGTTTTATACATGTACAGCATCTCCCCCAAAATACAGCCCAAATGTAGCATTCATTTCTCCATGGAACTCTAACAGTATCAAATTAAAGCTGATAATGTTTTCTTTCTTCACTGAACAATTCATCTGAAGCCCATGCTATGACGTAGAGACAGTTTCATTTTCAAAGTGCAGAATTCTCAGCTCAGTATCCTCATTCTGTAGGCCATTTTCAATAGTCTTATGGATATACTGTTTAATGGAGTAAACGCAGGTGCGTGATTGCTGGTGTCTTATGAAAATAGTTGTCTTTATAATCATTTCCGCAACCTCATTGGATTTAACCCTAAAAGAGCAGCATCCGCCCCATCCGACATTTTTTCCGATATCACCGCAATGCATATTTCAGGAGTTGAGCCATTTGCAATTTTTAGAGAAACTCTTTGCAGTTATTTAGACAACATGCATATTTGCAAAACTCAAACACACTGTTCTGGAGATGCGCGCATTTTCCCGAGACAGGTCAGCCAAAAGCGTATACTTTTTTAGCTGCGGTGCTCCATGCACGCGTACTGGCACTCATGTAGCCATGAACTTCAAATGATCATAACAACAAAATTATATGTTCAATTTAGGTAACCTTCACATTTGTAATGATAATGAGTGTCTATACATGCTCGTCAAGTTTTAAAAAAAATCCATCATGGCACAGCCAAGTTCTTTGGGGGGTCATCAGAGTCCGCCCCCGGCTGTATGAAAGGCCAAAATAACCCGACTCTTTTAGGGTTAAATAAAGTTTACAGTTTTAAGGAGACAGCATTTTAAGTTTAATCTCGATACTAAAACAACAAATTTCCCTAGTAATTGTTTTGGGAGAAAATAAAAGTCACTTTGTGGTGCGTTTCTTTGGGGTACAGTTGTACCACACAAGTAGTAATATTATACTTCACGGCCTTGGCCTCAGCTTGAGGGTCTAAGCCTTGGCCATAGCATTGGCCTTGAGGATCAAACCTTTGCTTCAATAGAGTTAAAAGCGTACATGATTCTGATATGGGGACCATTATGTGTAATACACAAGTTTAAAGAGGGGCTGCACATTTTAATTTCGGTACTTTTATCGAGAAAAGGGGGTTACCCGTCCCATGGGAACATGTGGAAAAAGCATAAATGGTAAACGTTATGTCCATACTCTCAAAAACTGTAATACCAAAAGAAAGTGATTCTTTCCCTAAAATATATGAACAGCTTGTAAACTGCAGCTGGTTTGCATAATCTTCTTATAGAGTATTCGAAATCGGGGTCATGAGGGGAATATCCAAGACAATAGATTGATGTTTCTCTACTCTTTGGCATATGTTCCGTTTGTTTTTCAAAATCGAGGAGTGACCAAAGTGACGAAAATCTAATATTAAAAGTAAACAAACTAACAAATGTACAGAAGAAAGAGAGGGAAGTGAGCTGGTGAAGACGAGAAACAAATTAATTTGATCTGCTAGTAATCTTTACTAAGCAGATCAAATTAATTTGTTATCTTTACATGTTATCTTAACATTCCAATTCTCTGGCGTCACCTTATAGCCTCCAAACTCAGCCGTTCTCGTCTACATTCATGGTGGATCCTTCATGATAGGAGCTGGTGTCGCTGGGGGTGTGTACCCAATTGCCACTGCTGCTGTTGGTAATGTTATTGTCGTAACACTGAACTATCGACTCGGGGCTCTCGGCTTCCTTTCAACGAGTGAGTTATTAAAATTCCCAGCAGAGACAGCTAGAGCTAGTGTAACGCATGCATGATTTCTAGGGTGTTGGTTTAGGCCCCCCAGACTCGTCCTTATAGTTCAAAGCGACTTATTAATCCTAACACTCCTCAGTCCTCCAACAGGTGAAGGATTGAGGAGTGTTAGGGTTAAAGATCATTCAAGTAACCAAACAGAAGTGCAAAAAGAGATCGGTCCTATGCAGTCGCCGTGTGCCAACTCACCCATTGCAATGGACTCCCTCAGAAAAAGCCACCATTGCCTTGCTCGCACCCCATATGCAACGACAGCGATATAAAAACTGCTCACAGTTTCGTTTTTCCTTTTTGCACAAGACGATGACGTCATCCGGGGTAACATGGGCCTTTTGGACCAGCGTCTAGCCATGGAATGGGTGAGAGACAACATCAAAGGTATGCCAAACCAAAGATGCAACGTTGCTTGAATTGCGTACCCAGAGTTTTTTTCATACTTTTTGTATGGTTTGTTTTGTTTTTAAAAGATGCACGCATTGTCTTCTGTTGTTGGCTGTTTAATTACTTTTTCCTAAGAGCAAATAATCGTATGCCCACTTAAATATGGAATTCTACCCCTTCCCCCTGTTTTGCAACCATGGTCACAGGGGAGGACGATTAATAGACTAGTTTTCATCTTTTTAAATTATCATCCAACTGTTCGAGGGAGGGTTATCAAAAATCCGTTTTGTAAGTGTTGAATTGAAATCCGTGTCATTTTTGTTTTGTTTTCTTTGTCTGATGGTGGTCAGCTTTCGGCGGTGATCCTACACGAGTGGCCATCTTTGGTGAGAGTGCTGGGGCTGCCAGCTTGGGTTTGCACATGTTGTCACCGGGCAGTAGAGGACTCTACCGGGGTGCCATCTTGGAGGTAAAACCCCCAAAGTGATTTGATTGAAATATATCAATAGAGAAGGGATTTCAGGCCAGAGTTTACCATAGATTTCCTGGGCATGAAACGACTGAAAATACTTCTATTTTTCCTTGGATGGGAGGCCAGTCCATTCCCGGTTACTCCAAGCTAGTGCAATAACTTTTGGTTGGAGAGACGCAAGAAGTGGTTAAGTTGTGGCGGTTTTCCCCCAACCAAGAATACGTATTATTCTCCCACGGGCATGAGCGGTTATACGGGAGGAAGGGGTGGGGATTGTCACGAACGGATAACTGTTGTTCTAGGCCTGTCCGTTTGTCTGCAGTATACCGACGGCTAAGGATTAAAGAACTCTCTGCCCAACAAAAGTTACTGAATTGAAGAGAAACGCAGACGAGCTATATATAATCAACAGAATCAATCTGTACAAGGTAAACCTCAATAATTACTGCACATTACTTAATTATGTGACCGTAGGTTAGCTACCGTCTCCACTAACCTAGCTTATGGATTGACAAGGTCGAGGAGCTCCCGGTAAATCTCTCAGATCACAGGCAATAGATCATGCCGACTGAACCTCGATATTCCGTTACGAAATTACCAGCAACAATAATCTTCCGACTGATTACTGATCTCTCAGCCAATAATCCGATCCAACATACATGAGAAACGCTTAACCTGACTCTAATACAGCCCCTATCACTTTAATGTTTCACTTCAAAGCAATGCTAAGAACTTATGCTCAGTATTAAAAGAAGTCTTAACCCTTCCGGTGAGTTTCTCCAGGAGGCCTGTTACGGTCTGTGACTGTGCATGTTAATTGAAATCACCTCAATACTAAATAAAAGAACAAGATTTATGTAATGATGTCACCATGATTCTTTAAGTGTTATATACACCTTGGGAAATGATGACGTTCATGTTCAGTTTATAACTTGATGACAGAAAAATTGAAAAATTGTTACTTCAAAAGCAATAAGGTAAAATAAGAAGGATCTGCAGGGAAAATTTGAAGAAAACCTAAGTCCCCCAAAGCCCTCTAAGAAACAAGCAAATCTAGGGATGTTACATTATCGGCCTCCGTGTCATTACATTATTGGCCGGTTTGGGTTTTACATCATCAGCCGATTTTTATCACATTATCGGCTGGTATTACATTATTGACCGATTGTTACATTATTGACCGACTGTTACATTATCGACCGATTGTTACATTATTGACCGATTGTTACATTATTGACCGATTGTTACATTACTGGCCGTAACAAGTCCCCTCTTTACACACCAGCCAGCACAGCACTTTGTAGAATGGGTGCACTTTGCCTCCACCAGCCAAGGCCAACAACAAGTAAGCTAATCTCACAACCTGCCGTCTCGGACGGAGGCTTTACGGTTCATCAAGAGTGTAACCCCCTCAATGGCACATTTAATAATACGATTGTGCTTGTCTGATCACCCACGTATTGCTTAATTTTTGGTTAACTTACTTTTCTGTATGTCGTTGGAATACCGCAACAAGTTTAGGGCTAGCTGAACTTAGACGAGCGAAAGTTCTGGTAGCTTGCGCAGTTCTCGTCCGATTGCCACAACTCTACTACCCCGAATAAAGTGCTCACTAAGTTACATTAGCGCATATTTCTCACTTGCCGATGATGACTCCATGCAGTCATTGAGCCAGATGAAACTTACTTACTTACACGGCTTTTGCTATGATTCAGTGAAAAAAAAATGTTCACATGGTCTTGAACCTGATTATTCATCCTAGGCCAGAAACAACAGCCCTGATACGGTGTTCCCATTAATTATGACATGCTTTGATGACGATAATGCGCGGGTGTGCCACCAACAACCGAAACACCTGCCCATGGCCCGGCTTATGGACAGCCCTGTACAGAGTTTCAAATCGCTTTTCAATACGGGACCATTCATTACTCAGTCATCCTTTTAGCTCATTACTCTTGGTTTGGAAGCATGAATCATCTTGACCTGGTTCCCAGCGCCTGTTCTGCCGGATCCAGACTTCTTTCAGAATTGAATCATCTTTCTTCATGGCAAAACTCTCTGCATGGGTGTATTAGGGAGAAGTGACTGTGCCTTGTCCTACAGGGAGGCCACAGGAATTCCACGAGCTCTTTGGGAAAGTAGGGACAGTGTCTGAACTACAACAACAGTAGTAACTTTCTCAGGCGGGATGCGACATATTGCTTCAGTACATTTATTTGAATGGCCCTGGGCTACCCAGCGCTTCTGGGTTACTCCTAGACGAGAAGTCTGAGTGTGCCACTGGAATATTATCAATCCTGTATGCCTGCTGAGAAGGTCTGATCGGGATTTGTCGGCAACTGCCCATTATTTAAGGGCAAGCAACTCAAGCTTAACAGCTCGAGAAGTTGGCGTTATTCCTCTTAGCGCGTCTGAAATAATTGCTGGAGGACGCCACCTCATGGAGCACTCCACTGCCACTGTGTTGTGACAAAGATGCTCTGATTCCCTTCAATAAGGCATCCCAATCAAAACGAGTAAGGGTCAGAACTGGAGCAGTGTGCGCTTTCAGAAACTTAAATGTCTTCTCAGTATTATCAGACCAAATAAATGTGTCTGGGCCTCCAACGTTTCATGATTTGTTGAGTGGCCTAACCACCAGTACCTGGAGTAATTGATCTTTCCTTCCAAAAATCCTGGAGTAGATTCCTAAAGGGCTCATGAAAAGTTGTTTTCATTAATTTTAATTGAAGATGTTATGTTTTTACACGATATCAAGAAAGTTGAAGTTGCTGCTTTGATTAAAAATGGGGAAAACATTAAACAATTTTTGGTCAGAACGGCCCCGCCCCTAGAGACAGCTCATTAACATCGAAACTTTACATATCTGTGACGTACATTAATTTTGAGCAGACATCGTCTCGTGCCGCTAGTGCGTCTATGCTTGTCTTGGGTCGAGTTCAGAAAATTCAGTCCAATTTTTTGGGTGAGTTTACAGATCATGCCTACCACATTTATTAGACAAACCTTAATAACTTTTCATCCGAAACGAAGTTAGACGAATTTTGGCATCGGAAGGCCCGCCGACCACAGCCAAAATGGTCAGCACCAACAGGAAGTTCCAAACTGTGCAGTCTGCATTTATAGCCACAGGATTGTTAAAGGGTTGTTTAAATCAGATCTATGGGAAATTTAAAAAAAGACCGTGAACAAAGACGAAAAGGAGCTTTCGTGCAAAATGAACGACAAAGGTCAAGAAATGCTTCCCTATCGGCCCAGGCTATTCCACTCTATATGCTTGTGTGTGATTGCCGATACGGTGGTACCGCGTACGCACATGCTTTTACAGGGCGCCCGTGCGTTGTACTAGTTGACATACATGTATATATATACATGTATTTTACATTCGACCATTCCGCGGCTACGGAAATTATGCGTGTTCAGTGTCCATGTTTTTCTTTCGTACCAAAAGGGTGCCTGACTATATTTTTGGGTTCTCGAATGTACGTCACACATGACTTCATAAATTTCAGGATTATAATACTCTTTTGAGGGGTAAGTAAAATTAACCACGACAGAGGAAATTGTATTCCATATTTAGGCCTACATCCTCTTTTTGTTATTGCCATACTAGAGACATTTAAACAATTAATTACCATTTTCTTCACGGAGGTCTTCATGGACCCTTTACTTAACCTCAGTCATCTGACTGGGCATGATGCGCTATTATTACCGATTAATCGCACGATTTCCAACAAGGCTAAATCTCTTGCAGTAGTGCTGCATTATATGGCTGCAATAAGAGTTCATTCTATCACCTTCTTTAGCCACAGCTTCAAGTTCATACTCACTTGAAGCACGAACGTTCTAGCCTGATGGCCAAAATAAAAAGACAATAAACGCAAACTCGCCATGAATGTCTGGGAACGTCATTTGGCCCTGGAAGTGGACCCTCACGTTATCCCAGAACTGTCAAACATCAGATTCTTCCATTACTACTCGATAAGCATAAATGAATACTGATTCCTCGTCAGATGGGGAGACCTTATACTTGCAAGGACAGGTGCAGTACACATAGGCCTACGTGTACTATTGCTATGTTTGATTCTGCTTGGATGGATCGAGCTTGCTATGATCACCCTCCTAACTGCTTAAAATACTCCACAATCTCACATGATTATTTAAGTAATCTTCCACAGGGTGGCTTGCGGTTAAACAAAAGCTACACGTTGGACCGTGGGGACGTGTCTCTGACCTTTGACACGTAGAATCAGATATTACCATTTAATTTCTCCATCGCATCAGATCAGCGATTTAACGTGAACATTGGTCTCTGCTACTATATTGGGCACTGAATGAGAATGGTCAGTAGTATTATTGAAGCCTTTGCCAAACCAGCCGACAGTTTTTGTCCCTTACTACGACGCACACGCAAGCCCACTGCATATCTCGGAACTACCTGCCCGATTAACTGAGTACAGTGTACTGGACATTCTTCGGTCTCACTCTTCTCATCGTCTATAATCCTACTACAGCTTAAGGACTAGGACTGGCCCATAGAACTCCAGAAAGTAAAACGAAAGCTCTGGTTCAAAAGTTAGCGTAGTTCTCTCGGCTGTGTGCAACATTTTCTACTGCCCTGAATAAACTGCTCTTTTAGTGTGCCATCTCTAAGTTGCGCTAGCGCATATTTCTCAAAGCATTTGTCGATTCTGACTCCACGCAGTCATACAGACTAAGATCAGCATGCCTTGAGTTTCCTTTTCCTCAAAAAACTGCATTTTCTTGAATAGAAAGTGCAGTTTAGCGTTTGGACCGTCTCGGGAGACCCGAACCTACTTCGTGAGAGGGCAAGCACCTTTTCAATTCTGGCCCATTGCCTGACCAGAGACTGGGGGGGTCGTCAAACACAAAAGTGAAACTTTTGGCATTGGGAACACATATTTTTTATACAAAGGCCTATCATAATGTGCTTTGGAACAAGTTCCATCTTTGTCAGGATGAATGTAAGACTTAAACTTCAGTTTTCAACATTCACGGTAAATTGGCTTGATATGAATTTGCTCGTCACCTATCACCCTACAATCGGGCGCTGGGTGACGAGCGAATGGTATGAACATTATTATTAAAAGGTCTCAGAAAATCCCACAATAAATATCAGCAGTTATATTAAATTGTTAAATTCTAGTAAATCTTTATTATCTCCCCTCATCTAACTAAAAATTGTGAAAAAGAATTTCGGGCGCATTTAAAAGCGTTCATTCCGAAAAAAAATGGGAAAATCGGGCCAAAATAAAATTTAATCGTAACTTTGTAGCGGGTGTATGAAATCAACATTTATGAATCAGAATATTTGGAGTTGATTAAATTTCACCTTTTGTGAGATTGGAGGTAAAATATTGCTCCATACACAAACGTTCGAAGCGAAAACACGAAGAGCCCAACATTAGGGTCCGCACCACTTTCGGGTACGCAATCTTCAATTGTAACGTGAAGCAGCGTGCGAGCTTAAACCTAAACTAACACAAGTCCGCGAAATTACTAAGTTTTGCGGGCTGGGTTAGTGTCTACTGTCCTTTCTGTGTAGGCCATGCAAGAGTTTTTTAACAGTTAACAACTGACCAGTTATATAGTAAACAACGTGACTGTTCAACCGTAAAAGAATAAACGAACAGACGCAACACCAATTTGAGGTTTGAACGGTATACTCAAAGTACATGTACAAGTCTATTCAGTCTCTCTAGACTGGTTTCCTTCATTTCCAATAAGTGAGTAGAGCCAATGTAAACGGTAACCAACGAAATCACGACTGACAGAGGTATGATGTACTATTTACGACAAACATTTCTCTCTCTCTTCAGCCTCCCTCCAGGCGACGCAACCAGACGACGCCACGGCACGACGGTTCCCTTGCAGCGGGCCGTCGGGTCGAACCGTCGCCTTCTTGCCATTTCGTTTGTACACAAACGACACGTCGTGTCGTGCGTTGCATCGTGCCGTCGCCCGTCGCGTCGTGCTACCTTAGGTTCTTTCCTTGTTGGATTTTTTCTGCCTAAACGTCGCCTTTTCCATCGCCGGTCGCGTCTTGCTGTCGTGCGTCGCGTCGTGCGTCGTGTCGTGCATTGCGTCGCCTGAAGCACGACACGACGTACGACGCAACGCGCAAAATATCCCCCAAATACCACACATCCATCAAATACACCCCTCAACTGTGAGTGACAGTTACTTTGTGATCGTTTTGGATGAAAACTTTTTATCTGCAGTTGCAAAGTCACGATTCTAAAATGACATTTTTCCAGGTATAAGTGATCAAATTTGCTTCCGAGTCGACACTCTGAGACGTTTTTCAGAATAAGCCGCTTTTAAGAGCACCCAACTGTCACCCCTTGTGCATAGTTTTACACTGGCAAGCCTAAAAAGCCTTACGAATGGAAAAAAATATGAGAAATGTCGAAAGCCAGCACCAGTGTACTGGATTAGAATAATAAGAAGCGTAAAATGGCAGTTGTGACCAGTAATTAAATTCACGGTTAGTTTATGTGAAACTGAACTTTGTTGTCATAGATTGTAATATACAACGTATTTTTGCCACTGACCTTCTGTTATGGATATGGCGGCCGGTAATAATCATAGTGAACAGTTCTTATAATGCGCATGACACTATACAGTCTCTTTGCGCTGAGTATACGAAACCAGTGTTTCCATATCAGTTGCAAACTGCTGAACATATTAAACTCCCATTTACTCCTGGGTGGAGAGGCATGTAAGCGTGAAGTGACTTGCCACCAGCTGGATTCGAACCCCTGACCCTGTGCTCAGAAGCTACAAACCCTAACAACTAAGCCACATGCCCCCTACTGATCACACGGAACCTTGTGATCATGCGGACCATCAACATCTTTTGATAGGGCCCTATGACTGATCAAAGAAATGTACTGATCTTTCACATGAGCGTATCTCTTCCTTATATACAGAGTGGTAATGCCGCTGCTCCCTGGGCAACCATTCAGGGCAGTAAGGCCCGTGGTCGAGCTTTCACTCTTGGAAAGCTAGTCGGCTGCGAACGACAGACGTCTGAGGACTTGCTGGAATGCCTGCAGCAGTTGGAGGGATTTGACAAGATCATCGAAAACCAACATGAGAAGGTTTGCGTTGCATCACTGCCCAAACTTTATGAGAAGATATATTTGTCAAGTGCCCAGCTGACGACTTCAATTATAGGTTACTGCTTGCAGTTATTAACTCAATCCATGCTGGAATTTGTTTTACATAATCTGTTTACTTTTCTTTCCAACCTAGCAAGGCATCTTTTCATTGTGAAATACCTGTTGCAGTCACTTTCAGAATCTGGAGGGGGAGCCTTGCCCTTTGTACCAGTTGTTGATGGGGAGGTTATTCCTGCTGATCCAAAGGACCTCTACGAGCAGGGCGCCATCAACGATGCTGTCTCCATTATCGGGGCTAATGCTGATGAGGGTATGTTCTTCATTAAACCTTTCTTCCCGGACAACATTTACAAGGCGCCGTTTGTCGACAGCTACAGCTTCGACGTGTACGTCAGATGTTTCCTGGCTTTGATTGTAAGCCCTGAGCTGATTGTAGCAGACGCAGCTAAGATGATGTATATCAATACTACTTGCGCAAACGCGCCGGACTGTGATTATCTCCAGAGCCTCTCGCAGGTTCTTGGCGATGCCATGTTCGTCTGTCCCGGGGTGAAAACGGCCAAGGCCTTCACCAAGGCGGGCCGCAAGGTGTACCACTACAACATGAAGTACGTTGCTACCACGACCTTGATGGGCAATAACTGGACCAAGGCTATGCACGGTGATGATCTCATTTTCATCGGTGGCCTCCCTCTCTACCCTTCTGCGAGATGGTCGTTCACTGACGATGAAGCCTTAATGTCGATCCAAACCATCAAATACTGGGCCAATTTAGCCAAAACCGGGTGAGCTGGAAGAGAAATGTATTTGAATTGTTAGGCAGCCAGTGAAATGGAATTGTAGTTGACATTTGTGTGGTAACACATTCGTGATTGATGCCAAAATCCAAAAAGGGGAAAGCACTTCTTTACCTGGTAGATTCTTTACTTACTGTATTTACTTACCTGTAAATCGAATACTACCATCAGCGTTCAAGCAGGACAGATTTCGTCCGGAAGTCGTTTCACATTTGGGAGATTTGATTTCTTTTACTTGCAAATCGGAAAATCATTGCTAGACCAAATAAGAAAATAGCTTCTCATTCTCACCTTCTGCTGTTTTCACATATGCCTCATGCATGTATTCTTGTTTTTATTTTTCAATTTTCATTAAAAAATGATTCACTTATACATGTATATATATGGAACTTATACGTGCAATTTCAAACTCATCAAGGCTCAAAAGCTTGTGTGAGTTGGTTGAAAAGTTCATCCTTCATCTTAGAAATATCCGCCATCTTAAAAGAAGACGGGCGTCTCGTAGCCCGATATCTGTTAAATCGAAACTTGCAATGTACTTTGCCATTTTATTCCGATTTGTAGCAATCCAAACTTGTCGTCTTTGACTGGTGAGCAGGGGGAGGAGGGGAAGCTGCCGGAATGGCCGCTGTTTACCCTCGAGGAAATGGCCTACAAAGACCTGTCACCCTCCATGGGGAATGGGCGTGGCATCAAGATGAGAGAGTGCCTCATGTGGAACGAGTTCATACCAAAACTAGTTCAGATCGCTGGTGAGGATTACTTATGCATTTGATGTAACAGTCGACAAAGCATTGATGCTCAGGTTCCTCAGATTGGAGAGTTTCTCCAATTCATGGAAAGACACATCCACCATTTTTATCAAACGTTGTTACTTGTTCAGAACTACCACTCAGATGAACTGTCTTACATTTTCCCCCATGGTTTTCAGAGGAAGCAAAAACATGCCACGAGGCTGAGGACGTACGCCTATAGAAGACACACAAAATGGCATCATGTCGTATGGAACACGCACTCGGGCGATCAACCAAGAGGAAGAGAGGTTTTAACTGCCCTGGCTTTAGGGATGGATCAAATGTATAAGATCATAGATCAATGAAAAGTCTAATCTGTGTATTTTGCTTTTTTACGGCTATTGGGGATCTGAAAAAGACAAGAGGGTAAATAGAGAGCTCAAATTAGATCACGTAAGTACGATTGTGCAGTTCAAACATTGAAAGTAAACTTAACTAATATTTGCCGATTAACGGTGCTCATATTATCAGACGTGTTTAGTGTTGATGGTTCTTTGTACAATTGATTCACACTGCTTGTTATTTATGGAGCTATTGACTGCATTATGCATGCTTCGGTGTGCTGACGTCAGTGACAACCTCACTGTTATTTAGGACTTCCTGCACATTTTCAAACGTTTTTCGTTCATATTCACAAACTATTTACTTTAAATTTGTCTCGAGAAATCCGGAACGCTCCATCAACGCTTTAGCCATTGGTAGGTCAATTCGAATTTGTCAGATTGATCGTGTACGCGCCTATATAATTTAAAGATTGATTAAGTTTTCATTCGATCAATATCCAGAATGTTTCCATCAAATATGCAGAATGGTGTACAACCATACTAGGCAGGGTATATCGCAGGAAAAAATATAAAAAGACAAGAACTGAATCGACTGTTTGTGGAGATATGAATTCTTAATACAGTTAGCTTTTCAGAGGTATAGGCCTACTTTTCTCGCGTGGAACGGAAATATCATTTCATTTATTTATGTATGTACCTTAATTTTTTTCCAGTTGTATTTCAACAATCAGTATACTAAATGAGCCTGGAAAAGAAATAAATTTGATTTTATTTCACATAACAGACCTGTGTTATTACTAAACAAGGAAAATACAAAACGTTTAAGTAGAAGTACGCAGATGAAAACGTACAAATACCAAATACATACAATTATGTGACTAGTTTGAACGAAACTTATTCAACGTTGATAGCAAAATGACGAAATTATGCAAAAGAGTTAGAAATTGAACACATTCAACAATTGCAGACATTTGTAACTGTTTGAACCAAGTTCGAAAAGGAGTAACCACAAAGACGAAAGTATATGTGAGATGTGTAAGAACATGATTTTTTGAGAGAAATTTCAAATTAACTGGTCATGAATTTGAACCCCCCCCCAAAAAAAACCAAGTGTAAAAATGTGCGAGATAAGTCAAGTGTCCCTTTGGACACACACACACACCCATTATAGAGATAAGAAAGTGTGCACGACCTCAGCACAACTACTCTATGTAGCAGACAAACTTCGTAATGGACGTTGGTAGCTCGCAAACCAGAATACTGCAGTATCAGTCAAAGGTCATGTGAGGTAAAGTTGAACGAAGGTTCAATTGGCATGACCATGGAGAGCTGCGGTGGATCAAAGGAAGGGGCATAAGGAAAGGGGAAAATGGAAGCAAATAGAGGGGAGCCCCAGCATGAGCGAATATATGTTTTTAACAATAATTTTTGCCTTTAAGAGTTGAGTTTGGAAATTTGTCTTGTGTAAGACAATTGAATTCCAGAAAAATATGTCCCATAAAAACTAACTTCAAAAATGTAGACTTCACTTTCTGGAAATTTGTACTTAAGTGCACGACAGGGCTTTCGAATTTAAAAAGGGGAAGAGGCAACTCTAAAGAGAAGGGAGACGAAAATCCACAGTTTTCCTCGAAAATACCCGTAAATTGACACCTTTCACCGCTTACTGCTAATGCAAGCGTTTTCCCCTTCCTGGACAAGAACTATACCGCCATCCCAGAGACGCCATTGCACTGAAAGTGTGAAGAAATCGAAGCACAGACGTTAAAAATTCGTATGTTTTTCGAAAGAAATGGTAACTCTGGAATATCTCTTCAGCAATCCACACTCCAAAAGTCAGACAAGTTTAGTTAATTTTCATTGCTTAGAATAGGAACTACTTGGAATTAAGAGGTGTAGACTGAGATAACGAATTAAAGATTTGTAATAAAATGTGAAAACGATAAAGGTTTTTCTGAATTAGTATGGCAAATTATATGGAGGCTTTTGAGAAGCTTTGTGACGGCAAACGTCATTGAGCAAGCTGGTTCCCTGATCAAAGATTGCTGACGACTCTTAATAAAATCTTCATTCAGGTTTCCCCACAGATATATATACACAACATGTCAAGGGTTATATGGAAAGCCCTGGGGATGTTCCATGTTGGCAGTCACTTAAAAAAAAACCCAAAAAACAGAATGCATGCGTAAGAAGGGAGAAAAATAGTATTGTGTGTGGGCGACACGCAAAAGGGAAAGCACATCCTATGCGAATACAAACACTGTCGGAAATACCCCAACATCAACAATGCTATCGAATGTGAACCGGAACAAATTCGGAAAATTTTGGATATTTTCGGAAACTGGGGACGTGCTCCAGTTTTGGTCACGTGGACATTGGGTGATACCGGACCCTTGATTAGACGAGAATAGTCGGCATCATCGGGTCTTGCTATCCATACTATATGGTACGCAAGCAGTGGACGGGTCACGTGGAATGGTATGTTTGTCGCCTCCAAGCGTCTCTCCGTCTTGTATTGCCAGTGTTTTCCCAGACAAACTTGATTTCAAGTAAAAAAAACCGCAGGTATTGTTTCTTCGGCTGTCGCTGATTTCCTTAAAAAGTTCGCTGGGGGTATATTTTTTGCATGCTGGATCACTTCACTTATTTTTAAATAAGCGCAGAATTGAGAGAAATGTCTGTGACATTTAAATGTATCCCTAATGACCAATGTCTCCCTAATGTTGAAAAATGAACCACAAAATGTCTCCCAAGTGACCTATTTGGAAATATAGATATACTTATTATTTATAAATACAATTCGTGGAAGCAACGTACACGAAGGTGAAGAGATAAGGTTTCTTATGAGATTGAAGGAGGCTACCTACGCTTTTCGTTGGTGATGACATTGGCACGTTTGGTTTTTATTTAATGTGTTAAAGACATATTTCCTCACCTGACAGACGCTGTATGATCACAGTGGCTACTAGACTAATCTATGTACATATAATCTTACTTATAAGTGTATCGTTTTTCCTTCGAATTTAGTCACAGTTGGCAGAATGGCAGGGTAACAACATATTTTTAGCCGTTATTTTTTGGCACGCCGGATGACTTAAAATAAAATTCTTTCTCCACAAACATTACTTGCAATTATATGAAACACGAGAAAAATGACAAAACCAGCTTTATGAAAGTGGTTCGGGGCACCAAAGTAAAAATGCAAATTTATCTTAATTCATGTTACAGAGAAAAGTTGTACATTTACAAAGCTTGTTACGGAGTTCTGTTGTAACGCAAAAAATCACCGTACAGTTACAAAGTGCGTCCACTACAAAGATTCTCTGTTAATTACTGATATATTTTCCATAATACGCATTGTCGAACACAGTTTTTAAAAAGTGTACTACTGACCACCGCTGAGGTAGAATTGCCAGTGGGCCGTTTTAAAGTGAAATTTAACTTTTCATTTTAGGAACCTGAGAGTGAAAATAACAACGAAATAAGAATTCATGCAAATTCATGGCAGTTTTGGTTGGAAATAATTCAAAATCTGCGATAACTTATACCCTAATCTTCAAGCCACATTTTAAAAACAACTGAAAGTGAGTTTCGGGGTCGAGAATAGTCTGGCACCACCCTGTGTAGTAGTTTAAATTGAGTATGATAGATTCAGGGAACAAAATAAAAATGGCTTCCTCGTGATTGGGGTCAATTGATAGAATTTCGTCGTGCTAGAGGAAGAGAATATATGTTCCGCTCCAGGGGGAATTAGAAAATATTTTAGTGATGCACAGTTGCAACGGCGATGCAGATTATCCGAGGAAGGAATAATGCAAATCATCAACGTTGTTACACCCGATTTGTACATTCTACAAGAAGGAGATCCGCCCTTCTATCGTGTTGACAAGGCCGAATTGCACCACAGTATTTCAAACTGGGGACTCAGATTTTAATTTGGATAGTATAATTATATCATGATCTTAAAACCTGTAGAAATTTTGCTCTGCGTTGGCTGAGAACAGCTGTCCATGCATCTATCCTTTATATCTTGTTAGTGTTATAATGTTTGTGCAGAGTATTATCAAAACATTGTTGTTGACATAGTTAAATGGTCGGGATGCGTTTTATTGCAACTTTCAGACCGAAAAAGAAGCAAGTGAAAACTTATGCCACTATCTAGCAGAGAAATCGTTGCAGGGATGATAACCTGTGAGCATCGTGTTACAACTGGACTTAGTCCCAAATCTGCGTAAATACCCCTGGGAGAAAACAATATACGGGAAATTAATAGACATCTAACGAAGTGGTAGACAGTGAAGAGCAGGATATTTTGGTCTTTGATCGCCTTTGGAGCGCCTGGTTACTCCCTTATCCTCCGTGTCTGCTGGATAAAAACCCGTAAAACCAGCACCAGCCACCTGGTTCGCGCCTAAGCCAACCCAACCGCCTACTTAATTCTTAGATGTAGCCGCTGTGATCAGAAGCACCCCCCCACCATGGACTAGCGACCCTCCATTATGCGTGTGAGGCCCACTGATTGGGGGCGCTGTTCAAACAAGCCGTTTGATGAAGTGCTGCTCGCGCTGAGTAGACCTCCACAAACTATCTTTTGCGCTGCAGTCGGTTCCTGCTTCAAACCTATGCCTCATCATTACGTTAATATCGTCAAATCATTTCCCCTTTATGACTAAAATACAAAAAAGACCTGAAATTCCGTTTTCTTTTGGACAATTTAGCGTTTTTCAGACTTGACTTATCGCAATGACCTCGACTCGAAAATCGTGTATCTGAAATGATGGGAAATCCGCCCCGACCCGACGTCGGTTTAGGTCAGAAGTTTTAAGACACTATTCTGGTATAATTACTGCCTGGAAAGTGCCAGTACAGACGTGTCTGTATAGTGGTATGTGACACCGATCCTGTTAAAGATACAGATGCATTAAAATACATTCATAAAAACATGGAAAAGTTGTTCTATTCCTATTGGTCGATAAACGTCACGTGGTCCTGTTTGATATTGCCCGCTGCGATACGATGTAATAATGCCCGCTGTGCAAAGCACGCACTGGCACCTTGATACGAAACAGTTAATAGTGGACAGAAGTGTGTGTACACTTGGCTAACAATGCGCACACCAAGTAAGGGAGTAGTGGGGAAAATGGAAGTAAAATTCTTAAACAAAATCCTTGGAAATTTGTTATATATTGATTTCCTTTGACTCTCTGACTAAAATGGTATCTATAAATGGGGATAAAATGTACTTGGTCAGTATTAATTAAGCACATATTTATTCCCATTTAAAAATGAACACTGATAATGCCCCCGACTAAGGTCCAGGCATAAATCGCGTCCATTCTCCTGAGTCGATCTTAAACACTCGTTTAAGACCGGCCAAGCACATACCTGTTCCCTTAGAGATACAGATCACTTTAAGAAGTCACAGTGGCTTGTTATACATTTCTAATTCATTGACCGTAAAAGGGGTAGTTTATTTACAATGAAAGCATTAAAGAACATGGCATTGATTATCCTTCGTTTAGACCTTTCAAATACATGTATCAGTGTTAACGGCCTACCCAACTACTTATTCCCTTTTTGCAGTTTCGTTCCTAAAATAAAAGCCAGAAAGAGGCCAAAACCTCAGTTTCAATATCCTTGTGCAATTAATGTACAAGTCTGCCAAACCGAGTAAATATCAGTCTTGTAATAATAAATACAATTTTACTATTTAGGTGTTTCTTTAACATTTCCTGTTACCTATATCCACTCTCTTTGTCTTTCCTGATCTATTTGTGTTGGAATTTCATTTTTTATACGGTATTTTTTTTCTTTCAGAGTAAACTCGTATGATTTGAGGTGTTTTTCTCTCGGATGGTGGTAATTTGATATTAAATTTCTCTTCCGATTTAATAAAAATGTGCAATTTATGATCATTCCCCTGAAGCAAACTTTAATAAACGTCCAGCGTCTTAATTTCATTTGTAAATAATTTTGTTCCAGCGCCATGATAAAGACGTGATGATAAATCAACACACAAATAAGAAAAATCAATATCTTATCTTAATGCATAGTTTTACTAGGGGAAAGGGGCCACATGCTAACACTATCTTGGCTATGCAATCATTCCTATGTCTCCAAAACGAAAAATCCTATAGTTAAATTTCACTCATCAATTTGCTCAAAAGGATTAACTGGTTAAAATGAGCTTAAAATCTTACTGATCTAATAATTTAGACGATCGTAGGATGAAATTCTTCATAAAAAGGAAAACAAGGTTAATAATAACCACACGAAAAACATAACAATCGTATTAGCTGAACCTGAATAAATAGAAATTTACGTTGAATAGTTAGTAGAGCTACATCTAACAAAATATGCAGCAGGTTGCGAGAGCAACTTTGGAGTTCTCGGCCTTTTAGGAATTCTCAGCTTGTTCACCCTGTTAATGTCCATTTATGTCAAGATACCACGCCTGAATTAATTTTTCGTAATGTACACTAACACCGAACTGGAAATGACAGTAAGACCTTTTGTGGAATTCAGCAACAAATGCAGTTTCGAAACATATTATTCCAAATTCAAACGGGAAGGTTAACGGTTAAGATACCGTCTGGGCATATCGCCTAGATCCCATAAAAATATCCTCAGCGATGAGCGTTAGACATTAACAGTGTGCCTTACAAGGTTATTATTATTTACGTTTATTATAAGATTAAGCTATCAAAATCAGCACATAAAAAGAAAATCAGGGTAGATATGCAATTTAATTTTTTTTTGTAAACAAGTTACACGTCGACACGAAACTATATGATAATGTATCCGTTAAAAATGCCCTCGTTGATTGCATGCTTAGGCCCGTGTCAAACGTCGTGCTTATGCCCCATAGAATACAATTCAACGACGTTTGAAACCCATTGTCTCGGCAAACTGATTTCGGTACGGCAGAGGATTTTGGTTCGATAGGGTCTGCCGTGCTAATATCATTAAGTGCGGCAGAAGCACGGTCTGGTTTCAAACAACGTGCTAATGCCCAGTCGAAAACAATTGCTATTCTGTTGGTCCTAAACTTCGTTGATAATTAGGAATGCGCATGTTCACAATGTGTTGTAGAGTTCAGAACTAATCATCGACAAACACACGCATCAACAAAATAATAGGGCCACCAAATGGAAAATTTCTCGAAACGCACGGAGCAGATTGGTAGACAGAGCTCGGAGGGAGATGGGGTTCTGCAGGTACATATTCTCTTTTAAATCCCTGCTGATATAAGAGAATACTAAGACTCCTGTCAAAATGCCGGAATAAGACTCCCAAGTGATATCAAACGCCTAACCTGGGTGATAGACCTTTGAGACGTTACTGCAAGATCGCTGGGAACCATAACACGGGCCTTGAGAATAAACAGGCATCGATTCTTTTTGAGAAATAAGTAAAGTCCGGGTAATGCCGCCGAATCTAAATCCGTTTTCTTTGTGACTCTGGCTGAAAGATCGAAATATCACGTTTCGTGTTAAGCTGGTCCGCCATGTTGGATCTATTTAAGTTCGACTGGGCCTTTTGAATTAAATTCGAACCACTGCAGTGCTTACGCCGTGCTAACGCCCTGCTCAATTCAATTTTATCTACACGTCATAAGCATGACGTTTGAAACGGGCCTTAGCCAGTGTTAGAGTGTTGTAAAAACCAACATTACACCTTTTTTCCCCGGAAATATACGTGTTTTGGTATTAAGAAGTTGTTACAACCCCATAAACGCGTTTTGTGTCTTGTTGTTAACACCCATTTGTGTCTAAACACATCAACACATCTTTGTTTAAAAGATAAACACCACAACGGATTTAGCTTTGGATTATGAACACCACAGCGCGTTCATACCAGAATGCATTTAAAAGGCTTAAAATGTTAACACTAGTTTTTACTGTATAACTGTTAAACATACTTTCTTTATGCAATAACACTCGGGAAAATCTAAAAGACCAGATATTGTTAATAAAAGACCGAAATATGACGTTCTTATGAATCTACCATACAATGATCTGGTTTTGTTGATTACTTTATGGTCCCGTCTTTCTAATTTGAAAAACAGATCCAAGATGTTCGAGCGTGAGTAACGCTACCCGTGCCATACTAGTTGTCGTTGTCCTCTTCCTCAAAATACATGAAGTCCTGACAAGTGAAGGAAAAAAGACGTTGTGCTGTCATTTTAACCAAGGCATTCATGAGTGGGATTACATGATGTCTTCATTGAAAAGATAACCATTGCCCCTCTCGTAAGTAAAGAGGGGATACGCTGTACCATTGCATCGAGGAGAACGTTCGAGGTTAAAAGACAAGAAACACAGCAATAAACACACCAAGCAGCCAGCAAACAGACACACACAAAAATGTTTGATTGCATTCATAAAATTCTCAGGACAACTTTTGACAAGCTTTTGTGGTTGAATCCTGGCCTTAGCTTTCCGTGCAATACACTTTCTGTGCATTCAGGTTCGTGTTTTCATACCTAACTCTTGGATAGTGTTTTTGTTTTAACTTATTCCATAACTTCAACCAAGAGATTCATTACAGGCGAATATATTTACTTCTCTGAACAATTTCATGAGCCTGATAGTCTGTTTGTAACAAATAATTTTACTCAAAAGTTCTACAAAAATTGATCTAGCAAACTGCATTTCGACGTTCTCCTTTAGATGCATGCATAATTTCAGGAAAGTTACTTACGATAAGGAAAGCAGCACCCAATATGGTCGCCTTCATTTTGACATCCATATCCATCGGAACTGATGAAAGAAGACAAATTAATAGATAAAAGGTCGCTGGACTGTCTTTAAAGTTCCAACGGCTGTTCATATGCTTTGCAGTACTTCAACTAGTCAATCAGAGTATCAACACATAAAGATGTGGGGTAGAACCAAGTAGAAAGTAGCAGTTGAAATTACTAAAAACTTACATGTGCAGCAGAAAATGTCTGCCTTGCTGATGAGCTCTTGAATGAAACCACCCCACTGTTTGGTGATCTTTCCCACCTCAGTCACTCCATCAGTTCCTTTGATCTGTACAGGGAATGAGTCCAGAGATTTTGCTTGTTAAAGCCTCCACACACCCTTCCTCATTATGCCCAAACTATTGCGCTCTATTACAGCAGAGTCTGTGGGGATCGTTAATTTTAGTACGCTGATGACTCTTTATAATAATGCATATCAGCCCCATGTAGACGGAATAAGGAGACACTGCATATACGTATTGTGACTGAAATTTAGCACCTATCTAATACTTCCATCCAAAAGCATTATTGAGGAAGAATGAATACGTTAAGAATGATTAAATAAATATGTTCTGGACGATCTTGCACGTTACGGTATTTTCCGAGCCGATGACAGGGGAATTTTTAACATCCTTCCTAAGTGCTGGATCAGAAAGTCAAGCAAAACTATTTTTATTTAAATGTAAATTTCTGATGTCTTTTGTTCAATAATTTTCCTGCAAGTTTTCGATCACGCCTAGATAGGCGATACCCACAAGTTAGTGCTTTATCAACGGTCACGTGCTGGGCTGCTGGCAATATCAATCAGGCCAATGAACTCTAATTTTGTGACATCTTCATACAAATACATTACACGTGACCTTAAAGTCCACATCCGCGGTGCAGCAGACAGCCTGACATGGGCAGCAGGGACCGCCTATCTGGAGGATTTGGTTCCCGCCTTCGTTGCGAATTCCATATTTTGGCTTCCACTTGCTTCCTCTGAAGAAAAATTACAATATAATGAATCAGTGGCATTATTCACTCACCGGACCTGATTTAGGCTCAAGGACATCGTTACAGACTGTACGCCATTTCGAAGTTTTTAAGGGTCTGCTTGTATCACCCGTACGTACAGATCCTAGTCTTTGTTCCCGAAGGTGGTTCGCTCTATCCATTTGGCGGGTTCTGGAGTCAGTGAACCAATGTTGGATCACTGATCGCAATCTGGATTCCCTGAACTTAAACATGCCCCTACAGTCCATCGCGACAGCTGAAACTTTATGGATGTTATGGGGAACATTGACCAGTCTGGAATTTATGCTAGTAGCTGTAACAGGAACTGTAATAATGATAATGTTAAATTTCACATGTGATAATGTTGATCATAATGTAACCTCTAGGCTACATAAATTAGAACTTATTTGTGGAAGGGTAATAGCCCACTAATAAGTTCCAATTTATGTGCGCATGAGCAGAAATGGAATGTTGAGGCTAAAAGCTTACATTTCAACGTCAGTTTCTTAAGCTTTTGCACTTTTTCACTTTCGCCTTCATAAAACTCTTGACAATCATCGTAGCTATTACTTTCAGGTCTAAACGGATTTTACACTAGATTATTAATAACAATGTCTTTGCTTTATCCCCGAGCGCACGAGGTCAGAAGAAATTAACAGGGCTCATTCCCGACCACGTCCAATTTAATAGGTATGTACTTTAGGGTGCCACGCACCACTCGTACTACGCTGAATCGTAAGCTCAACGCAGTGTGAATAAAAGCCTTGTGCAAGTTAAAACCTGAATAAAATCCACTACACTGAGCTATCTGATTGCATGTGAACATACCAATTTGAATTCCCGAGACTAAACACTGTTGCTTTATCTTGTGATTTTGGGCAACTTTTGCATAGCGACCGCCATCCCTGGAATGGACTGGTTCCTTTGTGCCCCTTTTAACCATTGAAAACAGTCTCTTATGTAACCAAGCAAAAGCTTGCTCCGAATCACGAGGTGTAGCTGTGTATGGGAAACTTCCAATTGTTATATTCATCTGAATTTTAAAAACTCAGTGTACCAGATTTTATTCAAATTTAACTTGCAAGAGATTTATTGCGGGCTAGCTTTGGACTGGGTTTAGGTTTGTTATGCCACGTATAAGGCGGGCGGTACCCTCAACGTATCGCACACTTTGTTTGCCCTCACGAATTTCAAACAAACGAAATTTGTAAGGTTTTCTATTGCTCTCCAAAAATGCCTCTTACACCAGAAAGTAGTAGTTATAATAATTTCAGAGGGTTTTCTGAAGACAGAAGAGAAAAAGTGCAGAAGCTGCAAGAAAATGAAGCCACTCAAGCTTTTTTGCTTCCCCTTGCCATTTATGAGCATGTGCACATATATTAGAATTTTGTGGAAGGGTCTATTCGACCACTGACACTCACAATTGTCGGACGGAGCCTACGACTTGGCCCGGCGGCGCCTCAATTAGGATTTCACAAGCGCAGCAATCTGCGTCTGCGCACCAGCAGCATCCGGCGCAGCACTTGAACGGCCGAATCACGCGTATCACCTCCTGCCAACAGATAACATTGAGAAGGCACAAAATTGAAAAAGATCTTTCACGGGACAAACTTTTGTCTTATTCACACCACACAAGCATCTTCACATTTGAGTTAATTCAATTTTTTTTATACATAATACATGCACATGTTCTCTCTGACAAGTTTGAATAGCGAAAATGAGTAACTTGCCAGACAACATGTCGAATTTGTTACTTTATGCACCCCTTTTTGTAATGTGTGGGAAAAGAAAGGTGAATTTGAAAACACAGTGGGGTAAATTTGTGCCAGAAATGGGGGGGGGGCTTTAGGATACAACTCGCCTAGCCGTGGACGTTTGAAAAGCGAGGGGGGGGGGGCGCTTACACCATATGACACTATAGGCCTATAGGGATCGATGTTCATGATGCAGATCTACATCTGTAATAAGAGTCGTTCTGTTACATCAGAACGACATATTTATGGCTTTTTTGAGTGATGTTGAATACATTTTGGTTGTTGGTAAGTCCGAAAAATTCTCCACAGTCCACTCAATTTAGCTCTTTCCCCAGTCCAAACGTGTGTGGTGGGGGGGATACCCCATCACCTGGGATTTACGCTCATACGAACACTCATCATATTTCTCTTTAAAACACCGATCTAGAGTTCCGCAGGGAGTGTCCCTTGTAGTACCTGAGACCGGTTGTCAACAATATGTATGACAAAGCCTCGATCTGAGCCGCAGCAATTTCGATGGCAGAATTCAGACTCTAGAAGGAAGGGAATAAAACAGAACCTATTAGTCAAAATGATAAAAATTATGCAGTCCTCGTGTAGGCCTGTCACTGTTCCTACTTCGTTATTCATACAAAAAGACCAAAGTACCCTCCAGATTTTTCACGACCCACTTTGCCAATTCCAATCTCTCTTTTGAGCCAGTTAGTATAAGAGGGGTCACAGCTCGTAAATTGCCTCCCTGGCTTTTTTCTGTTTAAAGGCACCTTTTTATATCCTATGGCTCTCATATCTGTTTCATATGAGAGTCGAAAAAAATGCCTCCCCCTCCCCCCAAAAAATCCATGCTGCTGCCATATGACTGAATAAACCAGGCGAAGTGCACTTTGTTTATACTTGTCACTTATTTATATTTTACAAGAGTGTCTTTGTTTCTAGCTGAGTACACAGAAATATTTCATTGGTACTCAACACAACACCTAGTTGGACGTTGGAGTCTGTGTCAAGACACCGTATGGTAATCCGGTGTGCAGTCTACATGTGCTATAGAGCATGTTCGTTTTTCCCAAGACGCTCCGTATAGGCCTATGTAGTAGGGCCCACGTTGGGTGTGGTACGGTACCGCTCGGTCTGGTTGTGTTACCGTACCGTGGATTTCAACTGTCGCCGCGTTGCTGTTTGGGCGAAATCGTATCGCGCATCTATATATTCAGCTTTTGCTTTTGTACAGTTCATCACAACCTGCTTTTTATAGGCAAGGTCCTCTGAGCGGGATTGGTAGAATTTGTTTTTTTTTTCTAATTTCGAGGTCGTCAGCCAAAAATAGGGTCGGTCGAAAATGAGAACCATAGAATTTATAAAGCGAGCCCCAAATAGGAGTTCAAGCGTGTGATTGAATTGCATGGCATGTCCGGTCATTAATCTGATGTAAACTAATATTAAAGAGTTGAACGGAATCTACCTCATTACATTCTTTTTTCATTCATTTTTTCCTCATTCGTTTTTTCATGAGCCAGGCCTTCAGGATCGAGTTTTAAGTATCACAGGCACTTTAAACAGTCACCAGTCACCAATTTTGTGAACATTGGACAGGTATTAAGCCGAAACGTATACTTATCAAATGAGTCAGTTTGGTATTTTATGTAAGGCAAGGTCTTTCAGGAAGAAATCGATGGGTGAAAAGGCAATGACTGCACTGGCGACAGGACATACGAAGACCATCTTGTGCGCGTGCTGCTCTTCAAGACCGAGCAACCTCTGCGTGCGTATTTTGGGCATGCGCTGCTGGAATAACGGGCTAGCGCACTGACGGGCTACACCCAGCAAGAAATACGGGTATGTCCAATCGCTATACACATTCTAGACTATTACCTGACAAATCCCCCCAGATGTCCGAATTACTCAGATTCCAGTAAAACAATGACCAAGACAAACGGGGGGGGGGGAGGGAGTCTTTCCGTCTCATATCTTGTGTCATATGTGACGGGCACAGTGCATGCGAACAGACACCACTGAGGCTACGTAAACTTTTACATGCCCGCAACAACAGAATATGTACATGTATACAGGATTAAATTGAAGCCTATCACAGCAATATTCATAATCAGTGCTTTGTACATACATGCCAAGATTACACAACAGCATGAGTATGGTACTCCAATAGAAAATGTCAAGATTAGCGATATCTTCCACTGCACATGTTCGACCGTCAAACCTCCTTATACCATACTCTATTATCCCCGTCTAAAATAATGAAGACTCTTGTCGGGTTGCTACAACACTGCACATTTACAATTCGTTCGATTATTCTTTTTGCGCACAAGCACAAGCGTAATCGATCTCAAGGTCGTTAGTTGACGACACTCAAGGCGCTATCGAGCTGAATGAATGTGTGCAAGTTTGCACAATGCATGCCCAAGGCACAGTTCGCAATCCCCATGGAAGGATCCAAGAATTTTTCAGGGTGAGGAGTACGGCAAGTCAGATTTTTTGTCTGTTGCAGTCAGGCGCAGGCAATTTGATATATGCCACACATTGTTACTGATGTACAAATAGTGACTAACAAGATGTGATCGTTTTAGTATAATAATTATTTCATTTCCAGCTTGGTCCTGTGCAAATTTGGCCGTTGCCTAAATGTGCTACACAGTCATTTTATTTTATCAGATATACATCATAAGAAAACATTACAAACACTTATAAGAATTGACAAATGATTCGTTATCATATGAACAAATCGCGTTAATCCACTTCCTGCTCGCAATGTCATCACTTGATTTCTGATTTCTGATACCAACCTACCTTCGTAAGCAAAATACACCTGTTGGCCCAACGTATTCTTGATGGCATAGCGGTTCTTGGTCTCAATGCTTGTCATTAGTTCCAAGAGTTCTACCTGCTGGTGTATGAGGAGCTGGTCAATCTGGTTCAGGTATTCCAAGCCTGGTGGGACACCTGTCGAACCTGTACTCAGCGGCGGCATTGCCATCCATTGCTGACCGTCGACACCAGCCGCTGGTTGCTTAACCTGAAAGCGTGTTGGAATAGAGGGTTTCTTTTCTTTGAGTTTCGAGTTGAATTTTCGAGTTTCGAATTGATTTTTTTGAGTTTCAAGTTGATTTTGCGAGTTTCGAGTTGAATTTTCGAGTTTCGAGTTAAATTTCCATGGGCTTCGTCAAGATTTTTTCCGGGAGGGGCAAATCACTATTTTTGCAGCTTGACTCCCCTCTCATTTAAGCCCTCCTCCTTTCCCCAATTTTGACTTTTTTTCAGTTCACGTCATGAATTCTATTTCCTTTCACATTTTTTCCGTTTTTTTTTTCTTTTTTAATTTTCCGGGGGGAGTGCCCCTTGCCCCCTCACGACTCCCATGTGTAGCACCCATTAACTTCAAGCTCCTGTTGGATGAGGAATTATGAGAGTACAAATGTCATATTAAATTTTCCCTCACATTCAACTATGGGTAGAAGAGGGTCATGGTTTAAACTGAAGTGACCTGACAATAATTACACGTAGAGTTGCTTGTTCATGAAGAAGGCCAACACACTTAATGGTTAGGCTCATCACTTTTCAGATGAAATGCGGATGGCAGCACATAAAGTTACACTACCTTCATTTGTGTATTTTCTCAGGAAGAAGAGAAAACAGGTTACATACATTTTTCCTATCATGGACATGACTCTCCAATCTTAAAATCAAGGAAGCTTCGTTTATGCATAAGGAAAGGTTTTGTGTTTCCTCAAAGTTTGTTTTCAATTTACTTTTCAAATGAAGGGTACGTGGGCCACGAAATGTGTGTTATCACTCTGCAGTCCTGGATTTACAAATGGATTTTCAGGCAAATGCAACATCCAAGCTCAAAATCCCATCCAAAGATGATGCCCACTTGCAAGCACTTTTGCACAAAAAGCTGCAATAATTTCATACTTTGTTGCAAATCTCCATGTGTTTATATGGAGATGAGATCATGCACATCATGCATTTGTATGGGCAGATCCAAGAGGTGTTTCCCGTATTGAGCATAATACAGGTTGGCAGACAGCTAACGCATACTGTACATGTACAGTACTTTGTTAATGACTAATGCAGTTTATATACATGTACAAACAATACTTCTACGCTAATTGGGCCATTGTGGGGAAGGGGGTCTGCAATGATACACCTTCAGTGTTTTCAAAAGAAAATGTACAGAACAAGGAAACTAGTGTCTCAGATTTCCTATACGGACTCGTGGAACTTGCCCAAAATAGCCAAAGAAAAGTACATGTACTGGTATATGTGACTTCAAGGTTTAAGAAATACAACAGGAATAAGACACGATAAAAATTGTGTATACATGTATCAGCTTTTTCTCATGTTTTTTTTCATGTAAATTTACACTTTTTAAAAAATAATATTACATATTTTGGTTATATTAAAATGATTGGTAAATATGAAGTGACAGTTCGTTTCCAAGTGGTATTAAGTTTGTTTTAGACGAGTCTATTGATATAAAAAAATTCTAGGTTGCTCATGTTAATATAGTTCTCATCAAATAAGATCAACTCTTTGGACTGTGACTGATTTGTTCATGTAGCCTCTCACAAAATTCTTTCGAATAAATGAAATTCTTCAAGAGAATAATCTTTTGTCCTTTCGTGGTGGTTTCTTTAACCTTGTTATTAAGCAGAGATGCAGTGGGATCCATTCTTCCAAAATTTAGATGTGAAACTTAAATTTGGAACTTTTATCATACAAATACGCAAACACATGCACACGAATGTAGAATCAACAAATTTACAATTACTTATTCGAAGAAATTTGTTCGCTTAAAAAATTATTTGTAACATTTATAAATTCATCATTTTGGAAAAGTAAATATTTTAGGCCTATATAATTCCATCACTTTCCACCATCACGCAGTTGTATACCCTGTATTCTAAACCTCATACTTTTTAAGTACTTTTTAATTGGAAGTTTCTGTTCCAGTTTTCTTATTGTAACAAGTATTCAGTATCCCTTTTCATTTGGAACTGCCTTCGAAATTAACAAAAAAACACTACACGGGTACATGTACATGTGTCTCGTCATTGTTGGGCTGAACAAGCTAACAATTTGTGTGGTTTGACGTGCTTGAACAAAACCAAGTTTTAATCAGTTGAGTTGCATATACATGTGTAGGTAGCAGCAATGCACCGGCTAAGTATCCCAATTTCAAGAAATCCACATCTTATAAGTAAATGCTTGGGCCTCTTATATTTATCCAATTTCAAGTTTCAAAGAATTTCTCAAATGCTAAAGATGCCAAGGTGCATTGAAAAGTCTGTCTTTAAATATATGTCACTGTCCTGTTGGCTCAAAAATCTAGCAACGTTTAACTGCAATTGTCAATCTATGGGGAATTCCCATACATGTGAACATTATTTGTCACTTTTTAGAAAATTAGCCAGAAGTGTATAAATCTTGATCCATCAAGAAGACATTACATTTTAATGTATTTGTCTCTGGAGCAGCCAAACTGTTACCATGTTTGAATCCATACAATTATGGATTCAAACCTAGACCTATAATTGTCACCCACCAGACCCTGTGGTTGTCAAAATTCAATATGTTTTTTTTTTTATTTCAATGGGAACCAAATTCCTCTGTGGAAGCTGAAACAGACCTTGGCCATTTAAACCATATTTTCAGACATTAACCCAAATGGTTTAACTTCTGTATGAACTTCTTGACTAACGGACATTTATAAGCGACACATGTAAATGTATTGATTCAGCTTATTGCATTGTTTACCCTAATTAGTGGCAATCAGTGTTCCAGCATAGAGCTAGGCCTACCTTTATTTTTATTTCATACTGGGCCTACCAAGGCACATGATAGGAGTCTACATGTATGGCAGAATTCTGTTGGTTTTGAGCATTGACCGTTAGCATAGGGAGATCAACTTGGTAAACTCACAACTCGAAAATTTAACTCGAAACTCGAAAAATCAACTCCAAACTCAAAAACCCAACTCGAAATTTTACTCGAAACTTGAAAACCTAACTCGAAACTTGAAACTCGAACTACAGTAATACTCGTTGGAGTACCAAATTGATACGGGAAACGGGAAAAAGCTCATTTCACTTAGTTGTTCTGACCAATGGCGTCATTATCGAATGGGGTGTGTTTCTTCCAACTTTATTACCAACAACATCTGAATTTTGACGTAATTTGTTTTCAGAGCTCACGCGTTGTGTAATTACATGTGTACTCTACTTGTTCAGACTTCGAAATTATGATCTTGAAGTCAATGGAGAATCCTTTTTTTTTAGATTGAAAGCCTTTAATCGGGGACGAGACAAAAACTTTAAACAACAGGTTTCCTAAGGGTTTTAATCTTGAAATAAATATCTACACAATTTCATAATTCGTTTAACTAGGCATAAATTTTATCAAAAGATCAAAGACACGTAATAGCAATAAGGATGCTCTGTGTTGAAGATTGGGCTAAACCTTTTTTTGTTTTTTTTCCCGAGCAAAAATTTGTTCACCTGACGTCAAAAGGCTCTTAAAAAGAGCAATATTCGTTTGCCGCAGAATTTCACGGGAAGTAATAAGATTTCATAGTAGCGCAGTTTGAAAATCGCTTTGTCGAATAAGGGAGATTGCTCTATTTAGATATGTACGAAACAAACAGGGTGTGCCAAGACATTTCAATTCTGTCTTGTTTGCTTGGTAAGTCCACATGTAGTAGGAGAAATGACAGCGGTAAGGGCAGTTATATGCTCCTTGATTCCTAAGACATCCGAAGTACATCAGGCAAAGAAATAATTTATGCTCTTTACTACCGAGTAGTCGCCACTGCAATTCCCTAATTTGGTCATTTACTGTGAAAACCAACCAGACAGAATCCATGCGTGGCGAAATTAGGGATCTGGCGATAAACATGTCTTGGACGCTAGGCCTACATGTGTCACAGAGTTGCCACCAAGTTTTTTTTCCCACTAGGGACGGTGCATACCGTCAAACTTCTGCATCGGAATGGAGAAAAAAGTCAGTATTGTGGTTCATTACACCAAAGCAAGTTGAACCAAAGCGTTCAAGGATCACTGTCTGGTTGCTAACACAACTGCCTGTCACAAATCGAACACGGGAATTCATCGTACACTACCGTCGAACGCCTATGTTGAAGTCAGGCCACAGGCCTAGGTAAAGCTGGAAAGTTATGAGCGCCGCCATCCTTAGATTAGTGACTTACATACCTCAACGATGCCCGGGTTGGCCATTTTGTCTGTTTATTGTGTTCTGTGTTTTCCTCCTGTGCTTGTGCCAGTATTGCGTACGTAGTGTGATGTGTGTCCGCTATGTGTGAACCACCATATTCTGTGATGTGTTTAGTAAGCTTCAATGAATCACCATAGCGAGCCTTTCACCTCAAAACATCAGGGAGTTTACCTACCGACTCTTGTTACGTAACAGCCCTAGTTAATATAAAGAGGGTTCATCAGGTGGTGGCGTACGTAGTAGTAAAACTTGCACAAAGAGTATGCTGACCCCCTTTGGGGCGAAGATAAAGCTTTTACTCAGGCAGATTCAAAGATAGAAAACACAGGCCGCCTATTTTTCGTTTCCTGTCATAAACGGGAAACTATAGAAGCCTGCGTACTAGCATTGGCTTCGTAGAAGGCACAATAATTATACAATTTTGTAAATAATTTTGGGTCAGTATTTTTACGTTCAATACCAGCGAAGCACATATATTCCCTTACCTTTACATTCGCCCCCGTGAATTTTTCCTTGATAGCGAGCCCTTTAAGCAGGAACCATTTCATTTAAGAGCTCCTGGGTCCCCCAAGAATCGCGTACCGGCCTTAGGTATATATACTATAGGTTCACGTTGTCAGCTCTTAAGCCACTAACACAGATTACTTCCCCCACAGGACTCATGATGACCTCCCCAGAAATGAACTTCACACGTTCTCGTATTCGCATTATAATCAGTCAAGCCAGCAGATTAAGGCTCAGCATGCAGTAGTTATCATGGACCGTCGCAAGTATATCGATGAGGCCCACCGCCAGCTGCACTATCTACACCCGCCTTGATTTTGTCCCCACATGCACCTTCAGTCGAGAGATTCAACAGGCATTAGATGATATGAGATCACGTGACTAGTTATCAAAGAAAATCCATAAATCCTCTCTCCCTCTGACTGCAGAGGTGCCAGATTTTACCTCCTCCCCAAGATTTACAAAGCCGGCAACCCTGGCAGGACCGTAATCTCTGGCAATGGCTTCCCAACTGAACGCATATCCCCGTTCATGCATTGACAGTTTTCTTTAGCCCCTTTGTTCCCCAGACCTCATCATACATTTATGACACTCCAGACCTCTTGCGTAAGCTCGAATGTATCAAGGACCCGATTCACAATACGGCTATCTTTAGGACTTTTGAAGTCACGTCTTTCTTTACGGTGTACCAACATCCCTCATGAAAAGGGCATCAGTGCTTTTTCCCTGGCTCTGATGACGAAAGCAGGTCACACCAGTCCTCCTTTCATGATATTGCCGTTCTCATGACACTTGTTTTAACGAGGAACAATTTTTTTTATTTCTTTCTGGACATTATCTACAGATCCACGGTACCGCTATAGACGCTCGCATGGCTGCTTCATTCGCTTGTCTGTTCATGCATGACCTGGAAGGGTGCACCGCCGAGCTCATTAATAAAAGTTATTCACTCAAAATATTCTATATTAGAGGGTCCGGACAGCCATGGAACTGGGGAATTGAAAAAATATGGCACTGAACCTCTGGGACGGACTCGGGGCTTCCATTTCTGAGCGATTTGGATGCAATCGGGTCCGAAAGTGGCACTATTTGAGCCATTTTGCAGAGGGGATGCGTTTTCAAAATGGCTACTTTCCGGGTAGTGAAATTTCCCTCGTTTTAGGGGTGATCTGCTTTAGGTGGGATTTTCTCAAAAAGTCATTGGTCAACCCAATAAAACTTGAAAGGAAAATGAAAGAGGACATGAGGAACATCATTTTCTGTGCAGCCTGAACACCTATGAGAGTTGTCAGTATTTTATAAATTTTCTTAAAATATGGGAATTTATCACTGCTGTCTATTGGAATTTATTGTAGTGGTGCAGCCCTGAAGAAAGCAGGCTCTCCTCGACCTCGTTTCACCCCTGGAGATATATTGACTTAACTCACAAGTTATGGAAAAATAGTGTGCAGGCGTGGCATACACAGTGTGGACCTCTGCACAAAAGAAGTCCACATAATGTAGGGTGTAATGGCGTTGTGTGTGTTGGCAAAATGGTGTATCTATCAGTGCGGTACTGGAACTGGGCTCCGTCTGAATAAGAGTGTCCCCATTTCCACTTGTAATAAGGATTACGATGCGACGGCAAAAGAGTCTGAAAGCTGACCCCTGATGGCGCACTTCCGGAACCCTGAGGTGGAATTTGACGGAGACTGAAACTTATAAGGAAATAAACTCAAAGCAATAACGTGCTTTTACGAAAGGTTCTAATGTATAATCGAACCTTTGCTGACAAGAACTGCGCACGTCAACTCAACGGAATCTGGAACCCATCGACTGCAGGTAGGTAAATCTTTGCAGGGTTGTACAAACTCGTTTCCACGTTAGCACGGGGAATGAAAACAAACGTGCATGAACAAGGAGACCTAGGGATACTGCCGGAAGCAAAAGGTCGTTAATGAAATTCGTTTTTTATCCATCTCCAGGAGAATTTTCCTAATTATTACTTGAGAAGGACAAAGTGTGAATTCCAACGTGGGCGATCCTGCGGTGGTTTCAGTTAGAAATAATTCTTCCAAAAATTATCGGATTTGATAGGACCCATGTAAAAATCCCTACAGGCGGACCGCGCGAGGGTTCCGGAAGCCTACTGCGTGGCCTTTTATTTTCAGGTTCTATACGCGGATTGGATACGACAGAGGGCACGATGCCATGGATCGAAGGCACGACGCAATGGCAAGTCACGACCTCCCGTCACGACGGCACAAAGCAATGTCACAAAGCAAGAGTACGATGACACGACGTGATGGCACGACGCGATACCAAGGACTCTGCATTAAGCAACACAAGAACAGGCGACGGCACGACGCGACGGGGACGCGCCGCCCCGTCACGACGCGTTGTGACATTGTGGAGACGGCACAAGTGACGCAAGTTTGACGTCAATAGAACACCATAATATACAATGTATGTCATATAACGTGTCATTACATGAGATTTCGCTACAATAATACATAATTCCTCTGCTGCATGTGGAAAGTGGCCATTTACAGATGCCTTGAATTTCATATAAATTGACGTATACATGTAATTGAGTGGTGCTTGTACAAACCAAACAACAGAGTTGTTGTCCATTGTTTGAGAAAAAGCAATTGAATTAAATTTTGTTGTTATCACTCCCTTGCTCGAAGTGTTCCTTCTTGCTTGTGGTCGTATCTGATCGGTCTGTACTAGGAGGGGAAATCCGCATCTTTCAACCAAGCCCTGGCGTCAGGTGTTAGGCTGCGGAGAGCGGTCCACCCAGCCTTCCAGGCGATGGATAGTGCATTGCTCTACCAGATGGTCGGCTGCATTGTCCGCAACTCACCACAGTAGCATCTGGATGTGTCTGAAAGGTTCCATAGATGCATACAGGCTCGGAAACGCTCAACACCAGTACGGAGTCGATTCAGGCGGCACCATTCTTTACGCGAAAGGTCACGGCCAAGAGGGTGGGATGACAGAGGCAGCATATTGGTGAATCTGCCTACAAGCTGTTGCTCCTTCCACTTGTTGGAGAGCCAAGCTTTCCTGCTGAGGTTCTCAGTCTCTGTGGTGAAGGTTTGGGCAGACCTGATGAAGGGTTTCCTACTTTTAAGGCGCTGCCTAGGGAGGGCAGCATGGACCTTGGTGTGGAGGGGATGTGATTCTTCCATGGCAGCTTTAAGAGTTGCCTGTCTTGTGGCAGGTTCTCTTCTGAGGTGATGAGGTGCGATGCCTGCTAGTGCAGAAAGCTGATGAGTAGAAGTGGGGTTCGGGCAGCCTGTGATGGTTCGGAGGGCAGAATTGAGTTGGGCGTCTACTCTCTTTGTATGGCAGCTGCGCCCACAGACGCACTATTCGGCCGGAGCATAGGCAAGGGCAAGCGTGGAGGAGCGAAGGGTAGTGAAATCGGCACCCCAGTCACGACTGCACAGGCTACGTAAGAGGCATACTCTTGCAGACACTTTACCAGCAACATTCTGCGCATGGTGGCGGAAGGTGAGCGAGCGGTCTAATTTCACTCCAAGGTAAGTATGCGTGGTGCAGAATGGAAGGTAGGTTTCATGGAGCTTGACTTTAAGCTGGTGGTCCGCTTCCTTATTGTTCAGATGGAACACAGAGCAGGTGGTCTTCTGTAGGCCTACATTGAGTTTCAGACGCCATTGGTGGTAGCATGCCTGTAAAATCTGCATGTCTTGGCTAAGGGCGCACTCGGCTACCTTGAGGGAGTTTGAGGTGAAGAAGATGGCTAGGTTATCCGCGAAGGCGTATTTGGAGCTGCAGGTATGAAGCATATCTGCTATATAGTACTTTGAATCAATTAGTACTTTGAAGCACCGGTCTGAGAATATTTTTGTGATGACATGGACCATCTGTCTGTCTTGTCGGGCTAGGTGGAGTTTGAGAATAAGACCACGGTGGCAGACTGTGTCGTAGGCAGAGGAGAGGTTGATGAAAACGGCCCTGCATTTCTTCTTATCTTCGAAGGCAGCTTCGATTTGGTCGACTGCTGCAAGTACTTGGTCCTGAGTCCTGAAACCTGCTTGTTCATTCGGCAGAAAGTGCCCGAGGAAGGGTTCAATCCGGTTGTGGATCAGCCGTTCAAACGGTTTCAGGGGCACGGACAAAAGTGAGATGGGACGGTAACTCTTGGGGTGATTGCTTGGTTTATTGGGCCTTAGGATGGCCACAACGTTTCCTTCCAGTGGAGGGGAACATTGGCCGCGGAAAGACATCGTGACATACATGTCTGTGCCTGTCAAGGAGGCGGAGACCAGCATGGGATAGTTGTTCTGGGAGGATGTTATCAGGACCAGGGGCTTTCCCGGACTTGAGCGTGCCTGGGGCTTGCTTCATTTCGAAAGGAAAGAAAGCAGTCGTAAGGCAGCGATCAGCTGATGAGATGTTCCTCGCTTCCTTCAGCTTATTGTTGACGTGTTTGAAGTGTTCCTTGAAGTGTTCCTGATGTCTTGTAACACAAAAACAGAGCTGCTGATAAGAAAAGAAAAGAGACAAAAACACAAGAAGAAAAGATTGCAAGAGAGAATTCAGGAATAAAAGAGCTGGGAAAAAAGGGGTGTGGTACGTAAAAAAAGGGTAGTGGAGACAACGAGGGACGAATGAGGAGAACAATTAGAACAATGTAGGGGTTAAAAGGAAGTCTGGAGTCCTACACTAAACCAATCACACAATGGATCTCAAACATAAAAACGAAACACAAAATTAATCACACAATGGATCTCAAACATAAAAACGCCATGCTTTGTTCACACGTGTACATTCCTACGGGAAGCGTGACGTCATAATTGTTACAGACCTTCTAGAACTAACTCTCTGCAAAAGGCGTTGCCGAAGATATTGCAAGTCCCGTTTAGTCTGTCGTAGGCTCTCCCTACAACTTCTGAGGGTGTCAGTTGCAATTGCTGTAGGTTTGTAACAAAAGTCGAGGTTCTGGTGCTGTAAATCCTGTTTGTCTGCTTCAAAGCTTCCAATAAGTATCTATGTACGATGCTCGTTCCATCGTTCTATCGCTCCATTAATTACCAAACCATAAACATTATGTTCTCAAACCCTCCGGTGCACCGACCTCGTATTTAATTGATCATGGGCCCAACTCCGTCTATGTTGTATGGCCATTTGTAATCATGCCCCCAACCACAAAGACCCTTGTAATAGTGTCCCTTGGCGTCTGCCAATGCCTACAAGTAAAAAAAAAAGGAGAAAAAGTCAGAATACATTCACAGTGCCTTTTATCCAGCAAGGGGGGGCACCAAGTCAACAAAAATGTGACACCCCCCCACAATATGAAACAGCTCAGACAGCTGTCTTGACAGCTCAGACCCACATTGGAGGGACCGGCAATTGATATACGACAGACTCTGGCTGGTCAAGGCAGCCTTTGTGTAAATAACCCCATACGGGCCACGTGGCAGGGAGATTAGTACGTATTCCTATGGACTTAGCAATAAGCTGGCTCCGGTGAAACTGATACCAGCCAAGGGGAAGTCCCTACTGCAAAGGCGACTAAACTAGGTTATTCAACATCGGCAGAGGTAGGATGTAATATAAGGTCTTCGCATTTGGCCGTATAAAATCTTTAATTAAGAAATTACGAAAATGGCCGTCAATAGCTGACTGAGGGCGCTCTGCACAAGGCACACTTCAATAGGAATGGAATTGTATTTATTTTACTTATAGCCGCTACACACGATACAATGGACCTTGCTACAACTACATACATTATGTTTATAAAGGTACACTGTACGTTGTTTAAAAATGCATAAGGGCAAAACCTGTAATTTGAAATTACAAGTAGACCTATATCAAAATTAAAAATTATTATGCAGGCACGCGCACACTATGACCAAGGTGGGAAAAGTACTAGTGGCCTATTGTATGAAGGTACAAACTTCATGGTGAGTTTCACGCAGATTCTCCAAAGGCTTTTTCACTTTTATCTCCTGGAAAGCCATGATATCGTAGTAGCGTTATGGCCTAAAAGTGTTTCATGGTGTCCGAAATGAAGAATCGAGAATTTGCTTTTGTCCCAAATGCAGAAGACTCCCTCCCTAAAACTTAACAGATCTCATTGTGACCTTCTGCAATCTGGTTTGTAAATGTGATGTCACTCCAGTTCAAACCACTCCCACTGTATATAGAACTTCATGGAACCGAGAGGAGTGCTTATTCAGTGGAAGCTTGCAATTAGTGGTGCACGCGCGCGTTTGACGAAATCACGAACCAAATATAAAAATTTTGTGACTGGGGCCGTTTTCCTACAAGTGGTTGCTAAAACTATGGTTGGCCGTCAGTCCAAAATTAATAGAACAAGTCACGAATTGTTAAAATCAGACGCACCTACACACGTACTACTAAATACTGCAAGAAAATACTACCCCAGCTAAGCACGGGACAAAAGATCATTTTGAACAAATTTGAAGTAAAATCGAAAACCAACCAAGCCATACAAGTCGTAAGCAAAATGAGAGTGATCTTTGTCACGATTTCAATAAGCTCACGAAGAAGAGGGCCCTGCTGATTTCTGTTGACGTTTTGTGCTTGTGACGAAAGAAATGTTTGAAATCTTTATTTGTCCTTGGAAATCCGTTTTAGAACAAAGGGGAAAGGCTATAACGATGATTTTACAGAGCCCTCTGTAGAAAACCTTACATTCGGTAGAACCTGAGAGAAAATGCCATTGAAATGCAATACCTGCCCCCAGACATTAATTAATCGGTTGCTATCCCTTTTTGTCGCCGTGGCTATATTTATACGCTTGAGCACATATGAATATAGTTTTACGTTCCATTGTGGTTCTGGCCCAAACTAAACATGGTGAAATCATTGTGCATCGGTTATTTGTGTGCGTAAAGCCGATGAAGGCAGACCTTTGACCATGACATTGCATTTTTGAACGCAGACACTGCGCGCTAGGCAGCTAGTTGCTAGACACAAGTTCTCGAGTGCACATGTTCCCTCGTCGAAAACATGATGCACGTAAACTCTCTGTGCGTTTTGTACCTGTTTGTTTTTCTCACAGGAGCAAGCAGTAATGAAACTCCTCCTGTAGTCACGACGAGCCAGGGTCGCATCATCGGCAAGACGGTCGAGTTCAGCCCCATCGACCCTGCGCTTCGCAGGAGCGTGGACGCCTACCTCGGCATACCGTACGCTGAGGCTCCCGTCGGTCCGCTGCGCTTCAAACCTCCCGTCGCTAAGTCATGGAGCGGAGACCTGCAAGCCACCAAGCTGGGAAACAGCTGCCCTCAGCCCCTCTTACTTTTTGGAAACGTCACAATGTCTGGAAATCTCGACGAAAATTGTTTATTTCTTGATGTATTTGTGCCCAAACCAGTTGTAAGTGGGCCAAACAAGTGGCAATTTCACCCATGAATAGTATTATTTTCCCGCGACAGCTCCATTCATCTCGTGTACAGTAACAGCCAAGTGGTTCCTTTGATAATCTCTAAATTCCAAAGGTTGAAAACTCACTCCATTCGATTGGAAACAGGGTCTGTTGACGTATTTAACTGAAATTCCTTCACTCTAACAGAACAAGATTTTACTTAGGTTTCCATTCGAAGGGAATGTTTTTCAAACTATTTCAAGCTAAATTCAGAGTGATTTTTAACTCTAGCATTCCTTGTCTCTAGTTTTACTGTTTACAATTTAGAGATCAGCGGTTGGTAGAAACATAAATCCATCTGAATAATCTGCGATGTGGGAATGATTTGTTTTAAATTTAAGAAAAACTGTGATATAGGCCTACGTTGATCAGTTACGCATCTGTGTGAGTAACACATCGAACTCCACAGGAGCAAATGGTACAAGAAAAAAAAATGTGCGAGTGATGATCCTTCATTCCTGAAGAGTACTTTTCAAATGTTTTTAATGTTTAGCCTCCAGAAGCAGCCGTCTTGGTGCATATTCACGGCGGAGGTTATATGGCCGGAGCAGGAACCATGGAAGAATTGTTGTGGCCGACTCCAACAGCGGCTATTGGTGACGTCATCGTCGTTGGGCTCAACTATAGACTTGGAGCTCTCGGTTTCTTATCCACAGGTAATGAACGGACACCCTCGTCTGTAGCACAAGGCATCAAGGGTGTCTCAATGCACCTTACAGAAATTCCAAGAATGGTTGAAGGGGATTAAATGCGAAAACACATCAGAGACAAGAACGCACCCCAGCCACAGAAAATTAACGCAATTGCTTTTGTTTCTTTCCCTTTGAAGGTGATGACATCATTTCAGGCAATATGGGACTGTTGGATCAACGTCTTGCTTTACAGTGGGTGAGAGACAACATTAGAGGTAGGCGAGCAATCAATTTGCTCCAAATGTCGGCTATCTGGGAAATCGGAAAATTCTGGTGTTCCAGTTGTTTTTCGGTCGTGCAAATACTTCAGATTCGTTGATATACTGTAACAATTTGTCCGTTGAAGCACTGAATGATTCCGTCGTGGATAGTCATCGTGGAAGTATCTCTGCGATATACAAAGCTCAACTGGTATGAAGTGGTAATCACTTTTCCTGGCAGGGAGTTTGTGATAATAGTGGATGTATTTGGCACTTATAATGCCTGTTAAAGAAGTTTGACAAGGTAGACCTATTTTTGGAAGTTAAAGGTCGACTTTAATTCCTACTGCTTTAAGCATTTTCAGGGTGCATTGAATCTGATTAGTTTGAAATGGTTCTCCGTATCATATGCCAGCACATTATGAGAGGCGTAACCCATCACTTGGGAACCTTTTTAAACCGTCTGTTGGTGGATGATTTACTCATGCCAGGCGAGTGGTAACGGAATTCTGCGTTGTAACAAAATTGAACATTATACTGGATTTTTATGTGCACGAGAGGTGACAGTCTGCGCCGTGCGGTAATAATCCACTCAGTCATTCAAGAGCCTGAGCGACTTTTCAAGTAAGCTTACGTTCAAACAGTAGGTTCTGGCAATCAGCTGTCTTGTACAAATATCGACACTCCGTCCTACTTCGATTCTTTTAGGGGCACCATTGTTACTGTGGAAAGTTGTACACTCTAAAAACACCTGGGTCAGACTGACCCGAAATTGGGTCCCATGGGCCTGGCCCATTTCCGGGTCAAATTATGACCCCCATTCGCGTCATATTTGACCCTTTCTGGATCAAGGTCATAATTTGACCCGGAAAAGGGTCAGGCCCATGGGACCCAAATTCCGGGTCAGTCTGACCTGGGTGTTTTTAGAGTGTAGGAGCAATGATGTCCATAGGGGCGGGCTTCCGCCTCGGGTGTAAAGGTAAACTGTTGCGCAGTATGAAGCATAGACTTCATGGGCAACGTGTTTTCCTTCCTCTTAGCTTTTGGTGGTAATCCTGAGCGAGTGGCAATCTTTGGAGCAAGTGCTGGAGGTAGTAGTGTGGGTTTGCACATGGTGTCACCGGGCAGTGCAGGGCTCTTCCGTGGCGCCATCTTGCAGGTATTTAATCTGGTCACTAGAAAATAGACACCTTAAAAGAAACTAGTAAAATATATCTTTGTCATGTACGTCTTCGCAAATATCAAAATCGTGGTAAAACATACACACTAAGTCCATGGTGTACATTTAAGGGAAAACATTTATATTTAAAGGTTCAATAACTGCTTCGGAATAGACTTCGCGGGGAAAATAATCTCTTGCAAAGCAATATGTACCAGAGAATTCTTACATCGGTGTCAGATGTCATGCTTGATTGTTTTTAAAGAACAAAATAAAGAGTAAAATGTTGGTGAGAAAGTGAGACCTTTGTTAATTACAACTTAAAAGCATCAATTTTACTGGTCACCAAAAGTGTAGATTGTAACTTTTGGCGTTCTTACTGGAGACGCACATAGCTCCCTTCCCCTATGAAGCATCAACACCGTGACACGTTGTGTAAAGCATCCTGACTGTGCAAATAAAACCTTGCAATCAAGAAACTTATGTGTGCACACAGAGTGGTGATGCCGCAGCCCCGTGGGCCACTATGTCACCTAGCACGGCACGCAGGCAGGCATTTGTTCTTGGGAAGCTCGTTGGGTGTGACAGCCAATCATCGGAGGAACTGCTGGAGTGTCTACTGAAAGTGGATGGTTTCGATTCGTTTCTTGAAAACCAAGGACATCAGGTTGGTTGAGCCTAAGTCAGTTCATGCATTCAGAAAATAAAAAACAAACAAACAAACAGTGATTTGAATTCAGAGCTTGAGCTCAGGCCTGCACTGTTTGTTTCGTTCTCAAGCCTTGAGCAAGAATATCTGTCATGTTACTATCCACCTCGAGCAGAAGCACCCCCTCATCCGTTGAAAAGAACCATATGTGACCTGCACTGTGAAAAGGGGTATTATAGGGCACTGTGCTATTTCACACAATGGGCTTTTTTATGTGGACGGTGAGTTTTACTTCTTGGTTTATTGGCTTCTATTTTATCAGTACTTTCAGAATTCATACAAGAAACCTAACTGTTGCTATGGGTATCAAGAGACTTTCTTCTTGGCTGATTTCTTTTTCCACTTCCGGTGTTTAAAGGGCTTTATCTCTGAAAGCAATTTAAAAAATCAATATATCTCCAGATTGCAAAATGCCACAGGGTTCAGACCTACACCAAATTAAAGCTTAAACACGTAATATAACCAATTCAAATGTGTACATTTATGTATGTAACTCATTTTGAAGAAAAGTCCCATGATACCCATTTCTGTGGAGCCAGTCACATATTGGTTGGGATTTTTTATTTTGTTAGCAGCGTTGCGACCGCAATAGTCGTTCGTGATCCAGCGAAGTTCATTTCAGATCAAGGAGCCACCTTAGCAAATAGCGCCCTATCTTGGTCCAGCTCGAGGCCCATGCACACCTAGTACCTTGACTTGGGTCTAGGTGAAATATGTGCACCACAGAACGAATATGAAATTGGAGCAGTCGATATGCACTTCAACACACGACAATGCCCAAGATTTAAAGAGTCAGGTTTTTTGGCCTGTCTCACAGTCTACAGACTCAACTGTGCCGCAGTTGATTTTTTTTAATTGTTGTGCATGTCAAAACTTTTCCTTATCAAAACAAATCTTAATTTTGAATTAATCAAACCCATGGTTTTGTTTTTACGGTCATGTGGAGTTCAATGGTACATGAGCACCACATTGGGAAAAGAGTACATTTTTTGGCTGACCACAAGAACAGCTTGTTCGATTTTCACAAAATTCCTGTCAAAATGACTGCAAAGAGGTAGTCTAAAAACCAAAGGCTCACTGCGACGATATCGGGAAGAAGTGTTGAGGGAGAGGCGCGAATGCCGCCCAGTGGCGTAACTAGGGTGCTACAGCTAAGGGGGCACCTGGGGGTGCACAATTTGTTTCAGGGGGCAATGAAAATAATTGAACTACGTGCCTGTCTAAACGCCTAACTACATAAATGGACGCAAATGCTAGCTGAAACACAGACTTGGAATGCCAGTTATATATATTTTTGTCCATTTCAATATTTCAAATGGGGGGGCATCCGAGGGCACGGGCCTCCGTTGGGGGAACGTACCCCCCCCCCGTAGTTACGCCACTGATACCGCCCCGGCTCTGTCAGGGTTTAATGTTTACCCTCGCAGTTGGCAGGTTCCGCATCTTCCCATATTAGGTTGTGTAAACCCAAACGTTGTAACTAGACTTTAATATCTTGGCTAAGATGAACCAGAAATTCAATCTAACCAGAGCGACCGGGTTACAACAACGATTTTCAGTTTTGGGTTTATTTGGGTTCAAATGCAATCGAGACATAATGCAGTTCAGAATCTCTGATATTCATGTTACCGGAAGCCGCTTGTTTCATATTCAGATGGTGACTGTGAAGTGTAGGTTACAATGCCTTATACCACGCACACTGTAAACTGGAAATGGGTTATGTCATGTACCAGGCATTGTAATGACACCCTATTAGTCAGCCAAACTCTCATTACTGAATTCACGGATCTTACTTGACCCAGGATCTACAGGAAGAAACGGGCATGATGACCTTCACGCCAGTTATTGATGGGGAAGTAATCCCCGCTAGCCCAGACGATCTCTACGCAAAAGGCGCCATCAACGACGCCGTATCGATAATCGGGGCTCTCGCCGACGAAGGTACGATTATGGTGGCGCTCTCCTTCCCAAATCACACCCACGAGGCGCCATTTGTCGATGGTGATACATTTGACCGCCTTGTAAAATACAGCTTGGATTTGATGAATGGCTACAAGCCAATCGTTCTGGAGTCGGTCAAGATGATGTACACCAATGCCTCCTGCAGAGACGCCTCGAACTGCGACTATCTACAAAGCCTGTCACAGGTAATCGGTGACGTCATGTTCGTGTGCTCTGGGAGAAAGACGGCAAAAGCTTTTACCAAAGCAGGACGTACGGTGTACCACTACCAAATGACTCACACTGCTACCACCACCCTCATGGGCAGAAAGTGGACCAAAGCTGCCCACGGCGATGATTACATGTTTGTCTTTGGAATGCCCCTCATACCTTCTTCGAACTGGTCTTTTTCCGAAGACGAGGCCCGCATGTCGGAACAGATCATCAAGTACTGGGCCAATCTAGCGAAGACTGGGTGAGCTAATTGAATGGCTTGGACGCCTTGACTCAGTTTCTATGCATTATGACGCAGATAATGAACCAACCATCAGGTAAAATCACAGAAATTTCTATGCATTATGACGCAGATAATGAACCAACCATCAGGTAAAATCACAGAAAAATATATGCACCGTGTATATTATACGCAGTTACGCACGCACTGTCGCAGAGCAGTATTAAGTGCCCACTTGATCGCTTTGGTTTGGGGTTTATAGACCTGAATTGTGTAGGAGATATGAGTGAATCGCAACATGATACGAATGCAGTCGACTGGCGCCGAGCAAACGGTAAATCGTTTGCACGAATACTTCGTAGTTCTAAGTTTATAAATGTGCAGATGTAAAGTTGGAATTACTTCATTGGAAAATGACGATGATTGTGTTTATGAACCTTCAAGGGCCATTAAGTCTGTGCGGTACTGAAAGTGAAGGTAAATACTTCCTTACTAATTAACCGTGGGGCAGTATTTTCCAGATTCCGACCTGAGGAGAGCGCACGAAGCATAAAAGCTTTTTCCTCCATACATTTTGAAATTTTTATTTTTCATTGATAATCCTACAAAACAACCCCCTTGTAGTCAATACCATTGTACCTTCATTATTCAGCAATCCAAACTTGTCCTCCTTGGATGGGGAGCAGAGGGAGGAGGGGAAGTTGCCGGAATGGCCCTTGTTTACCCTGGAAGAACTCACCTACAAAGACCTGTCACTCTCCATGGGAAATGGGCGTGGCATCAAGGCTAAGGAGTGCCTCATGTGGAACGAGTTCATACCAAAACTAGTAAAAATTGCCGGTGAGTTTGTGCGCAATAAGCATTTTGATTTGGAGTTTTACTGCACGGGGCTTGTTCGGTTCAAGCACAGACATTCGTTGTTAGCTGATGGGCCACGTAAACTGGATGGTATTTGAAAAGCGTTTGCATGCGTAACGTGGCCGCCTTTAGATTTGTAACAAACCGCAGCAAATGAATGGCCACCGACGGCCATCGATTAAAACGAGCAGTTTGTTTTAAGGCCGAGGTTCACACTACCGGCGAATCTGAAAGAGAAGTGAATTTGACACGCATCTAAAGATTTGCAATAAAATTTCACTCGAATTGAAATGTATTTAATTTTCGAGTGTGTTCACTTTCGCGTGAACCATGAAACGGGCCTACGAGCGAAAGGATAATATATATATATAATAATATATATCTGTATAAACCAGAGATCGCGCGAATGAACTTTTTCGAAGCAGTTAGCTTTTGTCGGCGGCAGGGTTGATATGACAGCAATCCATAAAATGTACTGTAATCTTTGAAATCAATTATCTGCGGAGGAAAATCCAGTTCATGGTCTTTCATGTGTTACAAACAAAACTTATTGTAATGATACTTGCTCAAACACAAAGCTCATTAATGTTTTGTTCGTTGTCAGTGCGCAGAAATCATATCATAATTTTGTAGTTAAAATCCAACGGCCACGTTAACACAGATTACCCATTTCGAAGGTCTTTCTCTTCCCCAGAAGTATATCTAAATAATTTATTACAATAAAGAACTTGCAATATTATATGTAAGTGTTGTCTCTCCAATCAAATTTCTTTTTATAAGAGTTTAACTTGTAACTCGAAGGTTTTATAACCAACGTTCGGGTAATGTTCTACGCGGTAGGCCTACACAGAGTTTTAATGTATTGCGCTGACAGGAAACACAAAATCACAAAAAAGACTGAAGAGATGTAGAAATTATTATGCTAAGTTACGTTCAGGTCAACTTTCATTAAACTCAGCCCTTTTGCGATCGACACCAAAAGGGGGCGTAATCTCTCCGGTTTCAAAGTGTGAAAAATGGCTCTTCCGGCGCTATAAGCGAACATGGACGCGAAATTAAGAGGTCTGATAATGAATATTCGTGTTACAAAGTTGTAAAGGTGAAACACATTTGAATTCAGAAGAATTTCGCTGCAACCAGTTCGTTACGTCAAATTCGCTTTGCGTTCGCGTTTGTCTGTAAGTAGGAACCAGACTCAACATGACACTGACAAATGTTGATAAGGTTTTTTGTTGGTACTTTTCTAGATGAGGCCAAAAATTGTCAAGGGGCCAATGATGTAAGAGAGACGGAAAATGACCGAGATGAGGAGCAAGGTGTATGTACGAAGGAAACGTGCCCCGAGGAATAGAAAGCCAAAATATTCAACTTCACGAAATGCTGTCTTAAAAAAATATTTTTGTGCGCTTAGAGGTAAGTAGTTAACACGAGTAGATGGAATTTTCATTTTCGCAAGATTTGCTTTCATATAAGCGGCATTAATTGAGCTTTAAAACGCAATTTCTTGCAATGCAATCCAGAAATTTGGTCACATTGAATCATAAGCATGTAAATTCCTATACAATTCAAATGCGTAGAAAAAGTCACAATTGAAGTTTCACGTTTTTGGAACTAATTTTGCAAGTATATACGTTTTTCCTTTTCAAACTTCATCATCATTTGTCATGAAGCCTATATAGATTCAGATCCATTGGTAGCAACTCTATCAGCAAAGTTGTGAGCTAACAGATGTCATTATCAGTATAGTTTTTATAGATTTGTCACAATACCTGTAGTTAGAAATATAGACAATATACTTTACTGAAAGGAAGTCAACATGTTTCTGTCCAAGTTCCGAGACTATTTTGAGAATTATGGAAATTTCGTTTCAGTTTTGTTATGAACTTTTTGCAAGGTCGGCTGTTGCTTTGAATGTTCACAATATACCATAACTGAAAGAGAGCGAATACTGAAATGTTAGCTATGCAATTGTGATAAATTTAGGATATTTCTACCAATTATGTGAGCTTTATTATTTTGTAGTTTTGGGTAGAAGTTATATGCAACATAAGCAGAAATAGCAGAGGCAACAGCTGCCACATGGGGAACGGTAAAAATATTTTCATAGAACAATGAAAACTATGCCTGAGAGTAAATTGCATGCAGAAAGTGCAATGAAGCTATTAAGTTTTGAGCCATCCGAAAGTGCTTGGAATAACGTACCCTTGTGACGTCTGGTCTCTGGTAATGTTAACGCCAGTTGGGATAATCAATAAATGAGCAAGTAAAGTTGTGTCTGTCACCTCGGCTTTTCATCATTGTGTCTGCTTGCAGTCCTTTTTTGGTTAGTCCATGCAAGCGAAACTTGCAAGAGGCCCTTTGTTGACACATTCTGGCTGATATCAGTGAAGAAAGGGGTTTTCCATATCACAAATTTACACAAGTGGCTCACCCAAGGGGGCTAGGGCTCGGGATCTTCTCCCAGGTTTTCCTTTTTATTTAGTGAAAAAGGAAGATACACCAACGCTCTGATATAGAAGTAGATTCCATTCCCTGTAGAGCAAACGGGGGGGGGGCTTGAGCGTCAAGAGCTATTTTTGGGGGTATATTTGAACCCTCTCCCCACATACGACAAAAAATAGCTCTCGGCGCTAAAGCCCCCCCCCCCAGTTTGCGCTACAGGGGACTGCATGGAATGTACTGCTATATCAGAGCGTTGGTGTATCTTCCTTTTCCACTGAATATGACGAGATGTCAAAAGTAGCCCGGATATATTGTATGAAGGTTAAACTGTTAAGAAGAATTTGAAATCATTTCAAAGTGAAATTTTAATTCAAAATTTACGTCCACAACAAGCTTATTGCCATGTCATATCTCGCGACAATTTTTGTGAACATGGACATAAAATAAATTTGAAAGCTTGAAAGGAAAACCAAGGTCTTATCGATGTGAAACAATGTTCGTATCTTATATAGTTGTTTTATAATAATATTGACGTTGTATGAACACAGAACCGGCAAGTTTTGTTGATGAAACAATACATGTATTATGTAAATGTTTGTTTGCATTAAATAAGCATTAAGCCGGCAAGCAAATAAAAGGCCATAATATATATTATTATTTTTTGTTTGTTTTATGGATTCCCAGTCGTTCTGGTACCCTTACTCAAATTTTAATTAACACTTCCAAATGCGCTTAGTCTTAAGCATAGTGTATATACAAAGATACACGTATGTGATTCTTAAGTTTAATAGATCAATGATCAATCAAAAACTGATTTTTGGGGGGGAACGTTGCCTATCTGCAATATCTTTTATTGAAGGTCAATCTAGGGTATACGACAGGTGGCTCCCCCTCCCAAACTCTCGGAAAATGGCGCGATCTATTTTGTAAAGTAAAATTTCAATTTAGCGTAGATTTTGAAAACGACTTATAACCTGGTTTCATTTACGCTATGACAAGCAATCTACTTCGTTTTGTATCCTTCAAATCATCGAATGTGCATTACGTTTCATGATTAGGATTTCGGATTTACGTATTCCTTGCCAATTACAACAAATGTACATTCTTATTCGCTGAAAATTCGCTTTTACCGTGACTCTTCGGAAGTGAGTATTGATTTGCATTTGCTGTAATTTAAAATTGCAAAATATACGTTAAATTTGATTAGAATATGCAAGGTTAAACTAATCATGGCACCACTTTGATAATAAATGTCATGATTTTTACTCATTTATAGTGTGTTTGTTATCAAACTGCAGAAAAATTAAGGTTTCTATGATTGAAACTGGGCACAGGAAGGAAGCGCCGTTTTTTATAGGTTCAAGTCCTACAATGTTAGTTTCCAAAGTCAACATGAATGGTTTCTTTCAAACGTGAATATTCAAACATTTAACCAATCAACTAAGCACTTTTGGTTGTGTTAGGGTTTGGTCTTTTCAGTTGAAGGGTGTCATGTTTACACACAGTCTATGGGAACGTCCTCCAACGGTATCAATTTGACGTTGTAAACCGTACAAAGAAAGTTTCTGTCCACGTGAGATTGGTTCCCTGTGCAAAATGAAAAACTTCTGCCTTATTCGTGTTTGTTGTTACAGAACTGACGTCACAGAATTTTGATGCCTATAAAGACCAAAAATCATTGTTTGTGTAGACCTCGGCCAGGCGAGTCGATCGTTGCCCAACTGCAATAAAGGGTCACCACTGCGCAGCATACAGGGCTCAGGAAAGGGCAAATCGTTTCGAACACTCATCGGCCAAATCATTGTAAAACTGTGATTGGGAAGTCATCACTTCGTTCTGCCATACGAGGTTTCCGATCCCATTCGCGTCTCGTAATTGTTTGTGCATGCATGTATGATTCAGTGCACACAGAAATACAGATCGAGTTTTCCGCACATTTTACCAGCTATAGGTCTCGTTCGCTCGGTTCCCGAACTGCTTGCTGAGTAACGTTTAAATTTAACTGATTTTTTTCAGCAGGAATGGCACTGTATTCCTCACATCACAAACATTTCGATCACAACTTTGACTGGTGTAACTGCGCTGGACATCGTCAGGTTTTTTGTTTGTTTGTTGGGTTGTATTGGTTTGTGTGAGTGAGTTTGTTTCTGCATGCAATTGGGGACCCTGAACAATAGAGGACAATAAGGTCCCCGATTGACAGAGGGTCCCCGATTGACAACTGTGTACAAAACATATGGGTGGTCTTCTAAAAAAGTTAAAGTACAAACAATAGAGGAACAATAGGGGGTCCCCAGTTGCAGGTAAATACACACTTGGGTATGTGTGTGTGTGTGTGTGTTTTACATACATTAAGCCACCCGTACTAACACAATTCAAGCTTGCAGCTATCAATCCATGCTCCGCAAGTCTGCAGTTAGCTGTGTCCCCGTTGTGACCCATTTCCTCTTCACAAATTTATAAAACGAATCTGCCCTTCTCATCATAGCGCCCTTTTCGTGGTGGGCGACCAATATGGCTGGGCTGATGGGACAGACATCGCACGCGCATACAGCTAGTTCCCGAATGCATGTTTATAGGATGCACCATCACAGGGGGTTCAGACAACTCGTCCTTTGGGGCAACTCGACCATTAATTCGACCGTTGGGACACTTCGACCCGCCTGTGCGTCAAACCGAATGACAACTCAACTGTTGAGTCAAGTCGACTCGACGTGGGTACTTCTAGCTATGGATCTCAGTGAGCGCACTGTGAGGGTGGTCATGCCGACTCGGACTTGTGATTTGGACTCGTATCTTATTTAGGCTGAGGCTCGAGGGTCTGGGAAGGTCGACGCGTGCCAATCCCGTACGCCGAGTAACGTGGGATTAAGTTTACCAACATAGATGAGGAAAAACGTTGTACATGTGCATGGACCTCTTCTTATTTAACATATTCGTCAATGACATCGTCCATAATATTAATTCTGATTGTGCTTTATTCGCTGATGATTGTACTGTAAAGTTCATGCTCATTCTGATGTTTGCACTCTCCAGCAGGACCTTGATAAGCTGAGTGTTTGGAGTCATTCCAACGGTATGGCCTTCAATGCCAGTAAATCTAAACTTATGCACATCTCCCGCAAACGACACCAATCGCTCCCTTATCTTCTTTCGGGTATCTCACTGACAGCGGTATGATCGGTCAAATATCTTGTAGTTACTATGAATGCTCAGCTATCTTGGAACGATCATGTTATGTATGTAATTTCTTCTGCAAATCGCACACTTATTCTCATCAAAACCATTGTTTTCAACTCTTCTCCTATACATATATTTCTGTATTTGTTGTGTCTTTATTGCTAATTGCTTATTTGCTTAATTCATTTAATTCATTCAATTTTTTACATCATTTTTTTTTCCTTTCCACTTTTATTCATTTCCAGTGAGTCATCTCTTTTATTTATTTTATATTAAAATATTTGTATGTTCTATTTTTATTTATTCTTATTTATTTTATTTATTTACTTTACTCATACCTTGTTGAGGAGCAGCAGGTTTTCTCATTTTAAGTACTTTATCAACCTCCTGTTTGCCAATTATCATTCAGTCTTTCATTACACTTATTTTATGTCCTTTTATCATTAATTGCTTATACCTTATTCAAGTTCATATTCGATTGCGTACATTATCTTTATTAATTTCAAGTAACTACTTTTTTTATATCTAAATATTTTAAAGTTATAACCTTCGGCTTCAAATACTTTTAAATAATAGTATTTTTATTTGCTTACTCCGTACACAACTTGATGACTGAGGAGTGGGTCTTTGATCATAGTGACTGTAATCGCTTTTGCTTCTCCTATGCCCCTCATGTATGTGATGGAAAAAGTGGCATGAATAAATACTAATAATAGCTTGTTTTGTATATAACTGTCTGGGGATCGGAAAATGGTTCTCGAATTTTGAAAGGAGACTATAGACTCGGACTTGTCCCCAAGAAAGCTTCCCCTTTTGAAATCTGGACTTGCAATGCTTATAGAGTCATTGAATCCAATCGCGGCCATTTCATCGAGCCGAATACAAAGCTTTCCTGGCAATGCCCGCCTTTGTTCTTCCTGACGTCAATAGACAGGAGCCAACCCGCGCTTTTTTATTTGGCTTGGTAAAATGGCCGCTGGTTGGCTTCTTTGTCGTATCGTACAAAGGCGTTGCAAGGGCTGGCTTTTTATAATATACGTCGGTGTATGTAGACCTGTTCCGAGCCACAAGGGGGCGCTATATAATTGGTCGGGTATACGGCCTCTCGTTGCAAAATGTGTGCGTTACGGGATAATGTGTGTGTACGTATTATGACGCGCATGCGTGTACCAGACTGTCTCTCAGTAAACACAGTGACACAATCTGTAATTCCATCAACATTTACTGAGTTACAAAGTAAGGAAATTACGAGAAGCTAGTCGTAATTGCTGTTCAGGACGGCTAGCGTTTAATTGGCTGTATTGAAATTTGAAGAGTCTTTTTTCCCCTCTGGTAAAGCCTAAGAGGGACAAGCACAGATAGAGTTCTGAGACAGGCAATTTTTTCATCGGGCGTACTCGGTAGGTTGTGTCATCAGATACAGAAAACCTGGCATCAGTGTCCATCATGTCCATGATCTGATGTACATATAGGCCTACATCATAGTATGCCCCTAGTCCGATTAACTAGGACCCTATAAATCGCCTTTTAAACATTTAGACCTGGTTGGGCGATAGCAGGGTCCAAGTTAGCCCCACTAGTGTGGCAAGGACTCTAGGGAGTGAAGAGTCCGTGCCACACTAGTGGGGCTAGGTCTAGGTCCAAGTACCTTCCATTTCCATAGCCTAGGCTTTTGCTTCCATTAATTCATTTCACTCAGAATAGCTTGTACCCTGAGTCAAATCCTCTGAATTAAAACTGTCTGTAAATCATGTAAATTAACATGATCAATGCACCCGTCTTTGTCTAACTATGGATTTTATTAGGGTTTCCATAATGATAATATGGTTTACTGACATGTGGGAAGAGAACAGAAATGTCCCCTTCAAAGTGGAAATGTCAAATGTCGAGCTCGAAGACGCCATCTTTTCTCAAATAGCGATTTTAATGTTGATGTCCTATTGACAGCGTCATTGCACGTCAGCCTAGCTGACCATTCACAGAAAACATACTGTGTTGGCTCATGCACGTCGATGACTGTTTGCTAAGCAGTGCAACGGTTTGGTAGCTGTGACATATTGAAATTCTTCCTGTCCCCATCTCAGCCCTACTTCAAGGTATGAACTGCAGGATTGTCACAAACTTTGAATCTTAATATCTTCTGAAATGAGAATGACTCGACAATTTTACTCACACTGGTGTGTTCCTCAGAGTTTGGACTTTTATACGAGTACCTTAACCCTAACACTCCTCAGTCCTCCAACAGGTGAAGGATTGAGGAGTGTTAGGGTTAATACACATGTAAAAGCTTGCCAAAACCGTACACAGCCCTACATGTGGGGCTAGATTGCACCCAGCATACTGAACTAAACATCTGTAATTTTCGAATAAGCATCTACATATATAGAATACTGAACTTCAAAAGGAAATAGCCCAGTCATTAAAGGTAACCTGGCGAATGACATAAAACTGTTCAAACTGCTCAATGTCCAAGACGTCAAACGGTGCATACATGCAACATCAACAAAAAAGTCCCAGATAAAATCCCATTAATAAACTGCTTATTGCCCTTCAGATTATGAATGCAGGCTTCTGAAAAATACTTGAAGCCTTTATCAAGCTGTTGCTATCCACTGCTTTTGGAGCCTTTTTGATGCAATTTTCCCTTAATCCGAAGGCTATCTCAGGAACCAGCTCTATCTCTTCCATTTACAGCTGTTGTGACACGCAAGTCCCTTACAGCCTTGTTTCCAGTTGCCGGGAATAAATTTGCATAAATATTAAGAAAGGCCTATGAAGCACGGCTAGCCAGCTTTGCCCTAGACAACTAGTAAATAAGTGGCATTGGTGTGATTGACTCATTGAAAAAAATGTGACCCACCATCCCCAAACCAGGCTGAAGTCGTTAACTGGGATGCTTGACAATTTCTCTATTTCACCTTTTTTTCACACTTCAAAGTGATCCATGTCAAATCTAAATTCTGTCTGCTAGAAGGTTTACACAGATAGTAATAGGTGTGAAACTTCCATGGAGACATGAGCAGTAGAATTTCCTCATTTTCAGGGAAATGAAGGTACCTACTTCAGCCTTGTTTGGGGATGGTGGGTCACAAGTAGAGCCTCTTAAGAGGCCAAAATTTCACAAACTGGAACAGTTTTTCCAGCAAATTTGCAATGTTTTAGTTTTGGGGCATTGCCTTTGAATCGAAAGCCTACGGTGTACATGTACGTGCAGCCGTGCGGCGTGTAGGAGGGACTGCAGTGGACTGATACTGGAAATTCTAGGTAACAAACAAAACTAGTTTATCCCATCTGCCCATATTTTTCATAAGGCTTTTCTCACTGAACCTACATGTAGTTTATTGATTCAACCAAGCTGGCCGACTTTTGCTGTTGGTGAAATTTTTGTCTTTATTATCTCAACAATAACATTGTCGGCACCATTCATTTTAAACACTGATCATTCCTGGTTGTACTTTAGAACAGGCAGTAAACACAGTAGGAATCTGTCTGGTCTAGGAACCGTGCAGACAGTGATAAATACATGTACACAATGTATACATGTGGATCCTAATAGATGTTTATAAATTATTTTGTATCAAGCATGTGCAGTGGGGATTTAACGAGTAAATTTGACCATGATTTGAGAGAATTTGACATGTACGTGCATGGGGCAACAGTAATTTCCCACTCAGTCCCGAGGAGAGCATGTACAGTGTACATGAACATGTACGGTATGATCACCAACATTACGGGTTCTTTAACATGACCATGCTCTTGGGACCTACTATTTAACATTGTCTGGTTCCAAGATCAAGAATATCCTTGTTGTGTTTGTTGCTGGTTGAACAATCGGGAATGATTTGTGTAGGAATAAATGGTAGTACGGAGACCCAAATTTCCCGATCAGGAAAAGTTGAGGTACATGTACATGTATTGCAGTTAAGGGCTAATCAATGAGCTTCTCAGGTGAGTGAAGCTGACTGAGAAGTCCAAGGCTCACAAATACATGTGGGAGCATACATGTATCCCATTCCAGCTCCCCCCTCCCTTTGTTCAATTCCTCCCTTCTTGCTTCCTCTGTTGTTTCCCATTTCTTCTCCAAGGCAAGAGTTTATGTACATGTATACAGACATCACTCATTTACCCTTGCAGTGGTTTCTTACCCATCAGAAAGTGCTAACATACTATGTATCCTAACTAGTCCAGTTTAGTTGGGGAGAATCTAAGAATATACACGTACTTAAGAAACAGAATTTGGCAGACCAGGCTCATAGAGTTTGTGGACAAGGTGTCAAGTGATGTCCATGTATGGAACTGTTTCCGTTCCCCCTCTCCCATGTCTAGCCCCACCCCCTGTATCTTAATCTTGGTTTCTTGTTGTATCGGTAGGATGCCCCTGTAGAGATGCTCAGACACCAGTTTCATCTTGCCACACATAGGCCTTTTCTTTTCAGTCAGGATTTCGTATTTTTTAATGTTTATCGTGCAATTTGTAATGTTAGCAAATACCATGACCCCAAACCTGCCATACCCTAACAGCAGGTTTTGTGAGGTTTGGTACCGTACCTGATGAACTTCTTGTTGAATTTTGTGAGACTTTGTGGTGAAAGATTGTACAAGTAGAGATGGATATTTTGTGCAGGAGTGACCAGTCTGGAAGATGCAGAAAATACAGTCCATTTCAATGAGAAATCATTTTTTTTCCAGGTCTTGTTTTGTCGTCACATTCTGTCCATGATGTTTGGCTCAATGTTCAGGGATTTTGACGAAGACCCATTTTTCAGGTAGGTCACAGAAATTTCCTAATCCCTTTGGCACTTCAAGAAAGAATTGCGGTATTTTCAACTATAGTATTTGGTTTTCGTTCTTGTTTTGAAAGACGCAGTTTTGAAAGTAGTTTTTAATATATTTGTAGCCATCTGGGAGTACAAGTTTGGGCCACTCTGTTTGCTTGAAAATTCCACCAGGCCTTGTGTATCAGTGGAAAAATGTGTAAAACTTACACTTGCAATGTACATGTACATGTAGGTGATGTACACGTTTGTTTGTATGCTATCCATGCGCATTACCCATACACGTACACGTACATGCATTTGTCAACTCTAAATGTTTCCAGTTCTTTCAAAATAATAATTTAAGTTTACAAATTGACAATTTGGAGGCCTCTGCATTTTGTACTGGTGTGTTATGTGAAATACATGTACGTGCACTGGGAGCGTACCTGATTTCATAGATTTGGACTTTTGATGCCTGAATTCTGATCAAGATTATTCATTTTCCCAATATAGCAACATTTGTACATATGCCTAGTTATCTCATCACAGTTATTGGTGTACTTGTACATCGGTGTATTGTAAAACCCTGTACAGTGTGTACATGTACATTGTACATACGTACACTAGCGCTGCTTGAGTAAGTCCAGCAGTCTTTTCAATGTGATTTTGTTACAGCGACATGCATGACATGCACAGACGCCACATGCAACGTATGCAGCCTGTGTTCAGTCCATCCTTTGGGTTTAGCCCATTCATGGCGTTAGAAGGAGGTAGGGGTCAAGACCACTTTGATGGGACAGGACGTGCTCACCGTAACTATGACAGACAGGTAAAAATATGGGATGCTGTTGAAGCCAATTCCATCATGCAGCCAAGCACAAAATGTTCCTAGCACACCAATTTTTGGCTCAGCAAAAGTACACATACATGTACGTAGCTTAATACCTGTTAACATGTCGTATTTCTTTCGACTAGTTCCTTACTGGTTTTTGCTTAACTTCTATACTCGCTGAGCTGAATTTTCTGCCGAGCCAAAAAAGAATTACATTTCCTGTTTCCGGACTTACACAATTTCGACAACAAAACATTACAGGCTCTTTTTTGGGGGGGATGGGAGAAATTTGGGGAAAATGTGATATTTGAATTACAGAAAAAAGTGTCTATTGTAGTTTGAATGCAGTGGTGCATAAATTTTCAATGGATTTATTTCTGCACACTGGTAGTATTGTTTAAAGTGTCATAGGTTCATTTCATTTGAAATAAGTGCCGTCAGACCTGTCTCGATGTTGATATTTTAAACCGGTTACTGCTTAGCCCCGCACTGAATCTGTAAAAGAAAAATTCTCACCTCCACATACCATCCGTTTTCTTTTGCTTTGAGGAATCAGAACCCTTTTTTGTTTTGGTGTTTTGTTTTCCTTAGCAGTGCTGAATAATCATTGGGTGTCGATGTATGAATTCTGAATATGTGAACTCACGTTATAGTGTGTATGCAGTGATGTGAAGAGTGCCCCTATTGCTAAAGCTGCGAGTCGTTCATGAAACAGATGCATGGATTGACAAGAAAAAGGTTGCTGATTAGTATCAAGGATGGCTGCCTTCTACACTGCAGTCTGATGACCAGTTTGGTACTTCAGTTACATGTATAATGTGCAGGTGTACTCTTTCAGTGTTAAGCTGACAATTGCACGGTCAATGTTCTTGCACATTTGTGTACAAATCCTATAGAGTCGTTACCAGGAGACCAGGTACCTGATGCCATTGGAATTCAGATGTCCATTCGACCTTATTTTTTGTCACTGTTGAGGGTCACGTTGTGCCCAGAATTTGGCATTCAGACGTGCCAGATCTTCCTGGACTCGGTAAAAGTTGTGAGCAGATGCTGTTTGGCACTGTTGATGATCCATCTTACCTTTTTTTCTGACCTCACAGGCACTGCAGCCTTTCGGCATGGAGGAACCTTTTGGCATGGGCTTTGGGAATATGTTTAGTAACATGCAGAGCATGATGGCCAATATGCATCGTAACTTTGTGAGTATACATGTTAATGAGGATCGTGGAGTTGTACATGTGTAGTTTGCTTCATTTTGCTACTTTATCAGCTTTGATTCTTAAATGGTTAACCTTATGCAGATATTTGACCCTAGAAATGGATAGAAATATATGTGTCCCTTGATGTGGCATTCTGTGTATATGTACGTCTCACATGTACATGTATACACAACAGCTAGGCCTACATGTACATGTATAGTGCAAGGTTTTTGTTCAAATAAAGTACTGAAACGAATGCGTCACAAACACAATAAACAGTGTGTGTGTCATAAAAGGTATTTGTGAGAGAATCAGTGCATGAACCAAAACGTGCATGTACGGTACTCCATTCATTTGTACAGCACTGTGTGGTTCTAGATGACGTCGGACTTCGGTATTCTATAGCGTTAGCATAACTATACGTGTACACATGTGGTACGTGCATATTTTATTGTGGCTGAAATCAGGCATGCAGTTTTCAGTTGACCCGGGGATTTCCATGTTTTGTGTAAACCTGGCCATGAAAAAAAAAATCTGCATTTTGGGTGCTTGTTTCAGTCCGCAGCAGCCACGGAAAATGCACTGATCACCAATTTGCTGGCACACCATAATAAATCAAGAATATCATCTGGCTTCATGTTTGGTGTACATTTATAACAGGATAAAAATAATGCAGATACAGGGCCTGTACTGTTCGCATTAAAACCACAGGAAACAAAGATGTTGCTACAGGTGTAGCGCCCTCTATTGACTACAAGCAAACAGTCTGGTTTTGCATTTTTTTTCGCACGTTATTGAATATGTCAGGATACGGATACTATACCGTGAGAATTCATTAGTAGGGGATATCAAGGTACAAACTGTAACAACTAAATACATGTTATTTACTTCCTAGAATTAAGGTAAAAAATCAGACTTGAGGTATTTTAAGTTGTTATAATGAAAAATATGCCATGAACAAATTGTATGATGTATTTGATGCAGGAGAACATGGCCAACAGCCCCGATGTCCACTCCTTCTCCCATTCTTCTTTCACTAGCTACTCCTCTGATGGCAATGGGGCACCCAAGGTCTACCAGGCCACATCCTCAACCAGAAAGGCACCAGGAGGGGTATGTTAAGGGCCTGGTTCTCACTTGGCTAGAAAGTGATTACTAATGCCAAATTTGGACATCGGATCCCATATCTGTGCTACAAATGGTCAAAAGTTGAACACATTCCACTTCAAATGAATTTTTGCTGGGATAATTTTGTAGCGTCAGATTTGCTTTGCCGTTGCCAGATTTGAAAACAAATTGAAAGGAAGGCTTGGAACCCACATGAATTCTCAAATAATCTGATTCCATTCAGCAGTTAACAATTTGGAAAACAGATTTGATGAACCAGATCAAAAATGGCTTCCTCAGGAAGAAGATCCATTGCAATGTTAATAAACATGATCTGGCTGGATTTTCCTCTTGATGCAAGCATTCGTGTTGTATTATCTCTTTCTGGTGTTCTTGCGCAGTCCTGTAGGGTTCAGAGTGGTTTCAAGTTGAAATGTCCCAATTTCTTTCACATGTGCAGGTGAAAGAAACACGGCGCTCAGTGCGAGATAGTGAGGTAGGACTGGAAAGGATGGCTGTCGGTCATCACCTTGGTAAGTATAAAGCAGCGCAAATGGACTGTCCAGTATTGCAGTTGAGACTAATAGAAGACCAGTTCCAAGTAACAGGGTGAATGAAGACAAAGGAATGTTTTTGTAGCAGGTCATGTCAATAGATCATGACTTGAATTCACACTGGAGGCCTTGAGTAGGTCTGATGGTCGTAGGAAGTATTGACCATGACACAGGTGCTGTGAGGTGCTGTTTGGTATGTCTAAATGACTTCAGAAACATTCTGCTGGGATCCAAACGTCAGGCCCTCCATAGTTTGTGACTTTAGAGAGTTTGCTGAACATAGAATAGTACGCAATTCGTTATGCGTCTTCAAAGGTGGCACTGTTTTATTTCTTCTTGTAGTATTAATCCTCCTACGCTAAGTTGCATTCTTGACACAGTTGTCATATCAGTCAAAATCAGTCAAATTTCCCATACGTGTCTGTGTGCTGGGGGAAATCAAGTGGAAGGCATTTTTTACTGTTAATGGCACAATTATCTGCTCAGAAAGTGAAAATATGAGTTAAACATGCCTGACTATTTTAAAAGTGGTCGTAATATTTTTATTATTATTTATTCAGCCATCAACGGAATACAAGCAACATGCAATTCCAAAATACAAACAAAAAACATAAACAAGTAAACAAACTAAACAAAAACAAACCCATCCAAGTTGGCCGGGACTGACAAAAGTATAAACAAACACTGTGACTCTAAAACCTGTCAATCCAAACTTGAAGAGGTATACATGTAAAAACACACATAAAACAGCAAGATTGGACTTATAATAAAAATGACTGTAAAAGATAATGACAAATACCAAAATTTCTAATAAACTGAACAGAGAGTGTGAAAATAAATAAAGGTACTAAATTAATTTTAAACAAAAATTGGAAACTGTGATACTGTTTAGGGACAGCAAATATTTCAGAAACCTAAATCATATTAGGCACAAACTGTGTAATGGGTAAAGCAGAAATAACAATAATAATAGCATGAAAAATTCATTCTTTAAGCACTGCCCATTTCAAGACCCGTTAAAATTAAATCTTAAGTACATTGTAGTTTTGTCCAGTGTTTCTTAAATGTGCTTTTTGGCCTCGACAAAAAAAATGTACAGCTTTTCTCTTAAACGTAGCAACCATAGTGTATAAACCCCTCTGTTGCCTGCCACAGACTAAACCCCTTCTAAGTGTACATGCGCGATTTTGGCATGTTTCTTATTGGACTGCTCAGAAAAGAATACCCCATACATGTATCTTGTCCAGTCTGTTTAGCTTGGACTGTATGTGCTCTATGACCAAGTGATTCTCATTTCTCTAGGGGATCGTGCCCACGTCGTTGAGCGATCACGGAACTCACGTACAGGCCAGATGGAACAGAAGCAAGATTTCACCAACCTGGATGAGAGTCAGTAGACACAAGTTTTTAAGTTTTTTCTCTTTAGACATAATGTACCCTTCTCGCATCTCTATATGCTCCTTCAGTATATGAAAACTATTTGACATCTATTTGGGGTTAGGTGTATTGAAAAGGGCACTTTTTGAATCATTTCAAATTATCCAAGCAGTTGAAGATGTTGTTGCCATGGTTTCAGTCAGGGAAAACCATACAGTCATACTGAACTACCAGAACGCTAACTCGTCATTTCTCGCACTGCGAAGCTTATATGCCACCTGGGCTTAGATGTTTTGAATTCATTTGCTTATTTATAGAACAGAATAAAACAAGCGGAATTTTTGTACTCTGTATGAATTCCGAATGCAACACACAAGAACAATAACAGAGCTGCTCATGAATGGGAGAATTCATTTTAGCATAAAAAGTAAAAAGACACTGTTCTTTTCAGCATTTCAGAATAATGAGCCAGTTCAGTATTCCAACAGCGCATGCCCACTCCAAGGCTCTTTGGGAGCAGCTACCCATGCACACAATAGATTGTCCTATTGTCGCAGCCATAAGTTGGCTCACGTATGCTCTTTGTTCCTGAAAGCCCTGGGCTTTTTGAAATAGAGTACCAAATGTCATTTAGAACAAGTTGATGCCGCACAAAGGAATGGAGTGCGCATGCATTGATTCACTCACAGGTACTCCTGCTCATGCTTTTTACACACATAAGTGTGCTTGTGACCTACTCACTTCGGTACTCTGTACCAAACTGGCTCACTGCACTGCAGGTATCGTTGATTCACTCCTATTCAAGTTAAACCTCACGATGAATTGAGTTGCAAGAGCGTGAAGAAGAATGAACACTGTGCTGATACACCAGAGCTGCTTCAAGATCAAATAGGCAATCCACATGATAGACAACTCAGATTAGATGCCATTACTGTGCTGGCACCACACTCACATGCACATTCTTCGGCTTGATGTGTGCGTGCATTTGGCAAATCACAACACCCTATTGGTTGAAGAGGCATGTAACGCATTTGTACCACCTGTCCACAAGCGATTTGCCACTGTAGTAATAACCTCAGATTCTGGTTGTCGAAGTACATGTACACTGTTCACCATTTTATTTTGAGAGTTCCTGCATCCGATACAAGACACAAGCCATAGAAAAGCCACACGCTGTGAGTTGTTTCGTTTTTAATTCTTGAATTTGTCCTTCACAGCTGAGGCCGATGCTTTCAACAGTGAGTGGAGAGAACGAACGCAGCGATACAACCGTCACCATGCCGTGTCTGGCAGACATAGACAAAGCACCCCTGCAATCACCAGTGGAAGGTACGCATGCCAATAATACACCAGCAAGCGCGTGAGCATTACCCTGTGAGGGCGCTCTTGCAAGAAATTGGGACCTAATCACAGATTTGTTCCCAAACCAGTGCCGACAAGGTAATGGCACTGGAAAAGCCAGAGGTTGCATGTTTTTTCAATTTCATTCCTGTGATGGGAAATCACCACATGTACAATGTACACACAGATGATGTGAGTTTGATGCAGGACATGCTGAGCACATGCAACCTATCTATGTTGGGATTTTCCGACTCCATGTGCGTGCTGGAGACTTAGTGATTCCCATCAACCTGTCTCTTCTTGCCTGGTGCCAGAGTGATTCAAGTTGTGTTGGATTAAAATTATAAAACTGATATTAAGTTTTGTTAAAATGATTGCAACAACTGTAGGCTAATAGCAATGATATAGCACTCTTAGGATCAGAATTTTGTCTAAATGCAGAGCATCCACATGTGCAACCCACTCTGCAAGTGCAGAACCTGTTTCTGGATTCAGGTTGGAAAGTTAGCTGTAGAAGACCATTTTCAAGAATTGAACTTGGTCACATTTTAAAAGTTCTGAGTAGGCCGTGAAAATATTGTGTGAAATTTTTTTTTTAATTTCTTGAGTGGACAGCCACTCAATTAACCCTAACAGTCTCAAATCCTTCCATTTAAATATGATTTTACAAACCCCTACACCCTAGGGGTTAGGGTTAAGAAAGCCACAAATCAGTACTGATCACCAGGTCTCCATTAAAAGCGGTAGCTGCAATCAATTTGTGTCACTACAAACCTTCAAAGTGCACCTTTGTGTCTCAGCTAACCTTATTTTCAACTTTTGTTTCACTGTTTCAAAGGGTCTTTTACTGCCTGTTTGGTTTTCATGCTGATGAGTATTTTTATATTCAGGTACAAATCTATGATGTCATTCCAGGAAGAAAGCCTCAATACATATCTTACATTGGTTTGGACACAAAAAAGTGCTGCATTTTTGTGAAATTTGCTGTACTAAAATTTCTCTTCTTTGGTGATTCATAGTTGGTTATGTGCATATCAGTATAAAACAAGTATCAATCCCTTTCTCAGAAATGTTTTCAGTGAATAAATTCTGGATTTGCAATTTGAACAGAGCAAACTATGCACTGAATTTGCCTTCCTAGGATGACTTCTTAGCAACAGCGCCCTCAGTTGTCCAGGAAAGCATGAATAATTTGAAGTGTTCAATTAAAAAGTGCACTTTTCAATTTATTTAACTAAATAGGAAGCAAAAAAAGTTGAAGAGTACAAAAGTAAATAAAATTGTTTCTAAGAAAAATTCATTTTAGCTGAACTTAAGAAGTGACCTTTCATTTGTGTCTGTGCAGGGAAAATTACACTTCAGTACAACGGGACCGCTCACCATCCAGACCTACCGGCCCAAGCAAAGGAGGTCGTCACAGGAGTCGTGATCATGACTAAAGAACAAGGGGCAAGAGACACTAAACTCACAGAGATCTATTAAAAAAAGAACACAGTCCTGGGCGATTCCATGCAGAAGTGGAAATTTAGTCGCACTGTCACCCACCTCTAACACAATTCACCAAAGTGGAATGAAAGGTTATGCTACTGTTTACTGTTGCCACAGTCTTTTTTTTTTTAGTTGAAAACCCCCATTTTGTTGAAGAATTACCCATGGGTAAAGAAGATAAGGTCAGAAATGATTCCACGACATGTCCACTTTAGCATGGAATCGCCTTGTGATTTCTCATCACTGTTTTTTGTGTTGCTCTTGTTTATAGCATTTGCTCATGTTTCTAGATTATCGTTCAATAGCTGTGCTTTGGCATTATATTTTCAATTTTTTCACAGTACCTAGCTACACTGCCTACATCATCTTTCAACAATTGTACTTCTTTTAAGACCATAATTTTGTTTCCTGTACATCGCTGGTAAAGGGCTAACCATTTGTACTATCTACAATGGTCCACAAAATTTCCAATTGGAAATAGACCCCAATGAAGATTGTCAATGAAAATAACACATTTTATCAAATATCCATAGGACTTTTAAAAGAAACAGCTAACAGTGGCCTGGAATCAAGACCAAGATTTTATGAGTAGGTAATTCTTCATTCCATGGCTTAAAAGAGGCAGTGCTTGCTTAGCGCTGTCAGGATTTCTGTTTTTGAGTAAAGACACCTCCGCATTTGATATTGTACATTAGTTTCTGTTAGTTGGATGGGCGATGAGGGAAGGGACAGTCATAAGAAAAGATTTGATGAGCAGAGTAAATATTGAGGTGTAGCAATTGAAAACTAAGCTGTGTATAGCATGAACTCTGTCTATGTAAAAAAAATGGACGTCTTCATTGTTAAGTTTTGAGAAATTTCATGTTGTTGGTAGTTTCCTTTAGCATCAAATTTAAACGGATCTTTTATAAAGAGGATATACCATATGACAAGCACAAGATATTGTCAATGAGATTTTGTATCTTCTCTGTAATCATAGTTGCAACTGAGTGGTTCAAAACAGTTTTTCTGAAATTTTTTTTTACGTCCGTAATATGTGACCGGCTCTAGAAAAATGGGTGCTAAGTTGCCAGATTCAGGTTATGTGTTTATGATATGGCTGGATTCTGTACATCAAAAGCTACAATTTGATATATGAATGACCCCTGTAGTGCTCTGCGTTCCTGAGATACATATTCATTTGTATATTACATGTATGGACATTTTCGGATTCGATAAAAGCCCTTTTCGAGAAAAGCTCATAAAGTGTAGATCTTGGAAACAAGATCTACAGGATTTCTTACTGAATGATCAATTTTTCATCTTTTGTGATCAGTACCCATGTTTATAATCACAAATTCTAAACAAAAATTATAAAAGCTACTAAAGGAAAAAAAACAAAATCACATTTTCGAAGAAATTTTGCCCTTTCCAAATACAACGGGCCATTATGTATTTTGGCCTTGTGCGATTTATTACCTTTTTTTGCAGAGCAGGTCACATATGATCATCCAAATGCAATGTGTTGCACTGTTTGAAGTCTCTGGACTTCTAATCATAAAAAAACCCCATTATGTTTGGGGAAGGGGCAGTGTCCCCCCCCCCCCCCCCCGTCACTGCCCTTAATAGCATGAGCATTATGCAGACTCATATCAAACATGCATGTATTCCAGCACGCTTGACATCAAGTTTAATATCTTGATTTACCATGCATTGTGAAAATACCAGGACTGAACTGGTTTATTGTAAAATTAACTTTAAAAAGTGAAGGCCAAAATTACACCAAATTTTTAAAGTGAGTTTGTAACTTGTACTTTTATTCCTTTACTTTCATATTTTGGTGGTGTGTTGCATTTTTGACACGAATGAATTTGCAAATAACATACCGATTTGTTTTGATGGTGAGTTGTCTTTTCAGTAACAAGTATTGAAAAAAGGTTCAACAATGTCAGGTGAATATTTCTGTTGTGTAGTAATTAAATACATATCTATGAGAAAGTGAGTACCCATGTATCTCTAGTTTGAGTGGTTTGTGTGTGACAGTTCATGAAAAGTGGATGGCAGCTTTCTAATCTTCAACCCATGAGCAAGCACAAACAAAATATGTGTGCTTCAAATTTGCAAAAGGTGAGCATATTTTGACTTGAGCAAATCTTATAAAAAATGTTTTGCGACATCAAATTTGCTCTACTTTCACCAAAAGTATGTACTGTACCAGTCTTCAAGTCGGTGGGGGAGATGAATGCAGTTTATTGCTGCCATGTTCCTTATGAATGGTGCTCCCGGTGACATGAGGCATGGCATTGCTTCTGATCAATCTGTTTTCTTTTGAATGAAAAGAATTCTGAATTTCACGTAATGATAGTTTCATCAACAGCAACAAAGACGTTTCTCTCTGGCTTTGATCACTGCACTGTTACAGTAAGAGCTTTTTGTGAAAAGCTCAATCAAATTTTCACAAGACACAAAATACATGTATACTGCGATGTGTGATAATTCTAGGTGCAGAGTATTTTAATGGACGGACACACTTTAGTGAAATCAGACAATTCAAATTTACTTTAAGATCAGAAAAGATCAAGCTGGTTAAAATAAAGATGTACACACACTCTGATTCAATTTATACACTGCTTACAAAATATACAAAGATAAATTTCCACTGTCCACAAGCAACTCATAAATCAATATTTTAGAACTATTTGAATTTCAATTACACTATCCTGACGACCTGCCAGCAAGGGCTGGATTAAAACCCTCCGATGCATCGACCTCGTATTTAACTGATCATGGACCCAAGTCCGTCAATGAGTTTGATCGACTCATTTAGTAATAGATATACACTGCTTATTTCAATTATGTTGATCAAACATGTATGTGTGAACGGTGGGTGTACTTGATAAGTTCAGAAGAAAAAATCCAATAAATGCCAATTTTACTCACACAGAAAAAAAACATTCATTTGAGAAATAATTTTCTCCCCCACAAATGAAATTTTTCCTAATGTTCCGAAGAACTGAACGTTTGCTCACAAAGTAAAGAACTTTTGTTTAGAGCCAAATCTCTCAAAATGTGAAACAAAAGTGGACATAATGTCTGTTATTCTGTTCTGTGCAGGAACAATTGATGACAACTGTGCTTTGCAAGCAACAATAGTCCTGTTTGGTGGACACTTGGTGTATTGGGCATGTTTACCACAGGCCACACTGGAAAACTTCCCACCATCCATCCTGTGTCTTCTGTGTCAGTGAGAGAGTGCTTCAAGTCATGGCAGACTATGTCTGGACTATTCACCGGTTGGCAGCAGCTTTAATGGAGAATTGAACACACCAACAATTGCTTGCCACTGCGTTAGCTGTGAAACTGTGAAGGCCTCTTCGAAATGTATCAGAACAGTGCATCACGCACATTTTATTTTCTTGGCTCCTGTGAGCTGGTCCTCCCTTGCCACATAATCTACAGTTAAGCGCTTGTTTCAGACCATGTTCAGACGTTCTTGCCCAGGCAAAGGCTGGTTGCAGCTACGGTACATACATGTACATGGCTATAAAGCTAGAGAGTCAAAAGAAGTCAACATGTGACGGATTTCCAACGATTTTATTCTAAAATTTTCTTTCATTTTCTCGAGCACCTCGTCCATTTTATGGTATATTCCTTTTAAAAGTTGTCCAATGGAATCTCCTTGTACTTGGTGCGCACTTGGCACGTTCTCTGTGTAGCGTCGCATGCAGACTCATGACCAATAGGGATGGAGTAAACTGTCTCATATCCAGGTGCCAGAGCGTGTTTCACAACGCGGGCATTATCACTTCTCAGGGGGCATTATCACTTCTCAGGGGGCATTATCAAATGTTAATACACGGTCACGTTGCACGTTGTTGCATGGGGAGACTGTCTGAGGTATTAATGCCAGTCTCACAAACACATGTTGGTTCTTGCGAACACACACACACATAAGAACGTTGCATACCGTAACCTCGTGTGGATAGTCCTTGTTTTTGTGCATTAAGAAAACACAATGAAAATATTAATTGTTTTTGAACTGGGAACAAGATTTCAGATTTTTTTTTTTTGGTAACATGTTTCCTCGACTGTACTTCCTTTTTTAATACGAAATATAACCCTAATCCCAAAATGCCTCTAATCTTCTTTTTCAGAGAAAATGGGTAAATCCACAGAATGTCTTCCCTTGCTGTATGGTTTGGACATCTTTTGTTCACAAGTTAACACTAGGTATGTAAGGTGGTGCGTGTTGGTCAAACATTGTACTGAACAGATCTGCCAGCAGCAACTTGACTCAAGGGTTCCACAACAAATGTGCATCGCTGTACCTGAAAGAAAAACAGTGACTACACGGGCAGTTACAATTACTGATAAATGTACAGGAACACATATCATGCCACACATCACTATGTACACCTGCACCCAATCATGATAATGTAAAGTGAAATCTACATTTTAAGAAAATATACCTGTACACTCTACTCTTTGACAATAATCAAATCTCTCTGATTAGAAAGAAGCCTGGAGCTGAAAGGTCCCCAACAAGGCATCAATTCAAGTAAAATGACTGACATCATGGCAAGACAGCCTTCAGTTGACCAGCAAACCATGGATATTTTCAATGTTCAAGAAAAAGTACTTTTTATACACTAAACCCCAAATGGATGTCAGATAATATTCATGCACTGAGGTATAGCACAGAGCCCCACAATAAAGGGTCTAACAGAACTTCACTGGATGAACCCTTTAAAGTTAGTTGATGACTTGGTGGTATTCGGAGAGATGTGACTTGTTCATTGCTGGCACTTCAGATATGCCAGAGACAGGAGCAACACTGGGTGGGCTCGTAGCACAGACCAGTTCGACCCTTGCGATCCAGGACAGCATTGGGAAAGAAATGGTTGATCAACCAGAATGGAATCATCAAAACAAAGAACACTGTGGGTGAAAAATACAAAAACATTCTTGAGCGCGTAACAGTAGACCTATTCATAAGGAAGCCGTATGCTCCTATTCCCTGATTCTATCATATTTGATGTAATCTGTTCAATGGGCTGGTGCCAGACTATTTTTTTTAATGTGGGTTCCAAAAATTAGACATAATATATCACAAATTGTTAATTATTCTGAACAAAATATGGGATGAATTTGTATTGAACTTTTATTTTCATGTTTTTTTTCACTTTCGGGTTCCGAAATTGGGATGCTTTACCTCATTTTCAATTAAAAATGGCTGACACATGAATACAGTCTATCACTTTTAAGTATGAAAATGGTAAGGTTAAAAATAAGTAACCATGAAAGACTGACAAAAATATACACAAGGCAACACATGTACACTTCTACAATGAACTATTACAGACAATAACACCTGTATGCAAAGAAGTTAGAGCACATTTACATTTCTACAATGAACTATTACAGACAATAACACCTGTTTGCAAAGAAAATCAGAGCACATTTACATTTCTACAATGAACTATTACAGACAATAACACCTGTATGCAAAGAAGTTAGAGCACATCTACATTTCTACAATGAACTATTACAGACAATAACACCTATTTGCAAAGAAAATCAGAGCAAAGTTTCAGAACTGATGTTCCAGAACTTACCCATGGATAACAGACATAGCACAACCGATGACAGGGACATGTAGTACAGTTCCACAGTATTGGTTTGCTGCGTGTGTAGGTAGGGGTGTGAAAACAATGACTAAAGTTACGTAACTGAGAAGAATAAGGATGATATACATGTATAGATGTATATGTCTGTAGCTCAAAAGTGCCTCTGGCGACCTATGACTGTTTCTCACAGAGCAGGTCACAGTAGGCAAGTTATCTCGGCATAAAAGAATGTAATTTTAATACGACGGCCACTGAGCAGGGATCAATAACTGTACAGTGTGCACAGATTGCTTTTCTTTGAGCCATCCGAGACTCTGGGTAATACCTCAGTTGGGCATTACATTGTCAAGCTATGGCTGCATCCGAATCTCTTGTCTAGAGCTAGGTCGAGGTCTTCGCTCCATTGGAAATGCGTGGAGACGCGTAGACAATAGACCTAGCCATAGCTCTGGAAGCCCGTTTCGGACACGGCCTATGATTGTTCAAATATTGTCAAAAAAGCCATTTGCAAAAAAGTACCAAAAGAGTAAAATACATACTGGGATAATGTTTCAAGTCTTGTGTTCTTGAAAGATGCAGTTTGCCCCATCCCTAAACACTGTTATTTAAAATATGTGCGGAAGACATACGAAAGATTACACATATGCCACAATGCCTCCAAAAAACACCTGCTCTCATCACATACAGCAGAGGGCAAGCTCAAGCAACAACTATTTGTCAACAACTGGTCAATTTTTTGGCGGATAACCTATGCATAAAGTATATCCTGAGTACCAGGCAAAATTAACCAGCGGCTAGCAAATAGTTGTCATTTAAACTTGCCCAGAATGTGTGAAAACTCGACCATGGATGTCCCCCATCAAGTGAGTGCTATACTCTAGTCTGATGTGGTTCCCAGGCCCTATTGCCTAGTGGAAACCCCCCCTCACCCGAGCAGCCCACCCCCAAAAACAAACTTACACATTCAATTGCCAGAGCCGTGAAGACTGTCAGCACTGTGCCAAAAATGAAACAGATCCCACCAAAGATATGAAACACCACCTTCACCTCAAACGGGACAGGGTCCATCATCGAGAATATGATGGTAAAACCTGGGAGGAAGAAAGAGTGACATGGAGGCAGAATCAACTAACAGATGGTAAAATGGGGATTTGCATACTCTGATCAGTTCACTGGACCCCTGACCTGCATGTCACCATCAGCATCCATAACGTAATGTACACACATACTGGTATCTGGTTACTTTTTCATACTCTCGTTGATCTTGTATAAGGGTCATTCCAAGAGGTTGGGACACAATTTGTCATGGTGTCCTTGTTACATGGGTAACTTTTACTGTCCGTCATGACCTGTACAGGAAGTCATTTACTCTGTAAAAATAAAACACACCCCTGTATTTAGCCTTGCAAGATGTATAACGATGTCAATTTGGAGTCCACATTCAGGGAAATAGCTGTTCAATTTTACGGAACCCATATAATAATTGACAGTCACAAACTGTGCCCCAACCTCATGGAATGACCCATAAGCATTTGCTGTTTATGAGGAACCCTCATATTATTACCTATATTCATGTTAATATTCAGAATGATATGAAAACAAACTACATGAATACTACCATCCCACTACCACGATGCTATTAACCAGTTACGTGACGGCCATCTGAAACGTGTGAACTTCTTTGGTTCACTGTGTTTAATAGCTCTATCACCACGGTTACCGCGGCCATGGCGGTCGGTGCCCCTACAATTGGCTGCAGTGCCCTGAAAATTTCCACTTTGTGTGCCTTATTCTTCCTGGCACTGGTGCCCTGAAAAAATACCCTAAATTTCCTGTGAGTTTCCAACTTCACATTCACGTGCTGCCGTCTACCGGTACACGATCGTCTTCCTGCCACATGGGTGCATGGCCAGGGCAGCCAAGCTGGCAGACCCAGCACACCGCACTGCAGCACCGTATTGCATGAGGCTTGCCTGCATCATTGGCTTCAATTTACAATACATAACTGTACATGTATTTGGGACCAGCCAGCCTAGCCCGGCAAATTGGGCATAATGTGCAACGACCTGGCTGGCACATGCGTACATGGGCTTGAGCAGCGTCCAAAACAGGCCCCTGCAGCTATGGCTAGGTCTTTTGTCCCCCAAGTTTCAAATCGCGTATGCACGCACGCAGCAGACTCAACTACATGTGCGTAACTGATTATTCCTTGACATGATGGGTTGGCCAACTTTACCGCACAGGGGGTTACATGTACATGTACGTGTATGTTGGTAAGCTCACGCTATGCAGTCAAAAAAGATGCATCAAAATAGAAACAAAACATACTCTATAGTGCAGTTTACTGGATTTTTTTTTATGAATTAATTTTCTCTTAATTAAGAAATCCTTTGTCAGAAAATGTGCCTATTCCTTCCTGTAATATGATGTTTTGTCATGGGTTATATAATATTCAATCAGGATAGCTCAAATAAAACACAATTTATCTTTTTCCAGTTTCGTAACTCGTTTTGCAGAATATTTTACACCTTGGCCTCAGTGCCCTTCTTTTGTAGAAAGTTTGGCCTTGTTGTCCTTGTCATTTGCTGCGGTGTCCCTGAACATGTCCCATTTCTTAAGGCAAAAGTGACATTGCCCCCAAAAGTTAAAATTCAAGCCCTACTCTGTGGTTAACATAAGCAACATCTTCAGTGGAATTGGCATGTTAGTCACACACCTTTCCAGTGAAATTAGCACTAGTGAAACCCTTGGTTTTTAAAAAATTTGATGAAATCATGTTGCCCGGTGTACAATCAAATCAGTCCAAGTTACCCATGCACACCTCTCAGTTCACACTGATGCTGTGTTCCAGTTCACCAATCAAATCGGAAAGGTGCGAAGTATGTTAACTGAGCATGCTGACATGGCTAAGAGAAAATGCAATCAAGTTGGACCCGCCCGTGCACCTGTGTGTTTGAGGTTATCAACTACTCACCTATCATACAAAATGTGAAAACAATGGACACAATGAGTTGATCAAACAAATGTTGGCCACAGTAGCGTGATGAGTGTTCCCTGAAATAAGACAAGGAGTCCACAAGTGACATTTTAAAACAACAACAGTGTTAATTATATATAACAGGTTTTTGCCCTTACCCAACGTATATTAATAAGCACTGTATGCTCAGTGCAGGAGGTCGTGGGTTTGAGTCCCACCCGAGTAAGCTTATAAGGTTTTTTCACAAGCTCTCGGACAAGCACTGAGCATACTGGTTTGTTTGTCGCTACTAAGCATCTCAAAGTCTCCCATAGGCCGCCTGATTGAAAGTTGTGGCTTAATTTGACATCTTCTAAAAACAAATTACATGTACATGTAAGTACCACAGGAAATGGTTCACCGTGTACCAGCGTTAAGAAAATGTCATGAATCAAAAGAAAAATGGGAAAATACTCTTACCTTGTCAGCACAAAGAACTGAGGGAAAAGTAACGCAAAGGCAAATAAGACGATGATGACTCGGCTGTTCGGTGGGAGAAAAAAGAGAAGAAAGTCCTGTAAACTTGACAAATGCTAGAAAGCTGCTCAATATTTATCATGACAGGCTCACGTTAGGTGCCAGCCTTTTTGGGTGGGGCTATAACTATAAACTTACATTTTCATTCGGTTGCTCTTGGGAAACCAACGGATGAAGTGGAAGACAACGTGGGAGAAGCTGTACCACCACATGATGACGTCTGGCTGACAGAAGAATAGCTTTACAGCAGCCTATGGATACAGGAACACTGCAAAGAACAGTCTACGTGTAGATGGTGGAAGAAAGGAATCAGGAGACATTATATCAAGAATATCTTTGCATCTCTCTCCAACATTAATACCGTTACCATTCCTTGTCATTCCAAATCCTCTGACCTGTTGCGACAGCCACCCAAACCACTGAACCAGCGCTATGCATGGCCATGAAAGCAATGCGGCATGCACAGTGCACAGTCCGGGGCACACCATACTGATGAGCCGGTACAGTGTGCATGTGGGAGACGGTAGGCTAAATCTGTCTTCCCTAGTCCTTTCTCTTTTCTATGGGCCCTATGGACAAAGGGTGTGGGTGATAATTGTAATTTAGGCCCTAAGTTAAAACAAAGTGGCTATTGTTACGGCAGCTGTAACGCATCTCCCATTTTCTATTGTTACGGCACTGAACTGTGCAAGTGCGATGACGTACAATGTAGCTGATCATCATGACGGTTTATATATTTTAACATTACTTGGATCGCTGAACGCTTTTTGCCGAGTGGTCAAGGTGGAAGGTTTAGAACCACTGGTGCGTGAGTTTGAATCCCCGCTTGGACCATTTTATTTTTTTTCGCCTAAATTTTATGTTTTATACCATTGACCATTTTTTTATGTTGATTTCTAAGTAATTGTATAGGCCTAGGGCCTAAGCAGGAATCTTTCTTCTTTTCTCATCGGAGGCTTTGGAGGATTTCTTTTAAAAGGAAATAAAGTTCAAAATCTGCGCTTAAGTTGGTACGCTTGCACAGTTGCAGTGCCGTAATGATAGAAAATGGGAGATGCGTTACCGCTGCCGTAACAACAGCAACGGCAAAGTTAAAAATGAAGGACTTTACACCGCATGAGTGATTTTGCACAATGGTAGAAAGGCATTGTGGGAAGGAAAAAGGAGCAAACATTGGTCTATTTTCCTTCCCACAATGCCTTTCTACCATTGTGCAAAATCACCCATGCAGTTGGCCTATTTGCGATTAGGCTTCGGGGCCTAGGACGAGCATGACAAGTAGGAGCTCGAGATAAGGCTTAGGCCTAGTTTACAATGGCCTAAAATCACTAAACTTTCTGGTACATGGAAGTGAACTTACCAACAAAAGGGAATTATTTTCAGAAAAGCCGACATTATGTCAAGACTCGTGAACAGTAAGAAACAGGTACGACAAAGGTTTGGATGACGAACAAAACACTGGGGAATCGACCATTTGCCTGCAAGTGCACTGCAATGCAACAGCAGTGTACTATATAGTGTATAGCACAGCGTTATAATGACGTCACGTCACCAGAACTACAGGCTGTCCTTGTTCCCAGAGTTGATTTAATCTTGTGTTTTTACAAGAGGCGCAGTAAACACGAAAAGGAGGTTGTACGAGCTGTGTTTCTCTCTTTACGGAGGAACGTGTGTTATCGCAGACTCTTTTTTTTATCTGAAAATTTAAGCATGATATGCTTTATTTTAAGTAACTGCAAACACCAACTACATAATATTGAGTTTAAGAAATCACAATTTTGCCAAATATATTAACACATACTATATAAAGGTTAAAATTTACCCATGTGATTGTCCACATCCCCGTGGCGCAATGGATTAGCGCGTTGGACTTCTAATTCAAAGGTTGTGGGTTCGAGTCCCACCGGGGATGAATTTTTTGTTCCAAAGATATTGAAAAATATATTTTGAATGTATGGGCACAGGACTAAATGAAAAATGTGCAAGTCTTTATTTGTTTTTTTTCTTTAGTAAACCGAAATTAATTCGTTAATATCTTGGGCATGGCTAATATTTAACTAAGGCGTGTCCTCTTTCTTTAACAAATCCAATTTACTGTCACACGGATGACTGAGCACGAAGCAGTTCAATCACCCATGTCAGAACTGGTCTTGCACCAGATAGATGTTTTCGTAAAGAGCCTTGTCTGCCTAGTGCAGGGTTTCTGTCGGGCCTCCAAATTATGCAATCCTGAGCATGCTTCATTTCACACTCATTAACAATTGGAAACATATGAAGCAAGATATGAGACGGAAAGAACCCCCCCTCTGCTTTGTTAATCATTGTTTCACTAGAATCGGAGGAATTCTTTTCAGACATCTGGGGGGGGGGTATGTGTTCGGTAACAATAGTCCAGAGTGTGTATAGCGATTGGACATGTTGGGGGGGTACCCCTCCGTCTCATTTCTTGGTCAGGCTGTGTATAGTTATGATCTTGCGTTCTTTCGTTCGCCGGTGAGGGTGCACTTCAGCTCGGGGCGGATTCTCTGTAACCCTTAAGTTGGCGCGTATCGTGTTCATAAAAGGCGTGGCGTGGACTCTGACAACACAGCCTCACGGGGGAGCGGGTTAGCGTAGCGGTTCTTTCCCCGCTTTGCTCCAATGAGGCCCGGGTTCGAGTCCCAGCTTGATTGGCCCAGGCTTTAAGTGCATTTGGTTTCCAGTCCATACTCGCTCTCGCAGGTTTTCTCCAGGCACTCTGGTTTCCTCCTGCCTCTAAAACTGGACCTTCTTCCTAACTCCGTAATGTGATGCTGATTAATAAAGTGTATGAATAAACGTACAGTTATTGGCGCAAATAGCCTGAGTTGCTGAAAGCGCCATTAAAACAAAACAACAACACAGCCTCCACTCTCCCTCTCCACTCAGTGTCGACTGCTCTGAGGCAATGAAGTCCTTCCTACGTACGTCGAAGTTTCGTCCTTCACGGCTGCATGGGCTTTGGAAACTGGTTCGGCGGCGTTTGCTCCTCACAGCCGACGTGTCCACATAGCCGAGTCCAAGCTACCTTGTCTGCAATTTGACGGTAACATTTCAATTTATAAGCTCGGTAGGTTGTGAGCAGTCTTTTATCTAATTTGGTTAAGCGCAAGCCTCGGCAGCAGCGACTTTTTATCTCAGCTCGGCATTTTTGATGCAAAGTTCAAATAAAAAAAATAGCATTCACTAAAAATCTCGACAAGGGTCGCTCAGGCCAACAAAGAACGGCAAGTTCAGATGCGAACATCAGGGCTGACCGTGAGTCGCTGGAAGACCCATATGTGTCTGCAAGGAGAAATGGGCTAGGAATTTCGCCATTCTTTTAATTCCCCACAACCTTGTTATTGGACGTCCAATGGTACCCTTACAAGATGCACAGGCGACACGAACTCCTTGATGATACACACCATTGCCCGACTAAGATTTTGCCAGTTGTTCCTTGACCGGCATCCACCCCAGATTCTTGGAGCACCGTGTGATTACGGATGAAGCAGCGTTTTTCATGAATGGCCAAGTCAATAACCAGAATGTCTGCGAATACGCTCCGATGCATACCCCACCCAACTTCAGTTTTGATGTGAAAATGAGCCGAGAGAAGATTTCTCTTTGGATAGGTCTGTGTGGAGTTGACACCGTCATTGGACCTGTTTCTTTCATGGCAATCTCGATGGTGAACGTTACCTTGAGATTACCGACGACGAAATTGTACCGCACTTACAGCAACACTTTGAACACCACGGTGGAATGTTTCGCCGCTTATGGTGGGCCCTGAGGATTGAGCTCCAGCTCATCGTCGGATCATCGTAAGGGAAAGGCTACAAGAGTTGTTCAACAGGAGAGTAATTGCGATTAACCATGAGACTGAGTGTCAACCAAGGTCCCCTGACCTCACCCCGTGTGATTTCTTTTGTGGGGATCAATCTTAAGAACCAATTAAGTTTACAAGTCGCCACCCCAAGATATCAACGACCTACGTACCCGAATCGTCGCTGCAGTTGAGATCTCAAGAGAACAGAGAGACGTAATCAGCAATGCATTGAGAGCGATGAGTCTAGTTGTACGTGTTGGAAGGAATGGCATGTCGAAGGAAAAGGGTTACGTCGAGACGGGCAAAAGCACCCAAATGTTAAATCATTGAATAAAATTTTTGTTAAAGGACACACTCGTTTTTCTTCTTTTTTTAGGTATGGGAATTGTCGACAACACTGTTTGCTTATAATCTCTGTGTTCGGCTTAAAGGAATATGTAAAAAAAAAACCCAAAAAAACCAGAAGTGGTAAGATTACGTCCAGCGGTAACTTGATGCGAACTAGACGCAAAGTCAACTATTTACGCCAAGAAGCAAGCTTATTCAGAGAACTTGTTAAGGAACTTGGTCCGAGTATGCAAGGATACTATGACTATCTATTAACTGAAGCACTCGTCTCTGAATTAGCTCTCAATATATGTACATGCTCACATTTGGGGAATGACCCATTATAGATGAGGACCGGCCAGTCAGCTCTTCCAAACTCTAGAAATCAGTGGGCGAATATACATTTTGTAAATCAACTGTACAATTGTCTGTGCTAACATCGTTCTTTTTCAATCAAGACAAGCGTCCCCCTCGAAGATTTTCTCACTTTTATTTTCATTTTTTTAATCCAGTTTTTATTTTAATATTTAGGCTATGTATCAAATATTCGCTCCCAAACACTAAGAAAGCAACACCGTGATATAAAAGCTAAGATTGCGGGACTATGAGTAAAGCTTTTGACATTATTTCTCACCCCCCCAATTAATATTACGTCAAATAAGCCCAAAATCCGCATTCGCTCCCTGACACTAAAAGCTGGACAATACGCTACTGGTCTGTAAGTTTGCCATCCCGTCCGTAGTAAGGACCTTAGAAACTTTATCAATTAGAATTTACGGTTGTATTATTATTTTGATTAAACTGAGAATTAATCAATTGGCAGCGATATCAACGAAATAACAATTCGTGCCAACAAATTTGTAAATCCAAAAAAATCCTCCTGTCCCTTCCCAGGTTTCATAGTTTAGTCAGTAATTTCTGGCAGGTGTGTAGGGTTTTGCACCGATGCACATTCAATCGCCAACTAATACTGAAACACTGAGGAGGTGTCCTGAGCTTAGATCATCATCATGCCATGGTAGTTGGCAACCCTATTAAAGAGCATCAAGGTTGACAGAAGCTGCCCTCCTCAAAGGTCTTGGAAGCATATAGTATCCTTCAAACCAGAAAGTTTAGGATAATCCACTGCTAAAACTGAATTTTGCAATTCATGTATTCATTTTGCGCTTGAAACCATGAGAGAGGATGCGAGTGGCCCAGGGACTCGTGATTCGGATTCGTGGTCAAACATTAAAAAAATAACCGGCTTGGTATATGGTGGACGAGTGATTTTTTTCATAGCGCCCTCAATAATTATCAACGCTTTCATGGTTTCCCGCTCAGAATTTGTAAAAATAATACCAGTGCTGGACACCAGCGGAATGTCATAACACATGACATGTGCAATCTGTTTGCCTTGCGTACGTACGTACGTACATATACGTGTGTTGCTCATCGCTGAAAAGTCCCTCACCAACGTTGCTTCAGTAAGAAAGGACAATTGTTTTCAAATTTCAGTTCACAAAATGGGTGTTCCTAAGTTTTATCGCTGGATCAGCGAGCGGTATCCGTGCTTGAGTGAAGTAGTCAAGGAGAATCAGGTAATGTGTATGTTGGGAGGTCATCAACTAAAATTTTGTCAACTAAAAAAAAAAAGCGACGTGTTGTATAACTTCACTATGTGAAAGTAACGTTACCGGCAGGCCCTCAACTGCGTGTTGCATCATAATTCATATTCATAATGTCTGGTTATTGACGTAGACCAGTGCGGTACTATTGGTGCAGTTACAATAGTGAAAATCAGTGTACAGTAATGCCTACCCTTCTCATATATAAAATCAGACAAAACAGATTAAAAGAATTAAAAGCACACGTCAACCACAGCCATGGTCAACACGATCATGATGATCAAATAAGATCATACCCCCGGGACTGTAGGGTTCAACGTCCACTCCTCTCCCATGAAGAGCAGACATCGGACCCCACAGTTCTGGGGGTAATGAGATCAAAGACTTGCAGTTGAAGAACAGGCGCTAGCATGGCTAGGGTGTTTTGAATTTGATTAGTTATGCCCACTGCTGGACATGCCACGCACATTACGTCGCACACATTATGCACAATGCAAGCGGGGCATGACGCTGTCACAAATTGTCTTTGGAAAGAAATATCAGGACTTAATAGACAGTATTCGCGGTGTCCCCAATTTCAGTCGTATTCCAGAATGTGCAGTATAAATTTGAAACCCGTAATGGGATAGTACCAGGTGATTTTGGGGGTTGGAATGAAATCGTAGAATTAAGTCGGGTTCTTCGAATTTAAGGGTTTCAAATAAATCCCCTACATTGGGGAATACGACTGAAATTGGGGATGCCGCGAATATGGTCTATTTATTTGTTGTACCGGGCTAAACGTTAGCCGATTTACTGTTTTTCCTGAGTAATTTAAAGCCTTTTACATGTTTTAGGTCATCTAGCTCGACTTTATCTGTTAAATGAACCACAAGTTGGTGCTGAACTAGGCTAATGGATGTTGTATCCGGTCACAGTAAATTGAATGATGAATTATTTAAATAAATCTTCATACATTAAAGCAGTCGAGCTGGATGACCTAAGATTTATAATTGATATTATTCTGGTGGGAAATTGTACACACTATAAACTGCCGTAAAACCGACATCAACAAGGTTCAATTTGTAACAGTCAAAGAGTCCAATAAACTATCAGTTGTTCTGGAACAGTCGTTTTGTATTTTACAGGTTAATTAAATCATGGTCGCAAAACTCTTGAAGTCACTGTACTTGTACAGGGAAAGCATTTACATAAATAAATATATACTGTGAAGTTATCCTCCAGCAATACATGTACATGTACATAGAATTTGCAGTGCTTACCTTAAAGACTTTAACTTACTTGGGAAAACAGTAAATCGGCTAACATTTAGCCCGGTACAACAAAAACAAATGAATTAAGTTCTGATATTTTGTTCTAAAGAGAATCAATAACAGCGTCACACCCTGCTTACATCATGCGTAATGTGCATGACGTAATGTGCATGATGTCCAGCAGAGGGCGTCTGGGGCATATGATCTTTTATGGGTTGGGTTTGTAACACTAACACCACAATGACTGGCTAGGCCATTAGCCTTATCGCGAATACTGCATGGGCGATTTTGCACGATGGTAGAAAGGCATTGTGGGAAGGAAAAAAGGGCCATGTCTGCTCCTTTTTCCTTCCCACAATGCCTGTCAAACTGATGCAGCCTACGTACTGTATAGGGCCTATGCCCTATCTCTTTCGTGTCTTTAAATCTTCTGACCAATTGTTTTGAGACAGTAGAGGCGTGCATCACAAAATGGGGACTGTCTTTTTATTCAGAGAAGTCCCTTTATTTGGGGACAAAACCAGTCCCCTGAAAGAGAGAATGCCTGCTTAAAAGGGAACATATTTTCAACAGTAGATAAAAGTTTGAGGTAGCTGGAGGTTGTCAGAGGCACTTGTAGCTTGAGGTAGCATATAATATTTAGTAAAGCAGTTACATGTAAATGTCTACTCATTCATCCTTCTGGTATACAAAGGATCGCTTTCTCATCTCATTTTCCTTTTGCGGTTCAAAAGCTTCCTAAATGATTTTACTGCAAGTCACAACTGACCCTTCTATAGCAATGGTATGATGCTCGTCCGTATCCATGCAACAGAAAGTACTTTACTCAATATTATATGCTAGCTTTGACTATTGTACCTCTGGCTACTGTACATGTACCTCCGACTTTACCAGCTGCCCATTTTTCCCAAGTGGGCTTAGGTAAAAAATATCCACATCTTACTATTGATTTTTTCTCCCATAGCGTTCCATGTATTTTCCATTCATATTTAGATTTGTAAGTTGTTTTGTGAACTTTGTGCCATGTCTTAGTCACTTCATTAACTACCGTATCATAAAGAATTGATTTTTCAGAAAATTGGTTTTGATGCAGCCTTTTCTGGTAGATGGAAAAGAAAGCCACGTAGAATGATGTTTATCATATTATGATCAGGATGCGCAAAGTACATGTACACTTTCTGAACATAATGTGCATATGATGCAAGTCGTTCCGTGTGGCTTCCTTTTCCATTTACCGTCTTTTCCCTACCATTTATGTTTCAGTGCAGTCTCCTGCTTGTAATTCCAGAAGTAACAAATGGTAGAAATTTTTAAAATTGTCCCTATTTAGAGGGACATTCTCTGTTTGCGGGTACTGATTTTGTCCTTGAACAAAAAGGACTTCACTAAATACATACAAGGACGGTCTCTGAGCTGTGACGTGTGCCTCTACTGTAAGACCTGCGACTAATTACGTCTTGAAAAAAAATCTGAGCTTTTACACACCATCATCTTACTCATCTGATGAAAATGACACACCTGCCAAGGAAGACACACACACAGGGTGGTCAAGCAGTGAAAACAAGATTTCATTCCCCCCTTCTGAAAATGGGTGAGCCGATAAACAGTGGTTGGCCATCAACCCGACATATGCATAGTGTGCAATGCACACAAAGTGTGCAATGAAATTTCATGTTTTGTGTCCAAGCATGTACAGTACATGTACACATGCATGTACTGTAATGTCAAATATGGGACACACACGTACCGACATGTGTTTTCATTATTCAATATTTTGCCATTGGCCATCTTGTCATGACTTTCCTGACCTTGGCCAATCAGATTGCTGGATGCACAATTTTGATGGCTGCATCATCTGTTAATCGTCAAATTTTCTCAACAGTTACTGTACATTGTAGATTGCAAACTTGTTTGTTTGCACATGTTTGGATGGTGTCTGCCTGATATACCGGTACACGTATACATGTATCTGTACATACATGTACATGTATGTATACATGTACATTCCCAGGGTAGTGTTAGAACGACAGTATGGGGTTCGTTGTCTGCTTCGCTGTTTGTCTCTCCAAGCAGATGACAAACTCAGTAGTTCTAGAAGTACAGGTACGGTACATGTATGACCTACATGTACATGTAAGTTTTAGCATGTCAGGCCAGTCCAGGCCGGCTGCAGTTAGCTGACTACATGCAACGTTCGTGGGAGACTTTCTTCTGCAACATGTGTGGTGGCATTGAAGATACATGTACATTGTACATGCAGGAGGCGGAGTTACATGTACACCCGTTTTATTGGCATTTTTATGATTTTTATTGCATTTAAAAATAAAAGAAAACCAAGAAAAACTGGAGAGTTTTTGAAAATGTCTTTTCTTCTTTTTTTAATAATGAAGCAGGTGCTTCGCTGGCATGTTGGCAATGGATGCAAAACAAATTTCATTCCCTTGGCCTCGCAGTATGTGGGTGGCAGCTGTAACATTGTACATGTATTACAGTAACCAGTCTAATGTGCCTTTGGCCCCTAGCTACAGGTACCGGTACATGTATAGACCTTTATCAGAAGGCTGCCGTGTTCGTCTTGTACCTGTGTAGCCCTTTGGCAACAGTAATACAACTTCACATATTGATAAAAGGAAACAGCCTATTTTTTCACTCCAGCCTCGGTTTGGTTAAATTACTTTGAATGGTAGAAAAGCAAGATGGCTGACCCATGATAGAGGTCTACATATGAATCTCATTTACATGTAATTGATCTGGTCGCCATCCCTCATTTCCTGAACTTTCATTTTTGAGGGATAGGATTATAAACTTTAATGGCTACCCCAAATGGGTTTTAACATTAGGACCTACTGGTTGCCAGACTAAAGCAGTTGATAAAAGTCAAGGCTAAGGGAAATGTGAGAAAAAGAAAGAAAGTGAGCCATCTGACTTTGATTCCCTCTCCCAGATTCCTGAATTTGATAATCTCTACCTGGACATGAATGGTATCATCCACCCGTGCTCGCATCCCAATGATGAAGATGTCCACTTCCGCATCACTGAAGAGCAAATCTTTGAGGCCATATTCCATTACATTGAGGTATCTGCTTGACTGTTTGATTCTGTTGGTTCAGTGTAGCAGTAGGTGATCTACATGTACCCTGACCAAATACACATTTACATGTACATGTAGGCTACATTCCCCAGAACGTGGTGTGAGTTGGGAGCTGTAGAAGGGATCTTGCACAGTGTGTATCAAGAAGAACATTCCGCGTTGTTCACCCGTGTACAATGCTCATTCTCACTAGGATGTTGAACACCACTTCCTATGGGGCCACCTGTTGTGGGAGCCTTTATTGTTAAATTGCTGATGAGTTTTATTGGATAACACATTGGGGACAAATGCAGAGCCTCTTGTCATGCTCGTGGGTGAAATGAATGTTTTCACTGAAACTTGTCCGCAATTTGTGCTGGATGAGTTTTGAGGTGGTTTGTATAAAAGCCAAAATTGCAAATTTGTAGACCCATTATGGATGGTTGTCTGGGCAGGTGCTGTTTCGCATCATCAAGCCCCGTAAGGTGTTCTTCATGGCGGTGGACGGCGTGGCCCCCAGGGCCAAGATGAACCAGCAGCGGGGGAGGCGGTTCCGCTCAGCCAGGGAGGCGGAGGAGCGGGAGCGGCAGGCCCTGGCCAAGGGGGAAACGCTGCCGGCCGAGAAGCGCTTTGACTCCAACTGCATCACCCCCGGCACGCCCTTCATGGTGCGCCTCCAAGAGCAACTGAAGTACTTTGTGCGGCAGAAGCTGACCAAGGATCCCATGTGGCAAGGGCTGACAGTTTACCTCTCAGGGCACGAGGTATTTAACGATGCAGGACATACATGTATGGGCAATAGCCATTCATGCAGTGAACTAGTATTGTGTATCGAGTTGGGTTAAATAGTCCAAACCAACCTGAAACCAATCTAAGCTCCCCAAATCCCACACAACCTGACCTAATAAAAATTAAATCAGCACTCTGTACTGCAAATGTTCATGGCATCACATGAGCATTGAATTGGTATGTATTTTTTTTCTGTGTGGGATGCAACTCTCAGATCTGATTTACCGATATGACCATCAGGTGTTATTGATAAATGGATATTGACAAACCAGTTTCGTTGGCAATTGAGGATCGATGATTTGTCATTATTTCTGTTGCTATTAGACTCCCGGTGAAGGGGAACACAAGATTATGGACTTCATACGCTCAGAGAAAGTTCGAAAGGACTATGACCCTAACACCAGACACTGCCTCTACGGCCTAGATGCAGACCTGGTAGGTTGCCTTTTTTGTTCTAGCTTCAGAGAGAAAATGTAGGTTTGGGAGAGTTTCCCAACTTTTGTTTCATTGATGGACCAGCTTTAGTTTCTTCAGTCTGGTCCATTGAGTTGAGATGAGACCCTTGACTGTAAAAAGAAGTCAACACTGTTAAAGTTTGACGCAACAAATTCTTACCATCAGTTCTTTAACAAAGCCATACAAAAGGATTTAAAATATCAGGTACATACCGGTATCGGTTCATGTAAACGTGTTAACAGACAGTAATTGATACTTCCTGGGCAGCCAGACGTCCGTTACAATAATTATGTATTACATTCTAAATCAACAAATCTACATGTACATTGTACATGTAAGTACTGTTTTAGAAGATCTTGTCACCATGACAGTAGGCCTTAGTGCCCTTGTCACAGCTTGTTTGATTGACATCTGACTCAACTTTGGGACTGAATAACTTCTGAAAGACTTGTGATGGAGTTGAATAGAAAAATCCCACCCTATGACTCTCAGACTGAATTTATGTCAATGAAACAGCTCATTTGTTCTGCCATATCATGACCGGTCAAAGCCTTTAGGATCATTTTGATTTCTGTTATGCCCTGCCGCAGATCATACTGGGCCTCATATCCCATGAACCTCACTTCTCCCTTCTCCGCGAGGAGGTGCGATTCGGCAAGATTGCCAATCAGAAGCGACCTACAGCCCCAGAAGAGACGACCTTTCACCTCTTGCACTTGTCTCTAATGAGGGAGTACCTGGAAATTGAGTTCAGTGCACTCAAGGTAAGACCCAAAAAGAATTCCTAGAGACACATAAAAATGGTAGTCATGTCGTCATATAGATATACGATTGCACAATTATGCCTACAAGATTCAAATATGCCTACATGTATAGCAGCTGTTGTTAGTGTATGACCATTTTACTATTGGAAAAAGTTCTCAGATTTGGACACTGGACAGGAATCTGTTAAAAAAATATGAATGCTTTGGGAAAAATTGCACATAACTTGGGATTTCTAATCACTTGAAAACAAAAAATGGGATGTAGACTTGGTATTTTGCATAAATACAATGCGGACATGTCATACCAAGATAATGGAAACAAGATTTAAGCCCCTCACAAACCTGTTACTTAAACTTGACCTTGTTTGGAAAAAAATCACATTGATTTTTTTTTACATGTTCACCCACTTTCCAACTGTGGATCAGCTGCGTACCTGGACAATTCCGTAGTGTCTTTGTTTTGAGAATGGAATAAAGCCCCTCATTGTATATGTGTATGTATGCATATACATGTAGCTCGCACAGTCTAGTTCTGTTGGAGTGAGAACCACACATATTGTATGACGATTGTTATCGGGACCAAGAACAGTGTCGGGACACACTAACGTCTTCCACCCTCAGTTTAAGTTTTCCTAACAATCACAGAACCATAAGGCTGTCCCAGCCGGACACTGTTCCAGGTCGGTGTGTTGGGTCTTTTTTTCTCTTCTGACTCCAATTATTCTAGGTTTGATCTCCGTTAAGGCTGAGGCATGTGTATGTTTTCTTTCAGTCTCTTTTGCTTGCGTGGGTTTCAACAAAATCCAAACTTTTGTTTGAACTGTTAATTTGATCTTTAGCCGCAAATCGACTGGTTTGATGTGGAATGCATCATCGACGACTGGGTGCTCATGGGATATCTCGTCGGTAACGACTTCATCCCTCACTTGCCTGATATGCACATATCCCACAATGCTCTGCCGATGCTGTTCAAGGCCTACATCGAGATCCTGCCCTCGCTTGGTGGTACGTCACTGCAATTATCAAGTTGGCTCCTGGGGAAGTTTTGGATGGTTAAGTTCGGAGGAAGTTAGGGCTATGTCTATATCAGCTGGCTGCGTCTAGCTGTGATGCGCACTTCTATGGGAAGTTGTTGCAGCCGCTAGCCAGGGACTTCCATTGCCGTACATATTATTTTCAGCCATAGCCGTATGCCTAATATTCAATCAGCAAACTAGTGTCTACACCTTGTCGTAAAGCTTCTAATCAAACTGATGTTATTGTTCTGTTTCTTAAATAGTAACATCAGGTATAGGAATTTCCAGACTTTTTCCGTAATCAGATCTTTTGAATGTCAGAAGTTTGTTCAGCTTTCAATGCAGAGATATGAGAGTAGAAAGAACTGCTAATGAGTGAGGCCATTTTGCAGTTTTTGGACCTTGATGCTGATTTAATGCTGGCCTTTATTTGATAGAATTTTGACTTGAAAATGTTACATAGTGACGTTGATTTTTTCTTGCAGGTTATATCAATGAGCACGGGACACTAAACCTGCCCCGTTTTGAGAAATACCTGGTCCATCTATCCAAGGTTGGTTCCCTCCTCTCTCTTTTTTATACAAATGGAATGATGTGGCTTTCATGGAGTTGGTTATCCCAAAGGTATCGAGCTATGAGCCCTACCATGTCAACAGTTTTACGACTTCTATTCTTTAACTTCAGCCAAGTCACAACTTGTGTTGCAGTGTCAAAACGTGAAGGTCTTGACTTCTACATCGCTTGTATTTCATTGTCAACATGCCATGGCTTGTATTCAACTTCAGCCATGCTGTGGCCTTTGTTTCAGCATCAACCAAGCCATGGCCTTTGTTTCAGCTTCAACCGTGCCATGGCCTTTGTTTCAGCTTCAACCATGCCATGGCCTTTGTTTCAGCTTCAGCCATGCCATGGCCTTTGTTTCAGCATCAACCAAACCATGGCCTTTGTTTCAGCATCAACCATGCTTTGACCTTTGTTTCAGCTTCAGCCATGCCGTGGCCTTTAATGTTTCAGCATCAACCATGCCATGGCCTTTGTGTCAGCTTTAGCCATGCCATGGCCTTTGTGTCAGCTTCAGCCATGCCATGGCCTTTGTGTCAGCTTCAGCCATGCCATGACCTTTGTGTGAGCATCAACCATGCCATGGCCTTTGTGTCAGCTTCAGCCATGCCGTGGCCTTTGTGTCAGCTTCAGTCATGCCGTGGCCTTTGTTCTAGCTTCAACCAAGCCATGGCCTTTTTCTCAGCTTCAACCATGTCATGATGTTTGCTACATCATGAACCATGTCATGACTCATGTGTCAACGTCAACCGTATCCTGACTTGCGCTGCAACAGGATCCATGTGATAACCTGCGTTTCATTGCCAACCATGCCATGACTGTCATTCAACCTGTACTATATGTATGTCATAACCGTGGTTTTTGTGTTTCAGTTTGACAGGGAGAAGTTTGAGGAGACATTTTCCGACCTTTCCTTCTTTGCTGGGAAGACGGACATTAGAGCCTGGAAAAGCAGCCGGGTAGAAGCCAAAAAAAAAAAGGAGAAAGAAAGACGCGCTGCCAAGGTAGAGAGACAGCTTTTGTCACGGTTTTACTCTCGTTTCAGTGCAAAAGCCTCTGAGAAACTTTAAGAGTATTTCTATACAAAGACAGAAATCTGTTATATGGAAAACAAGTTTTAAAACTGTAAAATGTCCATTTATATTTGCTGAATTCGCTGGCAATGCTGTGTTCAACCTTGATCTTGACCTGTGCAGGCCAACTCCAACCAATATGCTCTGCTGGACAACTTTGATGAAGTGATGGGTCTCAAGCTGGCCTCTGGGTCAGAGGTCGCTGGTCAGTCACCTGACTCAAGTCAAGATGCAGGTATGTAGTTGTTCAGTGCGATCAGTGTACAAGAAAATGGGGGGATGTCTCTTTGAAATTTTGATGGTTACATCCACAAAAACAGGAAAGAATGTGGTCATACATGAATTTTTTGTCTAGCGATCAAAGTTGGCCTCCATGACCCTCAAGCATATAAACTCATCTGTATGGTTTGCGGTGCAGTGCACAACATAACGCACTTATTGATAAAGGTGCACCATAACACCAACATGTTGAATGTACGTATAAGTACATTGTGTGTACTTAACCCTGGGTCACTACTTATTCATACTTACTGGCTTGCATGGCCGTCAAAACTATAAGTCTGAGGAGCTTAATGGATGTACATGTATTTACGAAATCGAACGTAAACACTTGCTGCCGGATGCTTTTAAAAATGTAGTGTGCACATACGGGTGGTTTTCAAGATTTTCAGTTTTCAAAATTCTTCAAAACGTCATCATTTCATTGAATTGACATTTACACCCACATGAATGAGTGTTTGGTGGCTACTCTAAGCTCATAGGCAATCTTCATTGACTCCTGAGTATTTCAGCCAGGCCTGCTGCCCTGTAAAGAGAGCCCAGAATTGTGAGGTCTTTTGTTCAGAGTACGGTCTTTTGTTACACGGACCAGCTCATTTGTCCCATTTCGGGCACCCCGGCTCTGCGTATAAACCCATGGTGCTCAAAATGGGGTTTCCTGGCAGCAAGTGGTTAATGCCTCATTTTGTTCATGTCACAAGAAAGTTAGTTGTAGTGTTTGGCATGTTGTGATTTCTTCAATTAATAAAAACTTGCCTGAGAACTTTTGTTTATCCACAGATTCCTCTGATCAGGAGGATGGTGATACGTTTGAAGAAGAGTTCAAAGCTCACAAGAGTGCCTACTATAACAGCAAGTTTGAAATAGACAACATCACAGAGTAAGTTAAAAAAGACACACATTTCCAAAGTCAAATACACACACAATTTCTTGGTTGAAAATAAGATGGGCTCAGATTGATGACTTTGTAATAAAGAGCTTTAATTATGGCATCTGTACATGCTAAAGATCTTTTCTGTGAATCAGATACATTCAGGTGTAAACCTACTCTCTTCTGCAGGCATCTGTACATGTTCAAGATCTGTTCTGTTAATCAGATACATTCAGGTGTAAACCTACTCTCTTCTGCAGGCATCTGTACATGTTCAAGATCTGTTCTGTTAATCAGATACATTCAGGTGTAAACCTTCTCTCTTCTGCAGGCATCTGTACATGTTCAAGATCTTTTCTGTGAATCAGATACATTCAGGTGTAAACCTTCTCTCTTCTGCAGGCATCTGTACATGCTCAAGATCTTTTCTGTGAATCAGATACATTCAGGTGTAAACCTTCTCTCTCTTGGAGGCATCTGTACATGTTCAAGATCTTTTCTGTGAATCAGTTACATTCAGGTGTAAACCTACTCTCTTCTGCAGGCATCTGTACATGTTCAAGATCTTTTCTGTGAATCAGTTACATTCAGGTGTAAACCGTCTCTCTTCTGCAGGCATCTGTACATGTTCAAGATCTTTTCTGTGAATCAGACACATTCAGGTGTAAACCTACTCTCTTCTGCAGGCATCTGTACATGTTCAAGATCTGTTCTGTGAATCAGATACATTCAGGTGTAAACCTACTCTCTTCTGCAGGCATCTGTACATGTTCAAGATCTGTTCTGTGAATCAGATACATTCAGGTGTAAACCTTCTCTCTTCTGCAGGCATCTGTACATGTTCAAGATCTTTTCTGTGAATCAGTTACATTCAGGTGTAAACCTTCTCTCTTCTGCAGGCATCTGTACATGTTCAAGATCTTTTCTGTGAATCAGATACATTCAGGTGTAAACCTTCTCTCTTCTGCAGGCATCTGTACATGTTCAAGATCTTTTCTGTGAATCAGATACATTCAGGTGTAAACCTTCTCTCTTCTGCAGGCATCTGTACATGTTCAAGATCTTTTCTGTGAATCAGTTACATTCAGGTGTAAACCTTCTCTCTTCTGCAGGCATCTGTACATGTTCAAGATCTTTTCTGTGAATCAGATACATTCAGGTGTAAACCTTCTCTCTTCTGCAGGCATCTGTACATGTTCAAGATCTTTTCTGTGAATCAGATACATTCAGGTGTAAACCTTCTCTCTTCTGCAGGCATCTGTACATGTTCAAGATCTTTTCTGTGAATCAGTTACATTCAGGTGTAAACCTTCTCTCTTCTGCAGGCATCTGTACATGTTCAAGATCTTTTCTGTGAATCAGATACATTCAGGTGTAAACCTTCTCTCTCTTGGAGGCATCTGTACATGTTCAAGATCTTTTCTGTGAATCAGATACATTCAGGTGTAAACCTTCTTTCTCCTGCAGGGAACAACTTTCAGAGATTGTGTACAACTACATCTTAGCTATCCAGTGGATCTTGGATTATTACTACAATGGTGTTCAGTCCTGGGGTTGGTGAGTAAGGCGTGTGGTGTTTTAGCATCCCTGTCTTGAACTCTGTCAAACCCTTCATTTAACCTCAGTGCGTTTGCGTATGGAGTCAGCAGACACACAAACTATTCTTCTGTGGAAAAAACGCTTTGTAATAAACTTCAGCAGTGACACGGCGGCTGGGGCAATAGTGAAATGTCGCTAATGCCATGCGCCTGGCACCTGTAGAAATGTGTTACAGATTTGCAAAATTACTTGTCTGTGCTCTGTGCCTGATGTGTGCAAACAAACGTATGCTCAAAGTGCGTTTCCCCAGTAGAAATTGTTGCTTGGTAATAAATGCTCCTCTCTTGTTCAGGCATGTAGCCTATACAGTGAATTTGTGGTTCAAAGTGTTAAAGAAACTGAAAATTTTTATCTGAAGGCTCTGTGTTGCATTCAAAGAATTCTTAATTTACAGCTGAATTTGAGCGCAACTTAACCCCTTCATGGCGGGATTATTTTGACTGCGACTGCTGGGCTGTGGTTTGCCCTGAATGGAGGGCTTTGTCCAGCAGCAGGCCCCATTGAACCAGCAGCTATATGGTGAATAGACTGTATGTGTGGTATGCACTAATCCTCACACAACGGTGCGGTAGTAGCAATCCTCCGTAGCGAAGGGGTTAAACATGGAAATTCTCCACTTTCACCTTGCTAAGGAAAGTCTTTTTCACAAATTAAACCAATACTTTGAAGGAGAAAGTCTTCATTTAACAATAATCCGGGTTTTCAACCATCTGCCGAGAAGAGCCTGTCGGGAACAGAGATTTGTTTTACATAATCAGTGGGTTGCCTGTCATTTTTCTGTCCTGTGTTGCAATGTGGAATATTCTTGGTGTTCTATCCTTGCTATGGGATTGTCTCCCATCCCCTCAACATCTTTCCTTTCTGATTATTTTCTGGTAGGTTCTACCCTTACCACTACGCCCCTTACATGTCAGACCTACAGGGAATAAGCAACTTGGATCTCAAGTACGAGAAAGGTGAGCCGTTCTTGCCCTTCCAGCAACTTCTGGGTGTGCTGCCTGCAGCAAGCAAAGACTTGCTTCCCGAGCCATACCAGGTATGTTATAACCTTCAAGTGATGCAGTCGAGCCCACTTTTAACCAAGTCCGAGCCAAATTCAAGTCCATTTTAATCGGAGTCCAGTTCAAGTCCCAGTCCAAATGGTCAAGTCTAAGCCAAGTCCGGGTCCAGTCTTGAAGAGGCTCTTACAGCAGATTACCTAAAGTGTAATTCATAGAGTGATGGTCGGAACAAAGAGAAGAGGATGCATTCCTCATTGTCACTCTGGCTGTCTGTTACTGTGTTAACCACTTGCTGCCGGGTGCTTTTTTAACCGTTACATGCGCTGCTGGGCAGTTTTTTTAATATTTTCGTTTTTTAAAAATCTTCAAAAATTCATATCTTTTTTCCTGAACGCCTAAACCCCATAAAATGGGTGTCCCGTGGTGAGTCTAGCCCTCACAAGCAACCTCCATTGACCCTTCGGTTTTGCGGCCACGCCGCCCGCTCTGTGTAGAGCCCCCATTGTGTGCGTTACATAAGCGCTCGTTTGTTCCGGGCCTTGGCCCAGTGCGTTGCTATGCTGCCGTGTTGCTATGCGGAGCGATTGACGGTCAAGACCTCAGCGTGTAATATGCGGTGAGTGAATGGGAAGCTGTGCACGTGCACTGGGCTTGAGTGAATGGGAAGCTTTGCACGTGCACTGGGCTATGTCAACTGTTCAGTGAGTGCGGGCAATGACAGACAAATGAATTCATGCTGTAAAAAAGGGGTCTAAAAGTGTGTCTTTTTCGTGGCGCTGCTGCGTGTAACTTTCGCTATTTTTTGAAGCTATTGGGCTTATTTTCTGTTGTATATTTTCCCATCTACCAAACTTATATCCCCCCCAAACCGCTCTCATATTCTATCTCCCAACTTGTTCATTTTCCCTCCCATAGTGTAAGATATTTCCCTTCCCAAACTTTATTTCCCAAACAATTTCAAGTAAAATTTAGAAACCAATAAAATCAAGTACACATAGAAATACACACACAGACAAATATTTGGAGAGAACTTCTTTTTCTCTTATTTTCTTCTTGTCATTTCTCTTGTTTTCTTTTCTCATTGAAATAGTTGAACTCATAAAAGTAGTAAAATAAATTTCCACTCTTTCTAATCAAATAAAAATCAAACACTGGTGCAAGGAATAAAAAGTACTTTCCAGAAACTTTGTCTTTTTTGTCATTTTTTTCAAAGGCTGAAAACATGACCACCTAGTAAAACCATTACAAGGAAATGTGCCACTTTTTCAAGAGATGAAAATACTACATCCTCAAAGCAGTACGTTCCAGAAACTTTGTCTTTTTTGTCATTTTTTTCAAAGGTTGAAACTGTGACCACCTAGTAAAACCATTACAAGGAAATGTGCCACTTTTTCAAGAGATGAAAATACTACATCCTCAAAGCAGTACGTTCCAGAAACTTTGTCTTTTTTGTCGTTTTTTTCAAAGGCTGAAAACATGACCACCTAGTAAAACCATTACAAGGAAATGTGCCACTTTTTCAAGAGATGAAAATACAACATCCTCAAAAGCAGTACTTCCAAGAAACTTTGTCTTTTTTGTCATTTTTTTCAAAGGCTGAAAACATGACCACCTAGTAAAACCATTACAAGGAAATGTGCCACTTTTTCAAGAGATGAAAATACTACATCCTCAAAGCAGTACGTTCCAGAAACTTTGTCTTTTTTGTCATTTTTTTCAAAGGTTGAAACTATGACCACCTAGTAAAACCACCAGAAATGACATATTGTTTTACATTAGATAAGTGGGGCATCAAGTCAAAACACACATGAAAAACACAAAATATAATGTCAATGAAAATGTCCATGAAAATAAATGTTCAAAGTGTCAATTAGTGGACAGTATGGTACTCCTTGAAGCAGGGGGCGACGCAGAGGGGCTGGTGGCACGTGTCGCACTCGAAGTGCGTCTTCTTTCGCAGACCACGGGAAGCGCAGAGGACATACCGCCGGTAGCGGAAGTCGCCATAGCTGGTCCTCTCAAAGTCCACGGGGAAGTGTCGGCCGACAAAGCGGGAGTTGGTGAATGGTGGAGTATCGTGCTGAGGGCGGTACTCGGGCAAGGGCTCGTCGAACAGCAGCTCACAGACAAGACTCAAGCGGTAGTCGAGGAAGGAGAGGCGGTGACCAACGGCCAGGTACACGGCGTAGCTGTTCACCAGCTTCAAGTCGAGCAGGTAGAAGAAGAGCTTCTTGTACCACTTGAGGGACTTACGAGTTGCTCGATGATTTGCCGCTAGTTGGTCGCTCTTGTCAATGCCCCCCATCAGGACGTTGTACTCCATGACACAGGTCGGTTTCTGCTTTTCCTGCCCTGTCCTGTCTTGCTTGCCGGTGCCACGGATGTCTGCCGTATGCATGGTGGAGAGCATACGGATGTTGCGCTTGTCTTGCCACACCATGGCCAGGAGAGAACCGCTGACACCCAGGTCGGCCGACCGGGACGCTGTTTCGCCCCGCTTCAGCTTGACAGACTGCAGGTCTTTCGGCATCCCTTTTCTGTTTTCCATGACGGTGCCGACGACGTTGAACTTCTGGTTGTGAAGTCGTCGAGACAAATCTGGACTGCTGAAGGCCCGGTCAAGGGCAAGGTTGTAGCCCTTACCACTTAGGTCGTTCACCAGGTCCATCACCACTTGTTTAGTTGCTCGGAGGTCTCCTTTACTTTTGAAGTTATAGCAGTACCCGGTGGCACTCCCGGTGCTCTGGCACAACTTGTACATCTTGATGCCGAAGTGGGCCCTCTTTCTGGGGTTGTAGGTAGCGAAGCGGAGATGCCCGTAAAACTTCAGCAGGGAGTCGTCGACGGAAATGTCCCGTTGAGAAACGTAGACAGTGGCAAACTTCTGAGCAAGATGGTCGACGACTGGGCGCACTTTGAAGAGGCGGTCGGTGCAGTCATCTGGCATGGCGGTGTTATCGTTGAAGTGCAGGGACTGCAGGATGGCAAGGAAGCGATCTAGGGGCATGACGGACGGGAATAGGCTCATCTTCAGTAGTGGGTCGGTGGACCAGAAGCTATGAAGGGTGGGGTGCTTCGCAATGCCCGTCATTATGCAAAGGCCCAGAATGGCCTTCAGTTCTCTAGTGTTCAGATCAGTCCATGATCGCATGTGCGCCGATGTCGTAGCGGGCCTCTGCACGGCATACCGGTTGCTCTCTTGCACTATCTTGTTGTAGAGAACGTCGTCAAAAAACAGTTCAAAGGCTTTACTGCAGGTCGAGCTGCGATGCAGGTGGGGATCGACGGCACCACCATTACCGGTGAAGCCGTACTTCAGCGGTGTACTGTCTTCATCTGTCCATTGGAACGGTGCGGCACTGCTGCTGGTCGATGCGGCGGTCTGTGTACGGGACTGTCTCTTGCACTTGGCATGTACCGCCAAGGGTACATCACTGTCAATTTCTGTACTTGGCTGTACTTGAGCAGGTGACGGCGGTGATGAAAAAGACGAAGAAACTTCGTCTGAACTGAGATAAAACTCGCTTTCACTGGAAGAGCTGGATTCTCCGGATATAACTTCAGCCATGTTGTCTGTACTCTAAATAACACGATACCCAATATGAACACGTGAACACTGCACGGCGTTTTTATTCTCAAGCAGCGAGGGCCGTGCCCTGTCAGTCAACGTGGCAAGGGCCAGCAGCGCCTGTGCCGGGTCATTCATGGGGCGCAGGTGCATAATGAGCCCGCACAGCCCGCGCTTTGTCTTCGGTGCAGTGCAGCGATAATCCCCTGCGAGTGCCCAGCAGCGCGAACAAATGCGCTCTGCAAAACAATACACGGATTACCTCCTCTAATTGCAGCGCTCTGCGCTGAAAGAATACAGGGATTGATTGGCAGGGCCCAGCAGCTCTCAGGAGCTCGTACGTTTATTTCAGGCTTTGATAAGTTCGGTCACCCCGGCTATAAAATAAGTTCGGTCACCCCGGCTATAAAATAAGTTCAGTCACCCCGGCTATAAAAAAAGTCACAATTCACCGGCCAACGATGGCCTAAACTTTTTAACTGACAGCCCCAAACTTTTTAAGAAACGCCCAGCAACTTTTTTTTTTATAGTAAAGTTCCGATTTCGGAGTCCCCGGCCCCAAATATAAGGCCTATGGCTCCGGTACCGGAGCCCCCGGCTGGAATTGGTTAAGTGTGCCATGTTTCCTATATTGATTTTGTTTGTTTTTTAGAAATTCTCTTAAGACTTTTATTCAAGAATTGAACTGGTTCCAGTTTTAAAAAGTAACGAGAGGTTCCTCTGATTTTGTTAACCAAACATTTCTTCATACCATTTACCAAGTTAGTGATGTGAGTCGCAAGGGAAAAATCTTAAGGCAAAGAGCTGGTTGTTGAGAGGAGTCACAGTTTAACGTTATTCTCTTGAAACTACCCCTCAGAAACTGATGACCATGGAAAACTCCCCCATTATTGACTACTACCCATTGGACTTTGACACCGACCTCAATGGCAAACTGCAACAGTGGGAAGCAGTGGTGCTCATTCCATTCATCGATGAGGTAAGTCTCATAGTCCCCTTCTAGGTAAACATTTTCAATCTGTGCGCTGTTTACTGTAAAGACGCCAGCATCTTAATTCGGGACTTTCAAAGACAGTACAAGTGCTTTTCAAGTGAGAACAGAAAAGATGAATGACCAAGAAAAGTCAAACGTACTCCTCTTTCTTAAACCACCTCAAATATTGCAATGCATTGTCTCACTATGACAAAGAATTCCGCTAACAGTGTTTGACTGTTACGATGTGGAAAAGTTTCTGTTCCACCTCATTAGCCATGCACTCTCAGGGTTAAAAAAAACCCAGGTCCTACAGCACATTAGTCAATTATTTTTGTCACATTGTGCCAGCAAGTTAAAAAGGTTGTAATTTTGTCTACAAGAAATGATTGTCAGAGTGAAATGTCTTGATTGCTGGGGCACTGGAAGAAATGCACACAACCTGCAGGATCACTGACAGAGTGGTTCAGGCAAGGCAGTGTATCTATGACTGCAGTGTACTGATATGTACAGGTTTATAGGTAATTCAATACCCTTTCCTAGACAACTCAATGTTTATGATTTGAGCATTTGCTTTGATTAGGGCATCATATAACCATTTTGAATGAAATGAGAGTATGATATTGAGACATAATACAGTGTTATAAGTTCATATTATTGTGATTCTAGTTTTTGACAAACAAGGCAGATGTGATTTTAATAGCCGGTTGTCACAATCAATCAGTTTTTAAACATTTCCTCTTTGGTGTTTAACATCATTAGAGCTTTGAAGCTATGAAATTTTTGCTCAGATGGCAATGGGTTTGAATCATCTACATGATTTTCATATACACCAGTTCGGATGTTGCCTGTTTTGCTCGCCCTGAACTGTGATGTTCAATCAATGCATTTTCCAGAACCTCAAAGTAGTCATTAACTTATTGTAAAACGTCGTTACACGAACGTTGGGTTGCTCAAACAGAGGAGAGACACAAGTACAAATGAAGCACATGTACATATATTTGTACAGTACAGTGCGATTGAAAGTTGACCTCAAAAGTGGGAAAATTTTTCGCATTTTTCCATCTGACAAAATAAGTATTCATTTCACAAATTGTGAAAAATTTTCCCCTTGGTGGAAAAAATGCTCACACCTTCTTTTCACAAATGGGAAAACTTTTCACAAGTGGGAAAACTTTTCACAAATGGGAAAACTTTTCACAAGTGGGAAAACATTTCACAAGTGGGAAAACTTTTCACAAGTGGGAAAAAATTCACACAGTTTTCACAAATGTGAAAACGTGAACACCTTTTACCAAATTGAGAAGGAAATTAACCTCGGCCCCAAGAAAATCAATTGAAAAGTTCACAAGTACATGCACAGTAAGCTGAACAGTTGCCAAAAATATCCCCCAACCACACTTTGTGTTGGAATGCACAATTTTTTTGTAAGAATTGAGAGGAACAAAGTCAGAAGAGCCATCAAATATCATCCTACATGTGCTTGTTGATTAATTATCTTGGAAAAGCAGTTATGAAAACAGTGATTACCATAACTTATGACATCATAGACAAAATCTTAGAAGGCAGTCCATATCTTGCTTGTGTACGGCTGCTCATGTGGGACTACCATGTATGGGATGCCATGTTGACCGGCCGCTGTGCACGCACGCCCGGCCACCACCATTTGGAAATCACGGTGCTTGTCATTGCTCGGTGGTCAAATGCCCCCACATTCACAATCTAAACCTTAATCTTTCTACAATGTTTCCAACCCATTCTTTTCATGAATACCTAGTTTCTTGTCAATGTACCAGAAAGCCTCCAAAATTTTGACCAGATCAAACTTCCAGAAAACTTCACTTTTTTTGTGAGATTTTTGGAAAAGGAGTTTGGGCAACTCAAACCCTATCCATTCATCGATGAAAAATAGTGTGGTCCAAAGACCCAATTCACATTGAGTTCGGTGGGATGTGAACCCAGGTCACACAAGTGGAAGATGTGTAGAACGTATCACTGCACCAACCAGTTTAAGTGTGAAATGACCTTTTTTGATTGTTAACTTTTTCAGGAACGTCTCCTCGCGGCGATGGACAGCGTCAGCATGCACCTGACCGATGAGGAACGAAGTCGTAATCAGCATGGGCCCCACCTCAAGCACACCTACGACAAGACACTCAATTACAAATACCTGTCCTCTCTACCTGGGCACTTCCCCGACATCAATGCCTGCCGGGTCAGGTGAGGCAGTTATGGGGGGGGGGTATTTTCACTGATTGTGCTCACTATTACGTCACAGCTGTTTCAGTTGAAGCAATACACCTTTTCTGTGTTAAATTTGAATATTATCTGTTACACTGAGTTCTTTAAATTAACGTGAACAAAAATATGACTTCTCCATACTAAAGACACTGTTGCTATACCTTGAGATTCGGGGCAAGTTTTTGCTGCAGACGTCTGTACTAGTAGGCGGGAAGTTCTGGGTTCAAGTCCAACCTGAGTACGCTTGTGGTTTTTTCACAAGCCTTCTGGGGCAATTACTGAGTATACAATATCATAATACATGCCAGGCAGGGCAAAATCCAAAATCAATTCTCAATAGTTGGCATACTGGTAGTTCGGTTCCAACAGAGAAGGACATCAACTATTGTGGGACCTGCTGCAGTTTTGGATAAAATCTGAGCCTGCTGTCGTCTTCCAGATCAGTTTGACAATCTTCCCACAAACCATATGCCCACTTAGCGGTGTAAAGAATTGGCCAGTTAGGGTCTAACATCATTCCTATTTTTTCCTTGAAGGTATGAGGAGTTAGACAAGGACATCTTTCACCTTGATCCCAGCATGCTTCAACGAGGCCTGCGTCCAGGCGTTAAGACAGGTGTTTACTTCCCCGGCTTCCCCACGTTGCATCATCTGAAATTCAGAGTGAGTCCTTTTGTCAAGAACCAGTCTCTGCTATGTGGAGAAAATTCAAAGAGTTCATTCAGTAACGTTTTTCCTGCAGCTCTTGGAAATGCACCTTGTTTTGAGTAATCTTATTTTCCAATTTGTTGGTTTTCCTATTTCGTTAGGTATTGTGGTGTTTTTCGGTTTTATGCTCTGCTACACTCGATACATGTTTTCATTAAATTGTGATGCTAGTCCTGGAAGAAGGCCTCATTGTCTTTAAACTGCTGGAATTGTTGACATTTTGCTGTTTCTTTTCCCTTGGTGATAGGTATAAAGCCTACAAGTAACTCATTAGAAACGTCTTCTATGAGCAAATTTCGGATCCCAATTTTAACAGAAAAATTCTATAAACTGAACAATGCCTTCCCTGAATGGCATCACAGCAACAGCGCCCTCTATTGTGTAGAAAAGCATGAAAAGTGTTCATTAATTTTAAAAGTGCAGTTTTCAACACTAAGCTTTGAAAGGATGCATAGCAGTTTCGTACCATAAAGAGGAGTATAAAGTCGCTTAAACAGTGTGTCAAAAAACCAAAAACCAAGCACATCCCCTAGACCCATACTAGGACATGTAACCCGTGAATATAATGAAGACTTTGCCACATGGCATTTTTGTTATGACATCCTGTTGATTGTTTTTGTCCATCACAGACCAAACTCAGCAAAGAGGAAATTAAAGTCTTCCAGCAAAACAGCCGAGGCGAGAGCATCATTCTTACCATCAAAACAGAGAATGCTGATGTGGTAGGTAGCTTTTTTTATACCAGATGCCGCCATACTGTTCTTGTGTGATGCGAAAAGGGAACACTGATATATTCGCTTTTAATCAGCTGTGACCATTGAAGTTACAATTTAGCCAGATGCAAGGTGCACAAGAAACTTAGCCTGATTTCAGGATTTTTGATGCCAGAGTTGTGGGTTTGTATTGGTTTCATTGCTCGTGTTTTGCTACATTTTGGACAAAATAAATGCGAGATTCACAAAGTCTTTTTTACGTATAGTGTTGGACAAAAGGCATGTCTTCATAGCTATGAATAGTCTTGGAAAGCCACGGTATGTGCTTTGTCTCCCCAAAGCATTTTATATTCGATGATAGGCATGCAGACAATAGTTTATGAAAGAGTAGAGCAATCTATGGTCTTACAAAGCTCTCCTTCTGCAGTCAAAATGGACTGAACTAAACTTACTCGTGAGTTTTGACATTAAAAGGGACAGTGATTTTCATTTCAAACCAGACATGGCTCTGTGGGCTCAATCTCAAACCAGAAAGGGCTCTCTGGGCTCAGTCTCAAACCAGAAAGGGCTCTGTGGGCTCAGTCTCAAACCAGAAAGGGCTCTGTGGGCTCAATCTCAAACCAGAAAGGGCTCTCTGGGCTCAATCTCAAACCAGAAAGGGCTCTGTGGGCTCAATCTCAAACCAGAAAGGGCTGTCTGGGCTCAATCTCAAACCAGAAAGGGCTGTCTGGGCTCAATCTCAAACCAGAAAGGGCTCTCTGGGCTCAATCTCAAACCAGAAAGGGCTGTCTGGGCTCAATCTCAAACCAGAAAGGGCAATCTGGGCTCAATCTCAAACCAGAAAGGGCTCTCTGGGCTCAATCTCAAACCAGAAAGGGCTCTCTGGGCTCAATCTCAAACCAGAAAGGGCTCTCTGGGCTCAATCTCTAACCAGAAAGGGCTCTCTGGGCTCAATCTCAAACCAGAAAGGGCTCTCTGGGCTCAATCTCAAACCAGAAAGGGCTGTCTGGGCTCAATCTCAAACCAGAAAGGGCTTTCTGGTAATTTAATTTAATTTGATTTAATGGTAATATGCACCTATAAAGTTACATGTGATAGAAATGTAGCCACTAAACATTTTTATAAGAAATATGACTTTGTGACATTGACACTTACATTTTTCATGCTCTTCTGTAATGAATATACATGTAAGTGGTACAGGACCACATGTGATTAACATAATTCATGCACCTGTGAGCTGATTGCAGACAGGAAGGGTGTAGCCAATGGACTGTTGTATGGGCCTGACTATGCAAGATTAACATAAATTATGCATAACATGTATTAATCATTGTTGATGGATGGGATGTGCCATTGAGCTGTACATGTACATATAGACCTCATTACATGTGGCTAACTTGTATTTACGCAAGCATACCCGTATGTTACTTTCAGACGGCAGAGGATGTAATCAGTGAAGTGTTTGGTAAGTCCTGCTTTGCTGAATGGCCGCATCTGAAAGAAGTCAAAGTGGTGGCTGTGGCAGATGACACAACTAGGTAAAAAGAAAGAAAAATTACTGCATTGCAGTTCCATGTTCTCTGTAAACCAATTGTTTGTGACTGGTTGGCATGGACAAGCGTTTGTCCACTACGAACACAGGGCAAGGGTTCCCCTCGTTTTCTCTGTTTTCTCCGAATGACGCAATCTACATTCAGAATTCGCATTTTGGCATGAACAGAAAAAAAACCCTTTTAGCTTGTTATAGTTGAGCTCTGAAGACAAATGACACTGCATTCGATTTGGATGCTTCCATATTTCTTTGAACAGATAAAATCAGAGAAACCATGTTTTCCTCAGAGATGCTCTTTAAATACAGAAATTTCAGTACATAGTTACAATAACCCTTCCTGGGAAATCCTGGGGAAGTGTCATCTGGGAAGTCCGGTTGGTATAGTGGCTCTTTCCTCGCCTTCCATCTCTGCGACTCGAGTTCGAGTCCCACCTAGGTCAGCATGTGGTTGGGGTTTTCAGTCCCTGCCTGATTCTGTTGGATTTCCCTGGAAAATTTATCAGGGGTTTTCCTCCCACCTCTACACTGAACATTTCTTCATTGTCGTCTTAATTGTCAGTTCATGCTGTACTTGGTAGTAAATGAGCTGTTGGATGAACAGATGTGAATCGGTAATGAATAAATAAACTAACGGCACAAAAAATGTCATGCAACAAGACTTCTACAACACAAACAGTAAGAGCCATGGCCCAGTTCTCATTAGAGTTAGCTTGAACAAAGACTACTCTGACCTTTGAACTAGGTTTGAACTTGCTGAGAGCGAACAGAGGAGTGACCAACAGGCAGAGAAGCCCAGTGTCAAGAAACTTGACATGTCCGATGGGGACGCTGCTGCCTGGGTCAAAGATATCAAGGCCATACAAGACAGGTAAGGAAGGATTAAATTGACTATGCTACAGGTGGATCACTTGGAACCAAAATGTTTGCTTATCTTTGTAGGATTTTAGCCTGATTTGTTAGGAAGTCTTAACCGCATACAACCTGATTCCTTCACTTTCAACTGCGTGTATAATTACAGTGGCTGCACTTTACGTTCATTTAGCCTTAAAGGTTTTCCAAAATGAGAAGGAGTTTGGAATTTTTAGCTTTTGAATCCTAAATCCACTGAAAGATTACATGGAATTCTTGTCTTGAGAATTGGAGATTCTGCAAACTGTGCCTCTATCCAGTTAGCAAGAGGATAAAGTGCTGTAAGTTCATTACTTAACAATAGATCTTATTCACAAGGGAGCCATTCTTGATCACATTCCCTGAATTTATCTTATTCAGTTTAATCTGTAAAATGAGGTGGTGCCAGACTATTTTGGGTTCAGTGCCTCACTTTCTTTGTAAATGTTGCATAAACCATTTATAAATCACACATTCAAAATGATCCATCATTGCACATGAAATTAATCTGTAATGAACATTATTTCATTGGTTTCATTTGCAGTCTTACGTTCGCAAAATACAAGTTAACCTCGCTTTTGATTCAATATGGCCGACTTGTGAATACGGTCAGATGCATTTTGGGTAGGTTTTCCAGATGTTCTTTGATATAGATTTATGGGAATTCTTTTTCTAATCAATGCTATGTGAAGATATCACAAGAGGAAAGGAGTGAAGATCGGTCCGTCATACGTCTTGGTCTACGCCTGCCCTTTAATGGGAAGACGGTAAGACTTACAACACCCAACATACCATTCAGCTGCATAACATTTTGAATTTCCTCCTTTCAGTTGTCACTGCAACTTCCTAATCAGCCTACTTATTACTTTGCGTTGTTGGCCTCTTGCCAGGTATGTGAGTGGACACAGTGGAGTGGTCACTCTGGAGAAGCAGTGGTCAGATACTCCGGTAGCCTACGCATATCAGATGATGGTCAAGGTAAGAGTACTCTCCCACTCCAGCCACCACACACAACACTCGTTCTCCCTTAGGCTTTCCTGGGTGTAATTACTGGATACGGTGCAATGCATGTGCCGTTATAGGCAGACCCTGTTTATGTTTAACCTTCTTGTTGAAGGTGTGGCTAAATGGCATAGACATTGCACTACTGAACGCTTCCTTATAATCTGTAAATTTCCTTTTTTTAAAGTGTAACCTGTAACCCTCCATTGTAAGTTCTTGACTGTTGAGATCTGGCCGCTGCATTCTTATCAAATGATATCAAGGCGGTAAATGTGTAACTTGGATGCTTATCACATCAATATTACATCGGATTGGCAAATGAAATTCAAGAAATGATATTAGTTTAGGGTTCACAATGCACACCATGGCTATGACTGTTCTTAATAGGGTGTAAACATGGCAGCAACTGAAGTTATTGCCTGAGTGTCGCTCAAGTGTGGTGTCACTGCACAAAAATGCACATCTTGCAATCTCCTGAGCGGCCTACATCACAAATCTTCCAGTTGTCATGGTGTTTTTTGGTCATCTCACCAATCTTTCACAGGACATAGCCGTGCATGACTCAACTTTCCAGCAGTTCAAGACCCTGGAAGAGGTCTTCCCCAAGCAGTCTAACTGCTTCATGCTGGGAGCGCCCAACTACGGCTGCCAGGGAAGTGTGGTGGATGTGGAGGATGGACGAGTCCGTGTTACGCTCTCCTGTCCTGTAGAGCCAGATTTGAATCACCTCAGGAACTCACAGAGCGTAAGGAGTTAATAACCTATTGTAGATAAGTAGTTTTCTTTTTACTTTATGCGTGATTGCATCACAGTAGGGGACATTTCACGTGGTCATACAACTGAGATGGAAGTTGAGTTGAGGCTGTCGGCCCAAGCACTGTTTTGCACCAACTGTAGCACACTATGATTGACTCGTCTAGGAGCTTAAACAAATAAATAGTGCAAAGGAGGCACTTTTGTTTAAATATACTTTTAGAAATGGCCACGTTGTTAGTTGACCAGGTTAATATGAACTTGCCGTGATGGGTAACTTTAGAAGTTAATAATCTCTGTTTGGCATTCTGCCTGAGTGGGTAACATGCCCATTTTAGGAAGCTTGCATGGGTATGCTTGTGTAATTAGCTTAGTTGTGTTATTTACCCCAAGCAGGTAATTTACCCATGTGGGTTTATCCACCCAAGGTCTGGAGGGATTTGTCCAAATCAGAGATATGATTGTAAGTGGAGTTAAACTCGGTTTCTGTCTGTTTTTTCCCAGCATTACGAGATTCAGTACCTCCCTGCTCACATCTTAGCCCAGCGTCTTGGCTTGACATCTCTCATCATCTCCCGTTTATCTGGCAGCATCTTTGTTGGCAGAGGATCCAAGCACAGGTGAGATTGGACATTGGATTGCAGGGACCCCCCCCCAGGTCTTGGTCTCGATCTCAATCTCCAGTATTCAGCCTGGATTTTAGTAGGACTACCTTCAGGTCTTGATCTAGGTCAAAGAGTTCCCATGTCTCTGTCGTTCCTTTTATTAGCTTCAAGTCTAGAGCATGGCTTCCAGTCCACTAGGTGTCGATGTCAGCTTCTTGTTAGGACCTTCATGTTTTGTTAACTTGGCCTGAGGTTTTTGTCTTGAGACCTCTTTTTCTTGGTCTGAGTTTGATTTAAGTCTCCAGAAATACAGTCTTGTGTTCGACATGGGACATCTGGGTCTGAGTCAAGATCTTGGTCTCAGAACCTCTAGATCTTGACTTCGGTCGGGAAATAATTGTTTGGGCCTCCATCTTTACCTCTGGTTTTCTAGGTCTTAATCAGGACCTTTAGGTTTCATTGTCTTAGAACCTTTAGGTCTTGGTTTTGGGACCTTCCAGTCTTGGTCTTGCCTTGGTGTCCATACTTCCATGCCTGAGCCTGAGAATCTCCTGGTCTTGATACTAAACCTTCAGGTCCTCAGACCTGTAAGTCTTAGGACCTGAAAGTGTCTTGATATTAGGAATTTCAGGGCTCTTTCTTCTTTGTCATGCTCTTGGATGCGGTAGTCTTGACTACACTCCACGTGTCACTCTTGTTTTCTTCAGCTCCTCTGTGGGTGCCTCAAATAACTTCAATATCGGCCTCAATCTGAAATTCAATAAGACCAACCAGGAGATCCAGGGTTACTCTAAGAAAGACGAGTCGGGAACATGGTTGTACTCAACCAAGGTCATAGACATCATCAGAGACTACATGGCAAAGTAAGTCAGGAACTTCAAATCTTGCCTAACTTTCGAAAATTTGTTTTAAAAGAGCACAGGTAGCCCACGGTAGAGTTCTTTTGCAACTAGTTGAAGCATTTTTTGGTGGGGTTAGCCTCAAGTTAAATGGTCTACTGTAGATGCACACAGTTTTTTTTTTCAAGCTCTTTAAATATAATTAAATTTTCATAATTTTTATCAACTGTTTGTTTGACATTGCAACATTTTTTTCTGTCTTGCTGCAAGGTTTCCAGAAGTGTTCTTGCGCATTAGTAAGAATCCAAGAGCAGAGGCGTTCTTTGAAGATGACCTGTTTGATGGGCAGCCTGGTCGAATGAAAGAGCTACAGGACTTCATCAAGGCCCTGCCGTGTGCCAAGGTCTCCAAGGTAGATGTGGGCCTGAAGAACCTGGATGAGCCCATCATCAAGCTGATTGAGGCCGAGGTGAAGAAGGTAGGGAGAGGGGTTTTCTCTTCTTGTTCAGTCCCTCATGGGTCTCTTCAAAACAGGTCCATCACGGGTCCTCCAGGCTTAAACCATGTCTCAAGCTTTTCAAATGAACTATAACCAAACCGTTGTCTTGTCATTGCTCACCCTGACACCTGCGTGTACAAGGGGTCGTTTGAAAGTGCTTGGGACTGGTCTCGTGAGAGGACTTGTCATGCACTTGACTACAGCAATGAACAATAGTGGAGAGATGAAGACAGTATTTACAGGAATGGTCGATGAAAATTACCGGGGAAAATGGGTCTGAATGGATGAATTCAAAGAAACTGTTTAAACAGCCATACTGTTAGTTTGAAGAATTCAGAAGAGTTGTCATCATTCTCATGAAAAGTGAGGTTAAAATGTGAGGAAGCTAGATGTGGAGATGGCAGGACTTTGCTGGGAAAGGGTTAAAGCTAGAGGTATGGACTTTGGAGATGGGGTGCTTGGAGTGCTGTCTGGTTGGAGCAATTGGGCAAGTTAATAACCTAATGAAAGCCTAGTTACAGTAAGCATACTGGGAGTGAAAAGGAATGGGTTGGATTGAGGCTGATACGGAGGGAGTTGCCATGGTTACTTTTATTCTGAGGAACATGGAAGAACTCAACCAGCCAATTGAAATGAAGGTTATGGAGGTGGAAATGCTGGATGAAAGACCGTGTCTGATGGGTCAAATCCAACCATCTGTGGTTACCAACTCTATCCTGCAACTCTGTTCTGCACCACTTAACTCATCAACACAAGTCATTTGTTTTTTGATTGAAGTGGTTTTTCCTTAACTCTTTTCTTTTGTCTGTCAGGTTGCTGGATTGAAAGTCAGAAAGCAAAAATTGTGTGTCCGACCACACCTTCTCTACAAGGTAAGCTGCTTTCATTTTTTTTTTTTGCTGGAAAAATCTGAGCAAGGAAATGTGTACCAGTGTCTCTTTGTTTGTTTCTCTTGAACTTTCAGCCTCTTCATTACATGGGCAACTTAATCCCAGACCTGCAAGTGGAGCACGAACTGTTTGATCGCGTCATCAACGTCAAGGAGGGCCACACTGTGCCTCTAGGCGTACGAGGAGTCATCATTGGAATACAGCCGGGTGAGTTCGTTGAGCATAGTTCACAGATGCCCTGGGGAATTTCACATTAAGTTTTAGACAGAGTTTCAAGTTTCTTCCAAGTTTTTACTGCTGTTGAATGTGTTTAGTCACTTACGCAACCAGGAGAGGAAGTTTTCAAAGCAGATTGTCAAATAATTTGTCATTGTATCTTAGAATTCTGTTACTTATGGCTATGATAATGACATGTTTTTTCCATTTGGAAAGTTAACAAATTGTTAACCCCTTCGTGCCGGGAAGTGGTAAGAGCCGCCGTGAAAATTGAGATCCCTCAGTCCACCTTTCAGCTATTATTCTCGACCCACGCTCGAGCGAACACGGTGAAAGAAGGCAGACCCTGGCTCTTGTATATATGGTGATTGGCCTTTGTGTGTTGCTAAGAAATGAAAAGGCTGAATTTACATCATAATCACCAGCTTCACAATAGTCCCCACTTTGAAAAGAGGCAATGGGAATGTGGAAGCGTGAGTAGAGCCGCATGCCACCGAACAATCAGCCTTTTCACCGTGTAAATCAAAGCGTGCAGAGTCTGCAGGGCCACAAACCGAGAATTTGCGGTTTGGCAGGTGGCCTTTGTGGTCAAGCGAGGCTGGAATTCTTGGAGTCGGCTTTCGGAAAAAAATTCCTGTCGTCAAGTGGTTAATTACATACACTTGTATGTTTACATTTACATTGATAGATTTTTTCAGTGCTGCTGTAAGTTAACAAGAATGATACATGATGATATAATAAAATTGACATAACACGTAGATAGATATAGCTAACAATTGATATCATGTTGGACATTGAATAAAAGGCAACATCTAGGTCTGGAATGAAACCATGGCATTTGTTCCACCAGCCTAGGGACGGACAATTGATAATGTAGTCAGCAAGGGAGATTGTTAGCTGATAGACACGTGCCCCTCGTTAAAATTGGAATTGTGTTTCAAGAGTGAAAACACCAATTTTGTATTGAATGAAGTTACTTCAGTGCCAGAGAGTTCCTGGATACAGTGACCTTACTTTGGGTAGGGTGGTGGGTTGGACCAGGTGCATGGCGGCCTTGTTCAACCCCTCAACAGTCGGGGGGGGAGGGTGGTGGGTTGGACCAGGTGCATGGTGGCCTTGTTCAACCCCTCAACAGTCTGTGGGGAAAAAGGGTGGTGGGTTGGACCAGGTGCATGGCGGCCTTGTTCAACCCCTCAACAGTCTGTGGGGAAAAGGAGGAGGGGCTGTGTGGGTCTACAGAGCCATGACTAAGCTTTGATCAAAGAAACTGTCCCCTCAAAGAAATTAAATGAGGCACCCTACCCCTTCCGCCCACTGACTGAACTTTACCGCTCCTGTTTAGATGACACTTCTTATCTGTTCACTCGCAAGGAAGAGTTTGATTAACAGTCGGTCCAAGGTGATTGGATTTGTTTCAAAAGCATAGTTGTATCCGACCTCTGCCAATGTAGCCTCCATTTCCCAGCACCTTCTGCCGGGTTTTGTGTTTATAGGATCTATAATGAACTTATTATCTAACGTTCATTTGGTTCCAGGGCCAGGTTCAACTAGGTAGTTGACTAGATGGTTCAAACTGTCTATCCTGCAGGCAGTATACATGTAGGTCAAACTACAGGCTAATAATGACAGTCGTTGTTCAAACATGCCCTTGCATGTGAGTGTACCAGGTTGCGCCCTCTACTGTTCATGCACGGAGGGGATGTAGCACTGACAGATCTTTCTGCATGAGTGTCCCCTTGGTGCATGAACACTAGAGGTTGCCTTGTGGACAGTAAGCTTAATGGCTAATCCTTGTGTAGGTGACACTGTGCTTGACTGTATCTACGAGATTGTGTTTGATGAGGAGTTTCCTGGTGGTCTGGTGATCCGTTGCACCGGTAACCGTGGTTACAGGCTCCCGACCACAGCCATCATAAACATATCGTACGGGATGCGCAAGGAACAGGGCCAACAGCAGAGCAACAAGCCAACAGCCGTCGTCAAACCACAGGTGAGATGCTGCATTTTAGGATAGGCTGTAAAATGTGGTCATGTCGTAAAAAGCTAGCGAATAGATACCGAGTTCATATCAGTTTCTACAACTCCTGAATTAATCCCTGTCATCTAATTGGTAGATTGTTGATCACGTACCTTTCATTATTCGTCATAACACTTGACACACCTGCACCCAATTAATAGCATGTAACAGTTATACATAAGCACAAAACATTTCTGAACTTGTGTGTCGTACAAAGATTCACAGCATTTTTTCAGGATTTGTTTGGGCATCGAGCACAACAAACAATGAATGTTTCACATTCGTGCATTGAATGGAATGATTTCATTTGATGACGGATGGAATGATCCATTCCACTCAGCCTGCCTTGAGTGTAATGGAACGTTCCGTCTCTTACTGCATGAAATAGGAGAAATTCACAATACAGTGTTCTGCCAAGAGATGCCAAAAATAGGCCATTTTCCAAGTTTGCGGTTAAAAAAACATGGCATTATCAGTGGATACATGTACATATGAGTATTTTCTTTTTGGGGTTTTGAAGTCACGAGACCGGCAGTCTGCCACCTTACAAGATGCCACCATCTTACCACTACAGGCACAAGTAATACACATATGAATTTTCTACCAAGCAAACAATGGGAACAATTAAAGGTCCCCAGAAAGCATCATCGTCGGTTTCCCACAATGCACTGTGAAAGGTGGCCTCGCCTTGTCCACTTCTTGGTGGCATACCGTGTTTTGATTCATCCTTGTTACTTACACCTCCTCATGAGTATTCCCTGCACTCATACTGTGTTTAAGTCAAATGGTATACACGTATTTGGCAACTGGTACCTGACCATTCCTGACTGTGTGGTGTTTTTTGGTTTTACACTCAGGTATTCCCGCAACCCAATGCCCGAACGCAGATTCGCGGCTGGTACTCGGACATAATCGGTAGGCTGGGTGCTTCACTTGAGCAGTCTTGCCAGAGCCAGCGACAAAAACAGCAGCAGCGCCAGTCACAAGCACAGGTTCAGTCCAAGCCAACCGCAGCAATCAATTACAAGTAAGGACACTCACATACAGTGTGACTGTAATTCGATGCCACTCGTCGAAACGGAATGAGCTAAGAGTGAGAATTGTTAGGGATTAGGACATATTTGCATCCTGGAGTATATAGAGGAGGAACATTCCTGTGGAATGTGATAGGTAAGGGGACTGACTTTGGTTTAAGGGAAATATTAATCCTTAAAGTTGAAATATTTTTTGTTAAAGAAAATGCACTTCCAACCACTGTTGCATTCATTAACAGTCAGCTTAAAAAGGTTGGTTCAAACTTAGTGAAAAGCAAACCCGAATGCAATTTCAGATAAAAAAATCACACAGCAAATTCACAATCAGTTAAGCACGTTTCAGTGCAAACAAATTTCACTGTAAATGTTTCGCGATGTCAAATTTGCTTCACTTTTGGCGCGCAGTATGAACCGGCCTTGAAACTGAAAGAAAAACTGATTTTGTGGATGTTTTATTGAGCTAAGGCATTTTGTATAATCAGTTGGTAAAAAAAATCAGAACAGAATCTACAGATTGAGGTTCATCTGATTAAAAAAAAAATTAACCACCTTTTCATGATTTGGCTTGGCAGCATTTTGAAGCTGTTTCTTAAGCCTGTAATGTCGAGAGAGAAACTCAAATAGAGGAAGTTTGGAAGACTGAGTGGTTTTTGGCCTTGCAGCTTTGGCATTTCTGTGATAATCAGTGCCATCTTGGAATGGTTAGAGAATCGGTGGCCAAAAATCACTCCAGTGAATGACTTCTACTGGCTTTGGGTTTTGATTTTTAGTACAGTGATTTTAAGACATTTCTCTTTGTTTCTTATAAATTTGATTGTTAGGGAGGCGTTATCACAGAAAGGTAGTGTTAAACAAGAGAAGGAACAGAGTTCTAATTCACAGCCATCACTGGCCATGAAGATCCTGACACGGTCAGGACCCAAGGTGACTGCGCGTTCCCCCTCTAAGGAACCTCTCCCGGGGAAGAGCTCACAGTCTCAAAGAATCCCTCCGAGCTTCCAGAAGCAGGAGGGGATAGACAGCAGGAAAAATACAGCAAAGATAGAAAAGGTCAGACAGGGGCAGAGGAAAGATGCGGTCTCCAAATCAGAGGTGTCAACAACGAGAATCCGTGATAAGGCTCTCAGCGAGGAGATTCGCAAGATTCGAAGTCGGGAAGACAAGAAAGCTGCTGAGCCAGAGGTCAATGAGATGGCAGAGCAGTCCCCGGCCAACGAGGTGGACGAGTTTGCCATCATGTGGCAGAACCTGCAGAAAGGGTCTAACAACAGCGGCACCTCCTCCCCCATGACTGAGGACTCCGCCCCTGACAAGGAGAGCAGCCCGAGTGATGAGCTGACCTCCCCCTTGGCCTCGGGAGGCCAGACACCTCTGTCAGAGGAGGACATGACGGGGCCCTCCGTCCAAATGCAGCTGGCCCTGTCTGCACTGCCCAAGATGGAGGCTCCTGGGCCAAAGGTCACAGGGGGTGAGACCATTGTTGAGGAAGGGGATGAGGAATTCGAGGGTGAAGAGTTTGAAGTAGATGAAGAAGCACGGATGACTCCAAGAACATATGCAAAGGTATGTGACATTGATGAAGTGTATACCTGCTAACTGTTATGGTTTGAAGAGCGCCTCTAAGGAAAACAATTTTTTTTAGAAAAGAAAGAAAGCGAGGGGAACCCTCGCCCTGTGTTTTGTAATGGATTAACCCTTGTGCATGCCAAACAATGGCTGCATGCATAGTCCTTTCTCCAAATGACGCAATCTACACTCAGAATTCGCATCTTGGCATGAACATAAAAAATGCCCTTTTCAGCTTGTTATAGTTGAGCTCTGGAGACAAATGACACTGCATTCGATTTGGATGCTTCCATATTTATTTGAACAAATAAAATCAGAGCAAACGTGTTTTACGTAGAGGTGCTCTGTAAATGGGAAGTGTTCTGATTTTTGTGTTTCCATAAAAAGCAAAAAATAGATAAATTTAAAAGTTGGGCACAAGAGGGCGCTCTTTGCTAAACAAAGGCACTGTTCACTATGTCAAAATGGCAGTTGTTGCACATACATAGGTAGATGTGTGTTTATGCACATTACAGCATCTCTCGTTAGGCTTCTTGTTCTGCTGTTGGCTCATAAAATGGGTGTTCCGATTTCTGACTTTTTAATGTTGGCAGGTACATGTAGGGACAGTACCAAGTATTGGTGTCGGGTCACTGTTCTTATAAGAAAAAAGCAGACTAAATTTATACAACTATCAGTTTTTTCTAAGGTTGTAAAAGAAAGTATTTGTTGTTTCGAATAACTGTTTTATTGTCCAATTTTGCTGAATCTTTTTTTCCCATGTGGCATCAGTCTGGAACAGAGGAGCTGTGTCGAATGCTGAACATTTCCTCGGTGTCCGATGGCGACGGTACAACCAAGGATATTGCTTTGCCTCACTCTGTCGTCATAGAAGCGTCAACAGGCAAGAAGCAGTATGGCATACCACTCACCCTTGATCAGCTCTTTGCAGGTAGAGTCAGAGCTGGGTTCCTTTGGACGATCTCCCAGCCAGCGGGGAGGCTGAGGGGAATTCTGCCTCCCCAAAAGAAATTGCCTGTCCAATGCCCAATTTTTTTAAAACCTGGTTTGCTTGTAGAGATACTCACTCAGTACAAGTGTCAAGTTTCATCTAATAATCTGAAACACGGTTTTGTCGTTATGGTCAATTGAAGTTCGAGGTGATATGCATGCATTGAGCATAGCAGTGGAAAAGACACATTTTTGGCTGACCTGTCTCAGAAAAATAGGCATTGCACCATAACAAGTGTTCAAATTTTTGTCCCCGTTATGAATTTGCCCCTCAAATAACCATTGTTCAACACATGTATTTTCCCCAAAGCTACAGTGGGTGACTATAATAAAACCCTCACCCAAGTGTGTATTTGCCTGCAACTGGGGACCCCCTATTGTTCCTCTTTTGTTTGTACTTTAACTTTTTTAGGAGACCACCCATATGTTTTGTACACAGTTGTCAATCGGGGACCCTCTGTCAATCGGGGACCTTATTGTCCTCTATTGTTCAGGGTCCCCAATTGAATGCAGAAACAAACTCACATACCCAGTGTGGACATTCATTTGTTTGTTGTGTAGTTAAGAAAATCCAGAGAAAATACTGCAATATCTAACTCTGTGAACACGGCATGAAGCTATTGAACTTGATGCTTTCCTCAACTGTCACTTGCTTGGTTACACACATTCCTATGCCAGTTACCCCTGAAAACCAGTTTTCAGGGGATGGAAAGCATTGTGTGGACCTTTGCATGTCCTCACTGTGTATTCACACCCTGCTTTATGTAGATCTTGATATAACTCAAAGTCAGTTAATTTGAAATCGGGTTGATTTTGATCATGTACACAGTAATTGTATGTGTCAGCCATTTGAAGTATGACACTGGGACTCTGTAACTTTCATTACCTAGACATTCAGATAAGTTGAAATCCGTTCCCCGAGGTTCGAGTGATCAGGATTGTACTGTATTTCATTCTCAGGTCCACTTAAAAGTATATTTTGTTATGCCCACTTAAATTACATACAATCACTCTACTGCATATGAATATGCACACCTCTGTGTGTACATACATGTACCATGAAATGCACCTTTGCAAAGGAAGGGCCCCCTATCCCTATATCCATTCCAATATTGACTTCAAATGACCATCTAAGACGGTTCCTTTTTATACTAATGAAATTACCATGTGATCTGGCTTCTTACCACCTATACATGTACATGTAGGTGCCAGTCTGAACAATCCTCCAAATAGTATATCACCAGCGCCGATTACTCCAACCAGTCAGGCTAGTGTACCAGTGCCTGGTGGAGGGAGCCAACCTACACCACTCCATCCCCACCCCCTGGCTCAGGTGTCCGGTCCCCACCCTGGACTCATGAAGGGTAAGAATTCACGTTCTATCCATAAACCCCTGCAGCTAGAGTTGTTTCAGGCTACATTTAACGTTCAAGACCTCCCAAACCAGATAGCGCCATAAATGTCTTGTGCACAAAAAAAGGAAGGACTAGATGTATGAGGTCGCCAAACCATTTGTAACTGTCATGATATTTCACGATTAAGTTACTGGTACCTCCCAAATCCTCCTGGAACCATATAGCCTGCCTGATGAACTGCAGAAATTTCCCTCTAGATTTGAAGTTTGTGGAAACAGTTTATACAGTATGTGATAACCTACCAAAGATATTCCAGAGTTTTACTGATGACCCAACGGATCTTAAAAAGTCTTGCTGAACTTACAAATCACCTCATTTGACCACTTACCAGTAACGATCTTGACTAAGGCTGTGGAAGAATTTTTGAGAGCTTTTTAGCTTTGAAAACGTCAGTGATCACCCTAAACCTCATAGTCCCCAAAAGGCAAAGGTCCAGAAATGTTCTGTGGAAGTGTACCAAGATTTGGTAGTACCCATAAATACAACCAGTGTTGTAGTCGTCGAGACTGGTCTTGGTCTCGAGACCAGTTTGAACGTGGTCTTGGTCTCGAACATGCTGGTCTTGGTCTCAAATCATTGGTCTCGGTCTTGGTCTTGATCTCGCACCTCCCGTTCTCGGAATTTTCGGTCGAGACCAGTACAAGACCAATTTAAAAATACACTTTGCACCCTTTTATACCTGATGGGTGATGAATTTTGATTGTTTGTAGGCCTACAAAAAACTTGAATTGAGACTCTGCAAGACGTAGGTACGTCTGTTAAGGACTGTACGTACGACCATTCATTGTGGCTAAGGCTAGCAGTAGCGTGTCATGCGCCAACTTCACCCTTTGCTCGAATTACGTGTGCACCCAAGGTTAAACTTGCGCGGCCGAAATTTAAAGCTTTCGCACTCGCAGTTAAACATTCGCACGCAAAGTTGAAGCTTGCACCAGGAAGAAGATAGCGCATTACAGCCCCCAAAATAATTGTCACTGGTTACCGGCCGTAAAAAGATTTGTCATTTGTTGTTGTCGGGTAGCTGTGAACCCGTAGTCACATTGTGTGGTCTGGTAACTAGACGCTTATTTATGCACTGTTTGTTGATCTCAAACTTGGCTAACAAGACACCATTCCGTGATAGCGTTTTTGGCACAATGTGTGCCGCCGCGAGCCTTTGCCTTGGTGGTGCGTAAGTTCGTTGACATCATGATTACTGGAAAGTCTTTTCCGGCTATCATGTCTGGCAATTCGGCAATCACACATCATGCATTCAACTATCACAAGGAATACGTTGGTGTCAAAAGGGAAGCAAAAAGATGTCGTTGTGTGTGTTTTTTGCACGAAAAAAACAGCACCAGCGATAACGCAGAAACAACGTCTGCCTTCATCAAACACGTGCGCTGCCATCACCCCGTGAAGTACGTACGTGTACCAGGCTACTTCTAGGAATAATCTTTCAGTCCTCATGTTTGTTTAAATTTTAAAACAATCAAAAACTGTTTCGTGTTTCAATTTTTAATGGAATGTGATGCCATGTTTGCATTGTACAGTCCCTAGTTTGAAATGAAAATAAATTGGTTTAATTTATCATTTTAAAATGAATTGAGCTGAAATGCATAAAATTATGAAGTGCCATTATTTTTCGTTCTTAATTTTCATTTAGGCCCAGTTATTTTTTATACTTGTTGCATGCTTTTTTTTTCCTACTTCAAGACATTTTCTTGTTTTTCAAACTCACAAAAGTACATTATATATAACGAGTTTGCCCTTACCCAACGTATATTAATAAACACTGTATGCTCAGTGCTTGTCCGAGAGCTTGCAAAAAAACCTCACAAGCTTACTCGGGTGGGACTCGAACCCACGACCTCCTGCCCACTAGTGCAGATGTCTCAACCACTCGACCACCGAGCTTGCCGGGGTCGGCTGGCCGGTCCGAGTCAAATGAAGCAGCGGGTACCGCGAACTATTTTCAAGATGTACTTTTGCGTTGGGGAGATGTTAATTATAACGGGTTTGCCCTTACCCAACGTATATTAATAAACACTGTATGCTCAGTGCTTGTCCGAGAGCTTACGAGAAAACCTCACAAGCTTACTCGGGTGGGACTTGAACAAAAGTACATGTAAATCCTATGGGCCTGTCTCCTTGTGAACCTTGTCATAACATTTAACACAGATGGATTACATGCATGTGCTGCCTGCCATACCAGGCAGTAACAACAAAAACAATGCTAAATTCCGGGACAATTCTGTCAGACTAACGCATACATGTTGTTCTGTGGTTTATAGCCCATCTTCACATTTTTGTGTCAATGTACAGAGATGATTTCTGTCCAATTATTTACAAATGTGGTATTGGTGTTGGTCTTGGTCTGGGACGGCTGGTCTTGGTCTCGGTGTTGGGTTACTTTGTCTGGTCTGGTCTTGGTCTGTTGGTCTCGGTCTTGGTCTTGGACTGCCTGGTCTTGACTACAACACTGACCTCTACCTTGCTGAGGACTGATATCAAACCCGAGAGCCTTGCCAACTGTCTGACAGACCCTTGGAACCAGAATGAGAAGGCATCCCAATGTTTAACGTTCTAAAGTTTTAGATTAGCAGCACATTTGAAAACCTCACAGACCATCAACAAAATGGCAAAGAACCTTGAAACAGATCTCAGTAACCTTCTCTCTAGACATAACCACTGTCTTTTTAAAAAAAAGTGCTCAGGCATCGAGCACTTGGTTCAAACCTGTCTTTACCTCACACGGGATTTCAAACACCTAACAGATTCAGTACTTGACCAAATGCTGTAAACTTTGTAGTTGACCTTGCATATCTTTGGTTCATAATGTGTTACTACTACTGTTCTATTCAGGTCCCGAGTCCTCTCACCCAGGCACTGTTCCCACCCAGCCAAGGCCATTACCCCAGGCCCCAGGCCACGCTACGATCCCTGTAAAGGTGGGATCTCACGGTGTCACGTTTCAGCCAGCCTACTTTCCTCAAGGTGCTGTGTCTCCCGCGAGGTTGACTGTAGGGAATTACTCACCCCAGTCAGGTGCCTCGCCTGTCCAGCTTTTGCCCCACCACACGTTTCAAGGGACTCCTTTAGTTACTGTCAATCCTGGGAAGCCAGGCATGCAACACCCTGCAAGCTTAATGGTGCAGCCCGTTGGACAAACACCACAGCAGCAGTTGGGAGTTCAGCAGCAGGCGCAGCAGCCAATCAGAATGCAAGGTCCTGGCCACCAATCCCAAGCCGGTGTGGTGAAACCAGTACCCACTCATGCGGATCCCCACTCCCCCGCATATCCTCAGCAACAGCCGACAAGCGTCTCTGCCAATGAGAACACGTCCAACGCCAGACTGTATCCGGCATCAGCACCTCAGCAGCAGAGTGCAAGTGTTGCCCAAGGACACACCCCTGGATTTCACGTTGTCACGCCGCGGCCATTTCAAACAGCCCCGGTGCCGATCGCAGCCCCGGGGAGATCGCACCCGGGCCCCCAGGTGATGGGCTCCCCATCGCAACCTCCCAACCTCCGACCCAGGGTTCCGTTCCCTGGGCAGCAGCATGGACAACCTCCACCCCAGGGCTTCCCAGCGAGGCCCCAGAATGCCTTCGAGGCGTTACTAATGTGGTGTCATCAAAGGGGTCTGCCGCAACCACTGTGCCATTACCAGAGAAATAATACCACGGTGAGATGATGTTCCATGAAACGTTATCACAGGGTTTTCACAGTGATAGTCGGAATGATCTCAAAATGTTCCACACTACACTCTATTATCCAACACGCTGTTCATTGAAAAGTTGCGCCATTTTCATCTCAGCATCGCTCACTTGCAGTAGTCTGCATGCTGAACAAATGTGTCTTCATAAGCACTGGATCATGTTTTGTGATGCTGTAAGGGAATGAATGATATAAACTACAACTTTTCTCGACTAATTTGGTTGGTTTATGATGCATAAGAAGTAAAGGCCTTCATGTTTTTGACCTGATCAGTGTATCAAATAAAATTTCACTGAGATTGAAGGTGGTTTTTCTGAGGATTTACACATAACATTTACACTGTTTTTGTTCTTACTTCATTAGTATACTCAAAAAAAGGAAGACTTCTTACAACTTGAAAGCAATGATAATTTCTGTTAAACTCTGACATTTTGAGATTTTCTTTCACTATTTTGGAACTTCAGGGTCAGGTACGGGGTATGGTGCAATTGGCTAACGGTCAGCAGTTCTTTGGTCCAGACTGCCCATCAGATGTCATAGCCGTAGATGCTGCAGCCCACATGGCAATGACAAACTTAGTGAGTACAGGCAACAGGCTTACATTTTCCGGGATGGCTCGGGTGACTAGTGAGGAAAACTCCCACTGCTGTGGCCCGTGTTCAATTCCAGCATGTCCGTTTGTGGGACATGGCAGAGGTCTGAACAAAATGTGGATTTTGACTGAAGTGGATAATGTTGGTATCTTGCATCCTGAATTCCACTGCTTTTATGGTTTGCCATTTCCCGGAAAAACAAGGTTCCCAGCCATCCTGGAAATAAGGGAAAACCTGGAAACAGGCAGAGAACTTGAGAAAAAAAAGCTTCAAATCAGAGAAGAGTCAGGGAATTTGATTAGCCCTTAAAGACAGAATGGTCAGCCTGTTATACTTGTATTTTGTCTCATGTCCAAACAACATATCCATTGGATGATTGGCTGTGGTTGCTTTTATATGCGTCAAACTGGAAACATGTCAAAATAATGATCCTGGAATTTTGAAAATTCATCGGGCAAAAACCAGGGAATTTGGTTTTCCATAAAACGTTGGGAATCCTGATACAGGAAAAAATATTCAAGTCCAGCCCAAGCTGTTGTGGCTTCTTTGTATCAGTCTAGTATTTATGTGCATTTCTTTTCACATGAAATGATACGTTGGTCCCTCACAGGATGTTTCCAGCTAACGCCAGAGCTAACTTGTATTTCAGGGTAGGGAGGGGCTAATTGTTGTGAGGTAGCTTGCTCAGGGACATAGCCCATGACCAGCAGATGGATTTGAAGTTACAATGGCCCTCTCCGTCCCACTGTGTTAAGTTTGGAACCTTTTCCATTTTTGAGCTTCCAAAGGCCTACAGATTGGAACGTTTTGATTTTTTGGGGGGGATCCCAAAAATGTCTTGTACGCTGCACACCGTCTAGAAGGTTCGTTCACCCTCAGTAAACATGCAGATTCCCTGATCACAAGTGATCTTGAAGAATGTGAAACATTAGTCAACCCACATGTACATGCACTGCTAGGGGTTGAGTGGGAAATCATTGCTACACAGGCACTGAGTGGCTGTTTCCTTCTGCAGGCAAAACACCTGGTTTTCTTATGCTTGTCCAGTGACAAAAAAACCAAAAAACAGCTGTTGGGATCTGTACGTGATTTGACTGTCTGGTTCCCAGTCCTCGTGATCATGTTCATCATGCGTTCGACCATCTATCAATGAATTGGTGTGGTAAACCAATAGCAGCTCTGGTGTTCCTTTTTTCCAAGTTTCCAATGTTCACAGGTACGGATTTAACATTCAGAGCACAAATCTTGTAACATACGTTTTTATTGTGCTTTATTTAGACATCGCAATCACCAAGAAGTCCCATGATGCAACAGATGAGGCCTACCACGCGCCCAACACTCGGTAATCTCTCGCCCATGTCCTTCAGTAGCTTAACCTTAAAAGAGGCAGGCTGTCTTGGACCATCTCACAGCCCCCTTCCCCAGTAACTTGCCATGCCCTTTTTTTTTTTAAACTTGGCATGCACGTAGAGACACAACTTTAACCACTACCAGCCGGGGACTCCGGGATCGGAGCCGTATGGTTTATATGTGTGGCCGGGGTCTCCGAACTCGGACAAAGGAAACAGGGCCCTGTAACAAAAGACCGTACTCCGAACAAAAGACCAGGCTGCTGGGCATGACCGGCATTTTTCACTCTCAAAAGTGGTGATAATCCAGTGTTATTTTGAAACCGTATACCAGGGTTTGGGGTATTTAGAGCAAGCGGATTACCACCGGGGACAAAAGCTCTCCACCACCGCAGCGATGAGCCACACAGCACCGCTGCATGCTAATCTGGCCCCTATTGAAAAGAGGTCAGCAGTGCACTGAGCCAGGTTCGTGAACAAAAGACAGCTGTATAACACCGCACAATCTGGGCTCTGTTTACAAGGCTGCAGGCCTGGCTGAAATATTCGGGCGTCAATGAAGGTCAGCTGTCAACTTAGCGTAGTGCCTGAAGATTACTCCGTGCGGCTATAAACGACTGTTAAATGGAATGATAAATTGTTGAAGGATTTTGAAAACGGAAAAAATGATAGTCATGCCGGCCCAGCATCCTCAACGTTGAAAAATGCCCCGGTCCGAAGTGGTTAATCTGATGTATGGTTTTTGTTATTAGTGTCATTTGAAGTTCAAGGCTACACGAGTACCAGCCCATGTGCATTGGGTATGCCAGAGGAAAAGCATACATTTTAGGCTGACCTTTCTCAAAAAAGTTGGTGTTGTGGAAGAACAGTACGATTTTCACAAAAGTGGGGTCAGAATGACTGCAGTGAGTTACTGGACAACTCCCTAAAGGATAAGCTTGTGAATAACTGCATTACACCAAACGTGCCACCCTCGGGAATTGTCAAAGTGAGATCTTGTGGGCAAGAGCTGCGGTCTTGATTTAACCCCTTCCAGCCGGGATTCTTTTGACTGTGACTGCTGGGCTGCGGTATGCCCAGTATGCAAAGCTCTGTCCAGCAGCAAGCCCACATTGAAACCACAGGTGCATGATGAATAGAATGTATTTGTGGTATGCACTAATCCTCACACAAAGCCACAGCTGTGGAGGCCTCCTAGTATGAAGGGGTTAACAGCAAATATTTTTCCCTCAAATCTAAAACTACAGTACTTCCATTAAAAACCTGTGCATCTGATATTGTACTCCAGATAAGAGAACTGTTTCCTGTTTCTTTGCACTTGTAGGTCCGATGGGTCCACCATCAGGACCTATGATTCACACCAGTGGACCAAACCCGTTCGTGCCTCTGCAGGTATGCCAGTGCCTGTCCCATGTCAACATATTTCTTGCTGTGGTTACCAAGGGAATAAATGTATACCTTGGCTGGCTCCAGAGAATGGAAGCTGACAGTGTCCTTTGCCGAACCCATTCAAAAAATATCTTCTGAGTCAGAAAGTCAAAACAATTTAAGAAATACATAAATTTTCAATGATATTGTTCAACAAGTTTAGTTCTTTTTATTTTCAAATACCCCTCTAGGAAATTATGGTATGTGCCACTGTACGTCTGTGCATAGCCCTAACAGTGCCAAATCCTCTGATGTCAATATGATTTTACATACATCCGAGGAACTAGGGTTAAGCAACCATTTAAGTCTGGCTGCACGGCAGTGTCTCGACCAACAGGAATAGCTAAACTGTCTTTGTTATTTATGAATGGTTCTTAGTAATAAGTCAATTCCATTTAGTTCACCATTCATTCTACCTGACAGTTCACAATTTCTATTTGTCGAGGGCCCATCTTTGGGTAGTTTCAACAGATAAAACTACGATCTGATTTTAAACATACTTCGTTTCCTGTGAAGTTTAAACTGAAATTTTTATGGACCTAAACTCTCATACATGACAGTTTTTGACCTAAATATTGCCAGACAGGCACGTGCAATACAAACAAAAGCCCAAAGTTCATTGTACATTGGCACCGTTCCGTTTGGAATCGCATCACACAGTGTGAATTGTGCGTGCTAATGTTCAGAGATTTAGTACTATTCTCGAGAGACGCATTCTGTAGAAAGCGTGACAGGGGTGTATAAAAATGACAGAAAATTGATGAACAAAACTGGGAAATAAATAAGTTTTGAACTTTGAATTATTTCCCCCTGAAAAGGTATTTATGAGTGGGAAGGAAAGAGTGATTGAAGGGTTACAAAGAAGTATGTTTATCAGCAGCTAGGGATCAGGGGATGAACCGCTGTTCATTATAATTCTTAGATCATTTCCTGTTTCAATCATCTAAGTTTCATTTGATTCCATTACACTTTCTTTCCCTAATTCATGTGGAAGCCTTGCAAACAGTGCCCTCATATTTCATTGTCTACAGAGCATTGCATTATTAACAATGTGTATCTTCTGTCTTGAATTTACTGAAGCTAGTTTGAAGAGTTTGTTCCCCCTTGTTCAGGTAACCAAGCAACTAAATTCCCCACAGAGATTGACATCTATAGAGGCAGAAGCTACATCAGGTACGACACCCCCCAGACAACAAATGGAATACCCTGCTCAGGCTCCACCGTCCCAGGGTGCACCCCCTTCTAGCAGAGTGGACCTGGCCGCAACAGACCAATCAGGGATCAAGGATAATTCCCACCAAAGCTCCCGGAGGGAGCTCGACTTTGGCAGCAGTACCGTCAACACCGTCGCACACAGCACTGAAGTAGTTGCGTCTGTGGAGCATCGAAAACCAAGCATAGATGAAACATTGGGAGCAGTCCATTCAGAGCGGAGGGCGTCCACTGGTGGTCCTGCCAGACACCGCCGAGTTTCCTCCAAGGCCAAACTTGCCATTAATTTTGGTGGGAAACCTGAACAGGATTGAGGTCCGTCAGGTCAAAGTGTGACCTCAGTGTGCTGAAACTGAACACTGAAGTTCATTCCAAAGTTAATGCATTTTGTTTTCTTCAGAAACTCAGAAGTAAAACTATTTTTAAAATCAATTGACTTGTTTTGCTGTTTATGACCCACTAAGTATTTAAAAAATGTTCATTTCCCTCCAATAGAAAGCATGAACATGTAGTGGAATCATTTCTTTACTCTTTTTAATGCTTGTTCAAATACATCTAATATTTTTAATCTATTTTGCAGTAATGTAGTTAGTTATATGACGTGGTACACATCAACACCCAGAGTGACGATTCTTGCCTGTTTTCAGCACAATTTTTTAAAATTCTGAAGTCAGCATTGATGGAAGTGGATGTGGAACTAAGAAATGCAAACATTTTGAAAGGGATGGTGGATCTTAAACGTCACTGTATAGTTGAAATGCTCACGGATGTTCATGGATGTGTCACTTTGGATACCAGATTGATCCATGAAAATGCAGACATTTTTTAAGAGTGAAACGCTGCTGACAGTTTGGTTTTTAAAGCTTGTCAAATTTATGTACTGTATTTGAGGTAAAAGAGAAATATGAAATGAAACATTTACCGGGTGGAATTGGGCTCTGACAAGTTTGGTTACATGTACATGTACTTAATATAAATGTTGGGCGTGTTTGGTCGGTCGGCCAGAATGTTGGTGGGATTGAGTTGCACTATCATTTGATCCAATGACATGTCTGACTCGACATCCCGTCGCTGAAAGTCTTCCACAGCTGTGAATGTTTAAGGGTAATCGTCTGCCATGGAGATTATTGACAGATCATACAGTCGGATTGACTGATTGCACAGTAATTGAGTGATTGTGCAGAACGACTGAACATGCCTAACATAAACACTGCCAAAAGTAAATTGAAATTAACCTAAAAGATCAAAATTCTTCATTTTTTTGGGTGGAATTTTGGTCTTTCTTTTAAACAGTATGCTAGTGAAGGTTGAACCACTCTCATTATAACATGGTTGCTGGAAGCTGGAACCTTGTTGAAGTTTGTTCTACATGTAAACCAGAGCCTCGTTATCAAATGGATTGGAAAATAAAAAGCAAAAGAATTCCAGAAATGTTGGCTTTAATCTTTTTTGTTGTAGCAGTATTTTGTTATAAAAACTCCTTACACTGACAATTGAATGTAAAAACAATGCAGGATGGAATCCATGCTGAATATTTTTTCATTTCATGGGAAATTAGTAGTCAGAATTTTAGAATCATTGGGGACAATAAGCAGTTGAACCACTAGAAATAGTAGACTTGTGTTATTTGAATTCAGACTTGTAATTGTATTCCCCCCCATGAATATTCATGTGCTCAGATCTGCTGTGCAGAGGTACTGGCAAGGGTTTAAACCCATCATTAAAAATTTCCTGCATGCATGACTACTATTGAGGCATGCAAGTCGTATTTTCAATAAATTGGGTGACATGGTTTAGGAAACTTTGACATTTATTATATGCAATAAATAATAAAGAATATTTACATCGTTTGATTTGATGAAAAGGCATTGAAACATTACTTTCTGCATAACTTACAGTGTCTTTGGACAAAATTCAACACATTTTGATTTGACTTTCAGATAAGTCATGTCAAGATACACTAGTTAACATTGTGTACTCAATAAAAATTGAGTACCTTGAAAAGTTGTCCTTTCAATTCGTCGGTTGCTTCACAGACTGACTTATGGATAATTGCTGCATCTCAAACTGTCATATCATGTGTACAAAGTCCATGGATGGCACATGTACGTCACTTCACAGTGCACCATAACTATCCTATAAGTCACTTCCTGGTGAAACTGACAAAGTTTCCTTGAAAAAGACATAAAATGCCTTTCTGCAGCAGTCAAAAAAAATCGTCAGACTCAAAAGTTAATAGCAAAAGGATTGACTGTGATGAAAGATAATTTTATTGGTTGAATGATAAACTATTTACTTTTGAGTATTTTAAATCAATCAAAATGTCAAAAAAAAATCCAAACCTTAAATGTATGAATTTCAGGAAGATCATTTGATCAGGATAAGATGAATACATACTGAACACTGCCATTGTTATCCTTTATATTAAGTTTGATAAAACAGAATAGCGATGATGTGTTAACGCGTCCTCTGAGGGTAAGAGCTACTGTATCACTGGGATTGGCTCAAGTAAACCTTTCCTGTAGTCATTGTAACTATTAAAACTAGCCTCTGGGACACCGTGGAGATCCCAGCAATGCATAACTCTATATTCAGGTTCAAAATATCCCTGCTGCCGAAATGCAATGTAAGGCCTGCAAAAGTTGGATTGAAAAAGAAACCGTGATAACAATATAAAAAGGTGCAGACTATTACTGAATCATCACAGTTGCTGTTGAAACCTGGGTGGGGGGCAGTGTGACCAAATTGGATGAGTGTTACGGAGATACATGTATGACATCTCGGATACAGCTCATAAACACCTGAGTGAGTCACCGTTATCTGACTGGTGTGTTGTCAATCACGTCATCGCCTTATTCTCTGTATTCAGTAGGGGGACCATCCCATCTGCCTATTGCACTACGCGAGCTTTAAAAGTAGGCACAGTTGCCGCTCTGTATAAACACAGGCAAAGGATGTCATTCCACACGTGTGCTGAGAAAGGCACAGTCGTGGCTCCTCACACAAACAAAATTCCAGTTGTGATTCGGAGTGTGGAAACTTCAATTCCAGCCTGTTAATTCCAAGCTGTGAATGTAAACTGGCGTCTTGGTACTCAAGGAAGTTTTATTTGAGCATTGTATGCATCACACAGTGGATGTCTCACACTCCTTAAAAAGGACCATTCAGTTTATCACCTCATAGACATTTTTCTGACCTCTGCACTCATAGACCTTTAGTATCTGTATACTGATGGTTTGGTTTTTTTTGGCTCCTTGAATTCACTGTCAAGTTGTGTCATCGTCTTGACTGCTGCGATGCCGATCCAGCTCCATGGCTAGCTCCTCAATGTACTGACCACTGATATCCTGAGAGGGGACACAAAAGAACAGGAAGTCTACTTCCAAAGCCTCCCTGACAATCGTCATACACAAAGGGCAGATCCAGAACCAAATTCTTTAGGGGAGTGGAACTCCCAAGTAATTTCCAATAATTTCTGATATGCAACAGTTTGGCCTTTTATGTGCTGTTTGGAAAGAAGGGAAATGAAAAAGTCCCCCCAAATTACTTTGTTTTCTTATGATCCAAAACCAACAAAATTTGCTCCATGGCTATCGGAGCGCCATGAACCCACCCCTCCATCCGGATCTGCCATTGCCCTACAGGGGTGTGGTTGGGGAATGAACAAAGTCTTTGCAACATCCCACACAGGAGTGCTAACAATAACTATAAAACTAAATGTTCAGGGCTTTCTAATAGCATGGACACTGGGGTGGGGGTGATTGCTTCCCCCCTCCAGAAAAAAATATTCCAAACTAAAAAAGACAAAGCAAAAGAAATGATAAGAGACTGAAGGGTATAAAAATCACCAATTTGTAGGAGAAGTCTTCGAAATTGACATTCTTCAACTGTTAATGATTTAGCAGTTCGTTGCTAATGAGTGCTCGCCCCCATGAAAATTTGTCCCCCTTATAAGCCTTAATAATGAAAATCATGCATTTTGGGGGTCCTGAAATGCTTCGTAGCAACCGACTACGCCTCTACAGGCCTAAAGTTTTGCCGTCCAGAGCTTCTAGTGACCACTCACCATGAATTTCTGCAGCTTGTTATCAGTGAAGGTTGAGTGGTCTTTCTCTGCTTGCAGTCTCTTGACCATGGATGTCATCTGCAGCTTGGTCTTTTGGTGGTCAGCCTCGGCCTGTCTGGCTAGGTGACTCAAAGCCTGTCTGCTGGCCTGTAAAAATATAAACGAAATAAAAAAACGGAAAATGAAATTGGCTTTCACGGATCCAGCTGCTGGATTTACAGACAATCTCATTGAGAAGTTCCCAAAGCATTTCAATGACTTTGCCAACACAGTACTGCCCTTTAAAATAGAAGCTGCCGCAGGGAATAATGATGTAGCAAGCGTGTTAATCCTTACAAACCCACCTGCCTATCATATCCCTAAACAGCTTTCTTTCTGAGTAGCAGGCTTCATCATTCCTTGTGGCAACTACCTTGATCAAATTCCCAGCCCTTGTGCCTGTTCAACAGTCTTCCTTCTCTCTTGTACCAACCCTGAACACATCAGTACCCTCTGTGTATGTTCTGCAGGCTTCACTCCCCCAAATGTTATCATGTACCTAGCTTCTGCACTTGTTCTGAAGCCTTCATGGTCCTTATCCTACCCTGATCATATCCCTAGCCCCCTGTGTCTGCTCTGCTGCCTTCATTCTCTCTCACCTACCCTGATCATATCCCTAGCCCTCTGTGTCTGCTCTGCGGCCTTCATTCTCTCCCACCTACCCTGATCATATCCCTAGCCCTCTGTGTCTGCTCTGCTGCCTTCATTCTCTCCCACCTACCCTGATCATATCCCTAGCCCTCTGTGTCTGCTCTGCTGCCTTCATTCTCTCCCACCTACCCTGATCATATCCCTAGCCCTCTGTGTCTGTTCTGCAGCGTTCATTCTCTCTCACCTACCCTGATCATATCCCTAGCCCTCTGTGTCTGCTCTGCTGCCTTCATTCTCTCTCACCTACCCTGATCATATCCCTAGCCCTCTGTGTCTGCTGTGGCCTTCACTCTCTTCACCTACCCTGATCATATCCCTAGCCCTCTGTGGCTGCTCTGCTGCCTTCATTCTCTCTCACCTACCCTGATCATATCCCTAGCCCTCTGTGTCGGCTCTGCAGCCTTCAATCTCTCCCACCTCCCCTGCTCCTATCCCTCGCCCTCTGTGTCTGCTCTGCAGCCTCCAATCTCTCCCTCCTACCCTGATCATATCCCTAGCCCTCTGTGTCTCCTCTGCTGCCTTCATTCTCTCCCACCTACCCTGATCATATCCCTAGCCCTCTGTGTCTGCTCTGCAGCCTTCATTCTCTCCCACCTACCCTGATCATATCCCTAGCCCCCTGTGTCTGCTCTGCTGCCTTCATTCTCTCTCACCTACCCTGATCATATCCCTAGCCCTCTGTGTCTGCTCTGCTGCCTTCATTCTCTCCCACCTACCCTGATCATATCCCTAGCCCTCTGTGTCTCCTCTGCTGCCTTCATTCTCTCCCACCTACCCTGATCATATCCCTAGCCCTCTGTGTCTGCTCTGCTGCCTTCATTCTCTCTCACCTACCCTGATCATATCCCTAGCCCTCTGTGTCTGCTCTGCTGCCTTCATTCTCTCCCACCTACCCTGATCATATCCCTAGCCCTCTGTGTCTGCTCTGCTGCCTTCATTCTCTCCAACCTACCCTGATCATATCCCTAGCCCTCTGTGTCTGCTCTGCGGCCTTCATTCTCTCTCACCTACCCTGATCATATCCCTAGCCCTCTGTGTCTCCTCTGCTGCCTTCATTCTCTCCCACCTACCCTGATCATATCCCTAGCCCTCTGTGTCTGCTCTGCTGCCTTCATTCTCTCTCACCTACCCTGATCATATCCCTAGCCCTCTGTGTCTGCTCTGCAGCCTTCAATCTCTCCCACCTACCCTGATCATATCCCTAGCCCTCTGTGTCTGCTCTGCAGCCTTCAATCTCTCCCACCTACCCTGATCATATCCCTAGCCCTCTGTGTCTGCTCTGCGGCCTTCATTCTCTCCCACCTACCCTGATCATATCCCTAGCCCTCTGTGTCTGCTCTGCTGCCTTCATTCTCTCTCACCTACCCTGATCATATCCCTAGCCCTCTGTGTCTGCTCTGCGCCTTCATTCTCTCTCACCTACCCTGATCATATCCCTAGCCCTCTGTGTCTGCTCTGCTGCCTTCATTCTCTCTCACCTACCCTGATCATATCCCTAGCCCTCTGTGTCTGCTCTGCGCCTTCATTCTCTTCCACCTACCCTGATCATATCCCTAGCCCTCTGTGTCTGCTCTGCTGCCTTCATTCTCTCCCACCTACCCTGATCATATCCCTAGCCCTCTGTGTCTGTTCTGCAGCCTTCATTCTCTCTCACCTACCCTGATCATATCCCTAGCCCTCTGTGTCTGCTCTGCTGCCTTCATTCTCTTCCACCTACCCTGATCATATCCCTAGCCCTCTGTGTCTGCTCTGCTGCCTTCATTCTCTCCCACCTACCCTGATCATATCCCTAGCCCTCTGTGTCTGCTCTGCTGCCTTCATTCTCTCCCACCTACCCTGATCATATCCCTAGCCCTCTGTGTCTGTTCTGCAGCCTTCATTCTCTCTCACCTACCCTGATCATATCCCTAGCCCTCTGTGTCTGCTCTGCTGCCTTCATTCTCTCTCACCTACCCTGATCATATCCCTAGCCCTCTGTGTCTGCTGTGGCCTTCACTCTCTTCACCTACCCTGATCATATCCCTAGCCCTCTGTGTCTGCTCTGCGGCCTTCATTCTCTCTCACCTACCCTGATCATATCCCTAGCCCTCTGTGTCTCCTCTGCTGCCTTCATTCTCTCCAACCTACCCTGATCATATCCCTAGCCCTCTGTGTCTGCTCTGCGCCTTCATTCTCTCTCACCTACCCTGATCATATCCCTAGCCCTCTGTGTCTGCTCTGCTGCCTTCATTCTCTTCACCTACCCTGATCATATCCCTAGCCCTCTGTGTCTGCTCTGCGGCCTTCATTCTCTCCCACCTACCCTGATCATATCCCTAGCCCTCTGTGTCTGCTCTGCAGCCTTCATTCTCTCCAACCTACCCTGATCATATCCCTAGCCCTCTGTGTCTGCTCTGCGGCCTTCATTCTCTCCTGTAGCAACTGCTGCTGCTGTTCCGCATTGTTCCTCTCCAGTTGGGTCTGTCTCTGCCGTGCTTCAGTGAGCTCCTGCTGGAGGGCATCATGCCGGGCCTTGAACCATGAGTGGGCCTCCTGAAGGTTGGCCGTGATCTGGAGGTATTCATTGATAGATTCCCATAACCAACTACATGTAGCTTAGGTTGTCTTTACAAATGGACAAAACTTACTGACCAAAGAACATGTTTCTTCACAAGCCGGACACTGCAAAAAAGCAGTATGAAACTTCAACATCCTCACCATGTAGAGGGCCATGGTCCAGCTAACCATAGAATGGCGCATTTATGAATATTGTTCTGTGTTGTATGCTGTGGCTTATTCTGAAGCACCCAACTCTAAACTGAAGATGATTCTGCAAGACTGTTGTTCAAGTTTAGCCTTTGGAATAGTGTGCAACACTTTGTCAGAAGGGATTTCAAGCTATTCATGGTGACAGACAACTAAGGGGGAAAGCTTGCGGTAACACCATGCAAGGATACAATCTCTTTGTGAGTCTTTATGGTTCATGGTTCTTTTCAGAACCATACAGACTCACAAAGAGATCGTATCCTTGCATGGTGCTACCACAAGCTTTCCACCTTACTTGTCAGAAATTGTGTTATTTCTATCCAGGAGTAAAATGGGTACCTGTGAAGACCGAAGTCTGACAATTCCGAATTTTTACCGAAATACATGTAGCAGTGTCAAGCTGCATGCTCCCCAGGAACCTGAGATTGGCAACATGGGACGTAACATGCCCAGCGCTGTATGGTGCGACCAAAACCATCGCATATGCACCTAAAGATAATGATATGCGACGAAATGTTTAATTCTTGTCACCAATGGTGACCATGATTTGTGCCCGTTTAGTCACCCACCTTGTCAGTCATATTCCACGAATGATCGCTGCCCAGTTTTCTTCTACATGCAATGTGTGTCTTTATGATCAAGCGGTTTTCCTCCGTCTTCCTACGTACACAGCATAGCTCACGTTAACTGCAGCGTACATGTAGCTTACATGTAGGTACATACACGCACGTACAGGTACTAGGTACCCGAGTTGACCGGTTTGTGGTCGCACGCTGAATAGAGTGTGTATGGGGAGCTGAGATGTGCGTATTCATGAGATGCAATAGCAGTCTATGCACCCCACGTTTCCAGCGCCGGTCCCAGGTACCAAATGCTCGAATGTAAGAGAACAAACATGCCTTGTCTTTTCTTTCAGCTCTTTTTCATATAACATGGGTGCCACTTTTGATTTATTCCACAAGCACAAAATCCAAAGCCTGTCTGTCCTGTGAATAATTGACAGAATAATGTTTCTGTGTGTTTTGTCAGTTTGTTCACGTAACTTGTGTATTTTGCATATGTGTGTACAGTATGTACAAAAATCCACCTGGCTCCTCATTTTAATTTTCTCTGTAAAGCACTGAAAATGGGCCAAATGAAATCATAGTAATGTCAAGTGCTTCCATCTTATAATACCTAGGAAATGTCTCAAAAGTCAGGAAAACAGCATTCGGCAGGACCATTCCCGCTAGAGCGCTTGCATTCCATAAAATGCTCATTATCAGTGGGAACGGTGAGATTCATGCATAGACAGTGCTGAGGAAGTGTTCCAGTGAGAACGCTGTGTTCCCAATGGAAGGGCCGACCATTACAGAATGAGAACACGGCATTCTAAAGGGAACCTTCTGACACTGGAGATGCTCTCTTGAAGGTGTTACATAAATATCATTGCTGTTTTTAATTCCGTACTTATATGTACATCAGCACACAAAACCTCCTGCTAATGTTCCAGTTAGTTATATGTTCAGAAGCCAAACCATTCTAAAGGCACGTCGATGTCAACTTTTCATATGTCACAGCTCTCAAAAGTGGGTAACAGCAAAAGGTATGTTTAATATAAGGTACTTCCAGCATGAACAGCTTTGTGGCTCACACTGAGGTCGCGTTACTCATGGGTTTTTTGAAGACCAAAGATTACTTGTGAAGCAAGACAAGGCCATTGTGAAGTACAATGCCATAGTTGGCGTGCGTCTGACCTGCATGGATTCGTTGCTTGCTTCCAGCAGTTTCTCCTCAGCATCCCTTTTCTCTTCCTGCATCCTGGCCAGGGCTTCCTGCAAGTCCCTGGCCTGGTGCTGCAGCTGGTTACGCTCTTTCTCTGCCTGCCGGTCTTTCTTCCTGAGGGAAAAAAGGCAAACAGGTCACTTGTGCTTTGGCTCACTCATCAATCTATTTTTGTGAGCTGGCTGATCTGAATATTCATTTACTATGTGAGTTTCCAGGTAATTCTGTTGACGTCCAACATACGTAAACAATTAACAACTTCCTGCCGGGCGACCCCATTTTCGAGTACATAGGCTTTATATGCAGAGCCAGGGAGCCCGGAACTGGGACAAAAGAGTTGGGCCTTATAACAAAAGACCACGCTCAGCACGAAAGACTGAGCTGCTGGGCATTACCGACATTTTTTTGCTCTCAATAGTGGAGATAATCCAGCCTTGTTTTGAAACAGTATACCAGAGTTTGAGGCAATTAGAGTGAGCGGATTACCACCGGGGACAAAAGCGCTCCACCACCGCAGCGATGAGCCACACAGCACCACTGCATACTAATCTGGCCCCTATTGAAAAGAGGTCAGCGGTGCACTGTGCCGGTTTCGGGAACAAAAGAATCTTACGTAACACTGCACAATCTGGGCTCTTTTGCCAAGGCTGCAGGCCTGGCTGAAATATTCAGGAGTCAATGAAGGTTACCTGTCAGCTTTAGAGTAGTGTCCAAGGAGTCCTTCATGTGGGTATAAACAGCCATTACATGAAATGAATTTTTGAAGAATTTTGAAAACGGAAAATCTTGAGAAGGACCCGGCATCTTGTCTTGCTCAAGAAAAATCCACCCAGCAGCAAGTGGTTAAAGTGCCCTACACTTCCAAAAACCTACTGTAAGATGACACAGCATTGGTCCAGTGCTGAAAGGTCCTTATGCACGCATGCCGCAAACTGACAAACAACCTTAGGGCGTTACTCTGAGCTTGTGAGAAATACTCAATTGAAACAGATCATTTTCTAGACTATTTTATTTGTATAATTTATTGGGGGATCAATACACATTTATTCTATACCCATAACTTTTGGCCCAATTTCACGTTTAAATGATATTTTCAATGACTGCATTTTTTTCAATAAGAACCTTATATTACCGACAAGATGAAAGAAATGTTTCATGTTTGTGTTCATTTTCCAAGTTGGAAAGTGGGTACCCAAATGTGCACTGGGGATGATATCAGAGGTACTTGTACCGACATCTACATGTAGTTTCCAAATTAATCTTAAATGTAAACCCCTGAAACCTACCAACACAACCAAATAAGTCTGGATTCCAACCACAAATGTGGTTGTTGCTGATGTTGCTGATGCTGGGCAGGCATAATTATCATTTTTTTCTGTTTTCAAAATTCTTCAAAAATTCATCATTTCATTTAACGGACTTTCATAGACGTATGAAGTAATCTTGGGCACTAGTCTAAGTTGATAGGTGACCTTCATTGATGCCCAAGTATTTCAGCCAGGCCTGCAGCCTTGTAAAGAGAGCCCAAAATTGTGCCGTGCAATCTAATTTTCTTTTGTTCAAGAACCTGCCACAGTGCGATACTAACCGCTTTTTAATAGGGGCCAGATTAGCGTGCAGCCGGTGCTGTGTGGCTCATCGCTGCGGTGGTGGAGAGCTTTTGTCCCCAGTGGTAATCCGCTCACTCTCAATGCCCCAAACCCTGGTATACAGTTTCAAAACAAGGCTGGAGTATCACCACTTTTGAGAGTGAAAAATGCCGCTCATGCCCAGCAGCCTGGTCTTTTGTTCGGAGTACGGTCTTTTGTCACAGGGCCCTGTTCCCTTTGTCTGAGTTCGGAGACCCCGGCCACACATATAAAGCATACATGTAGGTCTCCGATTCCGGAGTCCCCGGAAGGAAGTGGTTACCCCCTTACGACGGGAATTTCTTTCCGAAAGCCGACTCCAAGAATTCCAACCTCACTTGGCCACGAAGGCCACCTGCCAAACCGCACATTCTCGGTCTGTGGCTCTGCGTGCTCTGCACGCTTTGAATTACACAATGAAAAGGCTGATTGTTTGGTGGCATGCAGCTCTACTCACGCTTCCACATTCCCGTTGCCTCTTTTTAAAGTGGGGACTATTGTGAAGCTGGTGATTATGATGCAAATCCAGTCTTTTCATTTCTGGGCTATACACAAAGGCCAATCACCATATATACAAGAGCCAGAGTCTGCCTTCTTTCACCGTTTTTAGCTCGAGCGTGGGTCGAGAATAATAGCTGAAAAGCGGGCTGAGGATCTCAATTTTTACGGCGGCTCTACCCGCGTCCCGGCACGAAGGGGTTAAAGGAATGACTTGAAGTGGCATTTAACCACTTCGGGCCGGGGCATTTTTCAACGTTGAGGATGCTGGGCCGGCATGACTATCATTTTTTCCGTTTTCAAAATCCTTCAACAATTCATCATCCATTTAACAGTCGTTTATAGCCGCACGGAGTAATCTTCAGGCACTACTCTAAGTTGACAGGTGACCTTCATTGACGCCCGAATATTTCAGCCAGGCCTGCAGCCTTGTAAACAGAGCCCAGATTGTGCGGTGTTATACAACTGTCTTTTGTTTACGAACCTGGCTCAGTGCACTGCTGACCTCTTTTCAATAGGGGCCAGATTAGCATGCAGCGGTGCTGTGTGGCTCATCGCTGCAGTGGTGGAGAGCTTTTGTCCCCGGTGGTAATCCGCTTGCTCTAAATACCCCAAACCCTGGTATACGGTTTCAAAATAACGCTGGATTATCACCACTTTTGAGAGTGAAAAATGCCGCTCATGCCCAGCAGCCTGGTCTTTTGTTCGGAGTACGGTCTTTTGTTACAGGGCCCTGTTTCCTTTGTCCGAGTTCGGAGACCCTGGCCACACATATAAACCATACGGCTCCGATTTCGGAGTCCCCGGCTGGTAGTGGTTAAGACAGGGTCATTATCAGAATATGATCTTCAATGGTGGATGTTCAAAATTACATCACAATACTCTGTCATATCCTGAATTCATAAATACCTCAGACAGTCTCCCTATTCAACAATGTGCAACTTGACCGTGTATAAACATTTGATAATGCCCGCTGAGAAGTGATAATGCCTGCGGCGTAAATCACACGCTGGTGCCTGTATATGAGACAGTTTAATCAATTCTAATTGGTCATGAGTATACGTGCATGCGGCTCACAAAGTCCAAATAACAAGATTCTTTTGGACAACTTGCGCAAGGAATACACCATATAAGGGAGGGGGCTGTTTTGGGAAAATGATAGCAAAATTCTACAACAAAATCGTGGGAAATCCATCATGACTCCTTTTGACTCCCTGACTAAAAAAGGTACATTCAGGAGACTGAATGCTGATAATGCCCTCACCTGCGGCTCAGATGATCAGTTAAAAAAGACATGGCAAAACATAAAAAATGGCCTGTACAAAGGCATGCAATGTACATGTACAATACAGCACACAGAGAAAAACAAAACAATCCCAGAAACCATTACGAAATACACAACAAAAGAAAAGACTCAACAAAAACAACACACAGGTAACCAGTGCAAAATCTGAGTTATATATATAGTGAGTGTGCATGTGATAAAGTTAGAAATGAACTCGTCACCAGCTTCCCACCTGGTGCTGCTTGACAAGCTGTCCTGAGCCTTGGACAGAGCCTGTAGGTCAGCCTGCAATCCAGCCACCTGCTGGACAAAGTTGGCGATGGTCTTGGCTTGCTCGCTGTTCTTGCGGGTGTAGTCTCTCTTGGCAGCTTCCATCTCTGATAACTGCTGGCTGATGTCTTTGATCTGCAGGGAAACCATTATGCCATCCATAAAAAGTGCAAAATACCGGTAGTCACAGTAATGCTCAAAAACCACCCAGCCTGTTACAGGTCCCTAATACTTTTCCTACCCACAACTTCCAAATGTAATACTTGTCTTAATGCCTCAAATTTGTACTTGTAATTCTCACCATACTTCGCAAAATGCTTACAGTCCTGCCCCAAACTCCAAAATATCAAAAAATTTATTGTACACCTGAAGTACAATTAAAAAAGCTCACTAGTTTTGTCTCAAACTTTCCAGAGTACAGCTTGATTTACTGACGCAAATCTCTTAATGCATTTCTTTCTCTTTTGCCCAAGTAACAAACAAACCACAATGACCAAAACCAGGAACAACTTTTATTTTCCCTGGTAACAAATGCTCAAAATATATCCTGGATCTGTTGGTACCAGGTAAAACCAAAAAGTGGTAGGCAAATGGTCATCATTTCAACAAGCTCACTATTGTATAGAGTACCGAAGTGAATACGTCACGCGCACAATTACTGTGTAAAAGGCATTAGCGCGAGAACCAGCGCGTGAACCAACACGTGTGCGTACTCCATTCGTTTGCACTGCACTTTCTGGTTCACAGTGACGTCACACTTTGGTACTCTATTATGCTATCCCAATTTTACAAATGTAATAGTCACTGAACTGACTAATGTATTAAAGACTTCTTGTGCTATCCCGTAGCTCCCAGATTTTATGAAGTATTTAGCCAAACCAATGTGCAATAAATTTGAAACTCCTGTGAAAGTGATTTCACTGTTCACCACAATACCACACCTTCACTGTCATCTCGGCATTCGTCTTCCTCAGCTGGCTACAGCTTTCCAGCTGCGCCTTCAGGCTGCGGATCCGGTCCCGCTGCCGGTTGCACGTCTCCTCCAGGCCGGCCGCCTTGGCGCGCAGCTCGGCGTTGGTCCCCGTCTGCTCCCTCAGCCTGTCTGTCAGCTGCTGGTGGGCCCGCTGCAGCTGGTCCAGCTCCTGGGTGGCATTCTTGAGGGAGGCGTCTCTCCTGCTGGCCAGCTGCTGCTGGAGGGCCAGCAGTTGGTCGCGGGAAGCCTGCAGCTGGTCTTGGAGGTCCGACTTTTCTCTCTCCCTGCAGTGTAGATAGCAAAAGGGAGTTTCTGAAGGCTCTTGGGCCTGGGGTCAAATTAGGCAACCAACCAATGAACAATAAATTGGTCAATTGTTCCAGGTAAGACCATCCACAAGTATCAGCAAATCATTGTTTATTTTTAAGCTTGATAAGCCAGTTGGCCCTGGAATCCAGGCAAAAGGTGCTGACCAGATACCCCTGCACTTGTGTTGGAACCGTACAAACTTACAAGATGGCCTTCGTTAATAACAAGTTATGCAATGATTTTCTTTTCTGATCTTTGTCTTCATTTTCCATTCACCAATAATGAGAATACTTACTTCCTGTTGTCCATAGGGAGCTACATGTAGCTTACAGTTCTTTGATTGCAAATGACCTTGCCTCATCGACAAATCCAAACTGGCTCAATTTGCGGCAGTTTCCTTTTGGTAATTAGCAAGATTACAACAGAGTACCGAAGTGTGACATCATTTTGAACTAGGAAGTGCAGTGCAAACAAATGAGCAAAGTGTGCGCGTTGGTTCACATGCCGGTTCTTGTACTAATGCCTTTTACACATGCACGTGACATATTCCCTGTTAAGCTATAGTGACTTAAATGGGCAGAGCCCCAAGGCAATTGCTGCTTTACATAGTCACTTTCAAACACTTACTGTTGCTACCGAAGCACAACAGAGTTCAGACGGTAAACTCGGAAACTAAACTGGATTACTCTTCTAGGACTGAACTATGACAATTTCCATGACATTTAAAGTCATTTTGCGGAGAAAAATTGTTTGGTATTATGACCTGGAAGACTACCACAGAAACTTCTAAGGACTGACGAGGATAACCTGTGAAGTTATCAGTATATCTGTAATTACATCAAAAGCAACCTGCGGTCCATCAAAAATAACCCTTCCATGGCCTTGATTTTCACAACTTTCCCCCTAACATTTTTTCCCTCTGACAACAGGATTCCATAGCACCCTATTCTTCCTCATTTTCCATGACATTTCCATGACTTTCCAAGATATATTTCCCCTTGATTTTCCATGACATTTCCATGACTTTCCAAGATATATTTCCCCTTGATTTTCCATGACATTTCCATGACTTTCCAAGATATATTTCCCCTTGATTTTCCATGACATTTCCATGACTTTCCAAGATATATTTCCCCTTGATTTTCCATGACATTTCCATGACTTTCCAAGATATATTTCCCCTTGATTTTCCATGACATTTCCATGACTTTCCAAGATATATTTCCCCTTGATTTTCCATGATCGTGCGAATCCTGTACAATTTCTTGAGAAATCTACCGACAAATTTACATGTACCACAACAGTTCAAGCTTTCACTTTCCATTTTGTGAGATGTTTGCCCCAGTATACGAGTACCTTGTATCTTGCAGCAGTTTGTATTTGTGATTGCGTTTCTCCAGTTGGTTCTGTATTCTCTCTGTGGTTGCCTGTAGCTTGCCGTTGGCTTGGAGCAATTCATCCACCGTCTTGCCAAGTTTGCTCTTTTCGGCCAAGGCTCTGTCCAGGTCCGACCGCAGGCCGTCCAACTGCAACATTAGCATCAGTAGAGCAAAATAAATTTGCCTGGGGTGAGATTTGAACCAAGGACCTCTGGATTTCTTTACCAGTGCTCTACCCACTGAGCTTTCCAGAGCTGAAGTGTTGGTCCTTCAAGTTTTTTGAGAGTGGTTTTTTGAGGTGAATGCCACAAGCCATGTGCACATGTTCCGGTCCACTGATCACAGGTAACATCATGATGCTTGCAACATACACACTACTGCACAGCCAATTGCCGAGGTTACTTCCTCTTTTGGATGAACTGAATGAAATGAACCATTAAGCAAGTGCGTTCCACTACCAGTGAACATCAACAGCTTCCCTGTGGTTGATCTGATGCAGAGTTTTAATGCAAGTCCCTCACTTGAGAAGTCAACATTCATTCCAAGGTGTATTTTTTCTGTGTGTGTTGGAGAAATTTTAATTTCTAACAATGAGTTTTGCCCAATACACCCGAGTAAGCTTGTGACTTTTTTGCATGCTCTTGGACAAACACTGAGCAAACAGTGTTATGAAATACATGTATATGACGGCATAAGAGCCAAACCCAGTATTGATAATTAAATCCAAATTCAGTTGATAGTGCAATCATACATGTACAATGACACTAATAGGAATGCCTTTGATTTGTCACATTTCACTGCTATTTAATTCGTAAAGTACTAACGAGGACTTGGGAAGTCTTGAGACTTACTACATGCTACAGGTTTGACTACAGCACCAATTTGAACCAACCAACCCACCAATCAAACAAGATTCTAATGTGATTTCTACTAAACCGCCAGGGGTGACAGCAACTAAATTGAGATATTTGAGAGATATGAGATTTTGTCATTGGTGGACTTTCACAA